>NC_091461.1:62227440-62827440 GCF_027789765.1 Dendropsophus ebraccatus
AGTTCCTCCATGTATAACAGTTTTCACTTAAGAGTCAAAAGAATGGTTTGCTGTGCTTTTGGGTTCAATTTGTTCAATTTGCAGCAAAATCCGCTGTGGATACCTCTCCTGTTATTTCCAATGTGATCCCATACCCTCAGTGGGATTGTCAACCCGCTGTGAGTATGTAAGTCCCAACCCCATTAACCCCCTGCCGGGGGGATGATACATTACCTGTTACCTGGATCTGGCTGCATCTGAAGCTCCCGGCTCCCGGAGGTCCTGCGCAGCCAATCAGTGCACGGCCCCACCTCAGTCGCTGATTGGCTCCCCTATCCATTGGATAGAGGACAAGTAAGAGATTGCAAGGGGTCAGATCTGCACGCCCCTTCAGCGACCTCAAGATCAGCCCCTAAATCTTTGTTTTGAATACAGCTGGGGTTTGGCACATGGCCCGTGGCTCTATCCATTCTCCATGAAGGCGCCAGAAAAAGACAAGTACAGCACGCCACTGTTTCCAGCGGCTTCATAGAGAATAAGTAGAGCCGCAGGTCACGTGCCAGTCCACAGCTGTATTCAAAGCAATAGAGGCAGGGGCCAATCTGGAGATCACCAGAGGACAGGGGATAGAGGAGAAGTAAGTTTTAATCAGAGAACCCCTTCCATATATTATGTCTGCAGTTGTCCACAACAGTCATCTTCAAACCGGAAAAAAAGATGCATCCGTAATTTATATCAGTAATGTGAATGTAGTCTTTGGCCTCTTCACACGTCAATAGTGTAGTCTGTAATTGCAGACTGCACTACAAATGTGCATCAGAAGTGCTCTGCAATTCATGGACCACTGCATAGATCATATTGATCTGTGCTGTGCCATGCCCCTTTTTCTTGCGCCAGACATACATACATGTGAACAGGGCCAATGAAATACAGTGGTGTCTTGGATTACGAGCATAATTCATTCCGGGACCTTGTAATCCAAATCCACTCATAAACCAAAGCAAATTTTCCCATAAAAAAATCACAAAAATGCAGGCAATTGGTTCCGCACCCCAAAAATATGTTGGCTACTGCGGATCCTGCCTGGCCTCCATGTTGGCTACTGCTGATCCTGCCTGGCCTCCTAAAAGGCAGGCAATTGGTTCCACACCCCAAAAATAATGATTTTTTTTTTATTCTGAGTGACATGTAGAACAGATAAAACAAACATTTAGAAACAGCTGAATATGTGATATTATACGTTCCTGTACAGTATAGCAATCAGCATGTGAAGTATAATGTATAGTAAGAGCAAAAACCTGAAAAAAACAGCAGCAGTTTGTAGATACAGAGTAGAACTGCAGATCCCCATAATGCAGTAGTGTAGTACAACAGGCTAGAATAGAGAAGCAAAGCTGCTGTCAGAGGTTTGTGTGGTCACATGACAGCAATGGGGAAGGGGTGTGTGTTCAGCATTGACCAATCAGGAAGTGAGAATCACAGCTGTGCAGGAGGACAGTGACAGAAACTTTATATACAGCAGTGTGTATAGCTGTGTGTAAGTGCAGGCACATTGTAGCAGCAGTGTGTATAGCTGAGTGTAGGTGCAGGCACATTATAGCAGGAGTGGAGAGAATGGGAAACACAAGGACTGACAAAGACTGCAGAGAGCATGAAGGAATGAGCAGGGCAGATGTGGCCACATAAATGCAGCACTCTCTGTCCGGGGAGAGAGGGGTTACAGCTATGAAGAGATTACCTCCACAGTCCTGTCCCCTGATGTAAGCCCCAGCCTGGAGTGGTTCTGCTATGATTTGGAAGGTGAGGGAGACTTCCTGGGTCAGAGTACAGTGCTGTAGACCACCTTGTGCAGCCACACGCCCTCCCAGCCAGTACTGGGAGCTCTTAAACCAAAGCAATACTCTTAATGCAAATTACAATTTTAAAAAACTGTGAGCTCTTTTTGCAAAAGGCTCTTAATCCAAGTTACTCTTAAACCCAGGTACCACTTTGTATTGGTCGTATGTTCTATCCACAATTGCGGACAGGACTACGGATGTGTGATTAGGACCCTAGTCTGGCAGCAAGCTGTTGCCACTACTGGGTCGCTGTCGCTGTGGGCGCTGGTAAATGTTGCTGTATGGACAATCTTTCCCCCTATTTAACCCTTAGACGACATTAGACGTACCGGTACGCCTTGGGTGCCTGTCCCCAGACGACCCTGGGCGTAGAGTACGTCCTGGGTTATGAAGCGAGCTCTGGAGTGGAGTGCGCTTCATAGTCACAATAGGCCCATTTTAGTAATAATTAATTGCAAAAAAAAAAAGGATTTTATAAAAAATTAGATTTGCATTTCCAGGGAAATACATAGTGCTTGAAAAGAGCGCCCCTTTACCAGTGACTTCCAGAGCGCCCCTTTACCAATGACTTCCTTTTAACATAAATGCTGGGTGCTGTCCTTTTAAGAGCGACTTGGGTCCCATCCCTTTAAGAGCAACTTGGCTCCCGTCCCTTTAAGAGCGGCATGGGTCCCTTTAGGAGCGACGTGGGTCCCTTCTCTCTTAAAGGGACCCAGGTCACTCTTAACGGAACCCAGGTCGCTCTTAAAGAGACCCATTTCGTTCTTAAAGGGACCCATTTCGCTCATAAAGGGACCCAGGTCGTTCTTAAAGGGACCCAGGTCGCTCTTAAAGGGAACCAGGTCGCTCTTAAAGGGACCCATTTCACTCTTAAAGAGACACAAGTTACTCTTAAAGGGACCCAGGTCGCTCCTAAAGGGACCCAGGTCGCTCTTAGAGGGACCCAGGTAGCTCTTCAAGTGACCCAGGTCGCTCTTAAAGGGACCCATTTCGCTCTTAAAGGGACTAAGGTCGATCTTAAAGGGACCCAGATCTTATTAAAAGGGACCCAGTTCGCTTTTAAATGGACCAAGTTCGCTCTTAAAGGGACCTAGGTCGCTCTTAAAGGGACACAGGTCGCTCTTAAAGGGACCAATTTCACTCTTAAAGGGACTAATTTCACGCTTAAAGGGACCCATTTCGCTCTTAAAGGGACCCAGGTCGCTCTTAAAGGGACCCAGGTAGCTCTTAAAGGGACCCATTTCGCTCTTAAAGGGACCAATTTCATTCTTAAAAGGGACCTAGGTCGCTCTTAAAGGGAAACATTTTGCTCTTAAAGGGACAAATTTTGCTCTTAAAGGGACCCAGGTCGCTCTTAAAGGGACCCATTTCGCTCTTAAAGGGACCTATTTCGCTCTAAAAGGGACCCAGGTCGCTCTTAAAGGGACCCATTTTGCTCTTAAAGGGACATATTTCGCTCTTTAAGGGACCCAGGTCACCCTTAAAGGGACCAATTTCACTCATAAAGGGACCAATTTCACGCTTAAAGGGACCCATTTCGCTCTTAAAGGGACATATTTCCCTCTTAAAGGGACCCAGTTCCCTCTTAAAGGGACCCATTTCGCTCTTAAAGGGACCCATTTCGCTCTTAAAGGGACCCAGGTCGCTCTTAAAGGGACCCATTTTGCTTTTAAAGGGACATATTTTGCTCTTAAAGGGACCCATTTCGCTCTTAAAGGGACCCAGGTCGCTCTTAAAGGGACCCATTTTGCTTTTAAAGGGACATATTTTGCTCTTAAAGGGACCCAGGTCGCTTCTAAAAGGACCCATTTTGCTCTTAAAGGGACCCATTTCGCTCTTAAAGGGACATATTTCGCTCTTAAAGGGACATATTTTGCTCTTAAAGGGACCCAGGTCGCTCTTAAAGGGACCCAGGTCGCTCTTAAAGAGACCCATTTCGCTCTTAAAGTGACCCATTTCGCTCTTAAAGGGACCCAGGTCGCTCTTAAAGGGACCCATTTTGCTCTTAAAGGGACATATTTCGCTCATAAAGGGACCAATTTCACGCTTAAAGGGACGCATTTCGCTCTTAAAGGGACATATTTCGCTCTTAAAGGGACATATTTTGCTCTTAAAGGGACCCAGGTCGCTCCTAAAGGGACCCAGGTCGCTCTTAAAGGGACCCATTTTGCTTTTAAAGGGACATATTTTGCTCTTAAAGGGACCCAGGTCGCTTCTAAAAGGACCCATTTTGCTCTTAAAGGGACCCATTTTGCTCTTAAAGGGACATATTTCGCTCTTGAAGGGACATATTTTGCTCTTAAAGGGACCCAGGTCGCTCTTAAAGGGACCCAGGTCGCTCTTAAAGAGACCCATTCCGCTCTTAAAGAGACCCATTCCGCTCTTAAAGTGACCCATTTCGCTCTTAAAGGGACCCAGGTCGCTCTTAAAGAGACCCATTTTGCTCTTAAAGGGACATATTTAGCACATAAAGGGACCAATTTCACGCTTAAAGGGACACATTTCGCTCTTAAAGGGACATATTTCGCTCTTAAAGGGACATATTTTGCTCTTAAAGGGACCCAGATCGCTCCTAAAGGGACCCAGGTCGCTCTTAAAGGGACCCATTTTGCTTTTAAAGGGACATATTTTGCTCTTAAAGGGACCCAGGTCGCTTCTAAAAGGACCCATTTTGCTCTTAAAGGGACCCATTTCGCTCTTAAAGGGACATATTTCGCTCTTAAAGGGACATATTTTGCTCTTAAAGGGACCCAGGTCGCTCTTAAAGGGACCCAGGTCGCTCTTAAAGAGACCCATTTCGCTCTTAAAGTGACCCATTTCGCTCTTAAAGGGACCCAGGTCGCTCTTAAAGGGACCCATTTTGCTCTTAAAGGGACATATTTAGCTTATAAAGTGACCAATTTCACGCTTAAAGGGACGCATTTCGCTCTTAAAGGGACATATTTTGCTCTTAAAGGGACCCAGGTTGCTCCTAAAGGGACCCAGGTCGCTCTTAAAGGGACCCATTTTGCTCTTAAAGGGACATATTTCGCTTTTAAAGGGACCCAGGTCGTTCTTAAAGGGACCAATTTTACTCTTAAAGGGACCAATTTCACGCTTAAAGGGACATATTTTGCTCTTAAAGGGACCCAGGACGCTCTTAAAGGGACCCAGGTCGCTCTTAAAGGGACCCAGTTCGCTCTTAAAGGGACCCGGGTCGCTATTAAAAGGACCCAGGTCGCTCTAGCGACATGGGTCTCTTTAAGAGCGACATGGGTCCCATACCTTTTGGAGTGACTTGGGTCCCTTTAAGAGCAACATGCGTCCCGTCCGTTTAAGAGCAACTTGGGTCCGTCACTTTAAGAGCGACTTGGATCCCTTTAAGAGCTACATGGGACCCTTTAAGAGTGACTTGGGTCCCGTCCTTTTAAGAGCGACTTGGGTCCCTTTAAGAGCGACTTGCGTTCCTTTAAGGGCGACCTGGGTCCCTTTAAGAGTGATCTGGGTACTTATAATGGTAAAGATCATTGCTCGGTTACCATGACAATCTTACTCATGTCAGTGAGACAAAATCATAAAGGACCTTCCATATATTACATCTTCTATTGGCCAATAGTGGACATGTGACTGTGGATGGTGTGATACAATGCATGACGAGACCTTAGAGTTCCTATTGGCTGCTATTTTTCAGCTATTTGCATATGTGCTCTGATTGGCTGTTAGCGGTTAGAGTGTGGCCATTATTTGCAATGGGCCATTATTTTCTATGGGAAATTTGGGCTGGTTTAACGTAAATTTCTTAAAAACGACAAATGCGATCGAAACGAAAAATGGCACACCTTCAACTCGTTTTCTTAGACGGTGTTCTAGGTGTGCTGAACGTTCGTGGAGGAAGTCTAAAACTGATGCAAACCTCCTACATTACAAATTTGTGCTTAGAAGCTACTACTCCGCTCTTCATTCTGCTAAACAATCTTACTTTACCTCTCTCATTTCTTCTCTATCCCATAACCCAAAACGTCTCTTTGATACCCTCAACTCCCTCCTCAAACCCAAAGTTCAGACACCCGTAACTAACCACTGTGCTGAAGACCTAGCATCCTACTTCAAGGAAAAGATAGATACCATCCGTCAGGAGATCACCTCCCAGTCCCAAAGAAGTGTTGATCCCATTCCCTCTTGTATTTCCTCCTCTTCCCTCTCAGTATTTGAACCTGTAACAGAGGAGGAAGTCTCCAGACTCCTCTCCTCATCTCGTCCCACCACCTGCCCTAGTGACCCTATTCCCTCACACCTTGTCCAGTCTCTTTCTCCTGTTGTCACTACTTACCTTACTAAAATCTTCAACCTCTCCCTCTCCTCTGGCATCTTCCCCTCGGCTTTCAAACACTCCATTATCACTCCCTTACTGAAAAAAACCTCCCTAGACCCCTCCTGTGCAGCCAACTATCGACCTGTCTCTAATCTTCCTTTTATCTCCAAACTGTTGGAACGTCTGGTCTATTCCCGCCTAACCTGCTACCTCTCTGACAACTCTCTCCTTGACCCCCTTCAGTCCGGTTTCCGTCCTCACCACTCTACAGAAACTGCCCTTACTAAAGTCTCTAACGATCTCCTCTCCGCCAAATCTAAAGGTGACCATTCACTTCTCATCCTCCTGGACCTATCTGCAGCTTTTGACACTGTAGACCACCAGCTCCTCCTCTCCACGCTCCGCTCTATCGGCCTCAAGGACTCTGCTCTTTCCTGGTTCTCCTCCTATCTCTCCGACCGCTCCTTTAGTGTATCACTTTCTGGCTCCACGTCATCTTCTCTCCCCCTTACAGTTGGGGTTCCTCAGGGATCAGTCCCGGGCCCTCTCCTTTTCTCACTTTACACTTTACCCATCGGACAAATCATCAGCAAGTTTGGTTTTCAGTACCATCTCTATGCTGATGATACCCAGCTATATACCTCCTCCCGTGATATCACCCCGCTCTTCTACAGAACACCAGTAACTGTCTGTCTGCCGTCTCCAACGCTATGTCCTCCCTATTCCTAAAACTAAACCTTTCTAAGACTGAGCTTCTTGTCTTCCCTCCCTCTGCTAAACACCCTCCACCTGACATTTCCATCTCTGTCTGTGGTGCGACCATAGCCCCTACACAGCAAGCCCGCTGCCTTGGGGTTATGTTTGACTCAGATCTGTCCTTCACTTCTCACATTAAATCTCTTTCACGTTCCTGTAATCTGCATCTAAAAAACATCTCTAAAATCCGTCCCTTCCTTCCTGTCGAATCTGCTAAAACTCTCATTGTCGCTCTGATTCATTCCCGTCTTGACTACTGCAATTCCTTACTAATCGGCCTTCCTTCCTCTAAACTCTCCTCTCTCCAGTCCATTCTCAATACAGCGGCCAGGCTCATCCCCATGTCCAGCCGCTATACTGATGCCTCCCCCCTGTGCCAGTCACTACACTGGCTCCCTGTTAAACACAGGATACAATATAAAGTCCTCCTGCTCACCCACAAGGCTCTCCACAGTGCTGCACCTCCCTAGATCTCCTCCCTCATCTCTGTCTACTGTCCTACCCGTGCCCTACGCTCCTCTAATGACTTACGATTAACATCCACCTTGATCCGCACCTCTCACTCCCGTCTCCAGGACTTCACCCGAGCTGCACCAGTTCTATGGAATACATTACCCAAGACTGTCAGACTCACCACCAATACACAAAGCTTCAAACGTGCCCTCAAAACACATCTGTTCAAACAGGCTTACCAGGTTCCCTAATTTTGACTCAACCCTCAACCCCCCCTCCACACACACACACACACACACACACACACACACCTCCACCACGCACACAGACACATACATACACGCACACACACACACACACACACCAAGCATTTAAGCACTTAGACCTGTGCATGCAGGCATTGGCTGGTGACAGGTTCACCCCCCCTTACCCGCACTGCCTTATTTATAATGATGGCCGGACCATAAGAACAACGATGCACTTTGCCCCTCTGCCATTTTGTCTCGCACCCCCTCCTGATAGTATGTAAGCTCATGCATGCGAGCAGGGACCTCACTCCTCATGTATGGATAATTATATGTATCTCTGTAATGTCGATTTTTTGTCTATGTATGTACCTCCAGAATTGTAAAGTGCTGCGGAATCTGTTGGCGCTATATAAATAAAAAAATATTATTATTATTATTATTATTATTATTATTATAGATAACACACCTCACACCGCTGAGGGCTTCGAAACGCAGTTTGAATGGAGTGTGTGCGCAAAGCGGTTCGGGATGTATTAAGCGCAGAAAAATGGCTGGAAGAAGAAGAAACGGAAGAAGAAGAAGAATACGGATTACAATATAGTGCTTTTCAAGCACTATAAATATATATATAACATTAGAGAATCTGTGTAAACCTGCATATAGTTGTGTTTGGGCTATATAATAATAATTTTGGGGTTCCATCATACATGTTATGGTAAAATGAATGACGTCATTACGAAGTACAACTATTCCTGTAAAAAACAAGCACTTACATGGCTTGTAGATAGAAAAATGAAAGTGCTAGAGCTCTTAGAAGGGGAGGAGGGAAAAAACAAAACACAAAAATAAAAATTTGCGCGGTCCACTGGGTCATTTTGGGTTCGGTCCTCAAAGCGTTAACGATATAATATCACTACTATATACTGTACTTCCACATTTTTTCACTGACACAATTGCATCATTTTCTTTGAAGCCAGGAGAACACATGAACGCATTGATGTCACCTCTGCACTGATATTCATACAGATATATGAAAGGACAGGAGGTCGCTTAAAGTAATCCAATTCACACCTTGCGTCAGCCTTCTTAGCAATGTGTTGCAGGGGCGTCTGTGGTGATTACACATATTTCTAACATTACAGACAACTGTTATTGAACACGTCCCACACTTTTCTCTGTGCAGTGAGGCCTGAAGAGTGTATAGTTACTGGCTGCCAGGAAACACGCCAAGATGAGCTGACCAATAGGCAGCAGTACTACGGGGAAACCTGTGAACTAGTCAGATAGAGGTAACTGTAGTTCATAGACTTCACGTCTGTGAACAGCCTACAGCTCCTGACCCGCCTCTGGCCAATCACAGCGCGCCTTCACTTGTCTGATCCTACTTAGCCAATCAGCTGTCACTTGGGCTTTTCCCGCCTCTTCTGCTCTAAAACATTATGCTCCACAACTGCTGTAGCTTTAACCCTTGAAATGTTAAATATATCTCTAGTAACCAATACAGACATGTAAAATGGATCGTATATATGAGCATTTGAGTGTGTATATAGCTCTAAGTGTGGGTGTATATAAAGCAAATGAGAGGAATGTATCCTGCTACACAAAGCATATATATATATATATATATATATATATATATATATACTTTGTGTGTGTATATATATATATATATATATATATATATATACATACATATATGCTTTTATATATATATGCTTTGTTTATATATATATATATATATAAATATATATATATATATATATATATATATATATATATATACACATACAATAGTATTCCTATAGAATTGATGAATGCTGGAAGAGAATACATTGGTAAAGCTCTTATGTCACTGTGCTTTCCTATGCAGCTGAGAAATGCAAAAATAAAGATACAAAGGATACCTCTTGGGTGATGTATATGTATAACATGTATATGTTGGGAGCATTCCATACTTACAGATACTCCTATTCCAGCTTCTTGTTCACATGTGAAGCTACCATCCTATTATCACTGTGCCTTATGCATAATAGCAGGAACAAAGAAGAATCTATCACATACTCAGTAGGGCACATGATATTAAGAGCAGTGCATTACAAGGGAAAAACAAGATGTTTCAGTTGAAATAATTGTCTTACCGGAGAAGATGCCCCCCACATTGTGGCCCCTAGAGTGATCAGTAGCCCCCTCCATCTCTATTTCCCCGTGCTACTGGCAAACAGCTAATTTTAAGAGACAAAGGAACACGGAACAATTATCGTTCGCATAATCGTTAACGATAAATGATCCAAACGACCGCTATTGCGAAAGAACTGAAATCGTTCACCCATTTACATGGAACGGTAATCGTTACTTATGATCGCTCTTGTGGTCGTCTTGTCGTCGCTATTGCGTTCGTCACTACTGCGAACGACCGAACGATGTCTTATTCAATGCGAACGATTTGCGAACGAGCAACGATAAAAATAGGTCCAGGTCTTATTAAACGTTCAACGATTTTTCATTCGGTTGTTAATCGTTAACTGCTATTCAAACGAACAATTTAACGATAATCTGAACGATAATCGTCCCGTGGAAAAGGGCCCGAAGCCACGGCCAACCAGGAATCTCTGCTGCTGCTGTGCCCGCTGTAGGACCATTGTCACACTAGTCTGACCTGGTGATTTTAGCCTACTCTGCATCACTCACACAGTGTATCCTGACTTCTGAAAAGAAATTAATATTTTCTAATTCATTCACATGGAACATATGGCCACTGTTAGCCCACCAGTACAGAACTAGTGAATAGACCCTAAGGCTGTGTTCACACTACGTAAAAGTACGGCCGTTGCACGTTGTGGAACAATACCTATTGTTCTATGGGATCCCGGCCGGAGCGTATACACATCAGATTTGAAGCCAAATCCAGAAATGGATTTGAAAAGAGCAGAAATCTCAAGCTTTCCTTTATGACCTGATTTCTGTTTAAACTCGGTTTCTGGCTTTGGCTTCAAATGTTTGGCAGATAATCTGTCAGATAATCTTTCTGTGTAAATGGACCCTAAGGCTGGGTTCAAACTATGTAAAAAAACACGGCCGTATTTCATAACAACGGCCCTATTTGTGCAAACAACGGACGTTATTTGCAAATACTTATTTGCAATACTGTGTGCTGTCATTCCCTATGGCACTACATTCTCACAGTGGATTTTCACTCTGCTGCAAGAATGTAGCCCCTGCCCCTTAACCCTTTCACGACTAATGGGCATTGATGCCTGCACACCGCGAGGGCCCCTGCTCCAGCCTCCCCTCCTTACCTTCCCTGCCACAATCCGTAGTCAGGAAACTGGAAGCCATGGCTACCATCGGGCTCTGTGATCACATCGCAGAGCCTCGATGGCTACCAGACAGAAAACCCTCCTTTTGTAGAGGGAGAATTCTCTGTCTGAAGCCCTTTAGATGCTATAGGGTTACTATAGGGTTAACTGTTAGCACCGGAGAGTAGCTCTGGTGTTAACAGTTGCGGCGGGTCGCCGGCTATCACTGACAGCCGGGACTCGCCGCGGATGACACAGGCACATCTTATATGCCTATGTTATCCTCAATAGTAAATTAAAGTCGCTGCAGCCTTGGGCATAGGCTGCAGTGATGTTAATTTACTGTGCACCAGCGGATGGGGTCTAACCTACCACTGCCCGCTTAAAACATTACCTGTCTCCGGCTCCCAGCTCCCTGATGTCCTGTTCAGCCAATCAGTGGCTGTAGCAGGACAGCACACTGATTGGCTGAACAGGACGTCAGGGAGCTAGGAGACAGATAAGCAGGCCAGAGAGCAGATGGGTAATGTATTAAGGGGTCAGGGGAGAACAATACAAAGTATCGCAATGGAATTCTTTACGTTGAAAGCACTCTTAGGGTACATTTACATGTACCATATTACAGCTGATTTCACGCTGCAAGTTTTGCACTGAAATCTACTGCAAATCTACCACTCAAAAAGCGAATGTATCAGCACATGCGCTGATATAAGCTTTTAATACTTACAGAGCAGTGATGCCACGCTGATTCTAGCGGTACCATCAATTCTGAGATGTTGGTCATTTACATATACCAGATATCAGAAGAACTGTGTGGTGGACCTCAGGATGATAGCACAGCTGGAATCAGCGCAACGGCACCAATCCGTAAGTATGAAGAGCTTATCTCAGCACGTGCTGATACATTCACTTTCTGAACGGTAGATTCACAGTGCTGCAATATGGTACATGTGAATTTACCCTTAAAGGGGTACACCGGGCAAAGGTAAAAAATACAGGGCTGGTATAGGGCGGTTAGAACATAATAAAAAAGTTATACTTACCCATTCCGGTGCCCCCGCAGCGTAGTATCACTGCTCAGCATCACCTCCTGGGCTCCCCCCTGGGTGGGCTGTCCACCCTGTTTTTTTATCTTTGACCAAAGAATCTCTAAGATATTGCACATGTAATCCCTCCT
Source organism: Dendropsophus ebraccatus (assembly GCF_027789765.1). Lineage (NCBI taxonomy): Eukaryota > Metazoa > Chordata > Amphibia > Anura > Hylidae > Dendropsophus > Dendropsophus ebraccatus. The sequence goes on from NC_091461.1 coordinate 62,239,479, forward strand.
CCTTGAAATATGATATCACACCGCAGAATACAGGCTGGGGTTCAGAGCAATCTGTGTGCCACATGCACAGCGCCCTCCTGTGTCTGGCGGTGCCACGCACATTTTGAATTAAGAAGGGTGTGGGGCACGTCTTTCTCTCCTGCTGGCATCTGCGGGACACACAGGTGGGAATTTAGTCAGGGCTGGCAAACAGATACATCAAGCTGGATATATGTTTTGTCTTAATGTCTAGCAATATTTCATACACAATGAGTTACTGTGATATACTTGGCGTATCTTCAGACTTATCGTATTAGACCTAATTAGTACATGTGCTCCCGTATGCGTGTACTGTATGTGTAACATAAAACCATTACAATGTCAGCATTTCTTGAAAGTATTGGAAACTACAGGATACAAAAGCTCCGATAACAGAAGCATAAATAAGCAGTATACAACCAATATTGTAAATGCATTAAAAATAAATGAGAGGTGGAAGGAGTCTACCCTTGACCCCTTGAAAATATTCACATGAGACAAGGGGTGAATTTCCTAGTCTTATATTTAGACATTGTAAACCAGCTTTAAATTTATCACAGTGGCTAATGCTGTATGAGTAATGTGAGGCGACATAATACGCCATTCTCTAATTTTGTAATACCTATTGGTTGGCTTATTTTACACTAATATTTATTTCTAGAATTTTGGCTCAAATTGTACTACACATTATTATTTCATGCCACACTATTTCCAAAAGAATAGTAAAGGAAGAAAAGTACCTTTAATATTCTGATGTGGCATACGGTAGGGAGAATAATCCATTGTCCATCCGTAGACCATTTCATATCCTGCGTATGTGGCCAGCTTTAGTAATAATTCAGTACCAGGTTTTTGAAACCCTTTAAGGGTCTGTTCACACGTACAGACTCGCTGCGTATTTATCGCTGCTAGTTTCTCACACATAAATCCACAGTGATACTGATTGCTATCAAGTCAATGTATGTGTATTCTCGCTGCGTGTTTGGTGCGATTTTTACATGCGAGTTTTGATTTTCACATGATTTTCACAGGCAAGTTCAACACCACATTAAACGAAGCTACTTTCATGCGAGTTTGATGCGAGTTCTGTGCGAGTTTTACGCAGCAAGTCTGTACGTGTGAACAGACCCTAAAAGTGATATTGTCACCCTCCTTAATGTGTGCAGTTGCACACTTGTCTGTGTCTTCTTTCTACTCTAAAATCACTTTATTTCATTGGTGGACAGTGTAACCTAGGCGTTGCGTCACAACAGTTGGGCCTTCTCTCTCTTGGAAAAGATGACCCAACTGCGGGGAAGCTGACACTATCAACCAATTAAATTAAGCGTTTTTAGAGCAGAAAGAAGACACAGACAAGTGTTATACAGGTACAAGGGGCTGCTGATAAGTCTTTGGCTTTGTGTTCTTTTTTTGTTTCTATGGTAACAAATGTTACATCACATGAAAGCGTTATGTGTCTTATATACATTTTCCAAATTTTGTGTATGTAGCTTATGGCAACAGTTATCTAGGCAAGCAGGAAGGCAAAATGGCGGAGTCTAAGGGGATATTCACACCAATTGAGAGCAGAGAAGTGATAAAATAATTTTTTCTGCAAGTAAAGGCTATGTTCACACAACGTATATTTTTGTAAAACCACGGCCATTGTACAACGGCCATTGTACAAGGTAACATACGTTACCTTGTTGTCTATGGGATCCCGGCTGGAGCGTATACAGTGGCGGGATCCCTAGTGGCGCCGCAAACAACTGACATGTCACTCATTAAATAGCGGCAGCAGAAAACCATGTCAGTGCAGTCTGCGGCTGTGGCCACTCGCTCCATAGTGTGCTGTGAGGAGTTCTGATGCAGGCGTGCATGGATGCGCCCACACGCCGGGTCGTGGAATGGCCGGTCTCACACGTTGTGTGAACATACTCAAAGTTTGCAAAGGACATTTGTGGTGATATGTCGCAGACATTGGGAGATCAATGCCCTTCATATTCTACAGTTAAGAGGGCTGCCAAATTTAAAATGGGCCACTACAGCACCAATGATGAGGAACTGGATCCTGGACAACCAAGAGTGGTTGTTGTTCTGGAGATCGTCGATGCTGTGCATAATCTCATACTGGAGAATCTGTTAATTTCAGCTAAAGGAATAGCAGACATCATGGGGATTTCTCGTGAATGTGTTTTTGTGATTATCCATGAACATTTGAACATGAAGAAGCTATCTGCAAAGTGGGTCCCCAAATGTTTGACAACAGATCAGAAAAGCATGCGAGTGCAAACTTCCTGGTCAATTTGTTAGTGTTTCCGGACTGATAAGAACTTCCTGGGTCGAGTGTTCACTATGGATGAGACTTGGATTTGTTTGGATGACCCTGAAATTAAGGAGCAGTCAAAAGAGTGGCGGCACAGTGGTTCTCCTGGTCCAAAGAATTTCAGGGGACAAAAATCAGCCAATAAGGTGATGGCATCTGTGTTCTGGGATAAGGAGGGTATGCTGCTAGTGGACAACCTTCAAAACGGTTCCACGATCAATTCAAGGTATTAGATTGAACTTTTGGACCAACTGAAGGCAGCTCTGAAGGCCAAAAGGCGCAGCAAGCTGTCCAAAGGAATATTGTTCCTGCAAAACAACACCTCTGCTCACACTGCACAAGCAACTACTGTAAAACTGATGGAGCTAGGCTCTCAGCATGATTGATCACCCACCTTATTGATCTCTGTCAATTGAACTCTGTCCATCTAAAGCCCCTATTACACAGCTGATGGTGAAGAGCAAGAGAGCACTGACCTGTCAGATCAGCACTTGCTTGGTCCTCCATTCCCGCTCGCTGCCGGAAGCAAGCAGGTAAGAGTGTCGGGGGAAGGGGCACCCTGGACGATCTTAAGAACGTTCAGAGAGCCCATAGGAGGTAGCAGTGGTCTGCTGCCACCGCACCTATTATACGGAGCGATGGCCAGCAGACCAAAAGTCAAGGATCAGTCGGTATCATGCATGTAAGCTGATCATTGCCTTTTAACAGCTTGTAAGGAGCTGTTACAACAAGTGATTATCAGCTGTAACGACTGATAATGGGTTAGGGCCGATAATCACTTAGTGTAATAGGGCCTTAAGTTTGCACTGTCTAAAAATTACACAGTTTTAGTAAATTTGGGCCAATGTGTCTGTTGCTATGGTATAAAGGCAGCATAACTAAAATGACGAGTTCCCTTTAAGCATATGTGGTGTCCCACCACGGGTGATGCTACTTTGAACACCCCTCGCAAAAGCCTGTAGCTCAAAAGCAAAGTGGTAGTGAAGTCATGTATAAGTTTTGCCACTAGATGTCAGTAGTATGTGTATTTATGTATGTTGCACAGCTGTAGTGAACTAAAGGTTATTGTTTGTTTGTGATCTCCACACCAATGAGAGCTGCTCTTCTCTTCCACCTATCTCTATCATTCTTTCTTCTTGCACTCTCTTCTCCACCACTCACACCCTGTAGGAAGTCATCACATGGGGAGAGGAAGTGTTGACCCACACTTAGTCAGTTCTCATCTGTTTCTCGGAGAGGCAAGACACACAGATTAGGCATTCCTGCTGAGTTGGTTCCCCGTCCGGGACAAACCAGCTGTAGAGTACAGACATTTATGGAAAGCACAGAGACTTTCTTCTTCAAAGCAACACTTTTACCTAAGATGCAGTGCTAAACACTAAAGGGGGGACAAGTCAGAGATCACCACAACCCACACCGGCAACATCTCTAAAAGTGCAGGACAGTATCCTAAAGCAAAGGAACTGATCCGGATAGAGCAAAACAGCCAAGAGCCTATGTACTCTATCTTGCAGTGCAGGTGAAACCAGATAACTTTGCTCCACTCAGGTAACAAGGACTGGGGCTTGTGTCACCCTCATAGGACGGGTAACTCGACACCGTCCTTGGGTCATCTCCCCTTTCAGTGGGTGACGGTACCGACTGGGTGGGTCATAACTCCACTCCAGACCACCGTGAAAAGCGCCCTATTGGGGAAAAGTATAGCCAGCCACATAAAACTAAAAGCAGGTGTGCCTCATACCTGTGTGCTGAGTCAGCATTGGCATCACAACAACCTACCACCTGGCTGAGCTATACTACGCCAACCAACCACCACAGTAGTGGCGTCACACAGTACCATCTAGCAGGTGACCAGTCGCAACTGCAACACCACACTGCAGCCCACCACACATATGTTACCGAAGCTTAATATTTTGAAGGGGAGAAAACACAGTGGAATATGCAGCAGAAAGCCAAGGCATCCTCTTCCGCCCTCTATTACAGCAGAATCTGCCTTGGTTTTGGCTGTGTATTGTGAATGAAAAAATAGAAAGTGACATAGTCTGACACAAATAAGAATAGAGATGAGAAATATATGTGCATATTCATGTGCATATACCCCAATAGACAGGTAGAGAGTAATCTCAATTAAATCAGGTTTTACATATGATGTTCATGGGAACTAAAAAGGCAAACTTCACATTTGCAGTATTGTCCAGAAATCCTTTCTTATTAGCATGATAGGGTAGAGAGAAGCCCTGGTACTGGGCTATGAATATTGTGCTGTTCATGGACCACAGCACTGCCCATTGTACTCAGAGCAGCCTCGTGCTTCCCAGCTCAGTCTGTTTCTCCATTGTGCCTCAGACGCCTGCATTTCTCGCCAAGTAAAAACATTGTAAATGTTCACATACATTTCACTATAGATTCTGAGAGAACAAAGTCTAAAGCTGAAAGGATGTAAGGACCTTTATAGTCTAGTTTTTAATGTAATCTGTAGAGACAAGATTCATCCTTCCCACGTAGCCATATGTTTTAAATGTAGGCAGCATAAAACTAGACAAGACAGGCAGAAACTGAGACATCATAGATTTAAGGCATCTTTCTAGATATATGCCTTACTCCACCTCGTGGTTGACTTATTTTACACCAATATTTTCCACTAATAAAGCAGTCTATTTACCCACCATCACATACAGGTACAGGTGCCATTTACAGCAGGGGTCTCAAACTCGCGGCCCGCGGGCCAACTGCGGCCCTCGAGGCACTAGTTTGCAGCCCCCACCTCAATGGTAGCTTTCCTGTAAGTGCGGCCCTGACACTGTGCTCGTCTTCGGGAGGCCGGCCGAACTGCTGCAGCCATCCCTGATGCCAGCCCCCCTCTGCCGCGTCATCAGCTGCTCAGCCGCGATTGGCTGAGCTTAACTTTATGCTCAGCCAATCGCAGCTGAGCAGCTGATGACGCGGCAGAAGGGGGCCGGCATCAGGGACGGCTGCAGGTGTTCGGCCGGCCTCCCGAAGACGACGGAGAGGTGGTGGTGGGAGGGGAGGTGTGTGGCGGCGGTGCGGGACAGGTGAGCGGTGCAGGGGCCTACAGCCGCCTAGCAGAGCCGCTGCCCCCCTAGCTCCCTGCCGCACATGCAGCTCCCCAGTTTCTGGAGGAGGAGGCCGCAGGGACTGCAAGGTGATCGCATTGCTGCAAGTGCTGGGGCTGTTCAGCAGGATCGGGGGATGCAGTGCAGACCCCCGATCCTGCTTTACAGCCCCAGGACTTGCAGCGATGCGATCACCTCACTCTGCAGTCCCAGTGGCCTCCTCCACCAGAGATTGAGGAGCTGCATGTGCGGCTGAGAGGAGAGCGCCGGTGCCGGGGGTGAGAGGAGGAGGGGTGTGTGCCCCCAGTCCCCTGTGTCACCCCCTGCTCCCCCCAGTACCCTGTGTCACCCCCTGCTCCCCCCAGTCCCCTGTGTCACCCCCCTGCTCCCCCCAGTCCCCTGTGTCAACCCCCAGCTCCCTTCTGTCACCCCCTGCTCCCCCCAGTCCCCTGTGTCACCTCCTGCTACCCCCAGTCCCCTTTGTCACCCCCCTGCTCCCCCCAGTCCCCTGTGTCACCCCCAGCTCCCCTCTGTCACCCCCTGCTCCCCCCAGTCCCCTGTGTCACCCCCAGTCCCCTCTCAGAGACCCCCAGTCCCCTCTCAGAGACCCCCAGTCCCCTCTGTCACCTGCAGTCCCCTGTGTCACCCCCCAGCTCCCCCCAGTCCCCTGTGTCACCCTCTCCTCCCCCCAGTCCCCTGTGTCACCCCCAGCTCCTCCCAGTCCCCTGTGTCACCCCCCAGTCCCCTCTCAGAGACCCCCAGTCCCTTCTCAGAGACCCCCCAGTCCCCTCTGTCACCCCCAGTCCCCTGTGTCACCCCCTGCTCCCCCCAGTCCCCTGTGTCACCCCCAGCTCCCTCCAGTCCCCTGTGTCACCCTCTCCTCCCCCCAGTCCCCTGTGTCACCCCCCAGCTCCCCCCAGTCCCCTGTGTCACCCCCAGTCCCCTTCTTGTGGAAAACCTGATGCGGCCCAGCCTCACCCAGACTCTACCTCCAGCGGCCCCCGGGTAAATTGAGTTTGAGACCCATGATTTACAGTTTTAGGCCATATTCACACAACGTATGTTTTGCATAAATCACGGCCGTTGTTGCAATTTGCAACAACAGCCGTGATTTGTGCGAAACATACGTTGTATTTGAATGAATGGAATCCCGGCCAGAGCGTACACACATAGTATACACGAGTATAGTATACACTAACACCGGCCGCTCTGTGACCCAACGGATCACAGAATGGCCAGTGTTTCACGTAGTGTGAACCTGGCCTTAATTGGGTATTCCCATCTGGACAAGTTATATTCACAGGATAAGGCATACGTAAGATATTGCAGGGGGTCCGAGCTCTGGGATCCCCAAAGACTGGGATCTCTAAATACCAGCTAAATGTAGCTGTGTGACATCCATGTGTGCCACTGCTCCATTAATTTTCTAGGGAGCCTCCAAAGAGATACGGAAGCTGCATTCATCTCTCATCGGCAGCTCCATAGAGAATGAATGGCACAGCGGCATGCATGCACGGCCCACAGCTTCTGTCAGCTGATATTTTGGGAATTACTGTAAGATAGATAGATAGATATTTGTATACTATAGTTATATATACACCAGGCAGACTACTGCTTTTAGAGCAGAGTGGTGGTTGGTAAGCTAGATAAGCTGTCAACTATGGGAAGGAAAGAGCAACATATTGCTAAATTGCTAAATGAACGTTGAGCCCTACGTGTTTAGAGATGAGCGAGCACCAAAATACTCAGGTGCTCGTTATTCAAGTCAAGCCTTTTTTAATGCTCAAGTGCTTGACACGAGTAATGAGATTCATGTATTTAACCAGGTGCCCCTCGCTCGCAGAGTGTATGATTATTGTATGATTACATCTCCGTATCCATAGAAACCCAACCTTCCAGATTAGCAGAGGATCCCGATGGTGATCCAAAAAAGGCCACTTGTGACCAGTACACTTTAAGGCCATGTTCACACAAGGTAAGTTTTTAGAATAAATCACAACCATTGTTGCCGATTCGCAACAACGGCCGTGATTAATTTAAAACTTACGTGCATGGCAGGCTGAGGGAATCCTGGAGCGTATACACATAGGGGGAGATTTATCAAACAAGGTGTAAAGTGAAACTGGTTCAGTTGCCCCTAGAAACCAAACAGATTCCACTTATTATTCCTCACAGACTCTTTGGAAAATAAAAGGTGGAATCTGATTGGTTGCTAGGGGCAACTGAGCCAGTTTCACTTTATACCATGTTTGATAAATCTCCCCCTTAGTATACACTCCGGGCGGGATGCCAAGCGGCCGCACGAAAAACTGACATGTATGACATGCCACACAATGGAGTGTCCGGCTCCAGCTGCACACTCCTTTTTTGGCTATGGTGAATTGGGATGCAGGCACACACGGATGCGTCTGCATCCCAATTCAGCGCAAAGGAAGATCATCCGGCCAGTACTGCAGTACCAGCCGGGATGATCTTCACAAACACCAGCCGTTCTGTGACCCAGCCACAGAATGGCCAGTGTTTTACTCCATGTGAACATTGCTTAAGGGACCTATTACACCAGATTATCGGACAGATTTTTTTAAGCCAAAGCCAGGAATGGATTTGTTTATAGTCCCTGTTAATAGTCCATTCCTGGCTTTGGTTAAAAAAATCTGACAGATAATCTATTGGTGTAAAAGGACCCTAAGGCTGTGGAAATTCATTATGCATTTTCACAGCCTTAAAGGGTTACTCCAGCGCAAAACAATTATACAGCAATGAATAGCTTTTTAGAAGTTTAAGGACAGTGTAATTTGCCTTCATTGCATTTTCAGCCACTATCTGTAATTTTTTACAACTTTTTTTTTTAACTTGCCCTGCCGGATAACCCTTTAAATTAAAATAAAAACAACTGAAAAATTAACCTACATACAGCGCTCAAGGTAGAAAAATTAAAAAAAAAGTTATCGAAGTCAAAATGGGCCATTTTAAGAATATTCATTTAAAAGAAAAAAGTAGTTTTTTTTTAACTAGTGCATCACATCTTACAAAAAAAACTTCAAATAACATCTTTGATTGCATAGTGAATGATATCACACACACACACACACACACACACACCCATCCTAAAAAAAAAAAAAAAGTTCCGCCAAAAAAAAAAAGCCATTACTCTTTTAGAGGGCTTTTAGAGGGCAAGGAGGAAAAAATGAAAACCCAAAAATGAAAATTTGCATCATACTACAGTGATCTATACATCTGGAGTATTTTATGGCTCTGCTTTGCCATGTGCCCTGTACGAGACACTGATCCAGGTTTACTGAGATTTTAGTGCTTGAATGCCATCTACTGGCAAGTGGGATTTTGTGATGCTAGATTTATCAACTTCTGCTTTGTTAAAAAGTGAATTTGGTATGTCCAATGCTCCTGCGTATGGCTGCGGAAAGAACAGACCACTTTCTAGTTGGTCCATTTGCACAGGTTATGTGCCAAGCTAAGGCTCTTCATAAATATGTGTTTCGTGACAATCCTGTAAACATGCCCCCTATGGGCCAGAATCTACAGTTAGTTGGGGGAAAAGATCAGAAACAACACAAGAAAATATTACTTTACTGAAAGAATAGTAGATGCTTGGAATTAACTTCCAGCAGGTGTGGTAGGTAAATCTACATCTATCCTAAGATAATAACAAAGGAAATAATATACAAGGAAACTAGATGGGGGACAAATGACACCAGTAGATTGCATCAGTATAAGGCAATAGCGGCTGCCTGTGGAATGACCTCTTCAAAGGTCACAGACTAGTACAGTAATGTTTCGTCTCGAGGGGACAGTTTCTTTCCATGGTCTATTGTAAAGCATGTCACTAAATGCTGTAAAAAACAGCTCAGGCAGAATAGCAGCCCCTATAATAATGTACAATAAATTAAATAATAAAAAGTCAAAATAGAAACAGAATAAAAGTATAGAAAATGTTTTAGTATCAGTAAAAGAAAATGTAGGTGATACCTTCCCATTAACACGTTATTGTTTATAATGCATGCAGGAATGTTAGGGTAGCCTGTAGTATAATGTATGGTATATGGAAACCTGTATTGTAGTGTCATGCTATGTGTGGCCTTTGTAATAATTTGTTATATACAACTTCTTAGCTGATGCTGTTGCACAGTACATTGTATGTATTTCATATCGATTGGTTAACCACGGAGGCGCCATACCCAACGGCAGAGGATTGACAGGGAGCTGTGTTATATAATAGCCGCCAGGTTAGCTGATAAAATTACTTTTATTCTTTAGATTTATCCAACATTGGTAAATTTGCTTTCGGTTGAAATGTTTGGGAAAGATTGTTGAGTTTTATATAGAGATCCACGCATCCTCTATCCATCACTAGACTTCTCCACATGATAGCACAATATGTCTCCTCAGTGTCTTCTACTAATAAATATGCATTTATAAAACTGTTTACAAGCAAAACTCTCCTTGTTGCCCATAGCAACCAATGTCAGCTCTCATTTCTGAAGAGCAGAATACAAACTGATAGCTGCATAATAATTGGTTGGTATCGGCAAAGAGCAGCGTTTTCACCAGTCTTCCCCAGTCTTCCCCAACATATTTATTGTAGGTAAAAAAAATACAAAACCCTCCCTGTTGCCAATAGCAACCAGTCCCAGCACTTGTACTGAGCTCTCCAATAATGAAAGCTGGGGGGTGGTCGGTTATTATGGGCAACAAGGACAGGTTTATAAGTCTCCCTGATTGTAATCAATCTGTTCTGCGATGGACACTGCAGATGAAGCGTCATCCACAGGGAGAGGACAGCCAAGATGGATCCGGGATTGTGGCCGTGAGTTGTATTGTTTATATACTGATCATGTGACTGTACATTCATTTGTATATGTGTTTTACTTATTTAGCTAAAGGGTGCATTCACAAGTTAGGATACCCCGCAGATTTGGTGCTGTGTTCAGTTATTTAGTTACATTGATAACTGCACCATCAAATCTGCAGCGAATCCTGTACGTGTGAACACACCCAAAATACAAATCCTGTAGTTAGTGGAATTGTAGCTATTATGTTGTCCTATCAGTATGGTGCGTCCTGTTATAAAAAAAAAAAAGGGTTGACTTTTAATTCACAGCTTTAAGTCTTGAAACATCCTTAATGCTGTAGACCTTCAGTCCTTGCCGGATGTTGTAGTGTTCAAAACTACAACTCCCAGCATGTACTGAAAGTTTGCAGTTATAAAACATCATGTGGTTATCAAAGGGGTTGTATACAGATCTTTGGTAAGCTGCAATCTTAAGATAAACCTACAAATCCCAGCATGCACCAAAAGGCTATTACTGTTAACATGTTGAAAGTTGAAGTTGGAAAGTCACAATTTTTCTGCATTGAGGCTCAATAATTGAACCTACTGTCAGAGATGTACCTAGGATTCAAGGGGCCCTACAGTAAAAACTTTACAGCCCCCACCCACACTCAGACGCATATGATGCTGGTAGAGCCGTAGCAGTAGTGGTGGGAGTAGTAGTAGCAGGCTGTGGTGAGTGCCCGGGGTGGTTGGGGATTGGTGGCCTTCCGGGTGCGGGGGGGAGGGGAGGGGAGGGGGGAATAGTAGTAGCAGCAGTAGGGCTGGAAGTAGTAGTAGCAGTAGGGCTTGGTGTAGTTTTAGTTAAAGACAGGCATGGTAGAAGAAGGGGGGTGTGTTGGGTCTTTACCGACTCTCTGTTGGAGCTCTGTATGTCTCAACTAATCCTCTCGCCGACCTTCCTCCTAAGGTCCCGGCTGCTGATGTCGCCGGGGGAAGGGGGGGGATCTTCTCTCTTGGATGCTGAAGCATTCTCTCTGCTATGGCGGCTCAGGGGAAGCGGGGTCTGGTTATGAGTGAGACGGGTGTCCTTGTGGGCAAAGTAATGTGCCAGTGGCTGTGGACCCATGTCTCTGAGCAGGGAGAAGAGGCAGAAGATACTTGTAGCAGCTACAGGCAGTGTTACCTGAGACACTGTCATGTCCCAGTGGGTTGCTGTTGTGTGCTGTCAGAGGGGCTACCTGTAGCTACTACCATGGCAGCAGGCCATGTTATGCCAAGGGGGGCCCACCCCCCGCCGCACAGGCCCCATAGCAGCTGCGTGGTCTCCATGGGCCTCCATGGCCTCCTGTGCCTACTGTGGATGTATAAGTAAAAATAATAGAAGAAAAAAAATACAGGATGGACACAACCTTCTGCAGCGTCGGCTCAGCTGTCCCTTTTCTTTGAGTGGCCCCTCAATGTTCTAGAAACGGGTGGAGGACATATACCATATACGGGTGGAGGATCTCCCATATACCTCTTATTGCTTTTTCCATTTGTCTCTGCTCTGAACCCCTTTCTTCTTTATTTCTTCATTGTAGGATGCTGCACGCTTTTCTTTCTCTTTTAATTTGTATCCGTACTGCTGGGGCTCTTAAGTGTAGACTCATTTTATAAAACATCAGTCAGTCTTAAACATGGTGTTATGAATTCTATATGTTAATTTTACACAATAATAATTGCTCTAGCTTAGGGTGCCTTTACACAGAGAGATTTATCTGATACATTTTTGAAGCCAAAGCCAGGAACAGACTATAAACAGAGGACTGGTCATAAAGGAAAGACTGAGATTTCTCTTCTCTTTTCAAATCCATTCCTGGCTTTGGCTTCAAAAATAGTAAAGGCACCCTTAGAAACTTAGGCCCTTCCCGCTATATGTCTATATGAACTATATCTTGTTCTTTCTTCAGTATATCCTCCTATATAAATGCATTACCTACCATTTCTCTGAACCATAAGTCTTCATTGTTTCTCCTTTTTATCACTCTGTAGAGGCCATAGCTGCTAGAAATAAAAATACAATCTTAAAAAAAAAAATACAGGATGGAGACAACCGTCTGCAGCTTCGGCTCAACTGCCCCTTTCCTTTGAGTGGCCCCTCAATGTTCTGGAAACGGGTGGAGGACATTGTCTCCATTAGAATGGGCTCCCCTGTGATGCTGAGGCAGTTTGGACTCCACTACTAGAAGGCCTAGCGGGATGGTGATTTCCCTGAACCTAGACCCGGAGTGGACTCTGTGCCTTAGCACCCCATGTGTGAACTGTATATTTTCAAGTTTAGGTGTCAGATGTCCCAACTATTATTTTTTTTTTTTTATTAAGGGTGCCAGGCGGGTCTGCATTAGTGGGTAGAACGGGCCTGAGCTGGGAAAGGGTGTCTGATAGGTCCACATTAGGAGGCTAGGGCAGGCCTTATTACCCTATGGGAAAACTGTACATATTCCGATATGTTTAGGTGTTACATGTTCTAACAATGTTCTTAACCTATTGTCAAAAAATAATTGTCCAATTTCTACAAAGACAACATAGTAAGGGTTTTAGATAGCGTATTGTCAAAATTAAATGTGCTGTTCAAATATAAAGACAATGTAAAATGAGTTTTACTGAAAAATACAGGATGGGGACAACTGTCTGCAGCTGCGTCTCGACTGCCCCTTTCCTTTGAATGGCCCCTCAAAGTTCTAAAAACAGGTGGAGGACATTGTCTCCATTAGAATGGGCACCCCTTTGATGCTGAGGCAGTTTGGACTCCACTACTAGAAGGCCTAGAGGGATGGTGATTTCCCTGAACCTAGACCCTGAGTGGACGCTGTGTCTTAGCACCCCATGGGCCAACTGTATATTTTCAAATTTAGGTGTCAGATGTCCCAACTATTTTTTTTTTTTTATTATTAAGGGTGCCAGGCGGGTCTGCATTAGTGGGTAGAACGGGCCTGAGCTGGGAAAGGGTGTCTGATAGGTCCACATTAGGAGGCTAGGGCAGGCCTTATTACCCTATGGGAAAACTGTACATATTCCGATATGTTTAGGTGTTACATGTTCTAACAATGTTCTTAACCTATTGTCAAAAAATAATTGTCCAATTTCTACAAAGACAACATAGTAAGGGTTTTAGATAACGTATTGTCAAAATTAAATGTGCTGCTCAAACATAAAGACAAAGAAAATTAAGTTTTAATGAAAAATACAGGATGGAGACAACTTTCTGCAGCTTTGGCTCAACTGCCCCTTTCCTTTGAGTGGCCCCTCAATGTTCTGGAAAGGGGTGAAGGACATTGTCTCTTGGGCACCCCTGTGATGCTGAGGCAGTTTGGACTCCACTACTAGAAGGCCTAGAGGGATGGTGATTTCCCTGAACCTAGAACCTGAGTGGACGCTGTGCCTTAGCACCCCATGGGTGAACTGTATGTTTTAAAGTTTAGATGTCAGATGTCCCAACTATTTTTTTAACTTACGAATGGTACTTGACAAGTCTGCTTTGGCGGGTAGGGCGGGCCTGGGCTGGGAAAGGGTGGAGCACAGTTCCACATTAGGAGGCTAGGGCAGGCCTTAGTAGCCCATGGGCAAACTGTATATATTCCGTTAAGTTTAGGTGTTACATGTTCTTATGTTGTTATCCTTTTGTAAAAAATAAATGTCAAAAATAGATCCAAAGTGGATTCTATGCCTTAGCGCCCCAGGGGAAAACTGTATATTCTGAGGAGGGCCATGGCTGGGATGAGCACTGGTCGGGTGTGCGACTGGGGCGGGCCTGGAATGAGAAGAGTGCTGGGTGAGCTTAGGCTTTGAGGGGTGTCGCACAGGTCTACGTTAGGAGGCTGGGATGGGGCTGGGCTGGGAAGGGTGCTGGGTGGATCCATGTTAGGGGATTGTGAAAAGCCTAATCTTTTTTTCAGCCTTATAAAATATGTTCCTATTATGTAAAGGGCATCATCCATCTTTCAGGGCATTGGGAAGGGCCTGGACTCTTTAAGGAGTTCTATGTGTCCTTGAAAAAAGGATAGGTAAATAGATTTTTTGGATGGCTGTTATGAGCAATTGGGCTAGGGAGGAGGGTCTCCCTCTTCGTGCCTTCACCTTGACGTGGTGAGGGAGCTTGCGTGCCTTGGTGATCCAATGAGATAAGCTGGTAGGAGTTGTACTCCTGGCGGGGTCACCCGTGTCAGACAGGTCATTGGGGAGAGGCCAGACTAAGAAAGGCACCTGGAAATAAGGAATGGAATCCATCTTCTCTACCCTCCCACAAAATATAAATATCTGTATAGATAAGTGTAGTACTGAAACTATGGAAGACAATCACTGTGTTAGTGATCAAAACCCTTTGGCTGATGGAATGAAAGGGCATACCTGGAGTTCTACCTTTTCTGCTCTCCAGCACTGCACTTCCTCCTTTGTCCTTGCTGATACTTCTGCAGGGGAGAGGGGGCAAGAGCATGTTGTTGGCCCTGCAGGCACTGTGTGTGGCGAAACTATGCCCGCATGCAATGCCCAATATCTGTTCGATGTCACCGCAACATTGATAACATCAGGCAGCTGTTGATTACGGCCCCCTCTCATGTGTGGAAGTATAAGCACGGACAGGCAGACAGAGGAAGTGCAGCAACAGAGAGCAGAAAAGGTAGGACCTTTCCTGCTCTTCAGATATATTCAGATATTTTTTTTATTAAAGTATTGTATTGCCCACCCCCAAAGTTATACAAATTACCAATATACACTTATTATGAGAAATGCACATAAAGTGCCTTTTTCCCTGCACTTACTACTGCATCAAGGCTTCACTTCCTGGGATACTCTGTGTCCCTCCAGTGCTTTGTGTCCCTCTGCCATCATCCTCTCCAGCAGCCACAGCCCACACAGCTCTTGGAGTCGGGTCGTGACATCACCATTTTATCCAGAAAGTGAAGCCTTGATGCAGTAGTATCAAGAAAAGACTTCTCCTTTTAGGGTACAAACACACACCGTATATGTAGCAGATACGCAGCAAATACGCAGCAGATCTGCAGCAGATTTGATGGTGCAGATTTAATGCTGTGTTCAGTTATTTAGATCTTATCTGCTGCGTATCTGCTGCGTATCGCAGCAGTAAATACGCTGCGTATACGGTGTGTGTTTGTACCCTAATGCAGACTTACATGTGATCTATTTTGCTGTGGAAGATGCTTTGCAATAAAAACGCTGTAGTGTACACAGGTAGTTGGAATGTTTGTCCTGGGTGTTACTAACAAGACTGGACAGTGCCTCAAGGAATTCTATAAGACAAATTACCTGTTTCTCTGTAACAATGTTTTCCAGCAATGAAAGCTACAGACTATCATCAAGACTATGATGTCAGAGGAACGTGGCCATTTCTATCTCTGAATCACTTGCAGGTTTCTCTCATAGTGGATCAATGTAAAAAGTTTGGAGGTTGTGGCAGAAAAAAAACCAGTGTTACGAGAAGGGAATTAGGAGAGTGTAAGGCGTCAATAGCAAGTACAAGCTCTTCCCAAGAAAAAAAAATAAACAAACATTGTATCTTTGTTGGAAAACGTTAAATCTTTAAAGGAGTTGGCTATTTTATAGTAAAATAGTTCAGTGCATAGTATTAGTAAGTGTACTCACAGCACTTACTAACAGCAGCGTACCTCATAGAGTTAAACTCCCCTCCCCTAACCATGCCCTGCCCTCTGTGTCCTCCATGGAAACATACAGGCTCAGTGTTGGACACATTTGGAGGCGGGGCATGGTCATTGTATTTCCTGTTTAGGCTTCATCCACACATTTTTTTTTTGTGTAAGAAAAAAAAAGGAAATGCACCCACTGATTTTAATGTGGTCATCCAGACTTCTGTTTTGAAAATGGATCAGTTTCATATAAAAAATAGGACCTGTACGTTTTTTTGTTTTTTTTGTGGATGGCTTCCATCTATGTGCCATCCATTTTTATTCAAACTTTGCCTGCCAACTACTAGGCAGGCTCCTGCCAGTGGCGATTTATTATGCTCCTATGATTTTTTGGATTCACAAAAATTGATGGCTTCTCCTAGACATCACTGATTCTGATTTCTAAGGGTCCATTTACACAGAAAGATTATCTGACAGATTATCTGCCAAAGATTTCAAGCCAAAGCCAGGAACAGACTATAAACAGAGATCAGGTAACAAAGGAAAGCCTGAGATTTCTCCTCTTTCCAAATCCATTCCTGGCTTTGGCTTTAAATCTTCAGCAGATAATCTGTCAGATAATCTTTCCGTGTAAATGGACCCTAAGGTCCCAAAAGGAAACCTGATGTGAAACTCTACCTTTCTCAGAACTGATGGTTGTTTCAAAACTTAGCTGTAGCTTTAAACGGGCAATACAATAATATTATTATTAATAATTCCTTTACTTATACTATCTAGATTCACATGTATGTTTTGGATTATGGGAGGAAACCCATGCAAACACGGCAAGAACATAAATTAACCTTTGACATGTCACACAGGCAAGTCACAAGTCAAAAGTGTAGATTGTTCAGGGTCTGAGTGCCAAGACTCTCTTCAATCCACTGTAGATCAGCAGAGTATCTTTTTTATATATGCATTGCATTTTGTATTCATTATTTTCATGAGCACGTGAGTAAGATTTGTTGTTTTGCATTGGATCCTCATTGCAATGGAATATATCAAATTTATTTGATCTGTCTTATGAAATCATCACTCCCTCCTTTTCTTTCAGTCTCACAACTTCCTGTCTCAATCACCACACAAAATCAATAGCTCTTAGTATTTGATACAGCTCTTGGCAAGGCTATTGGATTTTTACAAAATATCAGCAAATCTTTACAAGGTCACTTTGATAAGAGACAATATCTTAACGCAGAGTTTAATAGGCATGGAAAAAAATGTGGGAGAAAGTGACATACCATTCGTGTGGCAAGAACCTGGCAATTTAGACTCCAGGCCTGGAGTCCTTCACATGTCAAGAAAACACTTTAAAATATAATTTTGTCTGCAGTCTTTCATATGCCTGCATACAGATCTTTGGCCAAAAAAAGTGACAAAACCAAAACGTACAGTAATTCCTGGCAGTATCAAATTGGTCTACCAGAGGACTGGCAGATCCTCAGGTAGGGCCTGATGACTATAGTATATGGGGGCTGCACAGAGGGTCGAGGCATGATCAGAAGTCTTCATGATGGCTGAATGGAGAACAAATAGAAAAGCGGGCGAGAAAAGATATCACCTGTGATTCACTCAGAGAAAATACTCACTGTCTGTCACTAGATGTAACTGCACTGTAATCACTTATGTGACTGGTATGAATAGCCTTATGTGGTCACCATATCATGGTATTACTTTGTGGTACTTTGTAAGCTGGTATTATTGGTCTTAGTATACTTAGTCAATAAAAGTATTGCAGTATTGGTAGTGATCATGGCGTGGTAGTAATGGTAGTGGTCATGGTGTGCCCCTTGTATACTGGTGTTATTGGTACTTTTGTTCTCAGTATACTGGATTTGGTCTGTAATAACATGGTGGCAATATGCATGGTGATATGTAGTAACATTTGTTTCTTATATACTGGTGTTATTTGGTAATGGTAACTATTTAGAGGTATACAGTTTTATCATGCATGGAAAATCTTATCTATGTAAATGATTTCCTCAGGTGGGCCCAAGATACTCCAATCCAAGAATAATTCCTGGGAACAGATCTATGCAGTCAGGGCTTATTTCCATGTTCTGTGAGTTTCATGCACAGAAGATACAGACTGGCATAATGATTCCTTATGATGCCGTCAGCTGCAAATCAGTTTAAGGGTAGCTTCATACGTACCGCATCGCAGCGGATTTGATGGTGTGCTGTAAGTGTAAATGCACCCTTAAGGCTGAGTTCACACTACGTATATTTCAGTCAGTATATTTCAGTCAGTATTGCAACCAAAACCAGGAGTGGATTAAAAACACAGAAAGGATCTGTTCACACAATGGTGAAATTGAGTGGATGGCCGCCATATAACATTAAATAACTGCCATTATTTCAATACAACAGCCGTTGTTCTAAAATAACAGCAAATATTTGCCATTAAATGGCGGCCATCCACTCAATTTCAACATTGTGTGAACAGATCCTTTCTGTGTTTTTAATCCACTCCTGGTTTTGGTTGCAATACTGACTGAAATATACTGACTGAAATATACATGTACCGCAGCAGATTTCATTTAAATGACTGAACACAGCATCAAATCTGCACCTGCGGATCTGCTGCAGATCTGCTGCAGATCCTGTAGGTGTGAACGCACCCAATGGGTAGCTTCACACGTACTGCATCGCAGCGGATTTTCTGCTGCGGATCCGCAGCAGATCCGCAACAGGTTTAGCTAAATGAACGAACACAGCATTAAATCCACACTGTTAAATCTGCTGCGGATCCGCAGCAGATTTGATGGTGCAGATTTGATGCTGTGTTCATTCATGTAGTCAAATCTGCTGAGGATCCGCAGCAGAAAATCCGCTGCGGTACGGTATGTGTGAAACTACCCTAAATCTAAATGATGTCTTAGCAGTTGATACAGCTATTGGCAAGGGTTATGGAATTTACAATGCATCAGCAAATCTTCACAAAGTCACTTTAATAAGAAACAATATTTTTACACAGAATGCCAGAGGCATGAAAAAAAATGTAAGAGACAGTGACACACCATACATAAGGCAGTGGTGTATGTGTGTAAATGGGATCTACAGTATATGTGTATGATGTCTGTATGTATACACAAGAGGTGTGAGGTTATTGGTATCATTCCTACTGTCTGCCCTTATTCTGTATGTATAGGCACCATACCACTTCTCTTGTTCTATATGTGTATGTGTATATTGTGTATCTATAGATGATACACAGTTCCACTTCTTTTGTTCTATATGTTGGGTATATCAGACAAGGTGTCTGAGGAAGCTGTAAGTAATGGGTCCTGTACAATACTGTTGGGGACCCATCAGCAAGGGTGTAGTTGTAGTGGGGGATGCTGTGCATCACTGGGGGGCATGATCACTGGCTGTCATACCGCCATCCATCCTGTGGATAGGTGGTAAAAGCTATTAGTAGGTAAACTCCTTTAAGGATATTGTGCTGTTGTCATATGAGAAAACAGTACATTCTTCAGACAAGTTTACACACAAAGTCCACCACAAAGTCCACAGCGGCACATGTCTCGCCCAGGTGCAGTAATAGTAGAAGAAAAGTCCAGCACTCTGGCTCCTGATAACTACATTTTTTATCCATAACACAAGACATGTTGATCAGCAAAACACTGAAGCATTTGGTACCATCAGTCCTTACTCTAGGTTAGCAACAGCTGGAGAGCCATGAGTTTGACACCCCCGCTCAACCACCTTTTGCAACCTGGTGGTGAATGGGGCACTACTAAAAGTGGTGGCTGTCAATATTGTTGGTCTTATAAATTGTTTGAGAGAGCCACGGGCCATGCCAATGTCAATATTAGGTAGGATCTTTTTAAAAGCTAAAAGGCATGTATGAGTTACATAGTTTTATGCAATATTTTTACACTGTTATGCATATCTATGCATTAAAATTGGTTCCAGTAACCTATTGATGTATGTACTTAGTTTAATTTTGTTATCTTAAAGAGGTTTGCAGTTTCCCAGAGCAGATGTCCAGTGCTATTGTAGCAGTGCATATAGGTCGGTACTGTGTGTTATAGGCTTAAGGGCTGAAGCCCGAAGAATACTGCTTCTGCCACCAGGTGTCACTGTGATTTGCTCCTTATTTTTGCAAGGCTAAAGGTAAACTACAAAAGGGTTAACTGATGTCTGAATTGATTGTATGACTCATGCCAATGTCTGCTGGTTCTGACCAATCCCTGAGCTAGCTACCTCAGAGAATGTTTACCTATCACCAAGGGTTGTCCTGTCCCCTTGTCCAATTAGCCCCCCCCCCCCCCCCGAAGGGCCTAAGATGGGATGCTGTATCTTCTACCTCTGAAGGCTATACAAGTGTATTGAGGTGTAGCAAAAAATGGGGTGTGGAGACAGCATCCATCCAGTGAAAAAAGGAACTATAATGAGACTGCACGTAGACTCTATCCGTCCATAACAGTTTGTGTCCATAGTAACTGACACTTGGAATTCCATCCATAATCATTCATTTAAGGCATTGTTACAACGATTACGGATGGAATTCCAAGCGTCAGTTACTATGGACACAAACTGTTACGGACGGATAGAGTCTACAAGCAGTTTCATTATAGTTCCTTGTTTAGATTGGCGTCTAGTAACTAGAATACAGTTACCATGACTATGATTGTTCCAATGGGAAGAACTGTGGAGCGCAGCCGCTTGGAATCTGTGGACTATGGTCGTATAGCTGTTGTCATGGATGCGGCTTATCCAATCTGCGTGGCAGTGGAGCGCAGCCGCCGTGTCTTTGTTGACAAGCCGACTCGGGAGTGCAGCGTGGAGCGAGATCGACATACGGGACCGGGGATCGCAATTGATGGGAAGGTAGTAAATGAATTACATATAACCCCATGTGGGGAATGGACATTGAATATTTCAGATAACAATGGTTAATATATTAACTCCGCCTATGCCCCCATGTGATTGGTTGTGGTTTTACTGATTGTGTATGGTGATTGGGTTTTCTATGTATAAATATGTATGTTGCACCTTATTGTGATATACTTGAGAAAGGCTCAGGATTGTTAGAGCTGAAATGTAGGTATTTTTATATGCAATGGCTTAATATAAAGTAAATACTTTTTTCACTTGATGGATGCTGTCTCCACACCCCATTTTTTGCTATATTGGGAATCAGGTGTGGGCTTACCTGACAGAGACTGTGCGTCCTTGGGAGGTACCGCTGTTTCAATTCGTGGATTCGGTTGTGAGTGTATTAAGGTGTCGTACAAGCCGTTAAGCTAAGTGCAAAGGCCAAGTCTCTACTGCCAACATGCTGGGTTCCTAAGGGGTACCCACTGACGCTAGTTCTCCCACTAGGTGGGCCTGTAATCCCTGATTGTGTGTCACTCTGTGTCCACAGGATAGCTCAGGCAGATGTTTATTCCTGTGGATACAGGACTCTCTTCTAACAACCCCAGCTGAGTACCTTGTGTTTGAATAGGTTCAGCAATCTGTAGTCTGCAGACTTTCCCAAACTATACTTGTACTGCACTACAAAGTTTTCTTTAGTAAAGACTTTAACTGTTTATTGTTACACCTGCAGTACACCAGTTCTATTACATAAAAGCCATGTGTCAGTTTTTCCAAGGGTGGGCAAACATATCCCTCCTGGCCACTGAAAAAATCAGCCCAGCCACATAACACCTGGTCCCCTCGGTTGCTGCAGGTTTCCAGGCTTGAAATAAAACGGCTGCTTTCTTCCAAACACCTGTTCCATACACCTAAAATTGGTTTTTAAAACTCATACATGCCAAAACAACCCCATAGAGGTGTAGATCAACATCTGCACCAAATCTCCTTTGTGTGATTATACATTTAAAAAGACTGTCAGTAGGTTTATGCTGCTCTATCTAAGGTAGCATAAACTAGTAACATAAAAGCTGAACAGAATGATGTATCACTAAGGGCCCTTTTACACAGAAAGATTATCTGACAGATTATCTGCCAAAGATTTGAAGCCAAAATCAGGAACCAGATCATAAAAAAAGCCTGAGATTTCTCCTCTTTTCAAACCCAGTCCTGGCTTTGGCTTCAAATCTTTGGCAGATAATCTGTCAGATAATCTTTCTGTGTAAAAGGGCCCTTACATTGTTCTGTGCAGCTGATTAAGAGATATCCTCCTGAATAACATGGACAATAAGTAGTCCTCTCCATTATGTGCATGAGCCCAGTAGTCCTGGATATTCATGAGAAGCAGAAAACTCCACGCACCAGCTGCTGATTGGCAGTTATCTATCCATTCTGTGTATTGGTAGATAACTATCAATCAGCAGCTGGAGAGTGGGGGGAGGGGTGTGGCAAGAATCCTATTGTTCTGCATATTAGGAGAACGGCTGAACAAAATGATGTAAGTAATACACCGAGGCTGCCCTCATTTAGGACAGCATACACCTACTGACAAATTCCCTTTAACTATGCTTCCCTTATGCTTAACCTGTACCTCTTAGACATTCAGTATGTAGTAAACACTGTATAATAATATTAAACCTAATATAAAATGTGTAATCAATGGATTAAATTTCACTGACAGGCTGTCCAGTAGTGTAATGTTCCGGAATAAGATGTCATATACCAAAGTGCACTAGAGTAAACCTAAGAGGTCAGATTAAATCCCTAGCACGTGTAACCAGAGTGAATATACACCAGTACAGGATGTTTTTCCTGTTATCTCTTCAGATAAGCACCCATTCAGTGGACTGGTGCCCTGATGCCCTGAATAACATACTCTAGTCACATGCCAACTATTGATAACAGCAGAAAAGGTTATTGTAGTTAGAATCTCCTTTTCTGGTGTGATGCACAGGAGAAGTCCTTCAGAAGTTGCCAATGCATGACTTAGTGGGATACAGTATCTCTGGCAGTGCAAAATGTTCTTTTATCTAGTGTAGACGCAGATCCTGTAATCCTTAGGCCTCAAGCACACTGCTGTAAAGTGGTTTTTGTACTGAGCCATAATGAGGCACCCAAAGAGGTACTGTATCTTTGAATGCTTCCATTGCATACTGTGGATTTTGGTTTTATTTTCCTTATGCTTCCTACACAAAAAATTGTGGCATGCTCCATTAGATGCAACGTGTATGGAGGCATTCTCCCCTAGAAGCGAAGCTAATAGGGAAAATATATAACACATATACAGCACCTGGCAGAGCATTGTACAGGGCCACACAAAGTCCCTGCAGTCCTTACAGTATTCTGTCCTGATAAATGTCTGGATAACCACAACTTTCCCAAGCAAAGTCAGCGGTTTTCCATGGAGAATGGAATCCAGATTTGCTTTCTAACCCAGTAATTCTCGTACTTTTACATTTGCTTTAGGCTATGTTCACACTACGTAAAAGTACGGCCGTTGTTGCTGATAGCAACAACGGCCGTACTTTTGGCGCGGTGGAACAGTGCCTTACTTTCAATGGGATCCCAGCCGGAGTGTATACACATCGTATACACTCCGGCTGGGATCCCATACGGGGCCGCAAATAACTGACATGTCAGTTTTCTGTGGCCGGAATTCAGTGAATTCCGGCCGCAGGAAGCCCTGTCAGTTCACATAGTGAAGCGAGCGTCTCCAGACGCTCGCTTCACTGTGTGCTTTGGGAAGCTCTGATGTGGGCACGCGCTGATGCGCCCGCATCAGAGCTCTGCGGCCAAAAGATCATCCGGCCGTTCCGTGACCCGGCCGGGGTCGCGGAACGGCCGGTCTCTTACTGTGTGTGAACATAGCCTTATGGTATTTTAAAGAGCAGAGCTGAAAACCTAAAAATACATTTTAGCACCATGGTTTTACCATGAATCTGTCACCCCCACATTCACTTATAAACCAAAGATAGTGATAGATAACAATAGCACCCAATAGCACTCAAAAAACTTATTGTAACTATTAGATACAGCACTGTTTTTCAGTCTTTTATTGATTTCAATGGGAGCCAAATCTGCATGCACTGTGCGGAAACAAGCATGTACTTATCACATCCTTCATCGACTTGCTCGACTTAATCAGTGCATTTTTTAAAAGCGCAAATTTTAAGGAGCCTTTTCTATTACAGTCAATGGGAGATATAAAACATTTGTTTCTGAGGTATTAACCAGCATGTCAATTTTTAGTTTTACCCTTACTTTGCAAAATACGGGCTGGCTCAATGGTGCTCTGGAGTGCCCAGGAATGCTCAGGAATGCCCACAGTGCTCCTAACGTGCAAATTTGCATATTTTTATAGCATTACATAAAAAAAAACTGCCTAACTTAAAAGCATGAGAAGACTGGTGACAATATGAGGAGTTTATCGGGTACTGGTACCGGGAACTACCAGCAGGTTTGCATGCATGTTTTCCTTTAAAGGGGTTATCCGGCGCTAGAAAAACATGGCCACTTTCTTCCAGAGACAGCCCCACTCTTGTCTTCAGCTTGGGAGGGGTTTTGCTGCTCAGTTCCATTGAAGTGAATGGAGCATAATTGCAAACCGCACCTTAACGGGAGACAAGAGTCGCGTTGTCTCTGAAAGTAAGTGGTCATGTTTTTGTAGCACTGGATAACCCCTTTAATGCGGTAAGTATCAAAAAGGCATGGCCTAGGGTCTACTCTGTCTTAAAGGGGTACTCCAGTGAAAAGCTTTTTTTCCAGTAATTGAAACACATTACAAAGTTATATAACCTTGTAATATGCTTCAATCACCTATCTGCCCCCTTCCCTATCTTTTCCCCCCTCAAACCCCCACCAGGAAGTGAAGTAAACTCCTTCTTACCTAATGACTGTTGACCCCAGGTTGCTCTGTGGCAGCCATTTTGTGACAATGACATCATCAAGAGGGAGGTGAGTCTAAGCCCTGTTAGGCCAGCCTCCCTTTGTCAGATGACTCAGGTTGCTCAGCTCTGATTGGCTGAGCAAAATGTAAGCCATCTAACAGTTTTACAGAGTCAGTTAGACATCACAGGAGACAAAGTGCATCATGGGAAAGCCCAAACCAGGAAGTGAAGAAAAAAGGACACCAACTGGAGCTTCATTTCAGGGTTTTTTTTATCAGTGCCGGAGTTGCCTTTTAAGACTGCACCACTGTGCCCAAAATCTCCCATCTTGATCTTTTATTGACATGCAGGGCTCAGCTTACTGTGGCAAGCCTGGTTGATTTCTTCTACATGTGCTGTTCATTCACATGCTGAGAGCTGCAAGAGGTCTCTTTCGTGTATCCATTGCAGTATTGATACTCTATGCTGAGTTAGCCATAAGCCTCACTTGCTCACCGCATCTGTGCAACAATGTAAATTTAGGGTATAAACCCACACACCGTATACGCAGCGTATTTACTGCTGCGGTACGCAGCAAATACGCAGCAAACACGCAGCAAATACGCAGCAGATTAGATCTAAATAACTGAACACAGTATCAAATCTGTACCAACAAATCAGCTGCGTATTTGCTGCGTATTTGCTGCGTATTTGTTGCGTATCTGCTGTGTATACGGTGTGTGGGTTTGTACCCTTAAAGGTGAACAGGGTTTTAGCTTAAAAACCTTAAAAAAAACCCATTAAAGACAGAGTTCAAAAGTCCTCTGTGTGAACCTGGCCTAATAGAGATGTTTTTTGGACATCCTTTGTGTCCTGGGTTGTGCTGTCCATCTTTTCTATAAAACTGTAGAGCATGGGTCTCCAAACTGCGGCCCTCCAGCTGTTGCAAAACTACATTTCCCATCATGCCTGGGCAGCCAAATCCAAAGCTTTAGCTGTCCATGCATGATGGGAGTTGTGGTTTCGCAACAGCTGGAGGGCCGCAGTTTGGAAACCCATGCTTTAGAGGGAAATGTATTATAGCTTTACATTTTATTTGTCACCTTAAGACAAATGATCTCCCAAATTTATTAAGAGGTGCAGGCCATCTCATTTGAATGCAGTTAGTATAAAATAAGAAAGCCTTTCCTTTTCAAAGGTCTCCCTACTTTTTACTGAAAGAAGTAGAATCCATTTTGGAACAAAGTATACAGCTTTCTATTTAGGATGTTGTAGCAAAATGTCAATAAAGCTTCAGGTATTAAAAAAAAAAAAGTACTCTTTGTATGAGACAATTGCTCCACCTTGTGGCAAGAAATAAACTTGCAGACTGCGTCTTGATCTGAAGTTTTTTTATTGTCCTACAATAAATGAAAAAAAACATCATTTTACTATTGAGTTCTATTGAACACAAATGTACGCTTACATTCATTTTATGGTCTTTTTCAGTTTTTTTATTAACTAAAGATTTGGTGTAGGCCAGAATAACTGCTAACATACAGCCAAAACGCCCAGAGCATTGCCATCATTTAAGAAAAAAATGTCATAGAGACATGTCAAAGATTTTAATCCACTGGGGGTTGGGTGCTGTGAACCCCACCAATCTCTCAAATGAGCAGGGAGAAGTGATCAGCTAAGGTGAATTTGGGGGCTATAAATAAAATAACATTCTAGTTAACAAAATAAAAAAAAAATTACAGAAAAAAATATTTGAATACACAAATAAGAAGATATTTTATAACTATATTGTGCTTCTATAGGAAGAGGGGTTTCTTTATACTTTATTACATGACAAAGTAAAATGCTTTTAAATGCAACTTGATTAATTTACAGATTTTGGCCAAGATCATCGCGGCCGGTATTGCTGTATCGGCTGGATGATCTTAATTTCTGATAAATTGGGATGAGGCCGGACCTGCACACTCCATTGTGAGCACTGACATGTCTTCTGCGGCTGCTATTCAATGAATAGCGGCCGCTAGCAATTCTGTCCGGAGTTTATATTATGTGTATGCATTCCGGCCGGGATTCCCTCTAGCTGCAGCACTATGTAAGTTAAGCATTAATCATGGCCATCGTTGCAAATCGCCAACAACGGCCGTGAACATGGCCTTTCTATATATGCATGTCTATTTCTCATGATTACTCAGATGTCTTACTGCTATACTTCTTGGATGCCTATACCAGCTAAGGACATCCTTCTTGGCATAATTCAAATGAATAACCTTATAGTGTACCGCTTTTTACAATATTCATTATTAACATACATTAATGTTAACTGCAACCATGCTGCAAATACAGAGCTGCAAACACTTGTTCAAGCATACATATTGACAAAAATGTAAGTGACCCCAGAAAGAAATGCTGGATTACTGCAAAACAGGGCCTGCAGTTATGGCAGATATGTTAACTAGAGATGAGCGAACCGGGTTTGGGTTCAAGTCCATCCGAACCCGAACGTTCGGCATTTAGCTGGGGCTGCTGAACTTGGATAAAGCTCTAAGGTTGTCTGGAAAACATGGATACAGCCAATGACTATATCTATGTTTTCCACATAGCCTTAGGGCTTTATCCAACTTCAGCAGCCACCGCTAATCAAATGCCGAACGTTCGGGTTCGGATGGACTCGAGCATGCTCGAGGTTCGCTCATCTTTGATGTTAACCCTTTGAGGACCAAGCCCAAAATGACTCAGTGGACCACGCAAATTTTCATTTTATGCGTTTTCGTTTTTTCCTCCTCCCCTTCTAAGAGCTCTAGCACTTTTTTCTATCTACAGGGCCATGTGAGAGCTTGTTTTTTACAGGAGTAGTTGTACTTTGTAATGGCATGTTTCATTCTACCATAACATGTATGATCGAACCCCAAAATTATTATTTATGAAGATATAAATTGTTGAAATCGTAAAAAAGAATGCAATATGGTAACGTTTGGGGGGTTCCTGTGTCTACGTAATGCACTATATGGTAAAAGCAACATGATACTATTACTCTATAGGTCAGTCCGGACACAACCATATGCAGGTTTACACAGATTTTCTAATGTTAATTTTTTTTTATTTTTTTTTTTTATAAAATCCTTTTTTTTGGCAATTAATTATTAATAAAATGGGCCTATTGTGACGCTTATAGCGCTTTTATTTTTACACCTACGGGGCTGTATGGGGTGTCATTTTTTCCGCCATGATCTCTAGTTTTTATTAATGAAGATCGAAGTTTTTTTGTGAAGATCGGACGTTTTGATCACTTTTTATAGATTTTTTTTTATATATAATGTAACATAAAATTGGTAATCCGCGCACATTTTTCCCTCTTTTCGTTTACGCCGTTCGCAATGACGCTTGTTATATTTTAATAGATCGGGTAATTATGCACGCTACGGTATATTATATGTTTATTATTTATTTATTTTTATATGTTTTATTTATATAATGGGAAAGAGGGGTGATTTCAACTTTTATTGGGGGAGGGGCTTTGGGGTAATGTATTAGTGATTTTAACTTCTTTTTTTAACACATTTTAAGTCCCTTTGGGGGACTTGTATATACATTACTTTGATTTTTACACCGATCACTGCTATGCCATAGGCATAGCATTGATCAGTGTTGTCGGCGCTCTGCTCATTGAGCCTGCCTGAGTGCCGATCGGACCGCACAGAGGCAGATGAGAGGCCTCCGGCGGTCTGTTTTAACCATCGGGACCTCGCAGTCTCACTGCGGGGGTCCCGATCGGTAAGTGACAGGGGACTCCCCCTGTCACACTTAAACGCCACAGCCGCGCTGCGATTGCGGCATTTAAGGAGTTAATGGGTCACTGTGTCATTAACGGTGAGGTGCCAGCTGCTCATTGCAGCCGGCCCCCACCTACTATGAAGCGCGCTCCGGAGCACGCTTCATAGCTCAGGACGTACCAGTACGTCCTTGGTCGTCTGGGCACAGACTTTCAGGACGTACCGGTACGTCCTAAGTCATCTAGGGGTTAATGGTGAGGGCCCAGCTGCTTACTGCAACCGGCCCCTCCCTCCTATGAAATGCACTCCGGAGCGTGCTTAATAACACAGGGCGTACCGGTACGCCCAGGGTCATCTCGGGATAGGCACCCAAGGCATACCAATATGTCGTATGTCGTCTAAGCGTTAAATGATTACAGGTAGGGTCTGATTAGACACCGAGTCATTTCATGTTTCCCTTTGTAGCTTGAGGTGCTGTCCACTTTGTATGCAGATGTCTAGTTTATATGGTGAAATTAGGCTGCAGTCTTTATCTATACCCTTTAATTTGAGAGTTGTAAAACTATCCCAGCCAGTAAGTGCTGCCAAGCAGCCTCCGAAGAGAAGGGCCATGTGGACAACATTTGGTCAGCCAACAAGCATTTCCCACAGTTTCCTTCTCCACAGTGCAGTCACTGGTGGTCCCTTCATTACACCCTCTTGTCTCTGCCATCTTGGCATCCATTATATGTCATGTCATTGATAGCCAGCAGCCATAACCTATGTTTGCAGTGGTGATATGAATGAGAAACGTGAACTTTTACCAGCTGGAAGTGTATGCTCTTTAGCAATTAATTTGGGTTCTGTGTGGGATCCACCAATGGTTGGTTTGGAGTATAGTGACCTTGTAGTAAGCCTTTCAATTCTGCCTTTGCTGTGGAGCAACAGACACACTACCCCAACTGCTGGTGTGGGGATCTGGGAAGCCATAGATTAGATGACAGTCCATCATGCTTTGTAGTGATACGAGGGGCACTAACAGCTCAGCTAAATGTACAGGACATCCTGTGGCCATGTGTGTTGCTTCTCATGGCTGGGCATCTAACTGGCATTTCACAATAAGGGGTTTTTATTAATGTCTCTGGCTGCAACACTTCCTTGGCCTGCTTGGTTACAAGATTTTTGGCCATTCAGACATTTATGGAACCAGTCAGGACAACAGCTTTGGCAACCTACAAGTCTCCAGGATCTACAAGCCCAGTTGTACCATGTATTTGCAAATGTGCCGCAGAATCCCATACCGTATCTGTTCGGTCCAGGACAAAATATATTTCATCTTATACTGAGGCTAGCTTACAATAGTACAGTTTTATATAACTTATCCTCTCACTCTAATATCGTAATCACATATATTATAATCGTCGATGGCAACCTTAGACTTCATCACCTTTTAGAAAATATTTAGATTGATTTATGTATGGCTGGTATACATATGTTCTGGTATGTACTGTCGCTTGGTCCTTGTTGGCCTAGTTTAAAGCTGTGGTTGTAAAAAATTAAGAAAATTCTAATAAAACTTTTAATAAAAAAAAGGTATACATAAAGTTAAGGATTCTCAAAAATCATATGATGTGATGATGATACTAGCCATTAGATGCATGACTGAAGCTGAAGAGGGGCCAATCCAATCAACTATTCCATACAATACTTACTGTACCTACTAAACCTGGGGCTGGAAAATACTGTTGAGCTGGAAAGATAAACCTGTTCTCTGTATAATAGTTAGATATAGAACCCTTTTTCAGTTTTTCTATCTATTTTATTTAATAATTCTGAAATCTTGCAGTTTTCATTCTCACCAATAAGGCTAAAACTATGCTGAGATCTCCTGTTCTGTCTGTGGTGATAAGAGGAGGCTGCTGCAGGGCCATTTCTGCCAAATGAGTTCATTTCTCTGGCAGCAGATTTGAGGGGTGGTATGTTTTACAGAGTGGCCATGAATTATATTGTCTGCTACACACCACTAACTTCGTTGACCCCATTAACTTCAAATGATAGCTGGACACAGCATAGAATGCAAGGAAGTTAGGACTGGAACACTTTGAAGAGATTGTTATATGTTTAAGACATCACTACACTAGTGATCACTACCCCTTTATATGGAGCACAAGTTATAATGGTAGTATGACTATGAATAAGATGACCATGCATAGTCAAAATGCATTAACTCTTGTATATGTCAAGTGTTTTAATTCTTGGAGAAGCAATAAAGATTGAAAAATTGTTTACACACTGGTGGAATTGTAAACCTTGAAACATTTTCTGTCCTCACAAAGAATGGAAGTTACTGCTTGAACAGGGAAATTTACAGTATGAAGGAGCTGTATTTACCCCCAATATTGAGATTAAAGGGCTATCGCTATTTACCCCAGACGTTATGAGCGAAGCAGCTGGAAATTTGTTTCATGAGATTCCTGACTTTTCGCTCAGGATTAGCTAATCAGATAAATTGAATCTCATTAAAACAGCCAAACTATAGGGGCTACTATAGTGGGACTATTACAGAGTAGCGATTTTTTTCAACAGATGTTGTTACAGTGTCAAAAATTAAAAAATTGTCTAGCAACCTTTGTCTCCCCAGTCAATTAAGTGGCAATTCATTTTATTTCAATTTCAATTCAATTGAAATTGGCAAGCACAGACAGGACAGAGACAGTGGACCCTGGATCTTAACCCACCCACTGACCCTACTTACTTGCCTTGGTCGACCCTAAACGGTCACGGACCACAAAGGCGTTCCCTATGCTGCGTAAGTGAAACACAGAACAAGACAGACAGACAAACACAATATGGAATAGTAAACAATCCGGGTCAAATCACACGGGCAACGCAGTACAGAATCAGTAACACAGGGTATAGTCAAAAGTCAGGCGGAGGTCAGAACACAAGTAAGTCAGGCAGAAAGGAATTAGGACGGGGTTCGCAGGAATAGGACAAGGGGAGCTAAGATCAGAATGAACCTAATAGCCAGCGATTAGAGGCTGGCTCTGACTTACTTTTATACTGGATCAGGAGCCCGGACCAAAGGCTGATTGGTCCGGCCTCCTGAATCCAGACACAATTCAGCTGCAGCACTGCAGGCTGAGTGGCAGGGTGATCCGTCACTCAGCCTGCATAGAAGCTGCTCAGCTGAGTGCCGTCCGGCAGTCACGTGACCACGGCATCCCTGGTTGTCAGGGACGCCATCGGATCTCCATGACGTCACTCGGCTCCGGCGGGCGGAGCGACGGCATGCTCCTGAGCTGGACACAGACGTCGCTGGAGCCCAGAAAGGTAAGTTCCTGACATAGACATTTAATTTATTTTTTTAAACTCAAGTTCAATTTAATTCAAAGTTTACCTTTAATTTTTAAAATCAATTTCTGTTCAATTTAATTATTTTTTTTAATTCATTCAATTTCAATTTAATTTGAAGTCTAATTTTATTGTTCGTTCGTTATAATAATGCTTTTATTTGTATAGCGCACACAGATTCCGCAGCACTTTACATAGTTTTGCCAATTATTTCTCCCTGTCCCCAATAGGGCTCACAATCTAAATCCACCTATCCGTATGTTTTGGGTGTGGGAGGAAACCGGAGTACCCGGAGGAAACCCACGCAAACATGGAGAGAACATAAAAAAACTCTTTGAAGATGTTGCCCTTGGTGGGATTTGAACCCAGGACCCCAGTGCTGCAAGGCTACAGTGCTAACCACTGAGCCACCATGCTAAACATCCAGAGCACATTAGCTAAGCCCACATCCTTCTTTTGGTGCTGCAGCAACATAGCCAAATAGAGGTCATACCACTTTGGACTCCTAGGTCAAATTGGGGCCGGTATTCAGGCAGCTAATTGTGTGGTTCCAGCACCTCGTCCTGTTGTGATGACGTAACACACCATATCTTTTGGTAATAAACCATTGCAGATGTTCCAATCTCGCTTCAAGTACCCTTTCACCTCCCCTTGTGTTGCAATAAATTGTCCTCTGCAAGAATGTCGAAGTGTCTAAAGAAGTTTGTCCCCTTGCAAGGCTTGTCCAGTGGCAGTGGGAGAGGAAGCAGTCAAGGGGGTTGAACTGGTGAAACATGGGGTTGGGGTTGTGGCCATCCTAACAGGCAAGTCAGCTTTAAAGGACCATCAGCAAGAGAGCTTCTTTCAAGCCTAGCACACCCCCACACCCCCTGCACCTCTCAGCTGCACTACTCTGAAGATCTTTTTTGAGGAATGTCAGGACAGTCAGCGATTGGAAGGCAGCATCCAGACTCCAGTGGTTTATAGGTCAAAAAGCAGTCAGCAGGGCAAAGGTGTGGCAGCCTATGAAATAAGTATTGGATGGTACCGCATGCCACTGAAAGAGGACAGGTTAGGAGAGGAAAAGTTTGTTCTAGACTATAACGATGAAGTTGCAGACCCTACGTGAAATCTCCCCAGATGTCATGGCATGAACATGTATCTGTTCCACTGAGCCAGTGTCAGGTTCCATCCACAGCTCGTCGTTTCAGAGGCAAAAGTGGAGGGGTACAGCATCAAATAGTTGACAGACTAGTGTTCAGAAAGGCACAGTCACTCAAGGGGTACTCCAAGGCAGTGGCAGGGCTCAACAAGTCTAGCCTGCTACAAAGAACCGCCAACAGTGATTAGTAGTGTGGCAGTTTTCCGTGTTGGTGGCGTCAAAGACCATGATGCTATCTGTAGCATCTGTGATCATAAAGTGGGTTGGGTTTGGGTTCAAACCCAGTTACAACATCTATTCATCAGTAGATGTAATGCCACCACCCCATTACCTGGATGAACCTGGACACCAATGACACTTGCCCGTAAACAACAGGTGTGGTTACCATTGTGCAGCCCTATCTCTGCAAGTCGGGATAATACAAATTGTCCCAAGACACCTGTGGTGGTGCCCCAGGTGTAATCCAGGGCTCATCTGCTGGGATGATGTTATGTCGGTGGTTGAAATATAGCTCAGCCAGTTATAGTTCTGTCATGACGCCAGAGCTAACTCAGCACACAGGTGTGATGGTATACCTGCTTTTAGTGTGTGGCAGGCTATATTGATCCCCAATAGTGGTGACCTGCCAGGCTGTGAGGGGTCCCTTGGGCTATTATTACGGTGGTTCGGAGTGGAGAGATGACCCACTTGGACTGTTGGTACTGCCACACACAGAAAGGGGAATATGACCCAAGGATGGTGTAGCCTGTGTGTATAGGTGCTGGTGTAATTACCACTGAGTCCCAGTAAAATAAATAATGTGATCTTTACTGACAAGTCTCTTGTAATACAGGATAACAGGATGACGAGTGACTCTTGGGATACAGACTTGCGTTCACTGAATCTGTGCTGAGAGAAGCTGAAGTGGTGAGGTAGAATAGCAGTGCTGGTTTAGTTGAGTAGAGTAAAGAGTTCAGAAGAGTGGAGAGGAGTTTGTCGGGAAAGCCCTAACCCAGTTTAGTAATGTGCTCTGCCGGAACTTGTAAGAAGAGAGACTTAAAGATACTTGAGAAGAGAAGAATACTTGTGCCTGTATTCCAACCTTTGTCGCTATAAACCACCTTCTGCCCTGCAATGTCGGGGTGCCCTTCCCATGAGGGTGACACAAGCACCAGTCTTGGTTACCTGAGTTCAACAAAATGTCTGAGCGTGTCACGGTGTCACCTACAAGATGTATGTAGGCCTTGGATATAGCTGCTTTGCTCTATACGGGTCAATTCTTCTGTCTAGGATACCTCCCTGCTCTGTATAGAGAGGTTCTCGGCGTGGGTTGGGGTGTTCTCTGATTTGTCCTCCTTAAGTGTTTAGTGTTTGTAAGGAAAAGAGTCTCTGTGTTCTCCATATGTGTGTCTATTACCACAGCTGGTCTTTCCCATACAGGCAGGGCCGCCATCAGGGCATTACTGGCAGTACAGGTGTATGGGGCCCGGCCTACGGGGGGGCCCGGGCCTCCCAAACACTTCACTTTGTGAGAAGCCTGGTATACAGACAGTGCAGGGAGAGGGGACAGCTACTGAAGATGCAAGGGGCCCCTTCTACTTAACTAAAATCATTAGGCCCTCCTCCCCCCTGCGGTCTGTGGACCGGGCTGCAGAATCCCCCCCTCCACAATGGACCGGCCCCCTCCTCAGCAGCTCCCAGGCTCGTGCGGAGCTGGTGACTTCCGGCCTGTGTGCTCTCCCAGATGACAGGAAGATGCAGCGGGCCCCCTCTCCTCTCTCCTCCCTCCCTCCTTCCATCTCACAAACTTCTCTGGCTGCCGTCTTCTCTGCTGCATGGTCGGAACATGAGGGGGAGGGGCGGAGCCGCTGTGTGAGGAGCACTGAAGACTGAATGGGTCCTGGAGCTTCCCTGCATAGAGTAAGTGTGTGTGAGAGAGTGAGTGTGTGTGTGTGTGTGTGTGAGAGTGAGTGAGTGTGTGAGAGAGAGAGTGAGTGTGAGTGAGTGTGTGAGAGAGAGAGTGTGTGAGAGTGAGTGAGTGTGTGAGAGAGTGAGTGTGTGAGAGTGAGTGAGTGTGTGTGAGAGAGAGAAAGAGAAAAAGAGAGAGAGTGAGTGAGTGTGTGTGTGTGTGTGTGAGAGAGAGAGAGGGAGTGTGTGTGTGTGTGTGTGTGTGAGAGAGAGAGAGAGAGAGAGAGAGAGAGTGTGTGTGCCCCCATCCTGGGATAGTATATAAATCTGCTACTGCTGAACCAGTCCCTACCGTACTGACAACTCGGCTCTGCTGTGCCTGACCAATGTAACTGACAACTCGGCTCTGCTGTGCCTGACCAATGTAACAGACAACTCGGCTCTGCTGAGCCTGACCAATGTAACCCACAACTCGGCTCTGCTGTGCCTGACCAATGTAACTGACAACTCTGCTGTGCCTGACCAATGTAACCGACAACTCGGCTCTGCTGAGCCTGACCAATGTGACCGACAACTCGGCTCTGCTGTGCCTGACCAATGTAACCGACAACTCGGCTCTGCTGTGCCTGACCAATGTAACCGACAACTCGGCTCTGCTATGCCTGACCAATGTAACCGACAACTCGGCTCTGCTGTGCCTGACCAATGTAACTGACAACTTGGCTCTGCTGTGCTTGACCAATGCAACAATGTGTCTGAAGCGCTGGAGGCGGGCCTGCTTGCCCCAGTGGGAGGGAATTCCTTCCCCTCTATGACGGGGCTCCATTATAATCAATGGAGCCGCGTCATAGGGGGCGGGGGATTCCGCCCACTGGGGCAAGCCGGCCCGCCTCCTGTGCTTCAGACCTAGCACGGTACCCGTGGATAGAACGGCGCTGTACACGGGAACCGGGCCGCAGTTCTAAAAACATACCACGGCATCGGCTTCACCATGATGGCAGCGTTCTATCCGTGGGTCATATTAAAGAGGATGTGTGTGTGTGTGTGTGTGTGTGTTGATTTCTGTGGACATGGAGTCTGGAGGGGTGATGCTGTATGGCTATCTGTATATTATATCCAGGCTGTATGGTATGTGTATACTATATCCAGCATATATATATGTGTATACTACATCCATATATATCAGCCCCAGCTAGCCTGGAGTGATGTGCGCTGTGCCAACCACACAGGTCGCACCCCCCAAAGGCCAGCCCTGAGTCAAAGATACGTTCCATAGTTTTCGTTAGTGGGGGGGGCCCAGACAATTTGGCTGTATGGGGCCCCGAAAAACCTGATGGCGGCCCTGCATACAGGGGACCTGGCAGAGCCAGGCTCCTGGCTAAGTTCAGCAGGGATGCCTGATCTGTGTGTCCTCTCCCTATGTGACTACTTCCTACAGGGTGTGTGTAACAGTCTCTAAGAGTGGTGGAGAAGAGAGTGTATAGAACAGAATAGAGATAGGTAGGGGAAAAAAAGAGTCTCTCTCATTTTTGCACAGAATCACAAAATACAATAGTAACCCTTCAATGACTACATCTGTGCAATATACAAAATAATTAGAGATGAGCGAACCTCAAGCATGCGCAAATCCATCGGAACCCGAACTTTCGGAATTTGATTAGCGGTGGCTGCTGAAGTTGGATAAAGCCCTAAGGCTATGTGGAAAACATGGATACAGCCATTGACTATATCCATGTTTTCCAGACAACCTTAGAGCTTTATCCAAGCTCAGCAGCCACCACTAATCAAATGCCGATCGTTCGGGTTTGGATGGACTCGAACCCAAACCCGGTTTGCTCATCTCTAAAAATAATACATACTGACATCTTGTGGTAAAACCTAAGTGTACAACTTCATTACCACTTTACTCTACCCTACAGGGCTTTTATGAAAGGAGCCCAAACTAGAAACACACGTGGTTGGATACCACACACCAATCTCAAATTCACTAGGATAAGTTATAGGGAAAAGGTTAATAAATATATACACTACTATATACAACACACTACAATATACAAATAATAACCAATATAACTAAATAAATGTGAACTCCTTGGCATTGTCCATAACGGGTACAGTGTGAATTACATCATCCCCCTGTTTCACGTCATGAAGACTGCATTGAGGAACATGATCGCTGAGGGGAGCAGTGAACCATGTCTACCACGTGAACCTGAGCCTGAAGAGGGATGGAATGGTGGTAGAAGAGGAGTTAGGGCTCAAAATCTAAATTGACCCAGAGAAACATGGGTAGAACATACAAACTCTTGACAGATGTTGGTGGGATTTGAACCCAGGACCCCAGTGCTGTAAGGCTACGGTACTAACCACTGAGCCAACATCAACCAAAAATCAGCTATCAGGCACTTGCCTGTGTCTCTTTAATAGAAGTCCCCATAAAAAAATGTACCCACCATAAGTACTTACACGTAAAAATAAAATAACTATATATATATATATATATATATATATATATATATATATATATATACACATATGAAGTAATGCTACCCTTTGCACCCCCAATAATATGGTATGGAACCACTTATTTTTTACAAAGTGCACCATGCAACCCATACCCCAAAATCAGTATTATCCAGGCACAAATCCCCATGACTATGTTTCTCAAAGAAGACAATTCCCTTTTTGTTACTATAGCAATGGGATTTTTAGTCACCGGTACTTGTGACAAGCAATAATAGCATTCATGTTCCATTTTTACGGACACGCATGGTGACTAGCTGATAAATGGCCTTGAAGTTTTTACAATATCACCAGGATAGTTAGATGTCGCACAAAGAGTTTTTAACGGCACTCATGGTTTCTTGAGCGGTATAAGGCTATAGAAATGTTTTCTCATGGGGTATATATCATGGAGGATTATGTGCTCTAACTGAGATAAAACAACCTTTTTAACCCTTAGACGACCCATGACGTACAGTTACGTTATAAATGTCTGTCACCAGACGACCCTGGACATAACTGTACGGCATGGGTGTCTAATGTGCTATGAAGCGCGCACCTGCTCCTGAGCATAGCTTCATAGCAGGTGGGGGCCGGCTGCAGTCAGCAGCTGGGCCCTCACCGTTAATGACAGGCTGCACCAATCGTGGTGCAGCCTGTCATTAACCCCTTAAACCCCTTAAAGTGTAAGTGACAGGAGCAGCTCCTGTCACTTACTGATCGGGACCCCCGATCAATGTGCTGGACCACCAGAGGTCTCTTACCTTCCTCTGTGCGGTCTGATCTGCCTGTGGCAGACTCAATGAGCAGAGCACCCATAACACTGATCAATGCCATGCCTATGGCATAGCAATGATCAGTGTTTGCAATCTAAAGATTGCATGTAAAAGTCCCCCAAGGGAACTTAAAATGTGTAAAAATGCCCCAAAGCCCCTCCCCCAATAAAAGTTAAAATCACCCCCCTATGGGGGCGTGGCTAGCGGCATGACGGAGTAGCCGCACGCACCGCTCCTTCTCCTCGCTCCCGGAGGACCCTGAGCTGCCCTGCTAACTGCCGGGAAACCTTGATTCCCTATCCCGTCTAGGATGCCTTCCTCGGTGTAGGAGTAGTTGGGGATGAACCTGATCTACATACCTCCTGCTGGGCTCCGTGTGATGGAGGACATTCGGTGGCCTGTTGCTCCGGGGGGCGCCGTTTGGGTGCAAGTGCCTGGGTGTCGGGCAGGGGGTGGACGAGCGGTGGCGTGGGGATGGAAGTGGAGGACTCGGGAGCGCGACTCCCCGCCCCCTCCCCCACGTGAGGCTGGAGACACATATAGACCTTGCGGCTGACTGCTGGGGAGGCGGCGGGCCATGCTGGTCCTGCTGAGCCATTGGAGGAGCGCTGTGTGCTTAGGTGCCGGGTTGTGCCGTGAAGTTTGCGGCCATTTTCTCCTGTATGAGGGGATCTGCTCTGCCCGACCTTTCTTGTTCCGGAGCCAGAAGTAAGTCTTTTGTGACTTAGGGGGCGAACTGTTAAAGATAAAGACGGGTCAGTTTGACAGCCTCTGCTCTGTTGAAAGTGTGAGGAACGCACACAGGAGAGAAGACGAAGAAAGCTTCTAACTAGCTTCTGAAACATGGAGAGGCTCGCTGGACATCTTTATGATAACTGATTAAGAACTCTAGAACTCCAGATGTTTGGGAACTACTGAAATGGCATGAGTTAAAAATCAGTTTTCTTTTTGTGTATATTCCCTGTGTTGCTGTTTAATCTATTTTGTTATATGCTACATAGTGGTATGGTTCAGATAAATTATGAATAACAAAAAGCCCTCCAAAGTAAATACCCGCAAGATGGCTTGGTGGACCACGGGGTGTGTTTTTTTTTTTTTTGTTCTTCTCTCTCTTTTTCTTTTCATGAATGTCTGATGTGAAGTTTCTTGTTTGGAATGTCAGAGGGATGGCGGATAGGTTGAAGCGTGCGATAATATCTGACGTAGTTAATAAACATCTCCCTGCAATAGTAGTATTAATTGAAACTCACTGTACTCCAGAGACTCTGGTGTACCTTAAAAGAACTTGGGCACAGGCGGAGTTTCATTCAACCTATTCTGCTTATTCCTCTGGTATTTCTGTATTAGTCCATAACCGGATTAGTATGCTAGTAAAAGAGGTTAAGAAGGATGTAAGAGGTAGATTTATCTTTCTACATGTAATCTTGGAGGGTGTTGATACCATTTTGGCTTTTGTTTACATTCCCCCCCCCTTACAATGATGAAGTTCTAGTCACACTGACCCGATTTATTAAGGACAAACAATACGAGGATTTATATATTCTGGGTGATTTTAACTGTGTGATGGACATGGTTTTAGACAGGAGATCTTCGGGACTGGGTGTACGCCTTGGTATCACTCCGCTAAATAGAATATGTTCAGAAATGGGGTGAATAGATGCCTGGCGTAGACTGAATCCTGAGAGAGTATCCTTCACGTGCTATAGCACTTCCCATAACGCAGCATCGAGAATTGAGTTAGTGCTCTGTAATAGCTCTGCGATGAAAAATATAAAGTGTATTAAGATCGAGCCAAAGACTGTCTCTGACCATAACCCTCTGCTAATACGTGTTCAGGGTGCAAGGAAGAAGGAGCTCTCCTCCGTGTTCAGAGTCAATCCTTATTGGCTTACGATTCTGAACATGGATGAGATTATTATGAAAGACATAAAGGAATTTTGGTCCATTAATAAGGGAACCGCTGATTTATTAATAGTTTGGGATATCCTGAAGGCATACCTCCGAGGCATCCTCCTCAAGCACATTTCGTATAAGAAAAAGATCTTCGCCCGGAAGGAAGCTGAATTAAGTAAAGAAATTGAGGTGGCGTCCCGGGGGTATAGTCAGGGGAGGTCGCAGGTGGAATGGGAGAGGTTGAAGCAGGCCCAGAAGGATCATGAAATTTTTTTGTAGGAAAAGGCGTAATATAAGGCCTTCTTTAGTGGTCAGAATAGATATACGGGAGGAGGGAAGCCTAATAAAATATTGTCTAGAATACTTCAGGGTCAGCAAAATAGGCCGGAGATTATGGTACTAAAGGGGGCGGATGGTGGTTTTATTTATGAAAAACAACTTATTGAGCTGGAATTTGTTAATTATTTTCAGAAGCTTTATAGCTCTGAGGGTGGAGCATCTGAGGAGGAGATAGACTCCTTTTTGGAATCGATGGGACTTCCTGTCCTTCCAGAGGAAAAAAAAAGTGTGCTCAACCAAGAAATTTCCTTGCAGGAGATTGAGGAGGCTCTTAAGTCCTTCTCGGGAAACTCTTCTCCTGGTGGGGTTGGTCTGCCATTTCAGGTATACAGGAATTTCTCGGATGCCGTTCTGCCCATGCTGTCGGAGGTTCTGAATGAATCCTGCGAGCGGGGGATTCTGCCGCAATCTATGAGGGAGGCCCATATAATTTTGATTAAGAAAAAGGATAAGGATCCGAATGAGATTCGTACCGCCCTATCTCCTTGCTTAATACTGATGTGAAAATTTTCGCTAAAGTAATGGCTAGGAGATTAGGTAGGGTGATAAAAGACCTGGTAGGGGAGGAACAGGGGGGTTTCATACCTGGACGCACAGTTCATGATAACTTGATACGAGTCTTTGCCAACATTCAGTATAGCGTCCCGGGATCCCGCTCTATCGTGTCTTTGGACGCCACAAAGGCGTTCAACAGGGTAGAGTGGGATTTCCTTTGGCGCACAATCGATAAAATGGGATTGGGTCAGCAGTTTGTAAATTTTGTTAAAGTTCGGTATAACTTCCCGATTGCTAGAGTTCTTGTTAATGACTCAGTCTCCTGTCCTTTCCCCCTGAGCAGAGGAACGCGGCAGGGTTGCCCGCTCTCCCCTCTCTTGTTTGCTCTGTATATTGAGCCTCTTGCGGCGTGGGATTTAGTGGGTATGGCCCAGGAGGGCAGAATAACAGAATACTGCTTTATGCAGATGATGTGTTATTGTTCGTAACTGATCAGAGTGATGTATGAAATAATTAATTTTCTTAGTTATTATGAAAAACTCTCTGGCCTTCGAGTGAATTGGAGTAAATCTTCACTCCTTCCGCTAGATGAGGAGATTGTCATTCCAATACAGTCTTTACATATTCTTCATAGATCTGAGCCAATGGAATATTTGGGAATTAAAATCACCAGCAATACTTCATAATAAGATGTGTATAACGTACGAGAAATACCTTGGTGTTGCAGCTCTTCAGTGCTCGCTCCAAGAAGTAGCAAGAACGTGTACTCACACAGATGCAGGCTTTACTTTCACTTATATCTCTTTAATCGGTATCTCGTACAGGACAAAATCAAGATACCGACAAGATCAAGATACCGATTAAAGAGATATAAG
This sequence comes from Dendropsophus ebraccatus, assembly GCF_027789765.1. Classification (NCBI taxonomy): domain Eukaryota; kingdom Metazoa; phylum Chordata; class Amphibia; order Anura; family Hylidae; genus Dendropsophus; species Dendropsophus ebraccatus. The sequence goes on from NC_091461.1 coordinate 62,281,086, forward strand.
TGAAAGTAAAGCCTGCATCTGTGTGAGTACACGTTCTTGCTACTTCTTGGAGCGAGCACTGAAGAGCTGCAACACCAAGGTATTTCTCGTACGTTATACACATCTTATTATGAAGTATTGCTGGTACATTGCGGATTGAGTGGGATCCGTCGTGATGTGTACGGAGTGCGGTGTTGGTTATTTATTGTTGGAATTAAAATCACGTCAGACTGTAAAGCTTACGGCAGAATGGATCTATATCCCTTTCTTCAGGGTCTAAAGAGCCGGATTAAGATATGGAAGAAACTCCCAGTCGGAATGGCAGATCGTATTGCCATCATTAGAATGGTTATCCTCCCCCAGATCTTGTTTTTCTTTTCTGCTTCCCCAGTTTGGATAAGCAACAACTGGTTAAAAAAACTCGAGGTTTTGTTGGGTGGCTTGATCTGGGGGAGGAAACGAGTCCGAATTAAGTACAATACTTTCAGTGTTCAGTTCGCACGTGGTGGGTTCTCTTTGCCTAATCTCAGGTTATATTTTCTTGCCACTCACTTAGCTCGGATGGTACGTGGTGCACTCGATCCAGTCTTACTTTTTCTTATGTGTGCACATAATAGGAGTAATATTTTTGAATTACTTGAATCAGGATCACTGGGGGCCGCTAATATTAATTGCACAATATCTCATTTAATATATAAGGTATGGGAAACGGTAAAAGTTTAATTTGGGGTATATGGACATTTAGATCACACTCCTTTATGGGATAATAGAAAATTGCCAGAATTTGATATATTGGTTAATAAGCAGTTTTGGATCACTAGGGGTTTAGTGTATGTATCACAGTTGTTTAATAATGGAATTATCAGAGAATTTGGGGATATACGTAATGAATTTTTGTTAATGGATAAACACAATTTTTTTTTATTTTCAGTTAAGACACGCAGCAAGGAGCACTGTGGCCACAGAATTATGGGTTAGTACACGTAACAGAGTGACTATAACTCTACAAAATATGGGCATTATTAAGAAAGGGATTTCCTTTATATATAGGTTGTTAGGCTCGAGTGACACCCAGCTTGTGGCGGTGAAAGTTAGAGAAAGATGGGAAAGGGACTGGGGACCTATTGAGAACTCGTCGTGGCATGATATATTGGAGGGCACGAGACTGGTTTCTTTGGCGGAGTCACATAAAGTGACTCAGTTTAGAATTATTCAAAGAAGTTATCACTCGCCCCTCTCTCTCTGGAATATGAGGATAAGGGAAGATTCTAAATGTACTCGCTGTGGAATGGAGGATGCGGACTTGGCTCATGTTTTCTGGAATTGTCCGAAGATTGGCCAATATTGGGAGGATGTTTTTGGTGTCCTTCAGGGGAAACTGAACTACTCTTTGCCCTTTCTTCCCACCCTTGCGATCCTTGGTGACCTGGGGCAGGTGACAGAGATTAAGTATAGAATTGTCGTAGGTGGGTGCCTATTTCTGGCTAGGTTAGTGATACTGCGTAACTGGGGTTCTGCCCTGGTACCTTCCGTTAAGGAATGGTCTAATCTTACTGAACTGATAAAACAATATGAGGAAGTTTGGTTTAAGAAGCGGGGTGGGAAAGGGGAGGCTATATTTAGGCGTCGCTGGATGGGATGGGTAACCACAGATATGGGTAGGTAAGCGTGATATGTTATTTTTAGTTGTACTACACTCTTAATATGATTAACTCAGTATTTCACCTCAACATTTCATCTTTATATTCTAAATTATTTTGATCAATTTTCATCTTTTTTTTTTTTTTTTTCCCTATGTGGTCCACCAGGGTCGGTTGGGGGGACTTGGTTGAGTTAGTGGGGTGGAGGTGGGGAGGGGTTTTGAGGTTCTATTTGTTTTTGTGGTACTTTTACTGCGGATATATTATTAACACAGGGTCAGGTTATTTTGTTTCTGACCATTATAGGTTGGACTATCGTCTGTGATTGTAATGAACTAGCGCAATTTTTTCTTCTGATTCTGTGTACCAAGTATGATGGATTATGAAACACATCTGCTATTTGTTTTTGTTTGTTTAAGTATCAATTAGAATTGGAAACTTTTTCTTATCAATAAAGATATATTTAATAAAAAATAAAAAAAAAATCACCCCCCTATCCCATTATATAAATAAAACATATAAAAATAATTCAAGAAATAAACATATTATATACCGTCACATGCGTAATTGTCCGATCTATTAAAATATAACAATCGTCCACGTGTCATTTTGGGCTTGGTGCTCAAAGGGTTAAAACTACTACCAGGAGCAATTTGTTGCTGAAAGGTCGGTAACCTTGCGTGATTTAGTGTGCATTTACGCTTGAATGGTTGAGGAAGCTAAATAAATGAAAAGGGAGCCAAATAGTTTATTTATATGGGGGACTTGGTATAATGCACACCTAAAGAATTGGTATAATGCCCCACCAGCACCAAGTGACCTGGTATAATGCACACCTAAAGAATTGGTATAATGCCCCACCAGCACCAAGTGACCTGGTATAATGCACACCTAAAGAATTGGTATAATGCCCCACCAGCATCCAGCAACTTAGTATAATGCACACCCAGAGAACTGGTATAATGCCACACCAGCAGCCAGAGACTTGGTATAATGCACAGTCAGAGAATAGGTATATTGCACTGAGGGGCGCTGAGTTGTGAGCAACAGCTATTGTGTGTACCTCTGTTAGCTCTTAGTCTGTACAGAACAGGGGTCTCAGCTTCTTTTAAGGCTAGTGATGAGAAAACTGCAAGATTTCAGGATTATTTTAGAATAAAGATAGTATGATGTAAATTAGAAAAAAAACACCAACATTTTTTTTTAAATATGTTTAATATAAAAACTTGATTCAAACAATACGTCATTTTCTGATGACACATTCCCTTTAAAGCAGTGCTTCTCAAACTGTGAGGCGGGCCTCACCAGTGAGGCTCCCCCTAGTTGTTGGTGAGGCCCAGCTGAGGAGCCAAGTTTCACCAAAGTAACTATAATCTGCACAGTCCTTTTGCTGTTTGCAAAAATCTCCATTTTAGCAACGTTATTCATTTATTTAGTACTTGCTTTATTAGTATATAGAGTTTGGGAGACGGGTCAAAGCTAGTCCTAGCATTATTTTCAACTTTTAAATGGACTTTCACCACATATGGTGAGGCCCAGGTACCCTCTTGGCGGTCTGGTGAGGCCCAGGCATTGCCTTGGTCTGTTGGGTGAGGCTCCAGTAGAAAAAGTTTGAGAAGCACTGCTTTAAGGGATCCAATTCACTCTGCACACGCACTGAAAACACTGGGACTGTCAGGATCTGTACAGGGGACTCAACATTCCCACCCCGCGCGTTTTGAGTATTGGTTACCATGATGCATAATTTTGTCTTTGTAACAAAGCACCCCAGTGTGGCCTATTATATCTTGTATGTACAGTATGTCAACCTTTGCATTTGTCATTTTGAAGTTTATAATGCTTTGTTAATTAACCAATTAATAGGGCAGTGCTATTCTCCCCATTAAATGATTGTACAAGATTTTCATTTAAGATGATGTTAAAGGGAATCAGTGTTTCCCTACTAAAGTATCTGAAATGGGTTTCCATTTTGGCTAAAAAGGGGATCGATCTGCCCCTCTAATATACAGCCTTTACATGAAGCGACTATTTTAAGGGCACCTTCAAGTTTTAAACAAAGACTTTTTTGGATAACTACTGGATTGCTGTAATCTGTGGGGAAAACAAAACTGTAATTGTTCAATATCCCTGCAGCGCTACTGCAGGGGAAATTAAGCATTACATATAGTTTCTGCTGAAAGCAATGACCTTTTAACCCTGTAAAGATACAGACAGTTTTAGGTGGGTTTTTTGTTTTGTTTTGTTTTGTTTGTAAGTCACTAAAAATGGCAAATCTATTTAATTTTAAGAGTTAGTACAATTACAGGAATATCAAATGTATATAGTTCACTGTGCAGGAGAAATAATATGATAATTCAAAAGTTCCGACATTTGGTGGTGATGCCAATTATGTGTATTTTTTTAAATTATTTAAACTTTTATGAACTTTGACCTTTTTTGCTCACACCAGGGGACTAGTAATCAGTTGGTCACTTGTACAACAGTGCATTACATCTGTACCACAGGGTATAATAGAACCACCTGTGTGGTAAATCTGGAGGCCTTACCTAGTCTTCTGGCAGCCAGGGCAATCACCTTGTGATCAGGTTGTGGGGTTAAATCCACCTTTCCCTTTCTAGCTTCTTAGATGCTGCAGTTATTGCTATTACCTATTGATCCTGATCCTACACTCCTACCTTCAGATACTATGCCTGATACCCATAGTGCTCATTCTAGCCCTATTTTGGTTTCTACACCTAGTATTTGTACTGTACTGTTCCTGACTCCTAGATTTCTTGTATGATTCTGCCCACACCACGGCTTTAAACGCAAACTGGAAAACCACCTACAACATCCTACAACACAGGCCACAGCTTCCAAGTCCTTGCTTAGAATCTTTACCTTAGTCTACCGTGCAATGAACAGATTAAGGTTCCGAGAATCCACATTCAGTATGTGACTGTAAAGAGCTGAAGATACCCTTAACCTAAGACGGGAACTTGGATTTCATGTATCCAAAGTCTTTTATTTTTTATTTAGTTGACACTAACTTTATGTTACTTTCAGCGGGCCAAATTCTGGCTTTGGATTGTGAGCCTTAGGGCCATATTACATGGCCTGATGACTTGGTGTAAGTGAGTGCTGATCATTAGCGATGTCAGTGCAGCCCTTGTAAAATATTAAACTATACATAGATCTCTGCGCACTATGATTTCCTGCTAGCTGCGGCATTGTCTTGGTGATTGGTTGAGCTTTCACTTCATACAGTGCCAGGAGTGGGCCGAAGCTAGCATGACATTATTGTCATCTGCTGATAATTGTCTTTGTTTATTTTTTATAACAACTTAACAGATTTATTTGAAGTGGGTAAATAGTGATTGGTAAATAGTGATTGAAGTCGAAGAAATACAAATAGGGAAAAGTGCAACAGTGACATAGCACAAGAAAGAAGAATCTTGCATACACAAAACTACACTACTATGAATAACTACTATGATTAAAGGGAATCTATCAGGAACTTCTATCAGGGAAATCTATCAGGAACCTAATCCGGTTAGGCAAAATACATGCTGAATCATCCCCCGTCCCGAAGACCAACGACTGCCTCCTTACAGGTCACCATCTCCTCAGTCTCCCTCTCCCAACTCTGAGCCGAACCTCTCCGCATAAGATACAGAAAACTGCATGTGAGCTTTTGTCTCATCTCCCTCTACTCCCCAACAAGATGAAAAACCCAAACAAGTCCCTGGCAAGCTCCACCTGCAACTCTGGGAGGGCCAAACTGAGGTCAAGTTGCTGATGAACTCACTGTGATTAATCCTTCTGGCACAACAAAGTAGCCACAAAGACGCAGATAGGGACCTGCCAACATCAGCTGCCCCAGAAGGGAGAAAGGGGTTGAGAACAGAGAGGGACTAACAGCTCAGTCACAGTCATCTGCAGCCTCAGCAGAAAGCAGCATGCCCACAACTGAGAGAAAGAGACAGATAAGGCATGGAATGAACTGCCAGCACCCAGGAGGGAGAATGACCCAACACACACTCCACAATGACAATACTATACCATTTTAAATTGAGTTAACTGGTAATTCATATTTAGTGAGACATATTTTCAATTGTTCAAAATATGCTCCCACTCCTCTGTTGGCAGTGGACCCGTTTCCTGTTCCCATCTTAGTTTAAGACACTGCCTGGAGAAGGCCAAAGCTTCAGGCATCTGGGAGGGTGGAAAGGTATGTATAGTTTATTTTCTTACAGATTCATTAGCTGTCGGCCACGCATAGCTATTACCTGTAGCGATGCGCACCCGGCAGCCAAGGATTTTAGGTCAGGACCTAAAGACCCGATCAGCCGATGATCATTATCGGCAGATTATCACCCTGTGTAATAGGGCCCTTATACTAGGGTCCTATACTGTAAATTCTTGAATAGGGATCATGTGTCCAAATGGTCAGTCCATCCTTGGCTGATTTTTCAAGAGTTTATTATCTTAGCACACAGATAAAGCACCTACAAAACAGTTCAGTAAAGTGAGAGACATCAGTTTTTGTGTAAACGAGATCTTTATGAGTTGCAAGGATCTTGTAGAAAGCTTACTTAATAAGCACAATGGATTATTCTATCGTTGACACTAAGTTGCTGAGAATATGTACAGCATGGGGTGACTACTCTGTGTGGGCAGCTTACACTGAAAACCACTAATAACTGTTCATGACATAATGGGGCTATAGTATTTTTTCTCTTTAGTAAACTGGAATACAAATAATTTGTTTTCTTATTACAAAGAGGCGCAATACAAGTCACTTGTTTCTGTTCTATAGTTAGTGGAGGTCTATAAATATACTGCTGCTGGTACTAACATTATCTTTATATACAGTCCATAACCTAAATTCAGAGTATGATAATGTGTGCTTTACCATTTCGACTAGGAAATAAGTCCAGTGGAGTTTATTGAGCCCCCAGAGGAAATGGTTCTGAGGAGCCATCTTGTATCTATAGAAGGCAATGTATACTTTTAATCTCATCATTCTCTCCGCTGTTACCGTTGCACATAGTCCGCACAGTCAATTAATTTGGGACATCTATAATTTTCTCTGTTGCTTATATAGTGCCAACACATTCTGCAGTGCTGTACCAAGGTTCATAATTTACATCAGTCACGGACCCCAATGGAGCTCACAATCTAATGTTGTTGATCTTGCTCGATTTCAAACCCAGAACAGCAGTTCTGTAATACACGAGTGTAAACCAGGTGCTGTGAAATATGTTGGCACTATGGGGAACATTTAATATGTGGCTAAAAAGTCTTTTTAAGGCGCAGAGGGGCCTGATTGACGTAAAAATATTTGCAACCAGTGTTTTTGCTAATATTTTATTTGCATCTGCGCCTCTTGCGCCAGAGTGGAGGGGGCATAATAAAAGGAGGCGCAGCAGCAAGCGGAGTGTGCGCCGCCTTTATTATTTTTCTGGAGGAAATGTGTCAATAAAATCTACGCCAGCTCTGAGCTAGCGTAGGTTTCACTTTGTTCGCACAGAGGGGCTGCGGTAAGCACGGCATTGCGCCTCTACATAAATCCTGCATAAATGCAAAGACATTTTTTAAGACCGGCACAAAAATGCTGGACTTAATAAATGCCCCCCACGTATATACATATTATTAAATAGATTCATTCGGAATAAATCAATTACAAATAGACCCCGATTTGATTTTAAAGGCTGCTTCAAATGGGGTTGTCTAGTTCTGGAACTTTGGATCCATTATTATCTAAAAGCTTGGACCCACCACAGGCTCCTTTGGTAGCCCAATGGAACCCTCAACCTAGCTGGAAAGCCTGGTCACATTTTTACCAAAGAGATTAAGATGGGAAGTGCAGCACAAGGTCTATGTAAATGCCATGTAGACACATCAGAGTCACTGTCGGCATGTGAGAATTAGACCAGGAATGTAAAGACATGTGACAGCCATTTACACCTTCCTAGTAGTAAACTATGGACTATCATTTCAACTTATGCCTAAACAAAGCAAACATGTGCAAACAACTTATTGCATTGCATTTTTTCAGTTTATTTTATTATAACACTAACATTCTTTGGCGCACAGAAATACACAAGTGTGATATATATATCCGATAATATACAGCAGAAAGAAATAAGAGGCAAGTTTATGACCCAAAACCAAAACACTTATAATCTAATCTGCAAACCTCTGCTTCATAGGCTTATGCCTAACATCTCCTAGTTCATATTAATACATAGTGGTGAAATCCCACCTCGCTGTCCCGATGAATGGTATTATATGCACTGTACACATAGGATCCCTTTGACTTGAACTCCCTCCTCCCTCTTAGCTGCTGTCTTCTGTCCTCTGTCTTGGTGTTTGTTTTATTGGAGCCTGGGGTGTTCTTTTGATCAACTCAATCTCTCTCTGGCACATGAGTCCTGATTGGCTAAAGGGTTTAGAGGGAAAATCTTTAATTAAGTAGATAATCTCTTCTTAGTAGGTTTGCAGCTCCATTTCTCTACCCCCTTGGTTCTCACTTGGGATCCTTTACTGGTCCTGACTTAAACTTGCAGAACAATCTTTGCTTATAGCGTCTCAGGGTTTGCCAGTGTTGGATTATGTTGTATATTGGCTCTGTGTTGATCATCTTCCTCCTACTTCTAGTCCATTTTGGGAATACTTGGTAAGTACCAGTGTCATCTGATGCTTTTTATTTCTTGTAAGAAGATAGCAATCATTAATACCATTACACTGGTGCTGGTTTCATATCCATATCAGAAAACTTAGCAGGCAGTAGACAAGAAAGGTAGTCTCAATAAAGGTGATTTGTTGTTTATTTCCAATACAAAAAAGTTTGTAGATTTTTTGGAACTTATAGATAGATAGATAGATAGATAGATAGATAGATAGATAGATATTATTTCTGTGAAGCTTTGTGCTTCAGTAAAAAAAAAAAAAACATCTTTGTAATATCTAATTTCCAATTCTCATCTTTTAGAGTGGAAATCTGGGATACATTCCTTACAACTCTCTTACTTCCAGACCCATGCTGGGTCTTTAGCATGTGATGCAGGGTCATGAAATGCAGACTAGATTTTTTTTTTTTTTTTATCTAAAACAACTATCCATTTATTGCTGACTCATTTTGTACTGCTTGCATGATTCTGCAGGTTTTTTTTGTTTTATTTAAATATTATTGTAAGTGTGTGGCTAGTTATTGATGTAATAATGTATGGTGATTTTAACATAAAAGCCAGCAAAAAATAATAAATAAATATCTAAAATAATCAACAGTATATAACAAAATGCATTGCATTAAAAACATGTACTGATATATAACACAACAGCCAAAAAGGAATATATTACATGCATAAAATAGATTCCAATGTTTTAAGTAATTAGTACATCTATGAATGTATTATACTTGTATATTTACAACTTCATGAAGTTACAACTTTATGTGAAAAATGTCAAATCATAGGTAGAGATGTGCACAGCAGAAATGCATAGTTAACATCATTCAGCAGGAAAAGGGCTATTGGCTTGTGTGAACGCTATGACATTATGTGTAATGGCTTCATCTTTGAAGAATTAAGTAGAAGATGAGAATAAAAGGCCATTTTTTTTATTATTAAATATCTTTTTTATTTGAGCACAGACAAGCAGTTCACACAAACCAGCGAAGCGTTAAAAGGCCATTTTTAAGCTATTTTTCAAAATATGAAAGATTCTATCATTGTGTTCTGTGAAATATTGTGCTTCACATTCCCTACACATATTTAATATTACCATTAGCTCAATACTTATAACAAAAAAAATAAAAAAATAAGAATGTTCCGGTGCAGATTGGCAATGATTTGACAGTTTTCATTCATAAGATCAAATGTGGTCGTATTATTCCTGGTAGTCATTCTGTCTATCACATCTTCAGGTACAATACATCTACATTTATTCATTGAAACAGGACAGTCAAGACTTCAGGTTTTTACCTTTGTCATTAACATCGTTCTTCAATATTGTTTTATTAATATTTTTTACTACATTGTAAATTTTGGGCTTACTTTTTCTTTTCTTTTTTCCTTTTTTTTTCTTACTCATTACCTATTCTTTACCAATAATTCACTATACAATTATTATAAATCTCTAATATGTAGAACCATTACAACAAACTCATGTATTTTATTTAACGATTTAATGTTGTATTTTTATTTAACGGTTTGCATCTAAATTAATATTACACCATTTGCTTAGGCACATAGTGATGTACAGAACAGGTTTGTAAATCTACATTTTTAAACCTACTTCATCTTGAACAGGATTTAGTGGTTATAGTAAATCTGGGCTTGAGTATTTTTTATTTCTTTTTGTAAACAATCACTCATACATAAAACAATAAGCATAAGCTTATATGGGGACTTTTAGATTTTATGGTTATGGATACGTTTTATGGTTATCCATAAACCTTTTTATTTACAGGAGAATCTGTGTGAGTATGTTTTAAAGGTTTGTCAGACATTAGCATTTGATGACTGTGATGAATATTCATTAGATAAAATAACATTTACTTTATATATTTGGTGCTGTGTCCTGAGATGAGTCTCACCTTTCATCCTGTGCATCCTCACAGCAGATAGTTTGTATCTTACTATGGAGACACATGCTAATAAATCAGCCAGGATCATTTCTTTATCTTTGTGCACAAATCATCATGTTTCTCGTGTATAGGACTTAAAATGATGTGACCCAGTAATAATAGTGGCCACCACACACCAAGGTCCTTTGACTTGGAATTCCCACGAAGTTAAGAGTTATTATTAGGATGGAATGCCTTGGAAATTTATGGAATCTGAAATTCTAACTTGAAGTCACTTTTGTAATTAGCCTAAATGATCTGGATTCCACCTTAGGTCAAAGTCCTGCAAGATAGGACATAAGCAGTAAATAATGGGCTTCACATTCTTAGCTCATTCTATATACAATGCATTTGGAAAGTCTTCAGACCCTTTCACTTTTTTTCTCAGAATTGGCTATGTTGCAGCCTTGTGCTAAATAATAAAAAAAAATCTCTGTCATTCTGCATGCTGTAATCCATGGTGATACAGAGAGAACAGAATGTAAGAAATCTTTGTTAATTTATTGTAAAGGAAAAGTATAAAAAATATTGAGTTGACATCAATATTCAGTTCTTAGCTGAAGCACAGTGATTCGGCAGAGATTACAGTCTTCTTGGGTATGATGTCACAAGGATTACACGTTTGGATTTGGAGATTTTCTGCAATTTTTCTGTTGGTGGATTTTAAGGACTCGCTGTCCTGTCTTGCAAGTGTGCGTACAGTCATTGGGGAAATTTATAAAAGAACTTTGCGCCTATTTTTAGGTTAATAATTGTTGTTTTTTTTACATTTTTGGTTTAAGTTCTTTTTATGAACCAGTATTCGACAGGCAAGTAGTAAAAACTGCTACTTTTTTTTTTTAATCTGCTTGTTTTGAGTACTCACCCAAAGATTAGCATAATCTGGGATTAGCGCCCAATTTATAATTTGCCACCTTTTAGAAAAAAGTCACAAAAACTGGTGCAGGCCAAGTCTGGTCAGTACTAGGTGAATTGGTTTGTGATTTCTTTTTGCGACCTTTTTACTTAGATCCATTTACTATGACTGCGACTTTTCCATAAATCACACACAATATATTGGAACAAAATAAACAGCAACCCACAATAGAATAGTCACACACATTAGACTCTTTAATAAATGTCCCCCATTGTCTTTTTAGGAGATGAAACCAGTCTGATGTCCACAGCACTCCAGTTCAGGTTTTCATTAATAATATATTTGTACTTTGCCCCATTTAGCTTTCCTTAAAACCTTAACAGTCTTCCTGTCCTAGCTGCTAAAAACTCCCCGACAGTATGATCCTGCCTCTGCCATGTTTCACTGTAGAAATGGTATTGGGCAGGTGATGAGCAGTTTTCTCGGGATATGACACCCTAAATTGAGGCCAGAAAGTTTAAGCTTGGTTTCATCACACCAGAGAATTTTGTTTCTCACAGTCTGAGAGTCTTTTAGGACCTTTTTTGCAAAGATTTATCAGATGCTGTATGTCCTGCAGGAAACTGTGTTTTCTTTTCAGTCTGACACAGTGCTGTCTGCTGCCACTTCTGTCCGAGACAGGAACTGTCCAGAGTAGTAGCAAATCCCTATAGAAAACCTTTCCTGCTCTTCAGATGCCAGCAGAGAGCACTGTGCCACATTTTTTTTAGATTTTTTAAAAATGAAAGTACATTACAAATCTACATAACTTTCCAAAAGCAGAAAGAAAATTATTTTAATAGGAGTACCCCTTTAAACTTGATGACAAACTGTAATGTATACTTCATTTATACATTTGTTACTTTTCAGAAACATAGGCAGTCCATGTTTTCTCTGACTCCCTAGGGCTGCATCCAATGTCTTTAGCCACCGGTATTCAAATGCTGAACGATCGGACTAGAGCCTGCTCAAGGTAGCGCTCATCTCCACTAGTAACATTCATCGGCCAATGGAAAAGGGTCAGTGATCATATATAGCCATGTGATGGATTTCAAGGGCCACTCAATAGAACAATCCTTGGGAAAGCTCTGTAAATGAGTGACAATAACAAGATGGTGATATGTAGAGATGAGCGAATTTACAGTAGGAATAAGGTGCGTTGTTTCGTTCTTATCTGGATTCTGCTCATCAGGCTGCAGAAGTCTGCTCCACTCCGTGCCGCTTCTCCCCGGGTGCTGAGAAAAGATGGATCCAGAAGATGGATCCAGAAGTTTCCCAGGACTGGATCCATTTTTTACCCAGCACCAGAATTCAGATAGGAAGAAAGCGATTTGTTTTATTCCTACAATAAATTCGCTCATCTCTAGTGATTGGCATAGGGAAAGAAGGAACAAGCATGCTGGATTTCATTATACCCAATGAGGGAGATTTATCAAACTTGGTATAAAGTGAAACTGGCTCCGTTGCCCGTAGCAACCAGATTCCACCTTTCATTTCTCACAGACATGGAAAATGAAAGGTAAAATCTGATTGGTTGCTAGGGGCAACTGAGCCAGTTTCACTTTACACCATGTTTGATAAATCTCCCCCAATTTTCTTTCTTCGCAAAGCATGGAGGCTCATTGCTTATGTACTAGGTTCAAATCTATGGAAGACAACATCTGCAAGGAGTTTGCATGTGTTTGTCTGGGTTTTCTCTAGGTACCCCAGTTTCTTCCCATACTGATAAGTCAATCTGAAATGTAAACTTTGAATCTCAAAAGGGACATATATTGATATGAATAATAATAAGCTCTGTACAGTTCTGCAGAATATGTTAGCGCTATATAAAGGAAGTAAATTTTAGCCTTAGTATTGCAGTTTATTCTCCTTTCCCTATTAAGAACACTAGCATCCTAGGACAAGTCAAGCATCAGGTCAAGCATGGCAGTTTATTGGAGGATGGGTTTGGAGGAATTGCTGTTAGTTGGTGACCGCTATCTAAGGTATATGGCCCCCAATAGCCTTTCCAGTGATAAAAGATAAGGTTGTCCTCAGTTTACAACTGTCATAAAAAACAAACAGTCTTCTGAAGAACAAGATATGGGCATGCTATGCTTTGGAAACTAAATGGTAAGAGTGTGAATTTCTTAGAAGCAGCCGTGGTTTGGTCACAAGTTGGTGACTTTTTTTTATTTTAGTATAACTGCAGAGATACAGAGAGACTGAATTAAGTGAAGGCACATGTATATAGACCTGTAGAATCTACAGGTCTATATACATGTGCCTTCACATAATTCAGTGTAAATCTATATAGTGAGTCTTTGGACATTTGCCACATTCATAAGTTTTAATGCAAACAGTGGGTACTTGGAACGTTTTGCTAGACAATTTAGAGACTTTCCTCATTCCTCAACCACTTTTTGTTAGACACTTTATTTAAACACTTATTTGGTATTTTGATGTGGCATTACCACAGAAAAAATAAGAATTACACCGTTACTAATTGTACGTGCCAAGTCCTTCAAAGTGATGGGCAGCTCTCTGCTTTAGATAATAGATAGGGGTACTACACAAGAAATAGGTTAATAATAGGCGGGGGGGGGGGGGGTTACCGTTTGTGAATATTGTATAGAATTTATACCGTTGTCATAGAAGAATAAAATTTGTAACTGTAAATGTGGTGTCCTTGTAACGATTCTCAAAGGGAATGTGTGTATTTAAGAAAATGAAAGTTTGTTGTCAAACCTTGTATGATGTCCTTCCTAGAAATTGAACAAATAACTTTTCAGATATTCAAATCATTGCATCATTATAGAATATATTATCAATCATCTATGCACATAGCATGAAAAGTAGACAGGGCCTACATACTGGTACATAGAGTCCCTCTGTGCCTCTATATAAAATCTGGGAACAGTGGAAGAAGATTATGTGACCCTAGTAGGTGCTATAAATGGGCCATATATGACTAGCTCAATAAGATGCTGCAGTCTAGTTTAAAGCATTGGCATATTCTTTGTTAAAAAATAAAAATAAAAAATGAAAAACTATAAAAGTCAGAATTTCTCCAATGCGATTTTTAGGTATATATTGTATATACCTATTATATTATGAATATTATTTATAATTTTATCTACCTGCATACAAATGGTCAAAAATAAAGATATAAGCCATCGTATAAGCAGCTGTTGACAAGTTTATCTCAACTGCTTTGAAGGCAATTGAAATCTTACATTAGTTTGGATTGTATAAAAAGGAATATTTACAGCTTTCTTAAGCTAGCAGTTTTCTTGATTTTATAACTTGTAGAGAACAAATTTGCTGGTGTCAGCTTAACACAGTCCACATTGAGAAATTAACAATTTAGATAAGGACGCTGCTGATTTTAAAAAAAAAGGCATGAGTGATCACAGACTGTGCTAATGTATTTGCCCAGACCTGGAAATTCTTGTAGTAATTGTGTTAATTGGACATGAGAATGAACATAAAGAGATAGAGAGTGGAATTTATTCATGAGGAGAAAACTTAGAGGTCTTATGTGTTAAACTGTCTTGTCCAGACAAGTGGGCTTTCACAGTATTCTCGAATTGCATTCCAAAAACGTATCTCCATTCATTGAACATTATAATATCTGTAAGAAGGCTGCTAATAATACCAATTTGGCTTGATTTAAGGCTGGATATAGGTGTACCTTACATGAACCTTTCTGTAACCTTTAGTAGATTAGAAGCCAGGCAGTCACTGAATGTTTGTGTGTGGGGTCTAAAACAAGGACATTTGGTCTCTTCAAAGCTATCCATTCACTTTAACATAGTCCAATTGCAGATTAGGGAATATTGGTATTAACACTACAGTTCCTTCACTCTTAGATCCACTTCATACCAGGTGTGTCTGGGTTTAGAGTTAATAGGATTATGATAATGTTGACTGGTCACCAGCATCAATGTTTTTCCACATGTTCTTTATCCTTTTTAGTCCTGTGGTATCAGAGGTTACCTCTTCAAATTAATCCCCCTGGTATCCTGTTTGGTCCTAAATGCTTTACAGGAATACAGCCCTTAGCATTTCCCAACCTAAGTACATTTGGTTTGAAGAGGTCAGATGAAGTGCTTGGAATAGCCTCTGAATGGAAACTCACACTAGAATTATGCAGGTCTGCAATGGCCGGTCCCCCTTCTTTCAATATCCTGTTTTAGAAAAGCTCCATAGAAATGGTTACCAAGTAACATCAAAAATACGCCGTGTTCGGGTTTTAATTTTAAGCTTCTTCGTAATTAAATGCTATTTGGAACTGGATTTGAGACAAGAGTTTGACACAACTGAAAGTGTTAAAGCGCAACCAGAAAGTTGCAACCTTTGCATCATCTACAGACGGGTTGTATAACTCTGAGCTCTATGGCCCAAGGATAAGAATTCTTTCACGAGAATACTATAAAAGAACTTGTCATTCAGATCCAAGGACATAGCAAGATATTTTAGGATGACTGAAATAATATCTTTCACAATATCTAAAGGAAATTTTTTAACTCATTCTCTTAATGCTCTTGTCCTTAGCTATGTGATTTCTCAAAATATGATTCATAGAATTATTTGATTTTTACCAATAAAATTTCACTTTTAGTGTAGTTAATATAATTCTTTGGTGATGAGTAGTGTTGAAAAGACTTGCCGAATTGTTTGAGTTCAGCAACATTCTCTGAACCCAAACGCTCTGCTTTTCACTCCCATATTCCCTAGGTAGTTCTGGAAAACATGTTTACAGCCATAGGCCCTGGGGCAGTATACAAGCCGGGAGTCAAATGCCGAGCGTTCGGGTTTGGAGAATGTTGACGAACTCAAACAGTTTGGCAAGTCCGCTCAACACTAAAGATGAGCTAATGTCTCTGGCAAAGCTGCTTCTGTATATAGACGACAGCAGTCCAAAGACTCGCCATTCCAGAAGTAGCTTAACCCCTAGACGACCTAGGACGTACCGGTACGTCCTGGAAGTCTATCCCTAGACGACCCTGCACGCACCGGTACGTCCTGAGCTATGAAGCGCGCTCCGGAGCGGAGCGCGCTTCATAGCAGGTGAGGGCCGGCTGCAATCAGCAGCTGGCACCTCACCGTTAATGACACGCTGCGGCCGCAGCGTTTAAGTGTAAGTGACAGGGGGAGTCCCCTGTCACTTACCGATCGGGACCCCCGCAGTGTGACTGCGGGGGTCCCAATCGGTAAAATGGACCGCCGGAGGTCTCTCACATGCCTCCGTGCGGTCAGATCGGCGCACTGTTCTCTGAGCCTGCACAGGCAGGCTCAATGAGCAGAGCGCCGATAACACTGATCAATGCTATGCCTATGGCAGTAATCAGTGTGTAAAATAAAAGTAATGTATGTACAAGTCCCCCAAAGGGGCTTAAAATGTATAAAAAAAAAGTTAAAAACACCAACACACAACCCCAAAACCCCTCCCCCAATAAAAGTCTAAATCACCCCCATTTCCCTTATATAAATAAAACATATAAAAATAAATAAACATATAATATACTGTAGCGTGCGTAATTGTCCGATCTATTAAAATATAACAAGCGTCATTGCGAACGGTGAACGGCGTACACAAAAAGAGGGAAAAAAGTGCGCGGATTACCGATTTTATGTTACATTATATATAAAAAAATAATAATAAAAAGTGATCAAAACGTCCGATCTACACAAATATAGTATTAATAAAAACTAGAGATCATGGCGGAAAAAATGACACCCCAAACAGCCTCATAGGTAAAAAAAATAAAACCGTTAAAAGCGTCACAATAGGCCCATTTTATTAATATTTAATTGCCCAAAAAAAAGGATTTCATAAGAAAAAAAAAAAATAACATTAGAGAATCTGTGTAAACCTCCATATGGTTGTGTTCGGACTGACCTATAGAATAATAGTATCATGTCGCTTTTACCATATAGTGCATTACGTAGACACAGGAACCCCCCAAACATTACCATATTGCATTCTTTTTTACGATTACACCTATTCATATCTTCATAAATAATATATTTGGGATTCCGCCATACATGTTATGGTAGAATGAAAGACGCCATTACAAAGTACAACTATTCCTGTAACAAATAAGCCATTACATGGCCTTGTAGATAAAAAACTGAAAGTGCTAGAACTCTTAGAAGGGGAGGAGGGAAAAACAAAAGCGCAAAGATCAAAATATGCGCGGTCCACTGGATCATTTCGGGCCTGGTCCTCAAAGGGTTAAGGTGCTACAGCACTGAATTTATCATACCGCTGAGCACCCTTTTTCTAGATTACAGAGATCAGAAAGAGTGAGGAGTTGCACACTGAAGTGGCTATATGTGGCTATACGGACAGCATAAGGTTCTAGCGACATCATATCCAACAGTGGCCAGTGTACACTACTGACATTATGGGATTTGTCAGGTTCCACCAATATATATACTACCGTTCAAAAGTTTGGGGTCACATTGAAATGTCCTTATTTTTGAAGGAAAAGCACTGTACTTTTCAATGAAGATAACTTTAAACTAGTCCTAACTTTAAACAAATACACTCTATACATTGCTAATGTGGTAAATGACTATTCTAGCTGCAAATGTCTGGTTTTTGGTGCAATATCTACATAGGTGTATAGAGGCCCATTTCCAGCAACTAATGTGTTTGCTCATTGGCTCAGAAGGCTAATTGATGATTAGAAAACCCTTGTGCAATCATGTTCACACATCTGAAAACAGTCTAGCTCGTTACAGAAGCTACAAAACTGACCTTCCTTTGAGCAGATTGTATTTCTGGAGCATCACATTTCTGGGGTCAATTAAACGCTCAAAATGGCCAGAAAAAGAGAACTTTCATCTGAAACTCGACAGTCTATTCTTGTTCTTAGAAATGAAGGCTATTCCATGCGAAAAATTGCTAAGAAATTGAAGATTTCCTACAACGGTGTGTATTACTCACTTCAGAGGACAGCACAAACAGGCTCTAACCAGAGTAGAAAAAGAAGTGGGAGGCCACGTTGCACAACTAAGCAAGAAGACTTTTATTACACTGCCAAAAAAAAACTGATCTCGTGAGTTATCCTCTGTTCCTCATCTATTATTGTTAACCAATAGGGATTAATTCTAAATGGCTTGATTTCCCGGTCACTGCCATAATCCACTTCAAGCCTAATTGGAGCATGATCCGAAATCGAACAACTTTCATATCTAATTTTGATTACCCTACCCAGCACCCCCTGATTGCAGAGACATAAATCGATACGGGAGGCGGCATTATAAGACGTACTAAAACACAAGAACACCCGTGTATTGGGGTTAAACTTCCGCCATGCATCCTCCCAACCCACCTCCCGGGCAAAGTGTTTGGGGGGGAGCTTTGGGAGGAGGTACTACCTTTGCTACCCCTTCTATCCAGGAGGGGATCCCAGACCTCATTGAAGTCTCCGATTACATATAGTGGTATGTTTCCCTTATCTTTCAGGGTTTTTTTGGCAGTGTAATAAAGGCTCAGCTCGGACCCAAATCGTATGGGACGCCTTTAAGGCGTTCACTAGAGGTATAGTTTATAAAGAGATCTGTAGGAACAAAAAACTATTTAGGCAGAAGGAAAGGAATCTTGATGAGATGGTCCAGAAATGTGAGAAGAGATTTAGTGAGGATCTCGGGGATGAATCTTTGACTGAGCTTAAAAATGCGCAGAGCAAACTTGCGACCTTTATGAATGAAAAGGCTCAACATCGCGTTTTTTTTGTGAGGCCGGGAAACCTGGGAAACTGTTATCAGAAGTGGTGAGAGCACAAGACGATGCTAGGTCCCATATTGCAGCAGTTCGGGATGCCGGGGGGAAAGTAGTGCAAGGACAAGAACAGATAGAAAGGGAATTTAAATCTTTTTTTGAGGACTTGTATAAGTCCGAAGGAGAGAACACGACGTTTAGAATTTCTTGATAAATTACATTTGCCTGAATTATCTAGTGATGATAGGGAGAAAATTAATGGTCCTTTAACGCTCGGGGAGATACGACAGGCTGTGGGTTCTCTAGCTAATGGGTCTGCATCAGGTCCCGATGGAGTCCCTATTGAATTTTATAAGAAATATATAGAAGTATTGTTGCCAATTTTAAGGGAAGTATTAGATGAATCCTGTAGTTCCGGTTCTCTGCCATCGTCCATGAATGCCGCTACAATTGTTATTTTTCAAAAAAAAAAAATAAAGACCCTCTTGATATGGGTTCGTATCGTCCTATATCTTTACTGAATTCAGATTACAAAATACTAGCAAGGGTTGTAGCTACTAGAATACAGCAGGTCATATCGGCCTTGGTGCAGGACGATCAGAACGGGTTTATCCCCAGACGGTCTACTGGCACCAACATCGAGAGACTTTTTGTAAATCTCCAGCTTGGTGAGGAGGTGCCCCGCTCCATCCTGTCGATCGATGCTGTTAAAGCTTTCGACAGGGTGGAGTGGGGTTTTCTTTGGCAGGTTTTGGAGAAATTTAAGATCGGAGCTCTCCTCATCAGCTGGATCAAAGTGTTATATTCTTTACCATCTGCACGTATATTAATAAATGGCAAAATGACGGGTGAGATCAGCTTGACACGTGGCACGAGACAAGGATGTCCTGCATCGCCTTTATTGTTTGACTTGTATATCGAGCCGTTGGCTGCTCTTATCCGTCAAGATCAGAGGATTGAGGGATTCGGTTTGAGAGGTATTAGTGATAAAATCATGTTATATGCGGACGACGTATTGCTTTTTGTACGTCATCCCTCAGTCTGCATTTCACATATTTCCAGATTTGAGGAGTTTGGAGGGGTATCTGGTATGCAGATTAATTGGTGCAAATCCGTTCTAATGAATCTAGGGGGTGAACACGATTCAGTAAATTATAATTTAAAGGTACTGGCTCCACAAGAGTCATTTATGTACTTGGGAGTAAATAAAACAAGTAATATCGGGCTCTTTGCTGAACAAAATCTAAAGCCTTTACTCATTAAATTAAAGAAAAAAATAGAGGTCTGGCTCCGCCTTCCCCTATCCATGTCGGACAGGGTTTCATTAATTAAAATGATTCTACAACCCCAAATATTATATCTACTCAGGACTGCCCCGATATGGATTGGGAATAAATGGTTTAAGGACTTGGATGTCCTCCTTAATCGTCTGATATGGGGAGGTAAAAAAACGCGTATCGGATACAGGGCCATGACAGATCTAAATCAAGAGGGTGGCTGTGCACTACCCGATCTCCGTGTATACTTTTGTGCAAATTTTGAAAATCATATACCATGCGAAGTCAGATCTGGGTAAGAGAATAAGGGAAATGGTTGGCATCCCCAAATTAGATTTATGGAGTTGCCTGGAGACGGATGAAGCTGATTCAGGCAAAGGAGGTACATTTACATATATAAAAATGTGGCGTAGAGCATGGGCTGTATTTAGGGGCTATGCATGGATATCAGCGGGGACTAAATATACACCATTATGGAGGAATCCTGATTTGGCGGAGGTGAATAAAATTATAGACAAAAGGTTTTGGGTAAATCGAGGTATCACAAAATTATATCAAGTTATTGATAGGGGTAAAATGAAAAAAATGGGACGTTCTCACGCAAGAATATAATATTAATATAAATCACATACTTTATTACTATCAGCTTTCACATGCACTAGAGAGTAGTCAGAATAAAGAATACTTAAAAATCCAGACACATTATTTAATCGAGGCACTGATCAATTATAGCGGCAATAAAGCCGGGGAATTAGGGAGACTATATTGTAGCATTAAACACTTTAATCGGGATGTGCTATATAGAAAAAATCACTTTAGATGGGAAAAAGAGGTGGGGACTTTATCAGAGGTGGAGTGGACACAGATTCACAAGAACACTACGCTTGTATCCCTGAATTCTAGTTATAGACTTCTGCAATTTAGAATTGTCTGCTACCTGTATTATACCCCATGCACCCTTTTTAAGATGGGATTCCAGAACCATACTAGATGTCCGAGATGTAAGATAGATGATGCAGATATGCATCATATGCTTTGGAGTTGCTCTCGACTACAGGGTTATTGGGGGTCCGTTGTTCAACTTATTGAAAGCAAACTGGGAAAGAGTATACCTTTCAATCCTGTTTTTCTTGTAATGGGCCTGATAGACGGGACAGAGAAAGATTGGTTGATATTACTCCGTGTAATAACTATTGCTAAAGTTATTATTATGAGAGCATGGATTAGGGAAGAGCCGCCAGTTGTGAAAGAATGGGAAGCTCTAACGTGTAAAGTCATGAGTTATGAGAAGAAGTACTACAGTGTCACAAATCGACTCAAGACCTTTGATAAAATCTGGAGAAGATGGAGAGATAACTAATTTGCTGGTACCCCCCTTCCTTTTTTTTTTTTTTTTTCTTTTTCTTCTTTTTCTCTTTTTTTCTTCTTCTTCTTCACCACGGTCGCCAGACCCGGGTTGGGGTGGGCGGGTACGGGTCGGGATGGGTGGATGGGTGTATGCGATCGGCGTTTTATACGGTTTATATAGACAGGAATATCTGTTAATATATTATATATCATCATCAGCTATTTACTGCCGGTATTATATGTGTAATGATGTGATAGCTCTGTTTTTCCTGTATCCCGATTTTATAATAATAATAAAGAAGTAATTAAATTAAAAAAAAAAAAAAAAGCAAGAAGACAAGCACATTAGAGTCTCTAGTTTGAGAAACAGACGCCTCACAGGTCCCCAACTGGCATCTTCATTAAATAGTACCCGCAAAACACCAGTGTCAACATCTACAGTGAAGAGGCTGCGGGATTTTGGGCTTCAGGGCAGAGTGGCAAAGAAAAAGCCATATCTGAGACTGGCCAATAAAAGAAAAAGATTAAGATGGGCAAAAGAACACAGACATTGGACAGAGGAAGACTGGAAAAAAGTGTTGTGGACGGATGAATCCAAGTTTGAGGTGTTTGGATCAGAACGTTTGTGAGACGCAGAACAAATGAAAAGATGCTGGAAGAATGCCTGACGCCATCTGTTAAGCATGGTGGAGGTAATGTGATGGTCTGGGGTTGCTTTGGTGCTGGTAAGGTGGGAGATTTGTACAGGGTAAAAGGGATTCTGAATAAGGAAGGCTATCACTCAATTTTGCAACGCCATGCCATACCCAGTGGACAGCGCTTGATTGGAGCCAATTTCATCCTACAACAGGACAATGACCCTAAACACACCTCCAAATTGTGCAAGAACTATTTACAGCAGAAGCAGGCAGCTGGTATTCTATTGGTAATGGAGTGGCCAAGCGCAGTCACCAGATCTGAACCCCATTGAGCTGTTGTGGGAGCAGCTTGACCGTATGGTACACCAGAAGTGCCCATCCAACCAATCCAACTTGTGGGAGCTGCTTCTAGAAGCGTGGGGTGCAATTTCTCCAGCTTACCTCAACAGATTAATAGCTAGAATGCCAAAGGTGTGCAATGCTGTAATTGCTGCAAAAGGAGGATTCTTTGACAAAAGCAAAGTTTGATGTAAAAACAATGTTATTTCAAATACAAATCATTATTTCTAACCTTGTCAATGTCTTGACTCTATTTTCTATTCATTTCACAACGTATGGTGGTGAATAAGTGTGACTTTTCATGGAAAACACAAAATTGTTTGGGTGACCCCAAACTTTTGAACGGTAGTGTATATATACAGTGGTGCCTTGGATTACGAGCATAATTCGTTCGGGACTGTGCTTGTAATCCAAATCCACTCTTATACCAAAGCAAATTTTCCCATAAGAAATTAATGCTATGCAGACAATTGGTTCCACACCCCAAAAATAATGATTTATTATTCTGAATAACATGTGAAACAGATGACACAAACATTTAGAAACCGCAGAATATGTGATATTATAAGTTACTGTACAGTAATGGAGAGGATGGGAAACACAAGACTGCAGGGAGCAGGAAGGAATGAGTGTCATGGCCGCGGCGGCGTCCCGTGCTCCGGGACGCCGCCGCAACCGCCATCCAGCTCAGGCAGCCGCCGGGGTCCTGGTGCAGGGACCCGGCGCTGCTGTCTGTTCGGCCCCGGGGGGCGCCTCACCTCGTCCCGCTCCTCCTTCCGTCTGTGCCGGCCGGCGCGCGCGTCCCCGCCGCCTAGGGCGCGCGCGCGCCGGCTGTCTCAGATTTAAAGGGCCAGTCCGCCCCTAATTGGTAGTTGCACCCAATCACTCCCTATAAATCCCAGCATGCCCTGTCCCCTGTGTTGGAGCCTCTACATACTTCCCATAGCGTTTGGCCCAGCTCCCTGTTGTTCCTGATACCTGTCCGCTACCTGGTCCCTAGTCCTTGTTCCTGATTCCTGTCCGCTACCCAGTCCCTACTCCTAGTCCCTGGTTCCTGCTTTCCGTCTCTCTGCTGTTCCTGTGTTCAGCCTGTCACCTGCGGTACGCTTACACGCCACTGTCAGTACCTGCTCCTGTCACGCCTCGCCTGCCGTCACCAGCAACCAAGCCAGGGGTAGCGACCTGGGGGTCGCCTGCCGCAGCAAGTCCATCCCGCCTTGCGGCGGGCTCTGGTGAAAACCAGCGGCCCCTTAGACTCCGCTCCCTGGTGAGGTTTGTGCCATCGCTGGTGCTGGTCCAGTGGATCCACTACTCCGGGCGTTACAGTAGGCTCCAACCATGGATCCCGGCGAGGTGCCTGATCTCCGTGACGTCGCCAGAGTGGTCGCTCAACAGGCTCAACAGATCCAGCAGCAGTCGCAGCAAATCCAGCAATTGACTGCCGCCCTACAGCAGCATACTACAGGCCAGCGCCCACCACCACCTGCAACCACTTCGGGACTCCGATTGGCCCTCCCGAATAAATATGGAGGTGATCCCAAGTTGTGCAGGGGATTCCTGACTCAAAGCACAATGCATATTGAACTGTTAAGTAGTCAGTTTCCCACCGAGCGCTCTAAAGTGGCCTTTATCATCAGCCTATTGGAGGGTAGAGCTCTGGCCTGGGCCACGCCACTGTGGGACCGTGATGATCCTGTTGCTGCCAATCTCCGGGCCTTCCTGGCCGAGTTTCGCTCCGTCTTTGAGGAACCTGCCCGTGCCACCTCAGCCGAGACTGCTCTTCTCAACCTCTCACAAGGGAGCTCCTCTGTCGGTGACTACGCCATCCAGTTCCGCACCCTGGCAGCTGAATTGGACTAGAATGAGGCCGCCCTAATAGCCACCTTCAAGAAGGGTCTATCCAGCCGAGTGAAAGACGTACTCTCCGCCCGCGATCTTCCTCCTTCTCTAAACGATCTTATCCTACTGGCTACCAGAGTCGACAACCGGTTTTCCGAGAGAGAGGAGGAGGTCCGGCAGGAACGATGACTGAGCCTGCCCCGTCGCCTTCCTCGGCTGGCACCGGTGTTCCAGAGTCCCGTTGCTCCTATACTCCAGTCGCCTCCAGAAGTCCCTATGCAGGTGGAACGAGCTCGCCTGACGACTGATGAGAGAGCCCGCCGCATGGAGCTGAATCTCTGTCTCTATTGCGGTGGTGCAGATCACTACCGGCAGAGATGTCCCCAACGTCCTCAGCGTCCGGGAAACGCTCGCACCTAGGTCCGGTGGGAGAGGCCACCCTAGGTGTGAATGCCACCTCTCCAAGGTTGACTATACCCGTCTCCATCCAGACACCTACAGGGCAAGTTTTCCAGACTTCTGCCCTCATCGACTCTGGCTCTGCTGGCAGTTTCATCTCTGCTTCTTTGGTCCAAAGATGGCGGCTACCCGTGATCCAGCTAGCCCAACCCCGGTCTATCTCTTCGGTTACGGGGGAGATTCTTACCGAAACTGTGCACTGCCAGACGGCACCCCTAGCCCTCCGGGTGGGCGCCTTACATCAGGAGAGGATCTCCTTCTATGTGTTGAGCCATTCCTCCTCTAACATCCTGCTGGGCCTTCCTTGGCTGCAATTTCATGCCCCTAAGCTGGACTAGAGAACTGGGGAGGTTCTCAGCTGGGGCCAGGACTGTCATAACCGGTGTCTGAGATCTCCTCAACCCAAGTGCTCTACGAGGTCTCCTGCTAATGACAAGCCTCTAGCCGGTCTACCAGAGGACTACCAAGATTTCGGTGATGTTTTCTCGGCCAAGGAGGCGGACTCTCTACCACCCCATCGGGTCTATGATTGCCCTATAGACCTTCTTCCCGGGGCATCTCCTCCACGTGGTCGGGTATATCCTCTCTCTGTGCCCGAGACTGAAGCCATGTCCTCCTACATCCGGGAGCACTTACAAAAGGGCTTTATTCGTAAATCCACGTCTCCCGCTGGCGCAGGATTCTTCTTTGTCCAGAAGAAGGACGGTTCCCTTCGCCCATGCATAGACTACCGGGGCTTGAATAAGGTGACTGTTAAGAACCGCTATCCTCTTCCACTTATTCCTGAACTATTCGACCGTCTTCGTGGAGCTAAGATCTTCTCCAAGCTGGATCTCAGGGGAGCGTATAACTTGATCCGTATTCGTAAAGGAGACGAATGGAAGACCGCTTTCAACACCAGAGATGGGCACTACGAATACCTGGTCATGCCATTCGGCCTATGTAATGCTCCAGCGGTCTTCCAGGAATTCGTGAACGACATCTTCTGAGACCTCCTCTATGTCTGTGTCATTGTCTATTTGGACGACATTTTGGTCTTCTCCCCGGATCAGCAGACTCATGTGGCACAAGTGCGTCAGGTCCTCCGAAGACTACGGGCCAACCATTTATACGCCAAGCTTGAAAAGTGTGTTTTCCATCAGCGCAGTCTTCCATTTCTTGGCTATATCGTCTCCGACCAGGGTCTACAAATGGACTCGGCCAAGCTCTCAGCTGTCCTCCAATGGCCACGCCCTGTGGGACTTAGAGCAATCCAGCGTTTCCTTGGATTCGCCAACTATTATCGGCAATTCATCCCTCACTTTTCTACCCTGGTCGCACCCATCGTGGCTCTCACTAAAAAGAAGGCGGACCCCAGACGTTGGCCTCCAGAGGCCGAACAAGCCTTCAATAGCCTCAAGTCTGCCTTTGCCTCTGCTCCTGCCCTAGTCCGCCCCGATGTCTCCAGGCCGTTTTCTCTCGAGGTCGATGCTTCTTCTGTGGGCGCAGGAGCCGTTCTCTCACAAAGGGACACAGCAGGCAAGACCAGAACCTGCGGGTTCTTTTCTAGGACTTTCTCCCCTGCCG
This sequence comes from Dendropsophus ebraccatus, assembly GCF_027789765.1. Taxonomy (NCBI): domain Eukaryota; kingdom Metazoa; phylum Chordata; class Amphibia; order Anura; family Hylidae; genus Dendropsophus; species Dendropsophus ebraccatus. Next base: position 62,307,390 of record NC_091461.1, read on the forward strand.
AGAGGAACTATACTATTGGGGACCGTGAACTCCTGGCCATTAAGTTGGCACTGGAGGAGTGGCGTCATCTACTAGAGGGGGCTAAACACCCCGTTAACATCTACACGGACCACAAGAACCTCCTCTACCTCCAGTCGGCTCAACGCCTCAATCCCCGGCAGGCCAGGTGTTCTCTCTTCTTCTCTCGGTTCAACTTTACCATCCATTTTCGTCCAGCCGAGAGGAACCTAAAGGCCGATGGATTGTCCCGAGCATCCGATGTCATGGGGCAAGAGGAATCTCCTCGTCACATAATACCTCCCGACCGCCTAGTACCAGTTGCTACTTCTGCTCTGCAGAGACTGCCCCCCGGGAAGACTTATGTGCGCCCCGCGCTCCGTAGACGCATCTTGAAGTGGGGGCATTCCTCTTTGGTGGCCGGGCATCCAGGAACTCAAAAGACTGGGCAATTGATCTCCCGTCACTACTGGTGGCCCAATCTCCTCCAGGATGTCAAGGATTTTGTGGCTTCCTGTGCAGTCTGTGCCAGGAATAAGTCTCCCCGTCAAAGACCTGCCGGCCTACTTTTGCCCTTGCCAGTCCCGGACCATCCCTGGCACCACATTGGGATGGATTTCATCACCGACCTACCACCATCTGCGGGCAATACTGTTATTTGGGTGGTGACGGACCGCTTCTCTAAAATGGCTCACTTCGTGGCTCTTCCTGGCCTACCCTCTGCTCCTCGTCTGGCTCAGTTGTTCTTCCGACACATCTTCCGCCTGCATGGACTTCCTCTTCACATTGTGTCCGACCGAGGCTCTCAATTTGTCTCTAAGTTTTGGCGTGCCCTCTGCTCGCAGCTCCAAGTAAAGCTGGACTTCTCATCAGCCTACCATCCCCAGTCTAACGGGCAAGTGGAGAGAGTCAATCAGATCCTGGGTAACTACCTACGGCATTTTGTGTCCAGCCGCCAAGACAACTGGTCCAACCTCCTTCCATGGGCGGAATTCTCCTATAACCATCTGGACTCGAGTTCCACAGGCAAGTCTCCTTTCTATGTGGTCTACGGGCATCATCCTTGTCCTCCTCTGCCTCTCTCTCCATCCTCTGGGGTCCCAGCCGTGGAGGAGCTGTTATCTGACCTGCAGTCGATCTGGGAACAAACTCGACAGTCCTTACTCAAAGCCTCAGAACGCATGAAGGACCAGGCTGATAAGAAGAGGAGACCTGCCACAAATTTTCGTCCAGGTGATAAAGTCTGGCTCTCGGCCAAATATGTTCGACTCAAGATTCCCAGCTACAAGTTGGGTCCCCGATTCCTTGGTCCTTTTTCGGTGCTGAAACGCATAAACCCTGTCACCTACAAACTCCGCCTGCCCCCTACTATGCGGATTCCGAACGCCTTCCATGTCTCCCTCTTGAAGCCTGTGGTCCTCAACCGGTTCTCCGATCAGTCTCCGTTCTCTGTTCCATAAGCCGTCTCAGACGACGTCTACGTTGTTAAAGATATCCTGGCCATGAAAACTGTCAGAGGGAGACATTTCTTCCTGGTGGACTGGAGAGGATTTGGTCCGGAGGAGAGGTCCTGGGAACCCGAGGCTAACATCCTGGATAAAGATCTCATCAAGGGGTTCCTGCAGGCAAGAAAGAGGGGGAGGCCAAAGGGGGGGGGGGTACTGTCATGGCCGTGGCGGCGTCCCGTGCTCCGGGACGCCGCCGCAACCGCCATCCAGCTCAGGCAGCCGCCGGGGTCCTGGTGCAGGGACCCGGCGCTGCTGTCTGTTCGGCCCCGGGGGGCGCCTCACCTCGTCCCGCTCCTCCTTCCGTCTGTGCCGGCCGGCGCGCGCGCCCCCGCCTCCTAGGGCGCGCGCGCGCCGGCTGTCTCAGATTTAAAGGGCCAGTCCGCCCCTAATTGGTAGTTGCACCCAATCACTCCCTATAAATCCCAGCATGCCCTGTCCCCTGTGTTGGAGCCTCTACATGCTTCCCATAGCGTTTGGCCCAGCTCCCTGTTGTTCCTGATACCTGTCCGCTACCTGGTCCCTAGTCCTTGTTCCTGATTCCTGTCCGCTACCCAGTCCCTACTCCTAGTCCCTGGTTCCTGCTTTCCGTCTCTCTGCTGTTCCTGTGTTCAGCCTGTCACCTGCGGTACGCTTACACGCCACTGTCAGTACCTGCTCCTGTCACGCCTCGCCTGCCGTCACCAGCAACCAAGCCAGGGGTAGCGACCTGGGGGTCGCCTGCCGCAGCAAGTCCATCCCGCCTTGCGGCGGGCTCTGGTGAAAACCAGCGGCCCCTTAGACTCCGCTCCCTGGTGAGGTTTGTGCCATCGCTGGTGCCGGTCCAGTGGATCCACTACTCCGGGCGTTACAATGAGCAGGGCAGATGTGGGCACATACATGCAGAACTCTCTATCCGGGGAGAGATGGGGTTATAGCAATGGAGAGATTACCTCCAAAGTCCTGTCCCCTGATGTAAGCCCCAGCCTGAAGTGGATCCGCCATGATTTGGAAGGTGAGGGAGATTTCCATATATATATGTGTGTGCTATTTTGATAGAGAAATTACTGCTGAATGCATTGCCATTTTCCCTTCAAATTAATGGAATCTGCAAAGTAGGCTACTTACAGAACAGAAATTGGCTCTTTTTACCCTATAAGAATGTAAATTCATTAAACTCTTCAAGCTTACCCTCAAAGCTCAGTTAAAGTAGCTCATGTACCCATATAAAAATGTACAATTTTATAATTAAATTTAAATATGATTATATGAATTTGTTGTTTAATTAGCCCGTACGTCTGAATTCTTGATATTCCTTCAAGTACTAGTTTGTCTTTAAAGAACCTATGTTTATATTTAATATCCTGAATGTCATAGAGACGTGTCAAAAGTTTTGATCGGTCCCGGTCTGAGTGTTCAGACCCATACCGATCGAGAGATAGATAGAGCGGGGAGAATACGCATTGCAGCGTGTCCACTCTCCATTCTGATTTTTTTTTTTTTTTTAAAGCCTATGTTTCTGCAGGAAAAAAAATCCTTATTTATGTGAATCATTTTATTGACTACCTATTAGATAAAATGGCAATCCACTGTAAAAATTTAATTAAATATTAAATTAACTGGTGTCAGATAGTAATATAGATTTGTAAATTGCTTCTGTTAAAAAACAACAACTTATCAGCTGCTGTATGTCCTGCAGGAAGTGGTGTATTCTTTCCAGTCTGACACAGTGCTCTCTGCTGTGTCACCATTGCCGACGGCCATCAAAGACACACGTTATTTGCAAATGACAGCTGTCTATAATGATTATAGACAGCCATCATTAGCAAATAACAGACGTCTTTTTGACGACCATCAGCAATGATGGCATGTGAACTTAGCCAGAGAATGAAAACCAATGCAGATCTAAGGGCCCTTTTACAAGGGCTGATTATCGGTAATAGACACAATCATTCGGACGGTAATCGTTCCCTGCAAAAGTGCCAGCAATCAGCAGACAAGCAGAAAACGCTGCTCGTCTTTTGGCTGGCTGTAAAAACCTTTAATCTGCCACACATCTCTCCGTGTAAATAGTAGAGGTTCGGCTGATACCAATAAATGTTAATGGCCGCACAATTTATCGTGCCTTATACAGTGGTCCTTCGATCCTGAACATAGGTTTCAGGTCACAGTATTTTAGAGTGTAAGAATTATGTATGCACACTCCAGTTAGGATGGTGCCAGTTGAAATGCAATATATAAGAGAAATATGATATCAGATTAGCCTTTCCAATATACCCATTTGTTTGGACGTTTCGACCTTTCTAAACAAGGTATAATGATGGCACAGAGACATAGCAGAAAGTGCCAGGATATAGTGTTGGTTCACACGGCAGCTGGAGCAGTGAAACCCGTACAGTAGTTTAAACAAACATACAATGCTACAGATGGTCTAGATGTGTGGCCGGTGTGAATGGCTGGAAGTACCTTTTGTACTGATGTGCATATAGTGATTGACTGTCTAGTGGTGCCTCTCCACATTTTAGTGTAGTACTGTTCTGCTCTTTAACGGTGTTGGAATGAGCAGCTTTCTTGGACAAAAAGTAAAGTTGGCTGCATTTTTTGGTTTCTGGTACACTGTATCCAGAAGAAACTCCTTCCCTCTCCTCTAGAGAGTGATTTATAACTTTCACTTGGCCACCTCTTTAGGTCATCACAGCTTCAAGACATCAGGGAACAGATTCTACAAGGTGGCAAACATCCTCTATACTCTACTTGATAGGAAGCCCATCTCCCAGCCCATTCCCGAATGTCTCAAATATGAGGTTACAGTTCAGTGACTCTATTGAGCCTCAATGCAATGTATGCTGCATGATTATTGTGAAAATTTGTCATTCAATGCTCACACCTAGAATTTACTCCAGAAATGTTTTTCACTGCTTAATACTTCATTTCCTTTTCAACAAACACATACATGTTTACAATTGGAGAAATTGAGGACGTGTACTAAAGACTCTAAAAATATATCACCCAATGGATCGTAGTAGCAATTTCTTAAATTGTAAACATGTATATGTTTGTTGAAAAGGAAATGAAGTATTAAGCAGTGAAAAATGTTTCTGGGGTGTGTTCTTTATATAATGCTTGGACTGTGATATGGGCTGAGGAGCGGCCTAATTGACCACACGTAGAGACCCAGTTGGATAGTATCCTATTCACATTATTTGCTGCACATCTAGAATTTACCATATGTGAGCTGTCGCTGTTTGACCTTCTGTTAGAGGTCAGTCCATGGTTCATCCAGTCTTGGTACACTGTTGATAAAGTGTAACTGTTTCCCTGACATTCTGCGGTCAAAGACACCCAATTCTCCCCATTTAACCATGACTGGCAAATATTGACTTTTCCTTTGCAGATGAGAGATCAACACATTAGGGGACATTTATCAAACTTACTCTCCTGGTGTACACCATGGAAAAGGCACAGATTCTTACCATTTTCATAACATATGCTAGCTGTAACCCCCGCTTGCCTGATGGCCCTGATCCTAATTTATCATGGTTTTTGCCTGGAAAAAGGCGTATGCCATACAAAAATTTAGACCTTCTTCGAAGCAGCATCCGGCCACGTAAATGGCGACAGGTCTTTATTTAGGACTGCGAATGAGTACGCTTAATTTTCTTTACTCTTTAGTTTCTCTTATTTTGGATTGGCATTTTTGGAATTCAGGAGGAATTTTTTTTTTTTTCATAAAGTTTTGGTTTTAAGATACAATATTTGAAACCAATTATTATTGTAATTTAAGGGATCTTTACTAATTTGTTCAAGTCCTCTGTGAGTATAGTATAGTCCTCTGGAGTATAGTAAGTGGTGGACATATGTAGTCTGAATTTATTTAATTTTAATGTCCGAAAGGAAACTAAACGCATGGAATCCAACTATTTCGGAAAAGCATAGGTATCCCTAACCATATGGATGTATAAAGCATTATAATATTCAGTAATTGTGTACATTTTACATACAAAAATTAGTCCATGTGCACATAGGTTAAAGGAGTTTACATTGTACACATTGATATGCAATGCTATGGTATAATTTGACTGTATAAAGCTATTTAAAATGACAAAATTTCTTGTACTGCCAAAAACAATATTTCATTATATGGTGAAATATTCCTTTACATAGGTGGCCTATAATATTTGGAAATACATACACACATACACAGATACATCTGTCTGCCCAAAATAGAACAAGTGAATGAAAATTCCTGGCATGGTCTGAATGATGAAGCTGGGGTTTGTTTCTTTCAATTAATGGTTTGCTCTAACTCTTGCAGGTCAGTGAACAATTTTCTGATGACTGGCCCCAAGGTAAGAGACATTCCTTTGATCTACACGTAGACTTTGGAAAATGATTTCTGGCCTGTGCAAGATATTATTTGTAATTAGCAGCAAGTTTATGGCTTTGTCTTAGCTACAATTGAATAATATATTTTGCATTAATATAGTATTGTATATATGCATTTATAAATGCAAATGACTGCAATTTGTGAATTCCCCAAACGCACATTTAATTGAGGACCTAAATAGTAATTGAACATGTCTGCTCTGGAAGATGAATATGACTTTAAATGATGGCTGTAATTTCAAACAACATCCCTCTATTTCATGGGTGGTGAACCTTCCACCCTCTAGCGGTCTCAAAACTACAATTCCCATCATGACTGAACAGCCAAAGCTTCATGGGCATTGTAGTTTTGAAACAACTGGTGGGCCGCAGGCTACCTATCCTGGCTCTGTTTTATAGTCTATGAGATTTCCAGCATGTTTGTAAATCCCTTCATTTACTAAAAATGTTGACCCCAGAAAAAATCCCTAAGGTTTTGGCCACTAGGTGTCTCGATTCTCTACAATCTTCCGTTCACTGCCTCATGTAAGGGCAAATTAGTCTCTAGTAACAGACAGTCCAGGATAGAACACAGAAAGTGATGGCATAGCTACTGCTTTAAGTATGGGTAGAAGGTGGTGAAATTAAGTCTGGACTGGGTACTTGCAATATGTAAACCTCCAGAGAATCCCCACTGTCCCTAAAAGGTAAATCAAGGCTTTCCTTTCTGCAGATCAGTCCTTAGCGTAACTCTTTCCTCGCTGTGTAGCTGCTGTTTTTTTTCTATTTCTGCTTACAAAGCACCTTAGCTACGTATGTTGAAAATCATCCTTCAGGTCAGTGCCAGCCTGTTCAGTCCAGAGCACTTTCACTAACACTATGTCATGGTACAGTAATGAGTAGGTGCTGTGATAGGACCCTGTGTGTGTTTCTGGCAAACAGACCAGCTTTTAAATAGAGAGAATGAAAAATTTTGTGCACCATGAGGAAGACTCTCATGGGCTTGATGGCACTATAATAACCTTGGCAGCACTCTGAAGGGCTAATCTAATAAGACCATGCAGTTGTTTTTTTAATGAATAAAAGATTTAAAACGCAACTATAATTTAAATGACCAAAAAAATGAAATTCCTCAAATAAAAAGCCCACGTGATACCCTTTAAAAAGAGCCCTAACTTGTGTGGATATCTTGTGCGGTTGCTGAGATATCCCCAGTTGTTCGGCTCAAACAAATAAATGAATTTTTCTTCTGGCTAACAGAAAGTGGGCGTGGCCTATCCCTCATCTCCCTCAGTGCACACAGCTAGCTCTACTATGAATCAGTGGGCTGCTGGTGGAGTATCAGTTGACGGAAGATGGGCGATCTGGGAAAGCTGGGTGACCTCTAACTGGCAAAAAGAGTTAATACTACACATGATGTACAGACCATTTGTCTGAGTACCCACCCATGTAATTCATCCCCCTAACCCACTGTTATATGTAGTGTAGGGCAGGGCTGGTATATGTAGTGTAGGGCAGGGCAGGGCTGGTATATGTAGTGTAGGGCAGGGCTGGTATATGTAGTGTAGGGCAGGGCTGGTATATGTAGTGTAGGGCAGGGCAGGGCAGTGCTGGTATATGTAGTGTAGGGCAGGGCTGGTATATGTAGTGTAGGGCAGTGATAGCAGATAACAGTGTGCACATGGATTATACATGTTATCCCCATAAGTCTCTGGTGGTCTCTGCTATGTTAGGGAGGCAGCAGGTGCACTGTCCCCACAGACCCCCAGCTTCCTACTCCTACCTCAGTGTGGAGCCGGTAACACTGCATCCCCACTGAGCAGGAACTCTGTTTGGACCATCCCTAGTCTAAATATTTTATAGTTACGCTTTAAGGCTGCGTTCACACTACGTATATTTCAGTCAGTATTGCAACCAAAACCAGGAGTGGATTAAAAACACAGAAAGGATCTGTTCACACAATGTTAAAATTGAGTGGATGGCCGCCATTTAACAGTAAATAACTGCCATTATTTCAATACAACAGCCGTTGTTCTAAAATAACAGCAAATATTTGCCATTAAATGGCGGCCATCCACTCAATTTCAACATTGTGTGAACAGAGCCTTTCTGTGTTTTCAATCCACTCCTGGTTTTGGTTGCTATACTGACTGAAATATACTGACTGAAATATACATATACTGAGAGAAATATACGTAGTGTGAACGCAGCCTAAAGATGAATCCAGCAGAGATGCCTTTTTATACCCCTAAATTTTGTAGGGGTTTGGAAATCTCTCTGTTAACAACTTGTAAATTTGGTTAATCACATTTTGCTAAGATATGGCATCACTTTCCCATTGGTGGAGGGCCAAGTGCCATGACACAAAGTTTTCCTGAGAATGAATGAAGAGGGTGTGGCACCTCAGGGTTCCACAATAGAGATTTATTCATATTCCTTTATTGTTAGGATTGGTTGGGGGGGAGGGGGACAATATTAGTAATTAAGGTTTTACACGATTGACAAAAATAAATGCACCAATAAAAAGGATAAAGTGAAACTATTTGCTTCAATGTAATGATGACATATACTGTATGCAAGTGATATTAGACCAAAAGGATACGTTTATTCTGGAAAAATTCAAGTTAAAGGTAGGCTCTAGTACCCTGTTAGGCGGGGGCATAGCTAATGACTCCTGGGCCCTGGTGCGAGAGGTCAACTTGCTCCCCCCCCTCCTTTCACGACCAAGTGATGCTATTGGTGTATATTATATTATATATATCTCACACCAAGACAGATATTACCAATAACACCAGCATATAGGAAGAGAAAATACTATCACCAAACATATTACCACCATACTGTTACTGACCAAATCCTGTATACTGAGACCAATATTACCTGTAATACCAGTATATAGGAAGGACATATTACCGCCACACCACAACCATCACCACCATATTGTTACTGACCAAATCGAGTATACCAAGACCAATAAAACACAGTGCCAGATAACAAGTAGGAAATAATACCACCACCGCATACTGACTAATACCACCACCACCACCACATACTGGCTAATACCACCACATACTGACTAACACCACCACATACTAACATCACCGCCGCTACTGAATAACACCACTGCTGCTACTGACTAACACCACCACATACTGACTTACACCACCACATACTGACTAACATCACCGCCGCTACTGAATAACATCCACTGTATACAGATCGCTATCAACTTATCCAGTCATATAGAGGTACCTAGCTCTACACAGGTTCTGTCTTCATATACATTACACTGCAGTTATATCAGGTGACTCACAGGGGACGTCTTCTCTGATCGGAGTTCTTCCCTTTTCATCTTCTTCTCCATCCGTCCTGGGCCATTATGAGAACTTCTCCGAGCCAAGAATCCACAGAATCTGCCAGACAAACATATTACGCTCCTCACTCTGGCACCATCTCATCTCTCTACAAACTGCACATCTGTATTGGCCCCTTTACACCCTCATTTAGTGGGTAGGCTGATCTCTGTGACCCCCTAATAATATATGCCCCCCTCTGTGTTGTCCCCCTTATAGATGGCCCCCTCTCCCCTATGTTGTTCCCTTATAGATCGCCCCCTCTCCCCCTATGTTGCCCCACCCCCTTATAGATAGCGGCCAGTCCATCAGTCGGGACTAGAGCAAAGTCAAAGCTTCTCGAACCTGCAGCATTTGATTCAGGCTGTATTCCGGAATTCCAGGCGGTACTCAGGAACAGCCTGACGGAACAGGAAGGCATCAGGAATCAAATGCTGCAGGTTTGAGAAGGTTCGGGTTTGCTTGAACCTGTAAAATCCTGATATTCAATCATGTCTAGTCGGGACATTTTCCCCCAAATTGTGATGACGTCCTGAGTCTGGGTGATGATGTCCTGAGACATCCTGAGTCTCAGGGGTATATTATCTAATTGTGACACATCATCAGTAGGTCAGGCATACCATCTTAAAGCTATTTATAGGGTGTTTGTGTATCTTACATTCACCACTATTATCTTCACTGATATCCCTGATGAACTGTGGTGGGGTTCCATTCATTCACCACAGGGAAAAGCATCAGATAGGAAGATTCTCTTTAATGCATTCTAGGAATGGGATCCATCTTTCTTGTTCTTCACTTTGTATCCTGTGTTACTATTAATATGGTTCTATAATATACTATTTGGAAGGACCACTCTCATTGCTACATATAGCTATATTCAACAACTTGCTTCCTGCTTTGGAAGGACCACTCTCATTGCTACATATAGCTATATTCAACAACTTGCTTCCTGGAGGTAGCAAAGAACTTTTAAGCGCCAAGTGTCTGACAAGCTTTCCTAAGCTCCTGATCTTCTGAGGCTTTTAACAACTCCTCCCATCCCTCACCCCACCTCTTGGAGTTCAGCTTGCAGCTGCCAATCAAGCAGGGTCAAGTATGGGTGGAGTAGAGAGGAGGTATTCCAGTCTGCAGCAGATCAGGAGCTTGGAGCTCTGGAACTTTGCACTGGAGATTAAAAAGCTTTTTTATGTTCTAGAAGCACAAACGGATATATGAAAGGTACCATGTGTCTCATTCTAACAGCGTCAGCAGTTTGGAATCTGAACTGCAGCCACATTAAAGGGGTATTACAGAACATTTTTTGAGGGTACATGTTTGCCTAGGATTAGAAATATATTTCTACCGTTTGTTAAGATACCTGTTAACTAAGTTTGGTATTGCAGCTCAGTCCTATTCAGTTGAATGGGAAAAACTGCGATACCAACCACAGATGTGACTCTTGAAAAAGAAACCGGATCGGTTTTGAAACAGATTGGGTCTAATAAATCTTCATTTTTATCGGACATCATTTTCCATGGTTCATTGCTCCCGATCCTGCGCCCATTATACCCATGATGTGGAGGAAAGAGTTGTTTCTGTGATACCAACCACAGGGCAGTGAACAAGAGTGGTTGTTCTAGAAGTAGGCAGCCATGTTATGTTTAGGCGAGAGTAGACTCAAACTAGACTAGTTCTACACCAAAAGTAAAACAGCAGTAAGGATAAATACTTTGCCAACATTTCCTGGCTTATATCTTTTGGTTTTTCAAAGTGTTGGCTGAGTCAGAGGACAATTGAACAAACGCAACATCATATATTCAACTTATATTAGATAGAGGAGTTAGATAATAACTTAAATGGTAGTTTCCTCCAAAGGTGGCACTAGAGTCAATATTCTTTCTCTAGAGAATAGCTAATTTGTATGAGGAATACACCGTAATGAAGATTCATGTAATGGGACAGACATCATGAAGAAAAACTAAATAAAGATTTTCTTCTGATATATGTTAAGGACTATGATATTACACCTTGATTTACATTTCTTCCAGGCTTACCTTATCTACTCAAGTAGTGTGGCAGCTGGGGCACAAAGTGGTATTGAAGAGTGTAAATTCCAGTTTGCCTGGGATCGTTGGAACTGTCCTGAGAGAACACTGCAGCTTTCCAGTCACAGTGGACTACGTAGTGGTAAGAAGGTTCCATCAATTGTTATATCTCAGAATTTTTTCTTCTTCTATACATATTTTTCTACGGAATAATTTCAAAGTTATATAGTTGACGCAACATTGACCTTTATAGTTAATGGAGGATGCACTTAAGCTACCGCTGCAAAAGTGATCTAAAAGAGAGCTTAAAGGTCATGTGTTTTTAGCATCCTGGAACCTGGAGAAATATTTCTTGGAATCAGCAAGCCGATCTGGGCTGTTTGGCACTTTTAATGGTTTCTTCCTGGTGGTGGAGTCCATGCTCATTTAGAGTTTGTATCTTTAACTCAACTGGACTTTCTTCAAGAATAACTTTTTTGTTATACTCTCCAAATAAATCAAGTCTTCATGAGCCAACTTCAAAATAGGTTCAGCATAAAATGATTGGGGTTAAAAAAAACCTCAATTTCCCAAGTATCCTCTTTTCCAGACTGGAACCCTCATTCTACTGGACCTTCCACCACAGGCAGCAGCAATTATGAAACGGGGTCTTCTTCTCCAGTCTGGAGCATTCATTTCAACAGGATCCTCTTCTCTAGACTTGAATCTCAGTACAACCGGACTCTCTTATCTCGTCTCCAGATTCCATTTCCACCGAATTATCCACCATCTGGAGGCTCTCTTTCAGCAGGATTCATTTCCCCAGGTTAGAGTTTTCATCTTTTTTTCATAGGACCAGTTCTTCAACTGGTAATTTCTCCATGGTTCTTTGGCAGTCTAATGTATAAGTCTCCTGGGTGGTGCTGAGCATTTTCTTGATTTTTGTTTTCAGAGACAGCTAATTTGACAACACAACAATATGTATAATGCTAAATACAGATAATACTGTAATGCAGGCCAGTCCAAACAGTACAGCCATCTCTTTTTTGTTATGCCGTATCATTGTACCAGAAGAGGACTGATCAAATGTAAAGTCAAGGGTTTTTAATTAACCAAACCTATTAAAAATGTCTGTGGACTTTTTGATTTTTGTTCAGTATGTGGGAAAACTACAGTACATCGACCATTGTAGCATTATCACAAATTATTTGGAAAAGTGGAAAATCTTCCATTATATCAAGAAGGTCACTCATAAATGTAGAATTCAGCTAGCTAAAATGCCCTATAGCTTTCTTTGTCAAAAGAACCACTGTCCAATAACCTCGGAAAGATATGGAGTCTACCAGCAAACATTCCGTCCTGGTTATCAGCAAATTAAGAAGTCAGTTTTATCAGGATGAGTCCTTCTTTCTACTGCTAATTGTAACCAATGAAAACACTTATAAGGTGGGCCATCATAAATATCTTTATATTGGGATTGCATAACATCTTCAGGATTACAGTACTCATCATGGAGCCAAAGTGGAAACCACAAAACGATCAACAGTATGACCAAAGCAAGTTGGGTGGATGGTTAAATATATATTTTTGTATGTCAAAAGTATGATTCTCTTTGTAGATTTCTAACACAATAAACAACTATAAAAACTTTATTTGGACTACTAAAATATTTTTAGTATCTAATTGGTTAAAATAAATACTGTAATAAAAAAAAAGAGGTATAAAAAGTATAGTATAACATTGTATGTTGTTATATGTAATTAGAATATGGTACTGTTTGTATCACTGTTGGGCCATAAATGTTTTTTTTTACTATGTTTATAGGTTTAATGGTTTGGAAGTGAAATTTCTTTGAGATATATATCTATATCTATATATCTTTATTCAACTTCATAGCTTTATAAAACAAGAAACATATGTCTTCTCTTTTTAAAATAAAAAAAAGCCTATATATATATATATATATATATATATATATATATATATATATATATATATATATTACACACAGTATATATACACACACACATATATGAAACCTTGGTCACAAGGCTGTGCACTACTCTGCACCAAAGTATTTTAATGAGTGCTGCATTTTGTTCTACAATATCTACCCATCTATACACACACACACCTTCATTTATAGTTATAAGGAGAATTACAATATTACAAAAGAAAGTGTAAATGGACCTCCTGTTTGTGTTACAGCAAACCGAGAAACTGCCTTTGTCCATGCTATCAGCTCAGCTGGCGTAATGTACACATTGACACGAAACTGCAGCCTTGGAGACTTTGACAACTGTGGTTGTGATGATTCAAGAAATGGACAGCTAGGTAAGAGAATGAATTGGGGGGGGGGGGGGTGCATACATGGTTGTTTCTCCTAATGGTACTAGATAAATTCTAAAATTTTAATTATATAAAAATGCCAAATATATAAAAAGTACACAATTGGCTGTGCCAGTAGCAATCTAAGCTATAATATTATGTTATCTATCCTGCATGGCGGAAAAAAAAAAAAAAAGATGCCAGAACTCATTTCCAGCATTTGATAATATCTGGGGCATGAGCCCTAAATACATATTGGAGGACAGCTTCGCTAAAAAAACAACTTGTAAAACACAAGCTACACCGCCTGATCAGTATTTCTACCAGGATATTATTACATTATAATGAAATATATACCCGTAGATGTGAGCCTTGCATCAAAATAAAAAAAATAAAATAAAAACAACTACATGTAAAGATAACACTGTACACTGTATCTATCAAAAAAGAAAAATACCCATTTAACCCCCATACACAATACAGTGGTAAATACTAGTGTTATTTAAGGCTTTGCAGCCAATATAGGTCATTACAGTTCAGTTATATCAATCTGTGATCTGTGCTTCCATACAGTATTAGTGCCCTTAAACAGTAACAATGCCCTCAGAGCCCCCATAGAGTCATAAAGTCCCCTTGTACCCCATACAGTAATAATGCCCTATGTGCCTCCATACAGTAATACTGCCCTATGTTCCTCCATACAGTATTAATGCCCTCTGCACCCCTTACAGTAATCATCTTAACAACTTCTGGCAGTTATTAGTACTACAGTATTAGTGCCATCATACAGAAATAATGCTCTTGGTTTTCCCATACAGTATTAGTGCTCTTATACAGTAATAACACTTTCTTTGTCCCCTATACAGTAGTAATCCCAAACAGTATAGATTAAAATGTAAATCGTCTTAATTTCTAGCAGTTATTAGTACTACAGTATTAGTGCCCTCATACTGTTATAATTCCCTCTGTGCTATCACATATTAATAATGGCCCCTTTTGCCCCTTACAGTGCCACATACGGTAATAATGCCATTTGCCTTTGTCCCCTGTGCTCTCATATAATCACACAATATTAGTGCCATCATAAGTTACATTATAGGTGTCCTGTATCCCCATGCAGTACTAGTGTCCCCTGTTCACACAATGAGCATTCCGCCTCAGGCGGGGGGGGGGGGGGACTAGTAAGGGGGCAACCGTCTGAGGTTTGCCTCAGGGGGTAGAGATGCTGCAAGATTCTGCCACACAACGCGTCCGGAGATGCGGTGGCACTTTTTGCATGCCGCATGCTTTCAAAGGCCCCATTGAAAATACCACACCGCCAGATGAATGTTAACCCGGCCTTAATATTGCGAGTGCTAGCAATGCCCTAGACAGAGTTTCAGTTTTTTGTTTTAACAAGTAATTTACAATGTGATTCCCTTGTACTATGAAACTTTCAAGACCTCCAAGCAACAATAACATCTACCCACCAAATTGCAACAATTTATACATCTGCAGGTCCATATACACATGCATAATTGTTGACTTTTTTTGACAGGAGGACAAGGATGGCTATGGGGTGGCTGCAGTGATAATGTAGGATTTGGAGAAGCAATTTCTAAGCAGTTTGTGGATGCACTGGAGACAGGACAAGATGCTAGAGCAGCCATGAATCTCCATAATAATGAAGCAGGAAGGAAGGTAACATTATAAACTAAATGTAATAAATCTGTCAGCTGTAATATAAGTTTCAAACTGCTCACACTCTTAGATAGCTGGTAGGTCAATTAGACACATAGTACCTTTTATATATCCAGCTATGCATTCAGGATGTAGAGAAATACTTTCATTCTCTGGTACAAAGAGTCAAAGAGGCTTCTCCAAGCTTGTGATCTGCTGCAAGCTGTAATACCCCATCTTCTTGCTTGACTGACACCTGGAAGCTGAGTCTCAAGCAGGGTCAGGTATGGGAGGGTAGAGTAAGGAGGTGTTACAGCTTGCTACACTTAAGGAGCTTGGGAAAGCCTCATTGACTCTTCTTACTATATAATAAGAGCATTTTTCTACATTATGGAATCACAGACAGATATATGAAAGGTACCAGGTGTCTCCCTGATCCAACAGATATCTACAGTGCCAGAAGATTGGAATGGGAATTCCAGCTGACAGACTGTCTTTAAGCACTGATATTGTAGAGAAAAAAATGAAAAAACTGTAATATAGCTAAAAAGGCAACAATACATAAACTTGTGTTAAAGGGAATCTGTCAGCACCTATTCTTGTTCTGAGGTGCTGACCGTGTGATGAAGGTCTGTGTGTTCTAGTGCCGTGTCATACCTTTATTTTATTAGATCGGTGCGGTACTTGCTGTAGTTTTTCTTCACAACTGTCAAAGTTGGGGAGTGGTGATGTCTTGGTGCTGCATTCTTGCCCCACTTTGGCCCGCCTCACCACTACCTCCTTCCAGCTTGTATTGAATATTCATGGCACCCGTCCCCCGGCCTCCTAGCGACGTCATTCGCGCATGAGCCGTAGTGCTTCGGAGTGGCACTGAGCTAAGCCATTGAGGGCACAGCGCGCACACAGTACACAGAACCAGGAAGCTACAGATGACGTCGCCAGGAGGCTGGGGGACGGACACCGTGAATATTCAATACAAGCTGGGAGGAGGTAGTGATGAGGCGGGCCAAAGTGGGGCACGAAGTGCAGCATCAAGACATCACCACTCCCCAACTTTGACAGTTGTGAAGAAAAACTGCAGCAAGTACAGCAACGATCTGAAAAATAAAGGTATGACACGGCACTAGAACACACTGACCTTCATCACACTGTCAGCATCTCAGAACAAGAATAGGTGCTGACAGATTCCCGTTAAAAGGGGTTATTTAGAAACACAGAAGATTGTCTGCAGAAAATGACCACCGGGTCCATCTAGTCTGCTCTTCTAGTTCTTCCCTTTTTTTAATCTTGGCATAGATATATGTTTATCCCAGGCAGGTTTAAATTCTTTTATTGTAGATTTACCAACCACATCTGCTGGAATTTTGTTTCCGTCAACTAACCTCTCACTGTGTCCACTTCCGTCCTAAACCTTGTTCAATCCTTTAACATACTTAAAGGTTTCAATGATGTCTCCCCTTTCGCCTCTTTCCTCCAGAATATACAGATTCAAATCCTTAAGTCTTTCCTGACATTGTTTATGTCTGACACCCTCCACCATTTTTGTAGCCCGTCTTTGGACCTGTTCTATTTTTAGGCAAGATGCGGTCCTCCTCTCCCAATACCAGCAGGATGAACAGGCGCAACTACTCCCAACAGATGAAGTATAAAAAACTACTTTATTAAAATAATAAAAAAAAACATGTAAAAAAGGCTCAGAATTAAGCATTTCTAGACCGGACGGGTCTATTCATCAGATAGAAACGCGTAATACTGAGCCTTTTATACATGTTTTATTATTTTAATAAAGTAGTTTTTTATACTTCATCTGTTGGGAGTAGCTGCGCCTGTTTATCCTGCTGGTATTGGGAGAGGAGGACCGCATCTTGTTAAAGCCTGGCCTGGGTTTGCAGGAAGGCTGCACACTGGTTCCCTTCTTGAGTATATGCATGAAGAGTTGTGCCTCGATCTTGCACAACTTAGCCAGGTGAGAGGGGACCCGATTTCACTCCATTACTGGAATTCTATCCATCCTATCGCATCTGGTCCTGCAAATGGAGCGCTGTCTTTGTCCTCTTTTGCTCTAGCTTTTTTGGGCAAGGTCTCCAAAACTGGACGCAGTATTCCAGATGTGGCCTCACCAGAGCTCTATACAGCGGGATCACAATCTCTTTCTTCCTACTGGTTATACCTCTAGCTATACAGCCCAGCATACGATTTGCTTTCCCCACCACCTGGTTGCACTGGTGACTCATTTTAAAGGTGTCAGAAATCACTACCCCTAGATCCTTCTCTTCTGAAGTCTTTGCCAACACAGTACTGCCGATATGATACTCAGATAAAGGATTCCTTCTCCCCAAGTGCATTATTTTACATTTGGAAACAATGAACTACAGTTCCCATTGTTTGGACCACTTATCTAGCAAAGCTAAATCATTTTCCATATTACTGACACCTCCAGGAATATCAACCCTATTGCACACTTTTGTGTCATCAGCAAACAGACAAACTTTACCTACCAAACCTTCTCCTATGTCACTTACAAACATATTAGAAAGAATAGGACCCAGAACAGACCCTTGTGGCACACCATTTGTAACCAGCCTCTGCTCGGAATATACACCATTAACAACAACCCTCTGATATCTATCCTTCAACCAACCACAAATCCTCTGAATTATCTAGGGATTAAGTGCAATTTTCTCTAACTTCTCTATTTGCTCATTACGGGGAACTGTATCAAAGGCTTTGCTGAAGTCCAGATAGGCGATATTCATGGCACCACCTTCATCCAACACTTTTGTGGCATAATCAAAGAAATCAATGCGATTAGCCTGGCATGATCTACCTGTAGTAAAGCCATGCTGGTTGGGATCCATCAAATTGTTGATTCTTAAGTCATCCATTATCTTCCTTTTTTTAAGAGTTTCCACCATTTTTACTACTACAAATGTCAAGCTAACTTGCCTGTAGTTACTGGGCTCTTCTCTACAACCCTTCTTGTAGATGGGTATAGCATTGGCTGTTCTCCAATCATCAGGTACATCTCCTGTTAGGGGGTTTTATTCCCCTCCTTAACAGATTTTGCCATTTCTTCCTCTTTTAAAGCTTTAGTTTAGCAGTGTTTATAATCTGCTTTGCCTCTTTCTGTACAATTTTGTACGTCTGACAGCTACATTTCCAGTCTCTTTATACCTCCTATAGGCTGCCTTATTTCCTTTACAATAGCCTTAACATCTTCAGTAAACCATAGTGGATTCTTCTGCCTTTTCCTAACTTCTCGTACATTATTTAATATGGCATTGTTTAATACTGCCCACTGAATATTCACTCTCAATGTTTTATCCCACTCTTTTAATTTATTATCTAACTATTTTCCTATTTTCTTAAAATCTGTCTACCTAAAATGCAATAATCTTGTTGTAGAATAACATTGCACACAGTCAGTTTGTATGTCAAACAATAAACACTGGTGTCACTGGAGCCTAAATACTGAATCTTAAATGTTCTCTCCTCTGGTTGGTGACCTCACATGCTGTTTTAGAGATGCCCTTGTAAGGGCCTCTATTACATTCTTGCTTTTACATGTAAGTGCACAAAGGATATTCCAATCCAGCATGTTGAAGTCACCCACAACAACAAAATTCCCCTTTAATAAAATTTTAGTAATTTCATCCATCAACACAATATTATATTCCTCACTTTGCCCCGGAGGACTATAGATAACACCTATCCTAATAACAGATCCTTCTTTGGACTGTATGCAAACCCAGAGTCTCTCCAGCTCTTTATATGTATTTTGGATGACTGTTGATTTAAGACTATCCCTAACATAAATGACTACCCCGCTTCCACTTCTCTCTGCTCTATCTTTCCTGTATATTCCAGTATAGCCTTTGAGTCTTTGAACCAAGTCAGTTTTACAGCAACTAGGTCCAAATCATCCCTAGACATAATGGCTGTCAGCTACCCCGGCATGTGAGAACACAAACTTTTTTTTCCCACTCAAGTCTAGTGGTTGGGTAAAGCCATTTATTATATATATCCTACAAATTGAACAACACCACAATCAAGTAGAGAACAACACCACAATCAAGTAAAATCACATACATGGTTACTATAAAGACAAATAAACAACAACCAGGGGATTGCACAGGGTACTGGTAAAAGGCCCGGCCACAATAGTTACATTTTCTGAAAACGGCAGTGTGGCTGTTTCACGATGGACAACAAGGAGGCACATGAAAAATGAAAGAAAAATGGGCTGCATGGTCGAATCATCAGAAGAAAGCAGCTACTGCGCAAATGCCGCCAAAATTGAACTTTTTGGCCACAACCATGAAGTTACATTTGGAGAGGTGTCAATCCTCAGGCCTATTCTGAAAGGAACCATTCCTACTGTAAAGCATGGAGGTGGATTGCTGATATGTTGGAAATGTGTGAGAAATAAAACTTGGTCAAAGTTGAACGAAAGATGAATACAGCACGTTATCAGCCTGGAAGCTGCCCATGGGATGTAATTGGATGTTCCATGATGACGACAATCCAGAACACAAGGCTGAGTTGACATGTCATTGGCTACAGCAGGACAAAGTAAGGGTTCTGCAGTAACCATCTGAGTCTTCTGATCTCAATATCATTGAGCCACTCTGGAGAGATCTCAAGCACCAAATTCATGCAAGACAATCCAGGAATTTACAGGAACTTGAGGCTTTTTACCAAGAAGAATGGGCAGCTTTACTATCTGAGAAAAAAAAAAAGCCCCATCCACAACTACTACAAAAGACTTCAGGCTGTCACGGATGTTAGAGGGGGCAATACATGGTATTACGAGCTGGGGTATGCAAACTTTTGATCAGAGTCATTTGGATGTTTTTGGTTGTCATCATGATATAAAAAGAGAAATAACATTAATTTGACAATAAATGGCTTCACCCGACCACTAACCATGAGTGAAAAAAGTTTTTGTGCCATCATTCATATAAACTTTTGAGCACAACTGTATCTTCATGGTTCCATAGGCAAGGTTAAACTCCTGTCAGGTTAATGTCTTTTTACACGGACAGATTATCAAAAACAAACTTTTTAACACTCATTTACCAGATAATGAGCCTGAGTAAAAAGGCCAGAGACAAGCCAACGAGTGAGCAAACATTTGTTTTTAACTTTTGTGCAGCCAGAAAAATCATTGGCACTGAAAGGGCACAAGTGAGTGCTAATGTTGGCCTGTATAAAATGGCACTTAGTGAAGATGATCTGTAAAACCTAGGAAGGTTACTACACCATTCCAAGACCTGGAAACCAAAACATACAAGATATGATGGTGGTGGCCTTTGGCATGTACTTAGCCTCCACATCTTCATTGCCAGCTTAAAGTGACTCTGTACCCACAATCTGACCCATCCAAATTGCTGGTACCATCGGATAGCTGCTTTTAATCCAAAATCTGTCCTGAGGTCCATTTGGCAGGTGATGCAGTTATTGTCCTAAAAAAACAACTTTTAAACTTGCAGCCCTGTGTCAAATTGGCATGGCCTAGATGTCTGTGCCCTAGACTTGCACCACCTCTCCATCCCTCCTCATCATTAGGAATGCCCCTGGGCAGGGTTTTTCCTATTCCTAACCTGTCTGAACACTGCACAAGAGCCTTAACGATCCAGCACCTGTGCAGTGTTCAGTCAGGTGATGAATAGGAGAAATTGTTCTAGGGGCATTCCTAATAATGAAGAGGGTGGGGAGAAGGGACGGAGGGGCATCGCAATAATAGGGCATGGGTACTCTAGGCCACGCCAATTTGACAAAGCGCTGCAAGTTTAAAAGTTGCGTTTTAGGACAATAACTGTATCACCTGCCGAATGGACCCCAGAACAGATCTTGGATTAAAAGCAGCTATCCGAAGGTACAAGTGGTTTGGGGGGGGGGCGGGGGGGGCGGGGGGGGGGGGGGGGTCAGATTGTTGGTACAGAGTCACTTTAAGCCCATACAGAAAAATGCCATGCCAGACAACACATTTAACTATTGACTTCATGTGGTTGTAGACAAATACAGAATTACTGGGCATTAAGAGTATATGGTTAGATATGCCAGGGACATAGAGGTCACTAATTCGAAACCACAGACAACCTAATTGTATACACTCTGTATGCTTAAGGCCTTACTAAAATTCAAACCATTAGTTATTAGTAATGATTATTTTTTAGCTAAAATAACATAATAAGGAAACGTGGCAGATACAAAACAAAGGCGTTCTTTTTTTATTATAGGATGATATTGGTTTGACTGGAAACATCTGTCCGATCTTAAAACTAAATGATTCTAAAATTAAAGCCAGTACCAGGTTTGTCACTGGTATACTGCTAGAAAATAAATGCTTACATCTATTTCTCCATCCCGTGCAGGCAGTGAAAAGCACCATGAAGAGGACGTGTAAGTGTCACGGTGTCTCTGGAAGTTGCACTACCCAAACCTGCTGGCTTCAGCTTCCTGAATTCAGAGAAGTGGGCTATTATTTGAAGGAAAAATATCACAAAGCTCTAAAGGTGGATCTGCTGCAGGGAGCCGGTAACAGTGCCGCCAGCAGAGGAGCCATAGCAGAAACCTTTAGTTCTATCTCCAAGAAAGAACTTGTTCACCTGGAAGATTCACCAGATTACTGCCTGGAGAACAAAACGCTGGGTCTTCTGGGGACAGAAGGCAGGGAATGTCTTAAGAGAGGCAAGACACTCAACAAATGGGAAAAGAGAAGCTGCAAGCGCTTATGTGGAGACTGTGGCCTTGATGTGGAGGAAAGAAAAGCAGACATGGTCTCCAGCTGTAACTGCAAGTTCCACTGGTGCTGTGCTGTCAAATGTGAGCAATGCAGAAAAAGTGTCACCAAATACTTCTGCGTCAAGAAGGAGAAGCGTGAGAGAAGTGGAGGTGGCATTACACACAAGAAAGAAAATAAACTAAAAAATAAATTTTAGACTAACTGCTCTATAACTGTACTGTTCATGAAAACTGTACAGCTGGAATTAAGAATGGACCTGGCCACCTGGTGATGCAATGGGATGTTATGGTGCCCAGCTACAGTTACTAACTGAACTAATACAATGTACAGTTATACTGAAAGTCTGCAATATGCAAAGTATTGCATCCCACACAATGAATGTTCATGTTCTCAACACCAGAAACAATATCCAAGCTTCATCTATTTTACTTATGCAGCTAGTAAATTGGAAATAGTGTTATAGAGTTGCTCATAGCTTCTAGAAAAAAAAAAAAAAAGACTGATCAATAAAATAGACCACTATTGGATAACAATTCCAAGCATGCGGTACAGTTTTAGGGGTTTAGAGGTTACAGTCCCTTCTGAGCACTGATGTCAAAGTAGGCCCACAGATGCCTCTGCCACCTGACTTCAGTGTTACATATAACAGATGGGGTCCTGTTACAGAGTTTACTTCATAGCTAAAAGTAACATCTGTCATCGTTCCATAGACACCAGTTAAGAATTCAGATTATTTTCACAAACATTGTGTTCTAAGGTTCATTGTTCTTTACAACCTGTTTGTGTGCCATTCATCATAACATACAGATGCCTTATGTATTCAAAGTAGCCATTCCAACCAAACACGAGACATCAACTATTTGCCGAGTTCTGATTGGTTGCTTTGGCAGTAAGAGGTTCAAGA
The DNA here is from genome assembly GCF_027789765.1 of Dendropsophus ebraccatus. Classification (NCBI taxonomy): domain Eukaryota; kingdom Metazoa; phylum Chordata; class Amphibia; order Anura; family Hylidae; genus Dendropsophus; species Dendropsophus ebraccatus. The sequence continues at coordinate 62,330,231 of NC_091461.1, forward strand.
AGCGAGGTTATGAATCTTTATGTAGAGAGAGAGCTATCGTATTAGCAGTGACATTTATTTTTAGGCCTAGACAGTAATTATACTTTTTCAGACTTGCAGAACACATAATTCATACAGTGTCCCTTTTTATTTCTGTCTGACACTGTGTAATATCACCAAATGTAAGGCATGTACGCAGTGATGTTTACAATATATAATATATAGTAACATTTAATGACACACCTTGTGGAAAACTCTAGGATCATGGGACAACACTGGAATAATGGAAAGAGTTATTAGTCACCTTTTATTTAAAAAAAAAAAAATAGTGAAGATAACCATTGACTATTGTTACCAAGGGAATTTTATTTTTGTACTTTGTAATACTAACAGAGAATATGCTTTAGAGAGAGTTACATGGAAAAATTACTATTCAGGTTTGATTGTCTATACATTTTCTTTATATTCCTCATTATTACAAAAACATTACCTGATCTGGACCCCAATTCTATACGCATAGCTTAGAGAAAAAAACACTACTGTATGACCCCCATAAAAAAAATCCATGGTATCAGTGTCGTGCCGTTGGATACCCCTGAGTTTATTGGGGGGGGCTTCCGACAGTCTAGGCATTTTGCCTGGTTCTCAAAGCTGTTTATTAATTTGTATATAGAAAGTTAAGCACTTTTAAGTTTAATTTATTGCACAGGCACTGAGGTGTATGCATAACATAAAGGATTAGTTCAGAAATGGGCACTATAGCGCTGTGTTACATTGATGACATTGTCACTAGAAATTAGCGAGCTGGGCCAAGGTTCGGGCTTGGGAGAACCTGAACCATCTGCATTTGAATCCTGCTGCCTGCCTGCCCTATGGGAAAGGTGGAGACAGACAGAGGACCCCCTGGAAAACATGGATACAGCCTAGGTCATAGGCAGTGGCGGATTATAATATGGGCGGTATGGGCCCGCGGCTCCAGGGGGCCCATGCCGCCCACATTATTACTATGCATGAGGTTACACAGCAGCACATCACTTTCGGGGCCCAGTGAGCCCCTGAGTGATGTGCTGCTGTGGCGCGCTGTCCCTGGAGTCCCCCCCCCCCCCACTGTCCTGCGTGAGGCTGCTCCAGGTGGGCGGGACGCAGCGCAGCGGTCAGAGGAAGCTGGTGATGCAGGAAGTGAGGCTGAGCTGACCGAGTCTGTGCCTCATTGCAGCCAGCAGTCTGGGGCCCTGTTTCCTCCCCTATCTGCTCTCCTCTGCTGTCGGAGGAGGAGGGGAGGAAGAACCCGGTGCCCACCTGGATGAAGGTAGAAGCAAAACTGCAGTGAGCCTGCAGTCTGGGGTCCTGCATGGGAGGAGGGGGAGGGACGGAAGAACCCGGTGCCGGGACCAGGAGGAAGATGGAGGAGAGAGGCATGGAGCTGCTGTCTGCTGACAACCAGGAGTTTCTTTGTAATAAGTGTGTGTGTGTGTGTGGTGTTACACTGGGTCAGGCTGTATACTGTGTGTGGTGTTACACTGGGTCAGACTGTATACTGTGTGTGGTGTTACACTGGGTCAGGCTGTATACTGTGTGTGGTGTTACACTGGGTCAGGCTGTATACTGTGTGTGGTGTTACACTGGGTCAGGCTGTATACTGTGTGTGGTGTCTGTTACACTGGGTCAGGCTGTATACTGTGTGTGGTGTCTGTTACACTGGGTCAGGCTGTATACTGTGTGTGTGTGGTGTTACACTGGGTCAGGCTGTATACTGTGTGTGGTGTTACACTGGGTCAGGCTGTATACTGTGTGTGTGGTGTCTGTGTCCCCCAGTGCATACAGATGTACATTAGTAATAACATCCATGTATGCCCCCCAGTGCAAACGACGCGGCTGCAGAGAACATCTATTCCTCTAAGTTCGGTCTTTGACATCTCAGACGTTGTTCATAGAGGACCACAGTAAAGAGATATGGAGACAGCATCCAAAAATCGTGAAAGTGTAGCTTTATTCACCAAGCCATGCAACGTTTCGGCTGTATATTAGCCTTTCTCAAGCATGAGAAAGCATGGGAGGAGGGGAGGGGGGGCCCAGGTAGGGCAGACAGCCCGGGGCCCAGGGTACATTTAATCCGCCACTGGTCATAGGCTGTATCACAGTTTTCTGGGTGGGGCTCGGGCTGTCTCCCCCTTCCCCATGGACCGGAAAGACTGCAGGATTAAAATGCTGATGGACTGGCTCATCTCTAATTGTCACATCACATATACCTGCTAACAGCTATATTCAGTTTACATTAAGATGGAAGAACATAACAAATGGGCATGGAATAAGCCTAAAGACCATGAATAGACAGGGAGCTTGACTTCAGTAGAGAATGTAGGCTGAGATCAGGTTTATATTTTGTGTCCTATTATTGGTGCACTGGTAGCATCCGCTGCAAAGTTTACTGAACGTTACGCAATATGTGCTTTTGTTCTGTACAGAATAGAGTTCTGTAGCTACATTTTCTTTAGATCTTTAACCTGTCTTAAGCAGTCATTTAGATTATTTACCATAATACAATGTAGCAGCACATCTTTCTAACAATTGTAAAACAATGGTGGCCCACTAGGGGCCAATGCTGGGGGTTGTGAAGAAAACAAAACTAAATAGCAACATAGTGATAAACTTCCTAAATCTATTAAATATGTGTCTGCTACAGCTTGGTAACATGTGTAGTGTAGGATTGATATAAATAACTAAATAACCATTGTATGTTTTATAGAAAATAAATAAAATGACGGTCATCTGTTTTTGCCTTATTTGTTTAATCTGAGTACTTTTAGGGTCTTAGAAAAATTAGAAGGTTGGCACTTCCAAGATCAAAATTGTATCTTTATTTCAAATTCTTAAAAATTTCAAGACACCTATATCCACAAGCAAGAAATAGACAGGTACATGAACTGACGCTCTTCTGGTCTGGTTTGGTGGTGCAGACAGTAATCTTGTGGTATAATAGGGAAACTCTGACATGAGTACCTCCCACACAAGTGTAGATTAATCAACTCACTGATACAAAATAATACAGACAATACACAACACACATATATAACATTAATAGTTCAGAAGTAAATCTAATCTATGGTGGAGTCTCACAGGAAAAGATGTATTCATCATCAGTATGCATCATCATCCAAAAATCTTTCTGATTCACAAGCTTCTGTTTTCTATCACCTCCTTATTGAGGGCTCAACAGCCTTTCTATGCCATTGATAGTAAGCACAGATACATCACCTTTATGCAGGGCTGTGGAGTCGGTAAGCCACAGCTCCGACTCGGACTCCTGAATTATATCAGGACTCAGACTCCTGCTCCTTTATATATGGCCAGTCAGATACCAGGGGAGTTATTTATCACACTGGCTCATTAGCTTCTACCTAATGTCCTACATGATCCTGGGGCGAATAAGGAAATAGATGAAGCAGTTTCTCTTGTGTGTGCAGTGGATGCAGCCAGTCTTCAGCCTCCATGTGCTGAATAACTCACAACTAGACTAGATAGAGCAGGTGGTCTTATCCTGCTGACAATCTTTTATGTTTCTAACTAAATATTCACCATACTCACAGAAACACTGCTAACAATGCCAGATACCTGTAATATAGAGGGGTCACACATAGTGATATACAGTAGGGTCAGCCATAGTGAAATAGAGGAGTCACACATAGTGAAATAGAGGGGGTCACGGGGACTGGGAAAATAGGACTTCTTTATTATGAACCAACCACCCCCTGTCCCCACTGGATTTTTCACTGTTGCCCAGAATACCCCTTTACTTTCTGCCTCTCTACCACACACACACACAGCCTGCTGCAGCAATAGCACACACATAAACACAGCCTGCTGCAGCCATAGCATAAACAAACAGCCTTCTGCAGCCATAGCGTGCACACATGCACGCATAGCCTGCTGCAGCCATAGCGCACACAAGGCAGCCATGGCGCACGGACATATATACAGCCTGCTGCAGCCACAGCACACACACAGCCTGCTGCAGCCATTATACATAAACACACACACACGGCCTGCTGCAGACATAGCATACACACACAGTCTGCTGCAGTCGTAGCATGGCCACACACAGCCTGCTGCAGCCATAGCGCACACACACAGCCTGCTACAGCCATAGCACACATACACACAGCCTGCTACAGCCATAGCACACATACACACAGCCTGCTGCAGCCATAGCACACATACACACAGCCTGCTGCAGTCATAGCACACAAACACACACAAGAATATTGATGAGCAAAACTTATAAAATTCATATCTTAATTCTAACGTTTTTCCCGACATGACTCCATCTAAAACTAGCTCCAACTCAGACTCCACAGCCCTGCCTGTAAAGGCTAAAGCAAATTGTTTGGAGACATTAGGAGGGTTCCTTACATTGCACTGCTTCTCACAGTATATACGTATACGTGTTCTCTCAATCTATCTTTGAGGCGATGGCTAGTGCAACCCATGTATCCCGTATCACAATTTGTACATTTAACATATATTTACCACCCATGTTGTATTGCAATTAATACAAGTTATGATTTAAAGTCTTTATTATCAACTACTCAATGTATATACTGCTGTGGTGTAATAAACTGCAACAATTACACCTCTGTCCACCCCATTTATGGTTCCCTCTATATTTTAACAGAAACCCTAAAGTGGGTGGCCGCTAGAATATGTACAGCCTTTTATTACACCACCTTGTGTCTCATCTTGATATAGTACTGGTATTTATTAATGATGTTATGTACTATTTGATACTGCTTAGAATAGGTAGTTGCGGCGGTCCCGGCCTGTGATTGGCTGAGCGCTCCTTCAGCTGACCGGTCATTCCGAAGATAGAGCGCGCGGGACCCGGGGATGAAGACAGAGCGGAGAAGAAGCCTGGACAGGTAATGTATGATGCTGCTGCTTGTCAAATCGTCGGTTGCCCGTTGTGCACCGCTATTCAACCGTAGCGATGTGCGGTGGGGAAACAATGATTTTAGGCTGATCGTTCTCTCTATTTCGCCAAACGATAATTGGCGAATCGGGCCAAATGGGGCTGATCATAGTTACTGTGGAATAGGGCCCTAACTCTCAACGAGGAGGCGATAGAGAACAGAAGCTCCTGAATCGAGCAGGTTTTTGGATATTTATGATACATCTTATGGATACATCTTTTCATGTGGGACTCCGTCATAGATTAGATTTACTTCTGGACTATTAATGTTTTTATGTGTGTGGTATATAGTCTGTATTATTTTGTATCAGTGAGTTATTTGCACTTTTTCATTTTTGCACTTTTACTTTTCCCTCCTTGTGATTACAAGGCCATAGCACGTGTCTTTTTTCACCTACAGATGATCCCTTATTTGTTGCGGTACCAATGCGGAAAAAAATATCTGTGCTGTGAATTTAAAAAAAAAAAAAAAAATTCAACTGACATGTTACCTATGTTCCTCAAGTTGGTACGATTACAGTGATATGTAACTTATTTTATCTAACTGCTCTTAAAAAAAGTTTTAAAAAATAAGTAAATGTATTTAAAATTGCTCTATTACCACTCTTATAACGCTTTTATTTTTTGGTCTATGGGGCTGTATAAGCTGTGATTTTTTTCTGCCATGATCTGTTCTTTCCATCGATCACTTGCATGCATTTATGCAACTTTTTGATCACTTTTTATCACAATTTTTCTGGATTTTGTGTGACCAAAAATGCACAATTTTATGATTTGGCTTTTTTTTTTTGCACTTATGGCGTTTACCGTATGAGAAAAGGAATGCCAAAATTTAATAGTTTGTGGTTTGTTTTTTTTCTTTGTGGGAAAAAGGGTGATTCAAACTACTATTATTGGATTGGATTTTTTTTTATTAATGAAAAAACCTTTTTTATTCTTATTTCTTTTTAGAGTAATTTGAAGTCCCTATATGGGACTTCTATATACACCACATTGATTGTAAATATAAATAAATGAAGAACATATATACTGCATTCACCTATGTTATCTGCACTGGATTACGATGGGCTCCATAGTAATTTAGGATGTTCAGAGGATGGAAAATGTCAAGTTCAAGGCTATTGGAATGAATAATTATTAATATCATGATGGGAATTGTAGTTTTGCAACAGCTGAAGGGCCTGAGTTTGACACCCCTGACCTAGACCTTCTAACAAGGGAGAAACCGCACCTTAGGTATTTATATGAAAAGTACACAAGATAGTTGCCACATAGCCACAAAGCACCAGTAATCTGATTGGTCTTCCAAACAATGTAGGGCAATGTTGTGCCTCCAAACCTATGTGCAGGCTCCCTAAAAATGACGAAAAAAACCCACCATCAATTTTATGTCTACTAACTATTCACCAACATGAAAAATAAAAATGTAAAGTCTCTAAACTATCTTAGACATTGTTGGGCCACTCCAGTTCCCAGTCCTTTGTCTGCCTCTCACTCCTCAACAGTAATTAGAGCCAAGCTGTAATATTAATGGTGTTATTTTTGGATGAAGCCAGTAAAAATAAAAAATATCTTATTCAACCCTTGTTTTTGAGCCTTTGATCTCTACTTCAGCCAAAAATGCAACTTAGGCCCTATTCACATCAAACGTTCTGTTAGCAACCTCCACTGCAGTTCCTGGTACTTATCATTGATAAAATAGTGCAGCATGCAGCATTATTATGTCCATACACCATACTGGTAGCCCATCCAGTTATGGGCATTGTTATCATTTAACAGACCATTTGTCAGATCCATCAATAAGACACATATTTGTCTCAGATAAATCAGCTTTCATGCGATTGATTGCCATGAGTCTGAGTTAAAAACATGTATTTTTTTTGTCCCAGATTGCTACATCTGGGCCATCAGCTTTTATTAGATTTCCTTATATTGCTCGTTGGTAAAGGCGGCCAACGATTCAAAAAAAAAAAAGGTAGGTTGTTAGTTGACAACTGTTGATTAAAAGAAATCTGTCACTAGGTTTATGCAACATAAACTAGTAACAGAAATTCTGCATAGATCGGTTTATTACTAACATCATTCTGTTCAGCCGTACTCCTAATATGTAGGAGAATAGGATTCTTGCCACACCTCTCCCCCCACCATCCAGCTGCTGATTGACAGTTGACTCCCTATACACAGCATGGATAGACTAGTCAATCAGCAGCTGGTGGGCAGAGTTTTCTGCTGCGGGAATATCCAGGACCCATAATGGAGAGGACTACTTATTGCCATGTTATTCAGGAGGATATCCCCGAATCAGCTGCACAGAACAATGTAAGTGATACATCATTCTGTTCAGCTTTTCTGTAACTAGTTTATGCTAGCCTTAGATAGAGCAGCATAAACCTGCTGGCAGAGTCTCTTTACTGTCTGATGAATGAGCTGCTCAGACACAGCCATAGACATATTTCATAACAATATATAACATAATTATCATCCTCTGTTATCCATTGGGTACAACTATAATATGTTCTTTAACCCCTTCGCGTCAGTAATCTGTATTTATACGTTCCTACTGCGCATACCCCGTGCAGTAGGAATGTATATATACGTTTCTACACTGACGGGGCTTTGTGATGAGAGCGAGAGCGCTGCAGACAAGAGCTATCCCGCTCACATCAGTCTCCGGGGCCACAGGTAATGAGAGTCAGCTACGATCCCGCAGCCGACTCTCATTAACCCCTTAAACGCCGCAATCTACATCGATCGCGGCGTTTAAGGTGCTCAGTGACAGATCAAGCATCTGTCACTGAGTGATCGGGACCCCCGCAGCCGTCGCATGTGCCGAAAGGTAAGGGGTTAGCTCCTTACCTCGGTCCTCTCGGTTCGTCGATCCATGTATAGTCTGCTCATGAGCCTTGCCCATTATAAAAATATAAACAAACCAAACATATTACATATCGTAGCGGGCGGAATTGTCCAAACTATTAAAATATAACATTATTGTTCCCGCACAGTGAACGGCGGAAACGGAAACAAAAAAAAAAAAAAGCACCAGGATTGCTGATTTTATTAAATTATATATCGTAAAAAAATTAATAAACAGCAATCAAAATTTTTGTTACACCAATATGATATTGATAAAAACTAGAGATCATGGCGCAAAAAATGACATCCCAACCAACCCTATAGGTGGAAAAATAAAAGCGCTATAGCTCTTAGAAGGCGGGGAGGAACATTGTATTAATTTGACCCAGACTTTTGTGCATCAAAGGGCTCTGTCTTGAAGGGGTTAATTCTCCAATGTTGTGATTACTTCACCAAACACAACAAGTACTGAATGAGCCTTAACTATGGGTTATACCAAGGCTCTAATAAACCTATACTCAGTGTGACATGATAACACAAGTACATGCAAATATCATGCCATCCAAAAAGTATGCACTGCAAGTCAAAGATTTCTTGGCTATAGTTCACTTCCCAAGACTCTGAAATGGCTTAGACAGTAAACGTGACCAGACCATTAGTAAGCAGTCATGGCCAGGTAAGTGAGCTATATATGATATGATGTATACTTGTGCAAACCAGGGTACCTTAAATTTGGCATAAAAATGGAGCAACTAATGACCATTTTAGCACAATCAAACAATAAGATGAAAATTCATGGAACATGTAATTATAAACCAGAGGCGACCATGTCCCTTTGCTATTAGAATTCCCTCGGTCTATTCTTTGACATGAAGAATACAGAAAATCTGCAGCTATATGTCTACCTAGGAGTAAAATGCTTGTTCCCTCAAAATGCCAACCATGTGAATTCGCCATTTGTGGTAGATGTTATTTAATGGTGATAATCTGAGTTCATTTTAATCAGAGATTCCATTTCCCTACAATGGCCACAGCCTGGATAATTATCCATTTACTGAGTGGTTACAAAGCAAATGAAAGGTTCACTGGCTGGCCATAATGAAGCGCTTCCTCTACTCATAACACAGACTCTCCTTATGCAAAGAAAACACAATCATGTTCCATTTCCCAAGGCATGTGTCAGTTTCACGCCTTTCACAAACCTCCTCATTAACAGGAACATTCATCTTTTCTTACACCTTTCATGTAAGGGGAGGAAGAATTTGGATAGTGCACAACACAAAGCCCAGGGAGGGGGAAACAACAGATATCAACTCTCATAAATTCCCTTTTCATGATCCGTCTCATTCACTGTTTGTGTTTCCCTGTCTTAGCCAGCGGGCAGCTCTCAGCGCTTTTCATACAGTGCCTGGTAGCACATCTCTTTATGTCATGTTTTCTTGTGACGTGAACCTACTATGGAGGTTTCTATTCACTGCGGAGGCACCTGCTGCCAAGAGCAAAATACTAGGAGCCCTCCTGTAGCTTCCCCAAACCATTACCATGCTGCAGACTTTGTCAGGCAGTTGTGCTGCTATTTGTTTCCCATGGACAATGTGACAGACAGAGGGGGAAGTTTAGGGGCAAAGGCCAAAGCAGCCAAAATCACCACAAAGAAATTACGAAGAATGTTCTATATAGAACCTCACAAATTATGTGCCCGAAACCTTTTTCCAAGCATTAATGAAAAAGACAAATTTAAGGCACTTACCTTCTAGGAAAGCACGGTTTAAAATTCAAGAAAATGTAAGTTGAGCTAGGCTATTTGTGGTCTGAACTAACCGGCACCCAAATACTAATTGCTTAGGTTCTGGCATTTTCAAAGTGAGCCCCAAATATATTTCGACATCTACACTGAAGTGTCTCTTTCGTTTGCACAAATTGTTCACGTCACAGAGACATGTGAAAAGTTTTAATTAGTCAGGACCTGGGTATTGGGGTATTGGAGCCCCCCCCAAAAAAAATTAAAAAAAAACAAACATTAGAACAATCCAGGAGTAGCACACGGGTAAGTGATTCACTTTCCATCTCATTTTGATCTGTCTCACTGAAGATGGGCTCCATACTAATATGCGTCATTATAATGGAATAGAAATAGGACTAACTTCACCAAAGTTTTTTTTTTTTCCCAAAGGGAATGTAGAATATGACAATGATCAGTTCATATAACAAAGTTATTTTGACCCCTTTACAGTGTGACTGAGCAGCTAAGAATATTATGTTGCTTGCTCTGCAGGCGCTGTCGGTAGAATATAGGTAAATCAATCAGTTGTTTCTCGCTGAGGTCACCAGGACGGCCCACGGTGAGGATACCGAGTGCAGTATCCTGTTACAAGGCAAGTTAATCATGAGTCACTTGTTCTCATTTTCCAAGATATAATAGACCAGTAAGTATGAGGAGCAAGAACAATAAAAAAATAATGCCTATCATGTATCTTTATCCATGGTGAAGACATAGAAATCATTCAGATATTAGCAGAGTGATAAGTCTTATAGTGACATTTAAATCTATCCTAGGTATTGCTGTTTGGCACTGGGACTAGACAACAATGACACTCATTGCTTGCTGGGGAGGAGTTTTCTTCTTCCTGTTGGCAAGTGAAGATGCTTGCTGGCAAAGTCTGTCGAAGGATTGAAGTGTTCCTGTGTATAGGGACCCTTGCAAAGTTCTCAGATCTCCTCCACCTGATCTGTTTAGACCGGGGTACTAACAACCTTACCATTGTGGTACAGAAACCAATAAGCAGAAATGTACCTACCCAACTCCAAAGCCATCGGGCGAGCAACATTCCCCGTGCAATACTTGTCTAACATTTTGTAAATGGAATATCAGGCATAACATATCCAATCTATGAAATACAGCACGTAGAAAATGTAGAACATGTAGAAAATAACAGAAAACCGGTCAGTGGTCATGGTGGTCCTCACAATATATAGGTCAGTATGCATTTAAAAGTTAAAGTCAAGACTGATGAAGTGCAAGACTTGTTACCAAAATGTTATTGGTGCAACACATGGAGCAGCTGACAGACTGTTTCTTATGGAGTTAACTTTGTGGTCCCTGTGTGTGTCTGAGTCCAGCAGAGATGGATAACTTTTTTCTCAACCTGTATTTAAACAAAGACTTTGGAGTTCATCAACCTCCCACCAAAATTCACAGCTGCTGAACACACTAATCCCCTCTCCCTTCCTTTATGTCTTTCAATGGGCTCCTTGCTTCAAAGACACTTTGGGAAAGGACTTTGCAGAGTTTCGTGGAACTCCCTCAATAGAAGTTAGTGCAAGTATTATTCACAGAGGAAGTGGCTTTACAAACAAATACAGCCTAACAATCCCCTCTTCCCTCCCAAACACACACATGGACACAAAAACATTCTAGCCCCCAGACATGATGTTATCTAAAACAGGATTAGAGGCCTGATCTCTCAATGCGGTGGATCTGCCAACTCTGTCACCTCTCTGTACCTTTTGTCATAACAAATCCTACTCCTGAATGCAATAAATGCTGGCCTAGCTCTGTTGCATCCGGATGTTTGGGGACACAAGTAACAGTGAATGCTACTTTGTCACAAGACAAAATGTGTTCTCATTTAAATATGCATGGATAAGAATGCAGTGGACGCAATGCACAGGGAACATGTCATGTACATTAGAAAATCCACTGAGTATGAATACAACGAGGGAATAAGGATTTTCCAAGACCATTTACAGAAAAACTGGCTGTATCTTTGAGGTTGAGACTGCAGCAGGTTTTCTTGCATTTTAGCAAACAAACTCCTAACCTTTCAGCTGCAGCGGTATTCCTCATACAGCGGACGCATTGCACAGCCAGTCTATAAGGATGGCCTGCTCTTGAGTTATTTGTAGGGATGGTACAAACAGAGATCGGTTCAGGTTCGTACGAACCCGAACCCTCGGTAATGATTCCCGCTGTCTGCCCGCTCCGTGCAGCGGGCGGATCCAGCGGGAGGACCGCCTGGAAAACTGGGATACAGCCATAGCCATAGGCTGTATCCCATTTTTCCCGGCGGTCCTCCCGCTGTATCCGCCCGCTGCACGGAGTGGGCAGACAGCGGGAATCCGATGCCGAGCGTTCGGGTTCATCCGAACCCGAACCTCGGCGGGTTCGGACCATCCCTAGTTACTTAGTATCTGTACCACTCGGAAATGCTTAACCCTAAAAAAATATATATTATTGATATATACACTCACCTGCCACTTTATTAGGTACACCTGTCCAACTGCACGTTACCACTTAATTTCTAATCAGCCAATCACATGGCAGCAACTCAGTGCATTTAGGCATGTAGACATGGTCAAGACAATCTCCTGCAGTTCAAACCGAGCATCAGTATGGGGAAGAAAGGTGATTTGAGTGCCTTTGAACGTGGCATGGTTGTTGGTGCCAGAAGGGCTGGTCTGAGTATTTCAGAAACTGCTGATCTACTGGGATTTTCACGCACAACCATCTCTAGGGTTTACAGAGAATGGTCCGAAAAAGAAAAAACATCCAGTGAGCGGCAGTTCTGTGGGCGGAAATGCCTTGTTGATGCCAGAGATCAGAGGAGAATGGGCAGACTGGTTCGAGCTGATAGAAAGGCAACAGTGACTCAAATAGCCAACCGTTACAACCAAGGTAGGCAGAAGAGCATCTCTGAACGCACAGTACGTCCAACTTTGAGGCAGATGGGCTACAGCAGCAGAAGACCACACCGGGTGCCACTCCTTTCAGCTAAGAACAGGAAACTGAGGCTACAATTTGCACAAGCTCATCGAAATTGGACATTAGAAGATTGGAAAAACGTTGCCTGGTCTGATGAGTCTCGATTTCTGCTGCGACATTCGGATGGTAGGGTCAGAATTTGGCGTCAACAACATGAAAGCATGGATCCATCCTGCCTTGTATCAACGGTTCAGGCTGGTGGTGGTGGTGTCATGGTGTGGGGAATATTTTCTTGGCACTCTTTGGGCCCCTTGGTACCAATTGAGCATCGTTGCAACGCCACAGCCTACCTGAGTATTGTTGCTGACCATGTCCATCCCTTTATAACCACAATGTACCCAACATCTGATGGCTACTTTCAGCAGGAAAATGCGCCGTGTCATAAAGCTAGAATCATCTCAGACTGGTTTCTTGAACATGATAATGAGTTCACTGTACTCAAATGGCCTCCACAGTCACCAGATCTCAATCCAATAGAGCATCTTTGGGATGTGGTGGAACGGGAGATTCGCATCATGGATGTGCAGCCGACAAATCTGCGGCAACTGTGTGATGCCATCATGTCAATATGGACCAAAATCTCTGAGGAATGCTTTCAGCACCTTGTTGTATCTATGCCACGAAGAATTGAGGCAGTTGTGAAGGCAAAAGGGGGTCCAACCTGTTACTAGCATGGTGTACCTAATAAAGTGGCCGGTGAGTGTATATACACACACATATACACACACACACACACATATACATATACATACTGCCATGGGAGACCAATCGGTGTACCACAGATGAAGCTACAGTTCTTCACTTCTAGTCATTTGAAGGGGTCAGATTCCTGTGTGGAATTTCCACTATGGGAAGACTTTGCTAAATTAAATTTGGTTAGTAAAAAATAATTTAAAAAGAATGTAGAGCTGGGCAGTAAGACCTAAAAGTCAAATCAAATATTTTTTTCCTAATTTTTGTGATTGCATTTTAATCAAAATTATTTTCTTTTTGTCAAACTAAACAAGTACATAGAGACAATGTTTTTACTGAAGTGCAGACACAGCTACTCTATAAACATATATGGTTTACCAGAATAGTTTAGTTTTAATTTAATAATTGTTCATTTTATAAACTTGTGGAATAGATGTGCATACCATTTTTAAAAAAAGGGGCCCAATGCACGAGGCAGAGGCACGACCTCCCTCTCTCTGCACTCACCATTTCTTCCAGCACACTAAGAGCCCTTTTACATGGGCTGGTCTTTGGGCAAATGAATGTTTCCAGGAATGCTCATTGCTGACATTTCATTACTGTTGGCTGGAGTTGGATGCATCCCTAGGGGGCGCTGGAATTTCAAGGCAGACTTAGGGCTGCATCCATCTTCATCAGTAATCAAATGCTTGCTACCCACTCAAGTTCGGACCAACCCAAGCGTGTTCGAGGTTCACTCATCTCTGGTACTAAATAGAGATAAGCGAACCTCGAGCATGCTCGAGTCCATCCGAACCCGAAATTTCGGCATTTGCTGCTGCGGTGGCTGCTGAAGTTGGATAAAGCCCTAAGGCTATGTGGAAAACATGGATATAGTCATTGGCTGCATCCATGTTTTCTAGACAACCTTAGAGCTCTTTCCAAGTTCAGCAGCCGCCACTAATCAAATGCCGAACGTTCGGGTTCGGATGGACTCGAACCCGATTCGCTCATCTCTAGTGCTAAACTGTTCTGTTGTGTCATTCCTTTTTATGTCATCAGCTTCACTGAATTGTCATTTATCAATTTTATGGGAAATACAAATATAAACCAAAACAGACATTTAAGGAAAGGTGACAGACAATGCATCGTAACCATGCTTTCCCACTTATGTATCCAATAAATAAGTAGGTCATGTTAAATGGTTTATTCAGTATGTTGTGCTTTTATAAACAGATCTTAAATAATGCAATAACTTAAAATGATAGACACTGCAGTAGCTACCTGAGTGTATACTGTATATTACAAACACACTGTATTCTTACATAAGAATGAGGCTTAAAGGGTTCACACCGCTGGCTGGAATTCCGGCATGGCTGCAATTTGTTTAAATATAGTAAAATCTCTTTAATATATAATTTGAGACTAAAGAACATCTGTCAATCCAGCCTTTCCAAGGACTATTACAACCAGCACTAGCCGCCAAAAATAGAATGAAACCAAACAAAAGCCCTGCTGCATATACAGTACAGAAAAAGCAGGCAATGAGTAAACAGCAATTCTTTTCCTGACGTTCTTAGTAATAATAATAATCACCGCAAAGACAGAAACCTTAAAGGGGTTATCCCAAGATTAAAAGATATCCTCAAGACAGAGGATACATAGTTGATCAATGGCAGTCTCCCCCGATCATAAGAATAGAGATCAAATGTCCTCCAAATGAATGGATTGGTGATAATGGATGCTCGGCCACAGATTGATTGACTGTTTATGTAAATTCTGATCATATCTAAGCTCAGTGCTTAGTTATCTTTGGGAGTCTCATAGAGAATGAATGGAGTAGCTGCCGTGCATTCCCACTGCTGGGGACCCCATCAATCAGCTAGTTGCCCTTTATCCTGTACATAGGGGACAACTTTTAATTTTGGGACAGCCTCCTTTAAAATCCTATGCCATAAAATTAATAGGTAATCCAGATTGTCTTTGAAAGCAGACATGCGCCCCCTTGCATCACTGTGGCCTTTTACCACAAATACTGTGACCACCAGTTTTGTCCTGATCATAAATCAGACTATTCCAAGCACAAACTGGAGCCATCTTGAATTTGTGACAACCTTTAAGACTGAGATAAGTACTGTACTTAAATTTTTTGGTTCTGTAAATCACCAAAAAAAAGGTTAGTGCTAATTTTATAAGACTGTACAAATATCAAGATGGCACACTGTTAGATCCATGTTCAAATTTGCTCAATAATCTATACAGAGAAGAATGTATTGTATTGCATTGCTTCCACATCTGCACCAGTATGGTACAAACAAAATCACCCATTCTTCAGTATGAAAAGGTTTTACTTTGCCAGTTCCTGAGTGTGCATCTGTAATGTCCGTATTCATTTTCAGGGCTACACACCCAACTTGCTGGCGATCGTCATAATGACCTTTAAAATGGGCATAAAACCAGAGACTTCACTGAAGTTGCTGCCACTGACTACCTGTGTGTGTACAGCAAGACCATGCTGGTAGTTGCGACCCTCTATACAACAGGCAATGTCGTGTAGCCCAGCCAGAATACTCGGTGATAGCTAAAAGTAAGAAAATAACAGCATTAAATCTCTACACAAAACATAAAGGCACTGAAAACTAGGGATAAGTGAATCTACAGTAGTAACAAAGCAAAGCGATTCATTAGGCTCGGCCACCGGCTCTCAGGTTTTGGCTTTAGGGAGAGGTTTTCCAGGACTGCATCCAGCTTTTCCAAGCACCTGGAGCGGAGTTCTAAAGCAGCAGCCTGAGAGCTGGTGGCCGAGCCTAACTAATTACTTTTCTTTGTTACTACTGTAGATTCACTCATGTCTATCGAAAACAGAACTTTACACATTTTTACAAATTTATTAAAAAAGGAAAAACTAAAATTTCAGATGGACATAAGTATTCATACTCTTTGCCATGACACATGACATTTAGCTCTGGGGCCTCCCATTTCTCTTGATCACAGATGTTTCGGCCCCTTTACTGGAGTCACGTGTGGTAAATTCATCAGACTGGACAGGACATGGAAAGACCCAGCCCTGTCTATAGTCTAAGGTCTCACAGCTAACAAAAGTATTTTACAGTTAGCCATGAGGAGGAAAGAACTGCCTGTAGAGCTCTGAGCTGCAGCACCTCACCAATATGGGCTTTATGGTAGGACGGCTGCAATAAAGCCTGGAGTTTTTTTTTGTTTTTTTTTTCTTTTTTTTGGGGGGGGGGGGGGGGGTGGAGTCTAGTCAGGGGAAAACGCCTAAAGGACTCTCTGACTGTAAGCAGTAATCCCAAAATTGTGACATCATACCAAAGACGACTGGAGGCCGGAATCACTGCCAAAGGTGCTTCACCCAAGTACTGAGTAAATGGTCTAAATACTTCTGTCAATGCCATATTTCTGTTGTTTTTTTTTTGGCTCATAAATTTGTAAAGATTTTCAAAAACTGGTTTTCACTTTGTCATTATAAGGCAGTGAAGATGACCCATTGGCAAAATTACAATTTCATTCATACCTGGGCAGCAATGCCTGGATCTAAGGTGTCAAGGCAGGGCAGGAATTGTAGTTTTGCAACAGCTGGAGTGCTGTTATCACTCTTATAGTGCAGAATGATGGGGGATATTATTATTATTATTATTTTAGTGCAAGAGGACTCAATATAATAAGTGAAAAGGTATCTGAAATCTTTCCAAATGCATTGTATGTGATAGCACAGCAATGATTCAGCTAATATGATAATCTATGAAGTTCTAGCTTTATTTAGCTTTTCCTAAACTACTCTGGAAAAAATAAAAGCTGAGCTCTTAGTTATTATGGGCAACAAAGTATTATTAAATGATGGCCTATCTTTCAGCTGCCCGATTTTTTTGTTCTCAGCTGCTAAAGAAGTCTGGTAGCGGCTTACCCCACCTGTCCTGTCAGGACGCACGATTGCTCAGCCAAGCTGAAGTGTCCATGTACAGAATGACAGTAACACCATATTAAATACTCACAGTATTCTCTCTCAGCTTGTCGTACAAATACTCCAATCTCTGCAACGCGTCTTCAAGCTTCCTTTTAGTTTTCTGCAGACACATTGAATTACAGTCTCTTTAAAACTACATCGGCACTTTTTGCAACAGGATTTATAGCATATAAGTCACAATTAACAGCACATGTTTTTCAAAATTAGATTTTACATTCAGTTATTCAGTAATGGAAGAAAGAGGATATATAGGATTCTGCCCCTTAAATTTGTAGTCACAGACTGCATTACATGCATCTTTCTGGGATCTGCTGACTGCCACAGAGGGATTATTCATATGACTGTAAAGAACTCGACATGTCTCTGTTTTCAGCCCATGTCTGGCATTTCTGGGGGGGTTGACACTAGCGCTATACCCTCCTCTACAATTCAGAATCCTAGCGGATCAGTCATACTTCCCATTAATTTAAATTGTTTTTTTTTTATTGTACTCCGTTTGTCAGAGTTGTGCTTGGTTTTTATCAAATCCGTCATTGTTCTGATTTTTGGCTGGACATAAAATTTGTGCATGCAAAAATTCTTTGTCCATCCAAAAAAAAAAAAAAAACGCAACACAAAAGCGCACTTCTGTTTTTTTTCTTTTCATTATAGTCAATGAGGATGGATCGGAACAGAAGGTATTTCCATTTACATCTGATTATTTTGCAATCAGTTTGTGCTCATCCACTGAATTAATATGGACAGATCAGTTTGCCAATGAGAAAACCACCAGTGTGAACGCACCCTAACACTATTAGTTGTTCTAGTTTTCATAGCTCTGTCCTTAATTTCCCCAAATATTAGACCGATTGAATGGTGATGTGCCCTAACTCTAGCATTATCTGTGTAAGCGGCACCACAGGGAAACACCTCATCTTTCACAACCTACATTAATAGAAGAGAATGAGCTACATCACTATTTTCTACATAGACTGGAGGCCCATACAGAAGAAACTCAATATATGTATTCAGTGCTAGCTTTTGTCTCTGAACCTATTTAAGACTTCATACAAGCAATTTTGTGTGCTGGGAAAGCATTATTCATCCTGCTGAGCCTCATCCTTCCTGCTGCTTCACCTAGGATGCCTCCCCTCAGGCAGCTGTGTAGATAAACCAGCCTAATGGCTCCTCTCTTCTACTCATTCCATTTAACATTCTTTTTCAGCTGCCCAACAATCCTTCTGTGCCCTTCCAGCAGAACACGGCTGCAATTCAGGCCCCTTATTACTTAAGGAAGAGCTGTAACTAATCTTGTTGTGCATCTCACTAAAAGACTATGGCAAAACTATTGAAGGGAACTGCATTGTTGGAATAAGCTTGTATAGTAATAACAGGGCACTAGTGCAAAACTTAGCACATATTTTTTGTAAATCCGTCACAATAACATGGCCTGTAAAGTATATACTGTATAGGTTTAAATGAGAAAACTTACTGGGTCAGATGCCACTGCAGAGCAGCGCTGAACCAGTCCACTAAATGTTCTTTGTAGTGGGAGGTGCTCTGCAGGTAATTCCTTTTTCTCTATTTTTTCAACTGGCATCCGGTGGAACTGGAAACATAACTGTGTGTGTTAGTAGTGATATGCAAAAATACATACATACAAATACACCATTTCAACTATGTAAAATTCTGCAAATGTATTTATTTTTCTTGTTGCTTCAAGAATGGACTTAAACTTTGGTGCAAACTGAGGGACTAAGATGGAGATGACAAAAATGGTGATCTCCATTCTCATTACACTACTGTGTCTATCACAGAGCTATTGGATTGTATGTAAAAGTCATGCTCACACTCCTGCACTAGAATGCCATAAGCAAGGGGGAGATGATACATTATCTTCATTCTCTGGGTTGTTACCATAACAACAATAGCACATTTATTTTCCAACCTAAAAAACACTAAAAACATTTTCCAAAAAATGAATAGGCCTAAAAGTTTCCTTTAAGCCCCTTTGAGCCAAGGGGTTAATTCATGTAAATGCGGTGATTAGGCCGTGCCAGCATGAAATGGCGGACCCCTGCTACACATAGTAACAGAGGGACACCCAGTATAACGTGAGGTCTCTTGTTATGCTGGCAGTGCCACACCAAGATGTACAGTAACGTCTTGGTGCAGCAAGGGGTTAACAAACAACCCAGCTGTGCTGTTACTATAAAGCCCTGCTCTGCCATCCATGCATACCTGCAAGCTTGCTTCCTTAGGTGCTCCAGGGGGAGTATGACTGGGATCCAGATTGCTGCTCCCTTTGGGCGGGAGGTTTTCTGGCTCAGAAGGCAGCTTCATCACTGGAGTTGTAATAGGAGCTGGAGGGATCAAAGGGTTTGACTGAAAATAGAGCAGAGAGAGATTTAAAGTACAACTTTTACATCAAATCAACAACAAAAAAAAGTGTCTCTTTTCAATTTGATGCAGAAATGCTCCCTTCCATGATACAAATGGTATTTTCCTTCTTTCCCTATATATGGTCCCTGTAAAGGTTTATTCACATGATGCAAATTTGTTGCGGATATTTTCTTTTGCTTTTACTTATCTGACTTTTAGAAATTTTAGTGTCCCAATAAAATTTGGTAACAATATCCATATACAGCATTGTTGGCATTTAGGTTTGACCACTTCCTGTGCAGCTTATGGGGTGTATTAGGGGTGATGTGTTATTCCTGGAGAGGAGAGCTTCAGTCACCTCCGAGGGAAGAGCACAGACACGGCCGCCTGTTCCACAGCAGGAGTCATGACTGAAGCTATTAGAGACGAGTAAACTAACTTCAGCTTTCTGGAAGGATTTAAACCCATAACTAGAAGTTTTATGGCATGTGAGCCTGAGAGGTGAGGACATTCTTCTAGTTTGGCTAAGCCACGTAGTCATGGAAGATTCTTTCCAATAAGGCCACATCAAAAGGAGATGGTTTTAACAAGCAGATAATCCTGTTGTAGTGAGCACAGCCTGCAGCCGATTCCCAGCCAGGCTGTCTAAAGATGTGTCAGACACAGGAAGGTGAACATGCAGCAATGCAGAAAGGATACTCCATACCCACCTACACTTCATAGGACTTCTACTATCCTTATTAAAGGGATCAAAGTTTATGCCACATTGTGATTATAATAGTTCCAACATGTTCATTTTCTGCCATTACATCAAAGGGAACTCATCACCAGGAAAATGCTATGTTGACTATCGTCACTAAGTTATGGAGCAGTAAGAACGGAGTAGATTGATTAGAGAACGATTAGCTGAGGAGCGAGCAATCTTTGGCTCAATGTCTGACCAGTGTCTTTCAAAAGTTTAAAAATCATTGGCAGTGCATTGCTCTGTGTAATAGCTGATGCACCTGCCGACAACTGTTTAAAGGGGTACTGCAGCATCGATCTATAGAAAATAATAAAGAGGTTATTCTTACCTCTCCAAGCTCCCTCCTGCCGTGACTCTGGCCCTCGCTGACCACAGCCACCAAAACCGGACTCTGCACTGACAGCTTACTCAGCCAATCACTGACCAAGACAGGAGAGCAACGTGGCCAGCGACTGGCTGAGCGGGCTGTCATAACAGAAACAGGTTCATCAGCAGAAGCTGGCAGTCGCAGCGGTCAGTGGCGGGCACAGAAACACAGCAGGATGACATCCGGGAGCATGGAAAGATAAGCATTTATTTATTATTTTCTATAGACTGATGCCGGAGTAACCCTTTAAAGCAAGGGTTGCACGAACATCACTATGTCCATAAAGCCCTGCCGCATGATTATCAAACAATGTAATCGGCTCAGTATGGACGTACCGATCTAGCAGATAGCCGCAAGCTTACCCCTTGGGTTAGGCCATCTAATATGGACCTAATTTATTAATTGGAATCCCTGCTCATTCTGGGTTAAGGAGTCCTGCGGATTACTAGACTAATTACCCATAGAAAAATTTATGAATTCAGGCAATAAACGAAAAGTTATACGAGATCCCAAATATATACACATTATAATATATACAGCGGTACCTTGGTTTAAGAGTAACTTGGTTTAAGAGCTTTTTGGTTTAAGAGCTCACAGTTTTTAAAAATTGTGACTTGGTTTAAGAGCATTGCTTTGGTGTAAGAGCTCCCTGTACTGGGTGAGAGGGAGAGTGGAGGAGGGGCATCGGCTGCACAGCGGGGTCTACAGCACTGTACTCTGACCCAGGAAGTCTCTCTCACCTTCCAAATCATAGCAGATCCACTTCAGGCTGGGGCTTGCATCAAGGGATAATCTCTCCATAGCTGTAACCCCTCTCTTACCAGACAGAGTGCTGCTATACTGTGCTCACATCTGTCCTGCTCATTCCTTCATGCTCCCTACAGTCTCTGTCAGCCCTTGTGTTTTCCATCCTCTTCATTATGGTACAGTAACTGTTGCTGTTTCCGAATCTTTGTTTCATCTGTTTTATATGTTATTCAGAATAATAAATCATTATTTTTAGGGTGTGGAACAAATTGTCTGCATTTCTATTATTTGTTATTGCTTTGGTTTAAGAGTGGATTTGGTTTACAAGCACGGTCCCGAAACGAATTATGCTCGTAATCCAAGGCACCACTGTGTGTGTGTGTATAATATATTATACACACACACACACAAATGTGTGTGTGTGTGTGTGTGTGTGTGTGTGCTCAGCTCTTCCTGCTCTATAAGATGATGCAAATAGATTAAAGCGAGACCTGAGAACAATAAAGTGGCTTGTAATTATATTAAATATGAAATAATAACTGCTTATGTATCTACTGATACCATAAGTCTCTATAGGCTGCCTGCACACAAGAGAAACAATGCTGTGATGTCAAGCCCCCTGTTCCTAAAGGTGCATGTCATGCTGCATAAGCCAGAAGTAGGCCGAAAGTCTTCCCTAAAGTGATCACTCATGAACAATGAAACTGGTGGGTTTATGCTATGAATGTATAATAGGTGAGAGCCCCCTCAGGTAAGGTGGTCATTGAGGATGAATGGAGAGCACATATGCACAACTCTCTTCATTTCAGCCTATAAGAGTAGGCTCACTCTCCATTCAATGCTTTACCTGGTGGAACAGGGGTTAGAACGGTCCCAGGGCTTTACGGTTTAAAGCTAGAGCAAAGGTTACACACATCTTACCTTCTTCCGTTGCATACTAGCTTTTATAGAGTAGGAATCTGTCCAACTTTCCTGTTCACCTGCTGAGAAAACCCAATATAAGTTATAATTATATGAATGCTATGGCAAACTTTATATGAGAGATAGCGGGCTTCTTTCTGCTATCGCATTTAATTACAATATAACCTGTTGTGCTCCTTGTGAAAACATTGCTAGTATATTCTAAATGCTTAACCCTATATTTCAGTCTTGTGTCTGGTGTGCTGTTGGGTAGAATCTTACAACATACATGTTGTTTCAGGTAACTTCAGAATGAGCTGTTATGTGTGCATACACATGGGGATTAGCACCATTTCATTTTTCACCATGTTTTTTTTCTCAATCTCTAACTTTCAGTTGCCTGTGATTAGTAGGTGAAGCCCAACATCTATGGTGTCTACCATACACTGCACACATAGAGGAGGGGACCCTGCTCTCCTATGTCTCTATACAAACCTTAAGTAGCACCAGTAGCATGGAGGATGTTATAAAGCAGCAGTGAACGGTGTAATCTGTGAATCAGGCCCTGGGATGAGGCTGAATACTTACAATTGCTTCTTGTGCACTGTTGTCACAGTGCCTCTGTCTGCCTCCGCTCTCTGAATTCACTCCCCCCACTGATTCCCTCCTTACCCCTCCCATCTCCATAGACTTATTTGGATAGCATGTAACCAAATCTCTCTCTAATCTGTTTTGTAAACATAAGAATTTGGCTGTTTTTTCAGAGGTAATGAAAGTTTAGCATGAAAGAGGAGTACAGGAGTTTAACAAGAGGAGAGACTTTCATTTTCTTTGATTGGATAAATGGACATGGTTTCTTTGATTGACTTGTACTATTTATTTGCGAGGGGGAGTGGCACAGTCTGCATAGCGGGGTCTACGGGACTGTACTCTGACCCAGGAAGTCTCCCTCACCTTCCAAATCATAGCAGATCAACTTTAGGCTGGGGTTTGTATCAGGGGACAGGACTGTGAAGTTAATCTCTTCATAGCTGTAACCCCTCTCACCCCGGACAAAGAGCGCTGCAGATATGTGCCCACATATGTCCTGCTCTTTCCTTCGTGCTCCCTGCAGTCTCTGTGTTTCTATCCTCTCCATTCCTGCAATAAGCAGCTTGCACTTACACTCAGCTATACACACTGCTGCTATAATATGCCTGCACTTACAATTAGCTATACACACTGCTGCTATAATGTGCCTGCACTTACACACCACCATTCACACTGATGTATAGGAAAGTCTCTGTCCTCCTGCACAGCTCCACGATTCTCACTTTCTCATTGGTCCATGCTAAACACACCCCTTACCCATTGCTGTCATGTGACCAGCTCTGCTTCTCTATTCTAGCCTGTTGCACTACGCTACTGCGCTATCGGGATCTACAGTTCCATCTTGTATCTACAAACTGCTGCTGTGTTTTCAGGTTTATGCACTTACTATACATAACACTCTCCTTAGGATTGCTATACTGGACAGTATCTTATAATATCACATTACAGCTGTTTCTTATTGTTTGTTTCATTTATTTTACATGTTATTCAGAATAAAAAAAAAATATTTTTGGGGTGTGGAACCAATTGTCTGCATTTCAATGATTTCTTATGGGAAAATTTGCTTTGCTTTAAGAGTGATTTGGATTACAAGCATGGTCCTAGAATGAATTATGCTTGTAAGCCAAGGCACCACTGTATTCCTATCTTGACATTTATGGCATAACACTGCACATCTAAAGCTGCCATACAAAGCACAAACATAAATGTAACTTGTATACAAGGACAAAAGCTCATTTCCTACTGGACTTGAAATTGTTGACTGAAGTAGCGCTGTACACTAAACTTGGACGTGCAGTAACAAATAGCATTGGCATGCTGAGTAAAGGAACTTTCTTTATGCAAGAGGTCAAATCTCAAGGAACTGATTAACAATGATTGCTTTAGGGAAGCACATAAGTCTGGATTGTGTAAAATATATTTCTGCCCAACACAGCCAAATGTACACCAGGTACAAAACATGCAGCTCATGTTTTACATAAAGCTAATCACTAGACAAAAAGCAGTAAAACCCAGAGGGGAGATTTATTAATAGTGTTTTATACGCATACATTCCATGTGAAAATGGCAGCATACTGTACACCAATATTTTGCATTAAAAAGCCATCCAATTTTCAAAAGCATGGGAAAAAAGGATGTGGATGTGGCTATTCAATGCAATTAGTTTAAAATACAGTTTTACAACTTCAGCAGTTTTTATTAAAAGTATAAAAGCATAACCATATAATCCACTTTTTTGGCACAACTTGCTTAGTAAATCCCCCTCATTGTGAACATACTACAAAGCGTATTGGCATTTCACATTGTGTACCTGCAGAATCTTGTCTGTTCTCCAGCCAGGGAAAGAAACCTAGAAATTAACCGGTCATTCAGATACATGAAGTCAATCTTGATAGAAAGTGGCGCCCCTGGTAAAAGATTTTACTTTGCAATTTGGATTCAAATCCTACCTGTATTGCTTTAAAGGGGTTTAACTTGTTTCTAGAGTAATTTAAGTGGCAAATAAAATATTCCCTATCATAACAAATGTCATTATATTTTCTGTACTTTAGAAGTAAATGATTGTTTAGCAACAACTTTTCCTCTACATAGATATAAAGAAAAGCTGTCAGCATGCCTGTCACTGCTTTATGCCATTCATAAAGGATGACAGGTTGCTTTTAAGATTCTTAAAGGAAACCTGTCAGCACCCAGGCCCTACTCACTGTACCTTTTGGTAATTTGTCTGTGCAGTGGATGATGCACAATCTCCTACTGTAATGAAGAGTCAAAGAGGAGTTGTGGCTCAGCGTTTATGCAGCACTCTGGCACACCTCACCACTCCTTCCTCCTCTTCATGAATAATCTCTGCTTCCCGACCTCTTGCTGGCTCAGCTGTCAACCAGGATCTCTGATTGCAGATCATTCCTCTGTAGGCAGTTTATGTCTGTAAAAAACACTCAGATATAGTTGAATTTTGGAGCCCAAATGGGTTGGAGCCGTGGTCTAGGGGTAAATCACCTGTCTAGAGAGCATCAGCAGTTCTTTCTTTGGTTCAAATCCCCTGATGGAAATGAAATATATAGGTCTTTATTAGAGATGAGCAAACTGGGTTCGGGTTCGAGTCGATCAGAACCTGAACATTCGGCATTTGATTAGCGGTGGCTACTGAACTTGGATAAAGCTCTAAGGTTGTCTGGAAAACATGGATACAGCCAATGACTATATCCATGTTTTCCACATAGCCTTAGGGCTTTATCAAAGTTCAGTAGCCACCGCTAATCAAATGCCGAAAGTTCGGGTTCGGGTTCATTTTTAGGGCTATGTTCCCACACTGTATTTTTGCTCAGTATTTTGCAACCAAAACCAGAAGTGTACTGAAAACACAGAAAGGCTATGTTCACACACTGTTGAAATTTAGTGGAAGGCCAGCATTTAATGGCAAATAATGACCATTGTTTTAAAAAAAAACAGCATTTGTTTGCCATTAAATGGTGGCCATCCACTAAATTTCAAGATAGCCTGTGTTTTTAATACACTCCTGGTTTTGGTTGCAAAATACTGACAAAAAATACTGTGTGGGAACATAGCCTAAAAGCACAAAGAATTTCCCATTAAGGTCCAAATTACGTTCAAAATTTATATATATATATATATATATATATATATATATATATATATATATATATATATTTATTTTTATTTTATTTTTTTCCCCATTATTGTATTGAAAAACTAAACTATTTTGGACCTGACTGGGAATTCTTTGCACAATGATACAATAATGAAAAAATTTAACAATTATATTTCATTTTCATCTGGGGTTCGAACCAAAGAAAGAGCTGCTGGTGGTCTCTAGACAGGTGAATTACTCCTAGACCACAGTTCCCACACAGGCTAGGAGATTCAATTATATCTGATTGCAGATAAGTCCTCTGTTGGCAGATACTGACTGATAGCGTGAGTAAGTAGAAGGCCAAGCAGCACTGATTACTCGGCGATGAGGCACAACTACTCTTTGACTCATTACAGTAGGAGACCTAAGATTACACATACTCCAATGCACAGACAAATTACAGAAAGGTGCCATGCTCACAAGGGGACTGCCATCTACAGCACACTGTCAGCACCAGTGGTAGGGCCGGCTCCTGACAGATTTCCTTTCATATTTACAACTCTTGGTGTGTTAGATTTTACAATCTGTTGTGATTTGGTTGTTGCATAATTACATTCTAATGGATGCTTTTATGAATTTAATTGTAGCCATGACTAAGGATCTTTTATGGTCTGAAATGCTTGGTTGACAGCCTTTTTAATGTGGAAGCAATAAAAAATGGATCCTTTATACCCATCTGAGGTGTGTCCACTCCCTGGCTCACAGCTCAGTTTAACTAACTGAAAGAGTTGGGTCCCACAGATTTTTTTTTTGTGCTACAATAGCGTTTCTGCGAAGCCACACCAGACTGGCTAGTCTTCTCTTTCTATGTGTATTTCGTGCCCATGATCCAGTCAGTTCACCAGATAACCTCTTGTGGACAACTTATTGCAGCAAAAAAAAAAAAAAACACTGTAAACATTGAACTTCTCACAAGATCTGCTATTTAGAGATACATTTGTACAAATGTAAAATTAGTTTGCTATGTTAAATACTTCATACATTTTAAATTTCACCATAATAAGGTAAAAACAAGTAGAAAAAAAAAATTACCTGTTGGAGGTGGTGGCAAGATGGTAGGTGCTCCAGGTCCTCCCTCATGAAATCCCATGTCTGGTTGGTAGTTAAACGGAGCATGGGATACAGTCATAGTGGGCGGTGTGGGAGGTTGGCTCATGCCTGGTCGTGAAGCAGGATGAGAAGATGATGGGCGTAAAGGAGGAAAAAAGGCTTGAGGGTATGCATTAGATACTCCAGGTACATTCATAGGAACATCATGAGGAGCTGGAGGAAACGTAGCATGGGTTGATATAGGAGGAGTTTGTTTCAATGGTGGAGGCTGTATGATTCCTGAAAGATGAAATAGGATTTCATAAGAATATAACACAACCACTCACAATTTCCAAGACAATGTCAGACCTACCCTTATGGGGAAACCCAGGTCTTCCACACATGACTATAGCGCTGGACCCAGACTTCTGGAAGGCTCATGGCGTATTAACAATAGGACAACTATTTAGTCAAGACATATTTAAGCCTTTCTCCCAATTACAGTCAAAATTTCACCTTCCTACAGATTCCTTCTACAAATTCTTACAAATAAGGCACACTATTGCTAGCCAGTTCCTGAACCTTAGAAGCTCCATATCAGATTATCCCCTGATAGGAGTCCTTAAATCACAGGGCCCTAAAGGACTGGTTTCCATCCTCTATACTCCCCTTTAATCCTATAAGACTGCTAGCACACCAATCTCAGCTGAATCCTACTGGAAGGCCCGCATACCCTCTATGTCCTCGGAAGACTGGCAGGAGATTGTGTCCTCACACTGATCAGTTTCCCCAGCAGCCAACAACAAAATAATTCAGCTATATATTATCCACTATAGCTATCTCACCCTGATGCGTTTGTTCCGAATGGGTCGAATGAGTACTGATGAATGCCACAGGTGTGATGCCCGTAAAGCAGATTTTTGGCAACTCATGTGGCAATGCCCTTATATTTACTCCTATTGGCAAGAGGTAGTTTTCCAATTGAAGGAGGTTTTGGATAAACCATTACAAATGGAACCACTAATTTGCCATGTTCGGAGTCAGCCATTACGCCATTATGAACGGACCTTTCTTAAAGCGACTCTGTACCCACAATCTGACCCCCCGCAAACCGCTTGTACCGTCAGCTGCTTTTAATCCAAGATCTGTTCTGCGGTCCGTTCAGCAGGTGATGCAGTTATTGTCCTAAAAAACAACTTTTAAACTGGCAGCCCCGTGCCCAACGGGTGTGGCCTAGATTGAGTATGCATTAGGCTGGCACAACCTCTCGGTCCCTCCTCTCCATCCTCCTTATCTTTAGGAATGCTCCAGGCAGATTGCCTCCTATTCATCACCTTTGTCAGCACGGCACATGTAAATGTTTCAGTGGCATTCCTAGCATTCCTAATGATGAAGAGGGTGGGGAGGAGGGAGGGAGGGGTGGTGCAAAGTTAGGGCACAGATACTCCTGTTTGGCATGGGCTGCAAGTTTAAAAGTATTTTTTTTAGGACAATAACTGCATCACCTGCCGAACGGACCCCAGGACAGATCTTGGATAAAAAGCAGTTATCCGAAGGTACAAGCGGTTTGGGGGGGGGGGGGGGCAGATTGTGGGTAAAGAGTCACTTTAAAGAGGTGCTGTTCTTGGCACAGAAAGGTGTTGCACTGAAATGGATGGATCCCCATCCTCCCACAGTCTTAAGGAGGAAGAAAATAATAAATAGTATACTCCCCTTTGCTAAGACAGTCTATAAAAATCATGGCTACCCACAGAAGTTTGTTAAGGTATGGGGCCTCTGCTGCGCACACCCGTTGACGCTGTATTCAGTGCATTTTTATAGGGCAAGTATAGATTCTATGTAAGCAAACATAGCCAGTTAAATGTTACTGTAAGTAGTTGTATTTTTTATTTCTCTGACAACTGCAGTATGCCTTTATCCTGTTGCCTTATTCTGAATATTGTACCGTTTCTTCTTTTGCTATTATGAATGTGCAGTGCCCCTGCGAGGGCAAACAAAACCATTACCAATTCTCCGAATGTACATTGTTATTTTATTGTCCTCTGCACAATTTTCAATAAAACTAATAAAAAAAAAGAATATAACACAATAACATAGTTTTATCTTTCACTCTAAGAGGCAATAACATCTACTACTTTACTGTAGATCAAAGGTGTCAAACTGCAGCTCTCCTAAACTAGTCAAGTCAAGAAAAGAACCCACACTAATGTTTCATCTTATTTCATTTAAATGGGTACTCCGGCACTTAAAACTTTTAATATTGTATTACCCTTCTATAAAACATAAACATTAGATCCTACTTCCCCATGCTTCCCCAGGGTGTCCTCCTCGGACATCGCTGGGTCCCCTACTAACCCCTGCAGCCACCACTTCCGAGATAAACTCATCTGAGCAGCGACAGCCAATCACTGGCCACAGCGCTGCCCTGTCACTGTGGAACATCTAAAAGGTGGAGCTCAATGCGTTTATCCAGATAGTTCGGTTTTAGGCTATGTTACACATAGTATTTGGCACAGTAAAAAAAAACTGATAAAAACAGACCAAGAGCAAAAATATCTACAAAAAAATGGGAATAAGATGGGAATAATGTGGGAATAAAATACTGTGTGCAAACTCAGCCTTATACTGATTTCAATGAGTTCAGGAGCCTCTACAGGCATCAATGCTGCTGCAGTGGCATTACTGGGACCTCTGGTTGGCATTCCCTAAATGTACACTGACAACACCCCTATAAAATATCAATGACGGTAATAATTGTCTAAATTGTATAAATATAGTATATTCCATTTAGTAAGGTCACATAATGCATCATGATGTCACACAAGGTCACATGATACAGGACTGTAAAGTTGGCTGCTAAAGTTTGGGAACCATATTTCAACAGTGAATTTTTACAGCAAATAAAATGTACAAAAAGGGGAAAAAATTAAATTTTTAAAAAAATATATTTAATAGCTTTTCCTTACACTAAAAAGCCATTTCTGCTTTCCCCAGGTTAAAACACCATATCAAACAACACAAAAAAATGGTCATACAGTATGTTGTAAATTATAGACCAATGCAACAAACCTATAAACTCTTTATAGGAGTCAAATAGAGAAGTGCAGAAAAATTCCAGTGCTAATACACTTGTCAGCAGCCTCAAAGTCACAGGCCAGGAGAAACTTATTTCCCCATTGCTATTATATCTGCAGCCCCTTGTAAAGAAAAGGCCACAAAGAGCCAACACAGGAGAATTGTATTAGAACAAAACAGCATCAAGGACCTGCAGAAATCTCCCACAGCCACTGGAGTGTTTGGCAACAGTTGGCGGATTAAGCACTCGAGATGTGACCAGTTCCCCGCCCACCTGCCACCAGCCTTTCACCGATCTAAATGGATTGCAGACAAAGAGTGACAGACTTCATGCAGAAGTCTAGAATCAAACTGATGCTGCCGAGGGTCTACTCCGAGCAAGTAAAAGCAATTATACCAGCATTAAACTATAAAAGGAGCCCAGCTTGCCTGAGCAGAGAAATGTAAAGGATTAAACCTACATTCTTTTACAGACTTTAATACAACTAAAAATATTCTTTCAGGGTTACATTGCAAAACAAAGACGTGCCACCTGCAAATACAAGTCACTGGCTAATCTCTATTAACCAGAAGCTGAAGGCAAACCTTTCCGATGTGCCAGAATGCTGCACATACAGAAGGAATACCTCCCATCTCAATTGTACCCATCTAACCATCTTGGTTTAACCCTCACCAGTGCTCATGGACTGTTATACATCTTTAAACAGTAATTGAGATGTAGAATTGCATAATGCATTTACACTATTACTCAAACTTAGCTTATGTTACACTGTTCCTACGGCATCTTATACACTTATATACCCCCACCAGCACATAAGCACTCTGGAATTATTTAGATTCGAACTACAATTTTGTAAATGATAGTGAATTCAGAGCAAGGGGGGTTGCACACCTTCTTCATGTCCTGCTGAGACCCTCCCCGTCCGCCCATTTAGCGAAAATAATGTAGACCCCGCATAACCGCAAAATTGCAACTTTTTGCAGGGTTTATGTCTGGCTCAAGATTAAAGAAGTATTCAGGATTATTTTATTTTTTTATTTGTCCCCCCGCTTCGCACTGGCGCTAGTTGGAGTATCGCAGTGCAGCTTCATTCTGGTCCTACGGCGCTGTTCAAATCCCGCACACGTTCATGTCACCACTCTTCTATCTCCATGTTGATTAAAAGTCGGAAATCATGCTCTCCAATGCATTCTCTACGGGAAAGCGTGACTTGCGGCCTTTTATTGATGCGCCAGGGCAAAGCAGGGGGACAAAAAATAAAAACTTGCTCTGTAATGCTGCTTTAATAAACCAGGGCCAAAATCTTGTAATTTTCACTGTGGTCACTGAGCTTCATAATAGGATGAGGCCACCCGTTCTGTAGAGATCCCTTTTCAGTGGCTTCTTCACACTTCATCACAGGCAAAACAACAATGCAAACTAACACCTATTTGACAAAACTTGTGGATGTGTTTTTTTGGAAGCTTCAGCTCTAAAGACACTGGTAGCACTAGTTGTTTTTACAGGTAATGCACTACAAAACACACTGCTGGAGCTGGTCTCAACAATGGAAGAAGCAGTAGTGCTGGTATTTACCTGTGAGTTCAAAGCTGTGACACCACCAAAAAGACTGATAGAACTAGTAGGACCAGGTAATGCTGAAAATGTGTTAAACCCAAAGCTGGAAGGTGCTGTAGCTGGGGCTGTTAAGCCAAAGCCACTAAAACCAGATGCCATGTTAATCCGTCAGACAGTTCCAAATATGCCACTAGCACTTGCCGGGGTGCTGGACTTCTGAACACTCTGAAACACACTGCCTGAACTTCCTACACTACTTGGCTAAGAGGCCGTAGAGGATCCGTTACTTTGAACTGCAAATGGCTAGGTGGCTACTTTAACTGGGGTTGAAAGAAAGAAAAAGAAAAAGACATATCTGCATTCTTCTATGCAGCAATAGGCAACCCAAAAGCAAAGGGGAAAGACATTGGAGCATTAGCTACGGCTGTCTCTGGCTTGCCAAATACAAATGACTTTAGCGGTTCTTCGTCCTTGGATATAAAAACTGAAGTTGGTGTTGTGCCAAAATCACATTTCTTAGAAACTAAACATAGAACTAGGACTTTCTGTAGTCTCTGGTTTAGGTTTAAAAGCCAACGTACTAGGTAGAGATCCAAATCGATTGTGGCTTAACAACTATTTATACAAAGACAAATCCAAAGAAGGATAAAAAAAAAATGCAGGACAATCCAAAATAAATATACTTATATTTCTTTATTAAAGTAGAATTTAATTTAAAATACATACAGAAAAAATAATAAATAAAAAGCACAAAAATTGGGGGAATGAAACAACACAAAATACATAGAACGGTGATGGGACATAAAGCAATGTTTTATGAAGTCATATATTGCACATGCATGAAAGTTGAATTAAACTAATATAATCATGGCAGTATAAGCACCCTCCATTGAGTAAAAAATAGTGTAGATAGTATTTAGTTAGCAGCAAAGAATAAAGTGCATAAAGTGCATAAGGTAAACAACCTATTTAAAGCTGCAATTTGCTAAATAAGCAACTATAAAGGTGAAATCACCAACAAGTAAATATCAAATGGACATACAAACTAGGAGGATGAGTATACTGCAACAAGTCCCACACACCTACTCACCCTACGCACGTTTCGCGTGGCTCGCTTTGTCAAGGGACAAAGCGAGCCACGCGAAACATGCGTAGGGTGAGTAGGTGTGTGGGACTTGTTGCAGTATACTCATCCTCCTAGTTTGTATGTCCATTTGATATTTACTTGTTGGTGATTTCACCTTTATAGTTGCTTATTTAGCAAATTGCAGCTTTAAATAGGTTGTTTACCTTATGCACTTTATGCACTTTATTCTTTGCTGCTAACTAAATACTATCTACACTATTTTTTACTCAATGGAGGGTGCTTATACTGCCATGATTATATTAGTTTAATTCAACTTTCATGCATGTGCAATATATGACTTCATAAAACATTGCTTTATGTCCCATCACCGTTCTATGTATTTTGTGTTGTTTCATTCCCCCAATTTTTGTGCTTTTTATTTATTATTTTTTCTGTATGTATTTTAAATTAAATTCTACTTTAATAAAGAAATATAAGTATATTTATTTTGGATTGTCCTGCATTTTTTTTTGATCCTTCTTTGGATTTGTCTTTGTATAATAAATTTTTTGGTGCGTTTAGGACTGTAATTATTTTTGGGCATTTTTTGTTTGGTTAACAAGTATTTAGCAGTAAAGTCTAAACCTGTACAGTTGGTAGAACAGTTGACTTTTAAAGGTGAAGAACTTATACCAAACTTAAACTCTCCAGAAAATATTAGTAAAGAAAGACTACTTGACACAAAAGTTAATGATTCCATAGAGGTCCCCACAGTTGCTGGAGGGTGGTAATCCAAATGTAATAGTTGGAAGCGTGGAGTCAATGGAGCCAGATGATGTACTGCATCCTATTAACTTCACTTTTCTTCTTGGTTTAGCATTCTGGCAGGTGAAGCATTTTATGGTTTCTGGTTTGATATTTACCAAACACATCAAAGTCACAGGTTCTCGGGGTTTTCTTAAACTCACCTAACAATCCAAGCTGATTCTGAGTTGCTGGTGAACCAGCTGAAGGGCAGAAGGTGTTCCTGGTTTAGGACTGTCCTGGTTATGTTTGGCTTCATTTCGCACAAGGCACACATTACAATCCCATGACCCCTTAAGTTTTCAGCGCGAAACCCTAAACCTAAGGCTTGCAGATGTTAAACCACTGTCAGTTAATCAGATTTAGTTGTGTGTATTAAGAGTAAGGCCACATTAGCTCCCAGGCTTGGGAGTTTTACAAGCTATACATTTTGTGGATTCAGGTTTGTTTTCTAACAAACAAGTCCAGGTCCCAGGAGCCTTCTGAAACTCATCAACAATCCAAGCTGATACTGAGTTGCTGGTGCAGAAGCGGGGGTGCAGGAGAAGTTGTTCCTGGCTTAGGAGTGGTGCAGGCAATGCACTTGCTAAGTTTGGCTTAATATCTGCACAAGGCACAGATCACAACCCCATGATCCAATAGTTTCAAGGCCAACTTCTCAAACTTAAGGCTTGCAGATGTTAAACCACTGTCATTGGAGACTATGGGTTTATCAGACTTTGTTGTGTGTATTAAAGAGTAAGGCCTTACTAGCTCCAGTCTTAGGCGTGGGAGTTTTACAAGCTATACATTTTGTGGATGCAGGTTTGTTTCATAATACACAACTATCACAATCCCAGATTCCAGGTCCCAGGAGCTGATTCTTGGTGCAGAAGTACTTGCAGGAGCAAAAGTTCCTGGTTTAGGATTGGCATAGGCAATGCACTTGCTAACTTTGGTTTCATTCCTCACACATTACAATTAGTGATGAGCGAGTACTAAAATGCTCGTGTGCTCTTTACTTGAGACGAATATCTCCCGATACTTGAGTGCTCATTTCGAGTAACAAACCCCATTAAAGCCAATGGGAGACTCGAGCATTTTTGCAGGGGACCCAAGTTCGGTAGGGGGAAGGTCGTGTGAAAACCTGTCAACCTCAGAAAATGATGGTAACACCACCGGAAATGGACAGGAAACAGCAGGGGTAGCATGTATGGATGCCTCTGAGGCTGCCTAATGGCCCCATTATGCCTAATTCTGTGCAACAGCCTGGTTAAAACAGAGGTAGGCATATGGACCACCCAAAAACCTCAGCCTGATACAGCATGGCAGTGAGAACACAGGGAACCATTAAAACAGAGGTAGCATATCATGAACCAGCCAAAAATTTCAGCCTGACACAGAATGGCGGTGAGGACAGAGTGAACAAGGGAGAAGCGGTAGCCAGTCAGCCTTCCAAAAATAATCCAGACCTAGCATGGCATCGAGCACACAGAGAACCATTAAAAGTGAGTGAGGAAGCAAGTGAGCCTCCCCAAAATTAGGCCAGACACAGCATGGCACTGAGCACACAGAGAAACATTCAAAGTGAGTGAGGAAGCAAGTGAGCCTCCCCAAAGTTAGGCCAGACACTGCATGGCATTAAGCACACAGAGAACTCCTGGGAGCAGCAGTAGCCAACACGGATGCCAGTTAAGGCTCAGCAGTAGCCAACATTGAGGCAAGGGCAGGCCCAGCAGTAGTCAACATGGATGCCAGTAAAGGCCCAGCAGTAGTCAACATGGATGCTAGTTAAGGCCCAGCAGTAGCCAACATGGAGGCAAGGGCAGACACACCTGTAGTAAACATGGATGCCAGTTAAGGCCCAGCAATAGCCAACATGGAGGCAAGGGCAGGCACAGCAGTAGTCAACACGGATGTCCATTATTGCTCTGGTCAATCCTGCCTTAAAAACAGCTACAACATTGAAAAAAGGTAGAAGGTAGAGGTGAAAGAATGGCATAGGACATCCGTAAGATAAGATGACTTCCACAGGTAACATGGTTTGAAATGGACAAGACAAGGAAGGTAAGGCCAGACACAGCAGTAGTCAACATGGATGCCAGTTAAGGCCCAGCAGTAGCCAACAAGTAGCCTTCTACCCCCAGCACCATTTCGATTTTCAATTTGACTGTAGCAGTTGGGTTAACATTCTATTGAAGTTCTATGCAGGTGTACTACAAATCCCAGCAATACAGTGTAGTACCC
This sequence comes from Dendropsophus ebraccatus, assembly GCF_027789765.1. Lineage (NCBI taxonomy): Eukaryota > Metazoa > Chordata > Amphibia > Anura > Hylidae > Dendropsophus > Dendropsophus ebraccatus. The sequence goes on from NC_091461.1 coordinate 62,366,071, forward strand.
ACTAGTTTAGGGGGGGGGCTGTATGGTATAATGTGGTAGTGGCTGGACCTAGACACATGCTGTAATACCCGCTTACAATGAGCAGTGTAGTTTTATGCAGGTGTACTACAAATCCCAGCAATACAGTGTAGTACCCACTAGTTTAGGGGGGCCTGTACGGTACAAACTGGTAGTGGCTGGACCTAGATACACACTCTGTGATACCCACTTACAATGAGCAGTTAAGTTTTATGCAGGAGTTTTACAAATCCCAGCAAAAGAGTGTAGTATCCACTAGTTTAGTGGGGGCTGTACGGTACAAACTGGTAGTGGCTGGATCTAGATGCACACTCTCTGACACCCCCGTCCAATGAGCAGTGAAGTTCTATGCAGGTGTACTATAAATCCCAGCAATCCAATGTAGTGTAAAAGCAAAAGTTTTTTCCGCTGCTACTCCGTATATGCTTTACTTGCTGCAATATAGCTGGCTATTCTCTTTCCCGGAATAGGACTGCAAAAGGACCTCACCTGTGGGTGATCAGGCGTTGCAACATGGATAAAAGAAACGTATTCCAGCAGTCCAATAAAATCCGGTATTTATTGTATAGATTCCATAAAATCGTTATATACAAAAAACGTAGAAAAATGCTAGACGCGTTTCGGCCTGCTCTGAGCCTTGATCACAGAATATAACAAAGTTGTGTACAGACTGACTTATAAGCATGAGAAATTACACACCTTCACCTGGAAACAATTACATCACATGACACATGGTGACCAACCTTCCACTGAGGAGGGCGGAGCAATTGCACGTGTCCCACGTGATCGCAGGATGTACCAAAGAGTCTCCTGCATGTGTCATTATTCTTTGTATTTTGTACTTACCTGCAATGACAATGCAGATACAGTGTAAATCAGTGGTGCCCAGCCATCCGATTTACACCCTGAGCAGGTTGGGAAATACTAATCCTGCCAATAACAGAATGCATTATTGTTTTTATCGCTATGGTTTATTCTATTTCCTGTTGCCGCACTCACCTGGCACAGCCGACTGGGGCTGTGATCCCGGATAAGGCTGCCAGACTCCATATCTATGATAGATATTAGAAGATGAACCAGAGGAAGGCTGGAATGGAATGGACGGTGGGGGCGGCACTGTAGCAGGCATTGGCTGAGGTATGAATTGCGAAGGCACTGGAGGCGGATGTGGAAATGTAGTGCTAACTGGAGACTGGGATAAAGCCTATAAATTTTGAAAATAAAAATAGTCAATGCATTTCACAAAAGCACATTTTAAAGCATCTATAGTTAAAAAAAGGCACACACCACCACATTATAACATTAAAAGCACCTGTCTAAAATTGTATACATCCCCTCAAGCTGACAAAATGATAAACCCTGGGAAAAGATTGATATCTGGAATTATACCTTAACAATTTTTGCAATATGACAGGGAACATTATCCCACTGAAATATGTCACTGCCATTACAGTTGTCATGAAGGGTGTACTTGGGCTGCAACAATATAAGTGGTAAGTGTCCAAGAAACATCCCCATTAATTCCAGGACCTAAGGTTTTATTCATTGTAGGTTAGGAAAATAAGGCATGTGCAGCATGACATGACACAGTGCTGCCACCTACTGCTGTGAACTCAGTAGCACAAATACTTCATGATGGTATATTTTACCAGTTGCATCACTCACAAACCTGTTTGCTTCCTTCCTTGTACATGTAGCCTTCTGGTGCTCTGCTTGGTTTAGCTGTGGGTAATGGATAGGTACTAGTTGTCTTTAAAGAATGTTGCTGCCCATTTGCAGCCTGTCCCTGAGCATTCAAAAGGCGATCTTGTAGTTCACATACCATACTCTAAAATGATAAAGAACAAGCTATAAGATTTCTTTTTTTTAACACACCAAACAGCAGCAGCAACTGTGAAGAAAGGTCTATGTAACTTTCTGGAAAAAACTCAAGTATACACCCTCTGTTATGTTCCCTGTACGATAAAATTATCAATTTACACCTGACAACCCCTTTAAGGGTAGTACAGGGCCATAACACCATAACAGATCATGCAATGAGGTCCTACTGTACTTTTGTAGGTGTCCCATTAAAAAAAAGGAAAAAGAAAAAAAAAGTGCGTCACTGGATGATGTATTGCAGAGCTTCTGATAGACAACCTCTAAATCATTACTTAAAAAAAAAAAAACACACACACACAACATAATTGCTATGTAGATAGAAAAAAAACCATGAAATCCTGCCGTTTTTCATTTGATTATAAAAAGATATTGACATACCTCCTTAGAGTCACTGGGTAAGTAGCTCATGGCGGCAGTTAGGTTCCCCTGAGATGCCAAGAGACTGGCATATTGTGCTACCTTCTCTGCTAACACAGGCCCTTGTGGTGGCAGAACTGACCCTTGGAGTAACTCAATGGATTTCCTTAGTACCATGGCCTTCTCCACTAGGTCCTACAAAAGAAGCAGACCTATTATTACAACTGTAATGAAATATTATTATTATTATTATTATGTTAATGGAAGACATATGGAGACATCATTTTAATGTCTCTTCTACTTAATGATTTCATAGCATTACAGGGGTTGTACGAGCTAAACCTGAATGTACTGTTCTTACAACAGTGTCACACTTGTCAATGGGCTGTGTGTGCTACTTTAGGGGTAATCTGCAATATCTAACACAATCAACAGTCAGTTGTAGCGCCGATTTGGAAAAAAGCAATTGTGTCCAAACCCTGCATTCTCACTTTAAAGCAGTCATTCTCTATGGGCATCGGACTCATCTCAGCGGCGTGCGCGCATGGCTTCGGGCGCTGATAACTTCGTCCTGGGACCGGCTCCAGGAACGTGACTCATCGGAAAGGGTAAGTATCTGGGGGCTGCACCGGGGGGGGGGTGGGGGGTGGGGGGGGGCGGGGGCTCTGTGCCCGCGTCCCCTGTGACAGATTCCCTTTAATATTTTACGAACAGAAAAACTAGCATTATGCACAGGACAGTTCTTTTTTTCTAAAAGTGAAAAGGAATTTACCATAATTGTATCTATACATCCACCAATAAAATGACCCCTCACTTTAATCCATTTCTCATACCTGCAATGCAAGAGGTGATGAAGTTTCATGGCTTTGAACCCAACACTCTGTCAGCCGATCCACATTTCCCGAAGATATGTAGCACAAGCAAGCCTGGGAGGACATCTTCCCTTCTCCTTCTGACTCTAAGCGATGCCCAAGAGCGTCTAAAGGCAAAGCACTGATATGGTTCATAGATTCAGCACGTTTCAATACTAAAAGTCCTACTACACTGAGAGATTATCTACTAAATCAGGCAGCTATCTCCCAGCGTAATAGAGACCATGATCAGCTGATGAGCGAGCAAATGCTTGCTCATCGACTGGTCACTATTATCCAACATACTGAAAAATAATCTGCTGCACATTTCTCCACACAGTAAGAGATGTGCGGCCGTTGGCTGTTTAACCCCTTAGGCTACAAACCCACTTGGTGGGTCTGCAGCGAGTCCCCTTGCTGCGTATTCGCAGCGAGACTCGCTGCAGATCCCTGCCCTATACTTTTAATGGCAGACAAACATGCAGCAGGGATGTACATCCCTGCTGTGAGTTTGTCTGCAGCCCACCCCATTAACCCCCCGGCCGCCGGAGCTGATACTTCACCTGATCCCGGCTCTGGCAGTTCCCGATGTCTTCAGCAAGCCGGAGTGGGGACCAGGTGAAGTATATGCTCCAGCCAGCCGCCCGCAGCCCCCCCCCCCCCCCCGGAGCACCGATCGCACGCCCCCCCCCCCCCCCCGCAGCACCGATCGCACGCCCCCCCCCCCCCCCGCAGCACCGATCGCATGCCCCCCCCCCCCCCCCGCAGCACCGATCGCATGCCCCCCCCCCCCCCCCCCCCCGCACCACCGATCGCACGCCCCCCCCCCCCGCACCACCGATCGCTTGCACGCCCCCCTGCAGCCCCGGCCGCTCGATCGGGGGGGCGTGCGATCGGTGCTGCGGTGGCGTGCGATCGGTGCTGCGGGGGGGCGTGCGGGCGGCCGGCTGGCTGGAGCATATACTTCACTTTATGTTTAAAATGCCATAGCACTTTCATTTTTTTATCTAGAGACCCACATGAGCCCTTACTTTTTGCGACACCAATTGTACTTTGCAATGACAGACTTTATTTTACCATAAAATATGCTGCAAAACTGGAAAAAAATCATTTGCGCTGTTAAATTGAAAAAAAAAAAAAGGAATTTGTTTTCGTTTCAGGGAGTTTCGTGTTTACGACATTCACCCTGGGGTAAAACTGACTTGTTATATATGTTCCTTAAGTTGTTATGATTACAACCATATATAACATGTATAACTTTTATTGTATCGGATGACCGGTAAAAAATTCAAACCGTTGTTAAATATATGTTTCTTAAAATCGCTCTATTCCCATACTTATAGCGCTTTTATCCTTTGGTCTATGGGGCTGTGTGAGGTGTCATTTTTTTGCACCATGATGTGTTCTTTCTATCGGTACCTTGATTGCACATATGAGACTTTTGATCGCTTTTAATTAAATTTTTTCTGGATTTGATGCGATCAAAAATGCGCAATTTTGCACTTTGGAATTTTTTTGTGCTGACGTCTTTTACCGTGCGAGATCAGGAATGTGATTAATTAATAGTTCTGGCGATTACGCACTCGGCGATACCAAATATCTTTATTTATTTATATTTATAAAATGGGAAAAGGGGGGTGATTTGGACTTTTATTAGGGGAGGGGCTTTTTTATTAATAAAAAAAAACTATTTTAATTTTTTTTTTTTACATTAACAAGAAGTCCCCCTGGGGGACTTCTATATAAACAGCACTGATCTCTCAGAGATCAATGCTGTGTATATGCACAGCAGAGATAGATTAGATCGGTGATAGATTGCTTTGGCCTGCTGCAGGCCAGTGAAATGTATTGCCGAGTCAGGATCAGCGTCATTGCGATGCTGAGGCCCGGCCCGGCCAGAAGAATGAATCTTCCCCCCCCCCCCCCCGATGCGATCCGTCCCACTAGACACCAGGGACGTCCGGCGCAAAGCCTCTAAATACAGCTGTCAGGTTTGACAGCTGCATTTAGAGGCTTCATTAGCCGGCGCAGCAGCAGGACCCTCGCTGGCTAAAAAAGGTGCTCCCCGGCTATACATAACAGCCGGGAGCAACGCTGTTCAGAGCGGGGTCTCGGCGGGACCCCTCTCTGAATTCACTCCGTGGCACCATGAGGTATCAGATACGTCATGGGTCGCTAAGGGGTTAAAGTGTACCTGTCGTTATAACTTTCAAAATCTAAATGAACAATAGATGTGAAATGTATAAATCAAGTTTGCAATATACATTCATCATCATCTTTATCATGCTATAAAACAAAGCTATACCAACTTGTATCCAGGTCCAGTCTCCTGAAGGCAGCTTCTTAGGGCCCTATTCCACAGGACAATTATCGTTCGAAAAATCGTTAGATCATTTGTAATTGAATAATCGCTTTGTGTAATATCAGACGACGATTAAATGACCAAAGAGAAATCGTTGATCATTTGATAGAATTTGGTGTAATAAAACGTCGTTCGTAGTAGCAACGAACGCAGGAGTGACAACAGCAAGAACGATCATAAGTAACGATCATCGTTCAATGTAATTGGGTGAACAGTTTCAGGTCGTTTGCCACAGCGGTCATTTGAGATTGTTTATCGTTAATCGTCGAAAAATTGCTTTGTGGAATAGGACCCTTAGTCTTGTGCTAGTTGATGTCACCAGCATGGGTATGTCTGAAGGGCAATATACTAAAACCACCATATAGCACTCTAATCTGTAGTTCCCTTCCTCCCAATCCACCTATTACACCTTCCTGTATAACCTCTCAGTACAACTCCTAACCTATCTACTCCACTGCGGACACAAAATACATCAGGCTACCGCAAGCCTATATATACAATGGTGCCCGATGGTGTGATACATCAATCAAACATTATCACTGAAGGACAAATCTATCACACCCTAAAGGCAATAAAACATAACTTTTAATACAAAATTTCTAAAAACTCACTAAACAACACAACAAGAATGTGAATTTAACACAAGAAAAAACGTGCTTGCCAAACACTTGCAACAACAAGTGCAAGTGTTTGGCAAGCACGTTTTTTCTTGTGTTAAACTACTCCTAACCTAGCATTTGTAATACCCACCAACTACATCTCCTTGTTTCCACTATAAAAAATACACAGCATGTGACTGTGGATCTGAGGATGTGCTGTACATTGTAGGCTTCAGATCATCCTCACCTTGGCAGCTACTGTAGCACAAGTGCAGTATGTATAAGAAATAGCTAACATGAATAATAATGTTCGGTACATTGACAACAGTGCCATTTGAAGGGTGCAAGTAATGTCCCATCAAAGAGAAGAGGAAAAACTATGCGATTGTTTCCGGAGTTGGGGCTAGGAGGGCATTTACGTCTATTAAAAAGGGACTCCTCAAAGGTTTAATTAAATAAAAAGGTCTCAAAAACCACTTTAACTTTGGCTTCTGTTTACTATATTTTGGGAAGAAGGCCACTTTAAATGCAGGGACATCATCAGTTAAAGCAGTAGAAAGGCCTAGTGCAGCAGCTATAGTCGGAAAGATACTTACCACAAAGCTCAGCATATTCCTCTGGTTTGGAATATGTCAGCAGGAGCGCTAATGCTTCTTTCCAGCTCTGCAAGTTACAGCTGAGAACCACATCTCTCCACTTGTGCTGGACTACTGCAGAGAGAAGCTGCAGAAAGGACAACATAAAGTAAGTGCACCTTAAGTAGTTGGTTAGGTATCATATCCCAGCAGATTACTACAGAAATACTTGTACGACTACAAAGAGCTATTCCATTTGTGGTAAATGGTCATGATTTATCTGGGTGTACGACATAAAATAATAATGACTTTCTCCTGCACAATAGCTATAACATACAAACATCTGAGAACAGTAGCAGCAGTCTGTCATGGATGAAGGCCTTAGGGTTTTAGACAGGAGAAGAGACCAGCTAACATAAATGCTGCCTTCTGTAATAGTTGAAATTGTCTACTTACTGTAGTTATTTTATTCTTCTGGCGAGCAAAGTACCACTGTTGGGTCTCTCTTAGCAAGTCTTCCCCTCCAGCATTAGCCAATATAATGGCATCAGCATAGCGACCATCCTTCAAGCACAAGTCCACCGCTGCCTCAAAGTTTCCCATTAACAGAGCCTGGCTTATCAGCCCGTCTGTATCTGAAAGAGTAACAAAGACTGTAATGTGGGCGTGCATGAAAATAAAAATAGGCATTAAATATAACAAGACAGCACAAAGTGAATGCAGGCTTCTGACGTCATACGGGGGCAGAAAAGGGAGGCAGCAAGAGCAATAATTTTCATAGATACACAGACGCATTCAGGATTTTGCTGTATTCTTTCTAATGAGCTAATAAACAAGTGGCAATACAGTGGTGCCTTGGATTATGAGCATAATTCGTTCCGGGACCAGGCTTGTAATGCAAATCCACTCTTATACCAAAGCAAAGGTTCCTATAAGAAATCACTAAAATGCAGAAAATAGTTTCCACACCCCAAAATAATGATTTTATATTCTGAACAACATGTAAAACAGATGAAACAAACAATTATAAGCAGCTGAATAAGTGATATTATAAGTTACTGTACAGTATAGCAAACAGCATGTGGAGTATAATGTATAGTAACTGCATAAACCTGAAAAAACAGCAGCAGTTTGTAGATACAGTATGGAACTCCCCATAATGCAGTAGCGTAGTACAACAGGCTACATATACCTCCACAGTCCTGTCTCCTGATGTAAGCCCCAGCCTGAAGTGGATCTGCTATAATTTGGAAGGTGAGGGAGACATCCTGGGTCAGAGTACAGGGCTGTAGACCCCGCTATGCAGACCATGCCCCTCCCCCACTCCCCCTCCCACCCAGTACAGGGAGCTCTTGGACCAAAGAAATGCTCTTAAACCAAGTCACAATTTGGAAAAACTGTGAGCTCTTCTTGCAAAACGCTCTTAATCCAAGTTACTCTTAAACCAAGGTACCACTGTATTAGAGAATAGTTCTCTGTGATAAGTTTTATTAGACAAAGGTAGTTTCTTTCTGTACTCAAAAAGCTGTTTTGCACATTCTCTCTCACTACTTATCTGTTCATTATCATTTAAAGCCCTCTTCATTACAGAGGAGCAAAGTAAAGACAGGTTTGCTGAGTCCATTATAGCCTATGGAGGGAGAATGGGCCAAGGGGGGGGATGAGTGAGCAGAAAGAGAAGGAAAACAACCTGCACACTTTGGAGACTGTCTGGGCACAGAAGATGCTGGATTCACAGGCCAGATAGCTCAATGCTATTCTGGGAACTTGGTAAGGTAACATTGCAGGATATTGTGCTGTGCCTGCTCCTACACACAGTCTGTTTGTCTCCTCTTTCTGCTTACTCACCCCTTCAATAGATCATAATGGACAAAGCAAACCTGCTTCTCTGCAAGTGTGTGTTTTGAGTACAGAAGGAAGCTCTTTTGCTTAATAAAACCTATTTGGGTGCATTCACATGTACCGGGTTTACAGCAGATTTTACCCGCTTCTGTTTCTCTGGTGTGCTCCAGTTTGCTTCTCAGGGTCAGGTGACATTCCACTCAACCAATCACTGTGCTGTCCCACTGCAGCCAGTGATTGGCTGAGTGGACTGTTAGTGACCTGGAAGCGTGCCAGAGAAAAGAAAGCGGGTAAGCATAGCATCTTTATTATAGGATTAATATTTAATTTTATTATTTTAACCTGCTACGTGTGAACCTACCCTTACATCGTTTTTAGGGTTTACTTTAAAGTGTCAAAGGTTTTGATCAAATAGTAAACGTAGGAGACAGCACTTCTTGTAAAAAAAAAACGTGATTTTTGTATTCATATCAGACGCTTTACAGTTCTTGTTAGAATTTAGGTCATCTCAAATCGCAAGGATTCTATGTATTACAAAGGGACTGCCTGCGCAACTGCCTCACGTTGTTTTTTTTCCAAAGGGTTTGACAACTTTCCTCTTAAGTGAATAAAAATGAGCACAAGAAAAAACTAAATATAGTATATACAAAGTGAGGGGGCTATTACACACACAGATAACTGACAAGAAAAAAAAAAGTCATTAATGGATTTGAAATGTCAATCTTTCCTTTATGACCTGTTCTTGGCTTTGGTTTCAAAAATCTATCAGATAATCTGTGGGTGTAAAGGGCCCTTAGGTTAGGTTCAAAATGAGTTTTTTTCAACCACATTTTTATTTACATAAAAAAAACAAAATCCATTTTGATCCTTCTTTTTCTATACTGTCAATGAGAAACGGATTCTGCAGTATGGCATACAACAATATCTGCTTTTGCATCCATTTTTCTGACGTATGTGTTAGACGGAGAAAAAAAAAGGAATTGTGTATCCAGATTAACCAACTTTTAAAGCATTATAGCTAACACAGCTATAAAACACCTAAAACCTAAAAACACATGACTTTTCAAAAGTCATTTTATTTTATTCTTAGTAAGAGGTAAACATCTAGCTGTAATAATGCTGGCACAAAACTGTCTTTACAACTGTATATATACCTGATGTTACAGGGATATCAAACTTGGTGGTCTGCTGAGGAGGTAGATTAAAAAACTCCATAGAGGAGGAAGAGGACACAGTTTGCCCAGTAAAGCTACTTGAAGCCTAAAGAAAAAAAAAAAATTAAAAAAAAAAAATATATAAGACAATATACGATATTAAAGGGGTTGTCAGGGATATTTTAATAAACTAGCATTACATTGACCTCTGTGGGTGTTGCATATTCTACATACACTTCTATTTTTTATTTAGAGCTCTTACTGTGTTCTTAGTCACATGACCACTCTGCCTGTGTTTTCTTTACTTCCTGTGATGTCACATTCCCTTTCTGGGAACTTCCTCGTGGGCGTGGTTATGCCTCCACATTTCTTTAGCCATACCCCTAACATTTAACTAACATCTGAGCCCAGAAGAAACTGCAGCAGTGAGGACAGCATGACAGACTACAATCTCTGTACTGCAGCTATAAACAGTAAATAATGGATGATTCATCAAAACTTGTGCAGAGGAACAGGGAAGCAGTTGCCCATAGCAACCAGTCAGATTCTAGGTTTCATTTTTCAAGGCCTTTTTAAAAATAAAAGAAGCCATCTGATTGGTTGCTATGAGTAACTGCTCCCCTGCACAGGCTTTGCTAAATCTTCCCCTACATTGTTACTATTGTAGTGTAAAGATATACAGTGTGAGGGCAGAGCTGCTGCTACTGCTGCTGCTGTGTGTAATATGGAGAGGAGAGAGGCTGCTGCTGTGTGTAATATGGAGAGGAGAGAGGCTGCTGCTGTGTGTAATATGGAGAGGAGAGAGAGGATACTGCTGTGTGTAATATGGAGAGGAGAGAGGATACTTCATGGCAGTCACCATTCTATTTCTTGCTGAGGTAAACTTGCAGCAAGATGCTGGCTCATTGACACCCCACCCACTTGTAGGATGGCTACTGTAGTGTAATCCAGGACTACAACTCCTATCATGTACATGTGTGCTGGGGTTTGTAGTGCTACAACAGATAAAAGCGTGAAAAAAACTATTTGACTTGATAATATAAGTAATTGGCAGAAACTGAGCCACCATACTGCTTAAAAGACACTTGTAGTAATACAGATATTTCCTGCCTATAGGTAGATTGGGCGGAGCTAGATTCAGAGAGCAGTGGGTGGAGCTACAGGCTTGCAGAGCTGTGATGTCACTGCTGACCCCTGTGACCTGGAAGTTCTTTATGTAAACAAACACAAATCCAAAAAGCAGCAACAGAGGAGGAGGCCCAGGGACACAGAGGTGAGAAAAAAACCACTCAGGGAAAGGGACAGATTACAAATTATTCACATTTCCAATAAGAAAAAAATGTTGGACAACCTCATAGAGGCAATTTAATTTAAAGATTACCTGGCTAGACACAGACTGGATACTCTGTGCAAGATCCTCTCCTTCTGATGGGCTAATTTTATTTTGCCAGCCATCCCCCAAAGCAATGGAGATCTGAAACAAAGGAACGGCATTACAAGCCACTACACAATAGGCACTTTTAGATACTACAGGCGTTCAACCCCCTTTTTTTTATGAAGCTATTGCATTGAGTGAAAATAAATTACATAAGAAACATGAACCAAGACATGTAGGTACCCAAAATGTTTTGGGAGTAAGGAACAAACATGGACCCACTGAAATGTTGTTGGGTGACTTAAAGGAGAAGTCCGGCCAAAATGTATTTTTTATATGTTATTACTTATGGAAAGTTATACAATTTTCTAATGTACATTAATTATGGTAAATGCTCATATACTGCTATTTCCCTTAATTTAGTGTATCAGGAAGTGTTAGAATTCTCTCAGAACCAGTGACGTCACGACGAACGGTGTAATTCCTATGGAGTGTCCAGCAGGGGGCGCTCTATATATATAGAAGTCAATGAGTACCATTGACTTCTATATACAGTGCGCCCCTGCTGGACACTCCATTGGAATTACAATGGATGTGTGTATGTAATGTAATATTATGCACTGTACTTTACAATTGAATACATTTATGGAATACTTTGGGGAGCAAGTGTCCTTTCTCCCCAAAGTATCCCATAAATGTATTCAATAAATACATTTGCAGGGCACCGAGCAGGGAGGGAGAGAAGTGCCATCTACCTCCCCCCTCCTTGCTCGGTGCTGGGAACATATACAAAGTACTACTCCCCCATTATCTGCAGATAATGGGGGAGTAGTACCTGTGCTATCTATCGCCGCCCGCGCTGCCGCCGCTCATAGAGGTGCCGCCCGCAGAAGTGCCCCCTCCTCCTCCGCTCCCCCTCCCGGCTTGAAACACTATAGTCGCGCTGACTCCCCGCCACCCGCACCGTTGACTCCCGGCCTCCACTCACACTATACGGCGCTCCTGGTGCTTCCTGGTGCTCCCAGCCGGGGTGGGTGAGGGCTGACGCGGCCAGCCTGCAGGAGCAGAGAGCGGCGGCCGGCCAGATAGTGTGAGTGGAGGCGGGGAGTCAGCGCGACCATAATGTTTCAAGCCGGGAGGAGGAGGGGGAGCGGAGGAGGAGGGGGCACTTCTGTGAGCGGCGGCGGAGCGGGTGGCACCTATATGAGCAGCGGCGGAGCGGGTGGCACCTATATGAGCGGCGGCGGCGCGAGATAGCACAGGTACTACTCCCCCATTATCTGCAGATAATGGGGGAGTAGTACTTTGTATGTGTTCCCAGCATCGAGCAAGGTGGGGGGAGGTAGATGGCACTTCTCTCCCTCCCTGCTCGGTGCCCTGCAAATGTATTTATTGAATACATTTATGGGATACTTTGGGGAGAAAGGACACTTGCTCCTCAAAGTATTCCATAAATGTATTCAATCGCAAAGTACAGTGCATAACATTACATTACATACACACATCCATTGTAATTCCAATGGAGTGTCCAGCAGGGGCGCACTATATATAGAAGTCAATGGTACTCATTGACTTCTCTCTATATGTATATATATATATATATATATATATATATATATATATATATATATATATATATATATATAGAGCGCCCCCTGCTGGACACTCCATAGGAATTACACCGTTCGTCGTGACGTCACTGGTTTTGGGAGAATTCTAACACTTCCTGATACACTAAATTAAGGGAAATAGCAGTATATGAGCATTTCCCATAATTAATGTACATTAGAAAATTGTATAACTTTCCATAAGTAATAACATATAAAAAATAAATTTTGGCCGGACTTCTCCTTTAACCAAGCCGCAGACAGCAGTAGGGGGAGTAAACTTCATTTAATACCCCCTGTATGTATAATAGATCTGGTCATTCTTCTGTATAATGTTCTCTTTCCCCTGTGGTGGTGCTACAGGGGGACTGATAGACTGAACACTTACTGTATTGCCTGGTCTTCCCACTTATTAGTGTCATGGTCATTATATTAAAAAAAAAAAAAAAAAAAAAAAAAAAAAAAAAAAAAAAAATCGGTCTGATCCTTTAGACCCCCACTGATCACTGAAACGAGAGTGGAGAAGCGCTCAGCAACTTTCCAGTCTCTGACCTCGCTGCAAAATATGGATTTCATAAAAAGTCTATGCAGCCTGCAGTAAGGAGAGTGAAGAGGAGAAGAGCACTTAGTTGTTCATTGTAGCGATTGGTAAAACCCAGACCCCAACCAATCAAAAGTGAAAAAGTTTACTTTGTTGCAGAAACAGCACCACCCCTGCTCTCAGGTTGTGTGTGGTGTTGCAATTCCATTTACTTTAATAGAACCAAGCTGCAATACTACACCAAAACTGGGGACAAGAGTGGTGCTGTTTCTGGAAGCAAGCAGACATGTTTTTTTAAAGCCCGGATAACCCTGTTAAAGTGTACCTGCCATTTTTTTCAGAATGCACTTTCCTGTGTGTATACATCAGGAGCATTGCTATTTCTGGCTATTCTATCACTTGCATTTCCATCCCCACCTATACTTACCACAATTTCAATATCTAATTCTTATTAAAATCGTGTTGCACTTCCTCTAAATGTTAGCTATGAGATTTTTGACACTGTGTTGTTATTCTGATGTAAAAATGTTAGTGGGTCAGTGACAATGTTGGGCTTGCTGCTGCTGTCCATTTTATTGACCTTCCATTCTACATGGTGGTACGACAGCCAAACAGTTTCTACAAATTAAAATGTCAGTTTAAGTGGTTACATTGGTAAAAAAAAAATAAATAAAAAAATCACCCTGGACCATGCAGATGGACAAGGAGTGAAGCGCTTTACTTCCACAGCTGCAAATAATAACTGCTTTACTGCACTCCCATGGACAATTAGCAATGCACATAGTGATGTTAGGCACGTATGTACAACCCAACTATTATAACTAATAATAAAAATTTGTGTGTGTGGGGGGGGGGGGGGTTGATGCAGCTTCCAGCATTAGCCCGTTGATTGGGAATAAGCCTTCTGTCCGTCCTTTTTCATTGATGAAGCTGCTACATGGCATGGGGTTAACTAATACAGGTCTATCAGGGCAGACATGACATGCTTGTAAAGATGGTATTCTATGACGGGATAAAACCTGTTTAATTACTTCTATTTGCCTGTGTGGGACATGTGGCTGTTTGCTTTGATATCATGTGCTCTTGTTTAGATCACCTACTACAGCAGACATGCACTGACAGATAACATGTTAAAGATCAGTGGAGTCCGCATCCATAAAATATCTACATGTCAGCTGCATCTAAATTCAGCCGGGCTGGATAGCATGGCAAGGAAAGTGCTGTGCTGATGGATTGCTGCAGTCCTGTGTCTGGCTGTATTATGTTTACACCACTTGCAGATAGTGGCTGTGCTACAAAGCAGTGTGTACAGCAGGAGGAATTTATGGTCAGATTTACGCCCTCTGCCGGCTCCTCAGCACAAGGAAATGTATATCCTTGGGATTTCAAGCTGTCAAGATTAAAGAATATTTGTATCTTTAGATATGCGATCTTAACACCAGTGCCCATCTGAATGTTTACACTGCCACAAAATGATAGTTTCCCCCCTAATTTACATTCATGTCATTTATTTCCTGTTCTGCAATGTGTAATTCTGTCCACAAAGGTCGCAGGGTAATTCTCAGCTACTAATCCTTCTGCTCAAATGGCCAACAGTACACACTGTTCTTCTCATAGTTACTGGCAGCAGTGTCATGCCTGCAGAAGACAATACTTTAAGATACTGTTCTCCTTTCACAATTTCAGCTCTTAAAGGGGTTATGCACCTAAGAGCTAAAAAAATAAATGCTCCCCTAGTTGGTCTCACCAAGTCTCCCTGAGTATGTTGAGCTGTCTCCCGTCTTTCTAACTGCTGCCGTTACTGAGCTACAAGTTTTTCTAAAAGCTGGTTTATATCCAAGATGGTGCCGGCCGGGAAACTACCCATCATGCAGTGCTTCTCTCCAATTGGTCTATTTGCATACAAGCCCCCTTAGCTTTCTTTCCTGCCCACTGCTGTCATTACTATCACACAGTAAACACAGGAAAGTTTTTCACTGATTTTGCATCACATCTCCCCAGTATGTATTCCATACTAGCTGATGATGTAGCGGAGCTGATGCATGCATGATGTAGCAGAGCTGACGCACCGGGGCCAGGTTCTGCGCACATGAGTGGGGGGAGCCAGAACGGTAATCTGTTTGGGGGGCGGGGGTGTTTAGGTAGTGGGACAGGAGGGAGCCGGTATCTAATTCGCGGAAAGGGTGGGTTGGGGTGCCAGTGGAGGGGCGGCCACAATTATATGCAGCGCAGCAGAGAGATGACAGGCCCCTGGGCGGTGTCCTATGCGTCCAGTATATGGGGGGGTTGGGCATGCTGGTGGCAGCGGGCATAACCCGGTTTGGAGCCGGGGACCCAGATGGCCGTTCTGTGTCCGGAGGGGGGGGGGGGGTAACCAGAGTGTACATCTGATGTGTGTGTGTGTGCGTGGGGGGGGGGGGGAATTAGCGCAGGTCTGTGTACTGGGGGTTTTGTCAGTAACGGTTGCAGCACAAGAGGAAGCGGGCCTTGTCTAAAAGGTTACTTTTACAGCAGGATTTTGGAACCAAGTTGTCTCCCTTGTTCTTGAAGGAGGCCACATGATGCAGATGACGTTTCCTGAGGGCTGGGTTACCAAATCCAAAGACAGCTAACCCGGCCCCTATAGAAGAAATCACTTGGAGTCTACATGGAGTCTACAAAGGGAGGGTGGAAGAGGGAGCAGCACATTGTCGGAGAGGACACACAGAAGAAGATTTTAGATGTCCAGAGCAGCTAAGTATGAGAAAAAAAAAACAGGGAAAGGGTGCAGGATAGTTTATACATGTGTATTAGACAGAGGGTGGTATTGGGAAGGGGGATCTTTTAGAATATTGTTTTGGTTACCCAGATAAGTTACCCTTAAAGAGGATGTGCCACCAGGTACATCCTCTTTAATCTGAGCCCACAGATCGAACAGCGCAGTCACGGGGAAGCCGGTGCCGCGGTCAGTTTTTTCAGGCCGAGGCCCGGTTCCCGTGCACGGCGCCGTTCTATGCACCGGAACCAGCCAGTGCTCAAGCACTAGAGGTAGGCCGACCCGCCCCCAGTGGGAGAAATTCCCTCCCCTGTCTGAGTGCTAACCACTCAACTTAAGAGAAAGTATAGAAAGTAATAGGGTTACAACTGACCAATATATATACATAATATCCTAATAAGTATTTGCTAAAACATGCCTTGCTAAATGATTTTCTCAAGATATAGTGGGCTGCCCTTAGGAACACATAAAAGCAGTCCAAGATAACCACATCTGATTATACATGCAGTCATCAAACATAAAAAAAACTGGCAAAAATACAGCCATTAAGACTAAAAAGTGCTCATACACACAGATAAAGCTTAGCTGAATCTGTGCTGAACTATCTAATGTGTATGTTGAAGATGTTGGGGACAGAAGATCTAAAAAGCTGGATTTCAACCTAATCTTTTATCATAGGGAAGAAGAATCCTCTAAGAATAGCTTATCGTCTCCACTGAAAAGACATGCATGTATATGTGGGGTCAGGAGGAATAGAAGCTCGTCAAACAAGGACTTAACGAAAAGCTTCAGTATATAAAGTAAATGGGCACAGACAAAATGAGCCTTTGAAGGGTTTTTTCCTGGACAGATGCAAGTGTCACACCCAGGACCCATAGCTTTCCTGAGACCAAAGGCCCCCCGGCCTGTCTGGGACAGCGGACATGGTCGATAAAGTCAAGTTGACAGGTCTATATTGGCAAATTCGGTGGTGTATATCAGAAACCCTAGGATGCTAACATATACACACAGAAAATGTACCACGGAAAATGTAGTCTAAAAGTGACTACATTTGGCATATTTTGGACTGTAAATTATTTTCTTGTGGGGCCACTCTTTGACTACACTTGGCATACTTAAATCAATAGAATTGATTTTAATGGGAGTTGCATAAACAGTTTAGCACCATCCAACGTTAATGGAAGACGCAAACCTACAATTAAAAAAAAAAAAAAAGTGTAGACTCATACTTTTTTACTACCTCTGGCGGGCACAAATAGGCTAGAGGGGACAAGGGGGCCCTCAATCTTGGAATATTTGAGGGTGCCAGGGGTGGGACCAGGATCTATCAGACATTTACACAATACCCTGTGGAATAACCCTTTAAGATGGCAATACACTTTAGGTAATCATCTGCAGATCCAGTTGACACAAATGAATTTAGGGGCAGCCAGACTGCACATACTTGCCTGCTTGGGGAGTAAATAAAGATAGGGCCACTGGGATATAAAGATGCTTAGCTTTGCACTAGAAAACTTATAGCAGTGCCTGTGTGTGTCAACAGCCATTAACCCCCCACTCTCCCTATGGCCATAAAAACGATCAAGTCAGAAAAGTAGCTGTCAGCCAAATAACAGCTATTTAAGCTTTATCAGATTCTCTAAACATATTTCATATCGAATAATCTAAAGGAGAATTACTGTGCTCATTCATCTGTCTGACACAGTAAACCAGACCTTCTTATCCAGCTCTTCTTTGCTATAGCCGAGTAATTTTAAAAATTTTTCTCTTGCATCTTGTTCAAAGTTAACCTAAAATAAAAAAAGAAGACAGGAGAAGTAAGAAAAAAAAATAAAAAAAAAAATAGGAAGAAGAAGGTTTTACTAAACACCAAACTCATAAACTCTAGGTAACTAATGTGACAACCTGGGGGCTAACTGGTGCACAGGGCTGCCCATCCACAGTAAGATGGCCGGCAAAGGAAGGAATTCTTACTCCGATACAGAGGATTGGTTTCAGAAATGGACACAACCAGTTTTATTATCTTTACACACAGCAAAACAACCCTACAAAAGTGAACCCTAGGTCTACTACTATAAGCCCCACTACTCAGAACCTCAAAGAAACAAGCGTCTGTTCAATGATTCTGGTACCATCGGGCCTTTGCACAGTTTGCCCTCACCCAGACTGGCAGCATTTCCTGAGAGGATCACTCTGTATTATTCAACAATTTATCACCACAGATATGTTTGGCAACAGAATAACTATATACACACACACATACATTTTTATATAAAATATATATATATAAAATATATATATATATATATATATATATATATATATATATATATATATATATATATATATATATATATATACACACACACACTGCAGACGGCCATCGTCATGAGGGATGAATTTAATTTATAATTTAAATAGGTGCAGAAAAATGAATTTACTTATTTTTCTTCATAAGATAGACAGAAAAAATAATAATTTTGTTTAAAAATAAAACTTTTTTACAAATAGACATTACTCTACAAAAGTTATACATGTGATCATTTATTCGCTGGTAAAATATAGCGCAATACTAATGTATTGGAAAGTAATGAAATTATTCATGTACAGTACATCAACATCGGGAAGGGATCAGTCCAGCCACTGCTTTAGAGCAGAGTGGTGGTCGGTAACCTATACAATGAGCTGCCAACAATGCCAGGGAAACAACAGCTTATCAGAAGGAGACGGCAAGTGTGCTAAATTTATGTATTTGAAAAAAAGATTTTACTTGATGATGTATAACTATATTAGCTGAGACAGTAATACAACCTTAAAGTGTCACTGTTGTTAAATCTTTCAAAATCTAAATCAAGTAGAAGTGAAATAAAGCAAGCTTTTAATTTACATTCATTATTTTAATCATATATTTTTTTTAGTTATCATGCTGTAAAAGATAGCTGTACGGTTTGGCAGAAGACGGCACTCTGTCCAGTCAGGTGCTCGTGGTAGGAAGGAATCCCAGACAGTAGAACAGATGAATCCCAGCACTCACAGAATGAATTATGCTTGTTTAATTCAAGTGATTCAAGCAGGTACATGAAGGAGGGCGCGTTTTGGCCTAAGACCTGGAGCTGATGAAGCCCATAGGCCGAAACGTGTCCTCCTTCATGTACCTGCTTAAATCACTTTAATAAAACAAGCATATTTCATTCTGTGGGTGCCAGGATTCATCTGTAAAACAAAGCAGTACTTTTTAGTCTTAGGTTGAAGCAGAAAAAAAAAAAAAAAAACACGTCTAAACACATGAAGCCTGACCTGTACAGAGAGTCATGGCTCAATGTGTTTGTCAATCACATGACTGCCTTTTCTGTGAGCGCAGATGACCTGGGAAACACTGGACTTCCTGTGTTTAGACTTTTTGGAAAAGTCTAAATACAGAAAGTGCCGTGTTTTCCATGATAACTGAAATAAGTAAATAAATAAATGTGAATTGCAAACTTGATTTCACATCTAGTGTTGATTTAGGTTTTAAAAGTTAGAACGACAGTGACATTTTAATCTTGCATAATGATGCAATTGTCCTCTATACTTTTTGTATTAATTTCTTGCATTTAGTTTCCTTTATTTCCTCACTGTCAATCAATAGGAATCTTTGTTGTTTACTTTAAAGCAGATAATCTCTCTTGGTCATATAATGATGGATCAGGAGAATACGCATACCTATGCACATACTACAGTGTAAAAAAGACTATTATGGCTTCAGACACTGCAAGATAAATTGGTACCTGGGTATGCTAAGACATGTAGCTGCTATTTTAATGTGTTTATTAATATTTACAGCATTTAAAGAGAACCTGTCATCAGGATGACAACATAACAGAACTACACTAGGGTGCACAACTAAGTCTGAAAGGCGAGAGAAGTGCCTGGTTCTATGGGGTTACAATCCATCACATGATGTCTCTCAGCCAGTCACCTGCTCAGAAGATGAAGTGATTTAGTCGGTTTAGTGATTTAGTTTTGGTGACATGTCATATGATCAACTAACTGGATGAAAATGATCTTGTGATATACAATGTCTCCAGGGAAACAGAGGAGCTGCTTTAGTAGATACAATTATACTCACTAGTTTGGCATTACATTGTTGTTTAACCCCTTAAGGTCAAAGCCTATTTTCGTTTTTGCGCTTTTGCTTATTCCATTTTAAGTTTAAAAGTCCATAGCGCTTGCATTTTTTCACCTAGAGACGTATATGAGCGCTTATTTTTTGCGAAACCAATTGTACTTTGCAATGACAGGCATTATTTTTCCATAACATATGCTGCGAAACCGGAAAAAAATCATTTGCGCTGTCAAATTGAAAAAAAAACTAATTTGTTTTGATTTCGGGGAGTTTTGCATTTACGCCGTCCGTCCTATGGTAAAACTGACTTGTTATGCATGTTCCTCAAGTCGTTACGATTACTATGATATATAACATGTATAACTTATATTGTATCGGATGGCCTGTAAAAAATTCAAACCATTGTTAACAAATATACGTTCCTTAAAATCGCTCCATTCCCAGGCTTATAGCGCTTTTATCCTTTGGTCTATGGGGCTGTGTGAGGTGTCAGTTTTTGCGCCATGATGTGTTCTTTCTATCGGTACCTTGATTGCGCATATACGACTTTTTGATCGTTTTTTATTACATTTTTTCTGGATTTGATGCGACCAAAAATGCGCAATTTTGCACTTTGGAATTTTTTTGCGCTGACGCCGTTTACCGTGCGAGATCAGGAATGTGATTAATTAATAGTTCGGGCGATTACGCGCGCGGCGATACTAAATATGTTTATTTATTTATTAATTTATATTTATAAAATGGGAAAAGGGGGGAGATTTGGACTTTTATTAGGGGAGGGGATTTTTTATTAATAAAAACACTTTTTTACTTTTTTTTTTTTACTGTAACTAGAAGCCCCCCTGGGGGACTTGTATATAGACAGCACTGATCTCTCATAGAGATCAATGCTGTGTATATACACAGCAAAGGTCGATTAGATCGGTCATAGATTACTATGGCCTGCTGCAGGAAAATAGCAATCTATTGCCAAGTCGGGATCAGCGTCATTCCGACGCTGAGGCCCGGCACGGGCAGAAGAACGGATCTCCCCCCCGCGATCGCATCGCGGGGGGGAGATCCGTCCCATTAGACACCAGGGACGTGCGGCGCAGTGCCTCTAAGTGCAGCTGTCAGGTTTGACAGCTGCACTTAGAGGCTTAATTAGCCGGCGCGGCAACGGGACCCGTGCCGGCTAACAGAGGCACTGCCCGGCTGCACGTGTCAGCCGGGATCAGCGCCGTTCAGAGCGGGGTCCCGGCGGGACCCCGCTCTGAACACCCCGAGCGGCACCATGACGTATCAGATACGTCATGGGTCGCTAAGGGGTTAAAGAGGCCTGTCAGAGAGACATGAAAATACACTGACAAATAGGTTTAATTGGGGTGAATATATGTATTACAAACCTTGAGGAAGTTCCAGATACTCTTGTCCAAAGCAGTTGAAGAGTTCTGAACTTTATTTTGGCAAAAGCCCAAAAGATTGCCAGACAGCAGAGCAGCTTGTAGCTCACTAGACCGTGTTAAGAACTCCTTTTCTGTGGTCACCTGACTGATGTAGACCTGGCGAGGTGTGGGGTCTTGCGTTTGTTGTGGAGCTGCTTTAAGACAGTCAAAAGTAACCAATTTCCCCCCAAACTGGTAAAGGAAAAAAAAAAAAAAGAACACCGAATCAGAACATTAATTCAGCAAATCTGTGGTATTCATCATTGAAACAAATGAAAGAATAAATGAATGAATGAATGAATGAATGATGGTGATAATGATGATGGCTAACAACACTGTAACTATTATATAATGTATTATATAAGCCACAGGCACTTCACAATATCTAGTGGAGATCACGTTTACTTCTTCCCCTTCTGGAGATACTTAGCAATCTGGCTATACTGCAAGACTAAAACCCCTATTCCACGGGCCAACTGAGAGGGGCAAACGAGTGCTATTAGCGCTCATTTGCTCCTCGTTCCCTGCTCGCTGCCACCGCTATTCCAAGCGCAGCAGCAAGGGGGTGATCGCGGGGAAGGCCGCAGGGAGGTGCGGGGGGGGGCTACCCAGGTGATCGCTAGATCATCTGGGCAGCCCATGGCATACAGCAGCAGTCTGCTGCCGCCACTCCTATTCCACGGAGCAACGGCAGCATATCGTTGCTGTATGAGTCGTTTGTCTTTCAACATGTTTGAAAGACAAACTACGCAATGATCAGCCGACATGAACGATGTCGGCTGATCGTTACCTTCTATTCCACAGCCGATATCGGAATACGGACGATTATCATTCCATGGAATAGGGCCTTAAGGCAAACTGCTGACTCAAAGACTAAACAAAAGATATATCCAGTAAAGAAAGAATGCTGTAGCTTTCACATGCAAACAGGTTGAACCACAATGACGGGGACAATAAAGTTGTCATGAATGATGATAAATTAGTGTAATCAAGGCTGGTCAAAAAAATCTAGAACTTGTGAAAGCCTTAGTATGACAATAGCTTACTGCAAAAGAAACTCCAACTGGTCTTCTAATCCAGCGAGGGGGCTTTTTCAAGGGTGGGATTATAGTGGTCTGTGTGGCTTGCTGTGGCACTTGGAGAGGAGGTAGAAGTTGTCCTGTCCCAAAGGGATCCAAGTTATTAAAAGAGGATGATATCTATGGGGGGAAAAATAATCAAAAGATAGAAAGAAAAGCCACATTAGTTTTTGATAACAGCAGACTATTGTAAACTATAAAAAAATTATCATAATAAAGGAAGAATAATGAAAAAGTACTAGTAATAAAGGCTACTCTAGGCTGCCAGGAGATGAATATGCTTAAAAACAATCATTTTCAAATTTAAAGTAAGACTTACAATGTTCAATGCAATACTAGACAACAACCATCAAAAATCTCTTTCCACCTTAATAAATTGTATTGCTGACTCATCTTCTGCACACAGCACATATTAAAACGACTCTGTACCCACAATCTGTTCCCCTCTAAACCACTTTTACCTTTGGATAGCTGCTTTTAATCCAAGATCTGTCCTGGGGTCCGTTCGGCAGGTGATGCAGTTATTGTCCTAAAAAACAACTTTTAAACTTGGAGCCCTGTGTCAAACGGCCGTGGTCTAGAATATCTGTGCCCTAACTTTGCACCACCCCTCCGTCCCTCCTCCCCACCCTCTTCATCATTAGGAATGCCCCTAGAACAATTTCTCCTGTCTGAACATTGCACAGGTGCCTTAACGATCCAGCCCATGTGCCGGGCTGACACAGGTGATGAATAGGAGACAATCAGCCTGGAGCATTCCTAATGAGGAGGAGGGTGGGGAGGAGGGACAGAGAGGGTGTGCCAGCCTAATGCATAGTCACTCTAGGCCACGGCCATTTGGCATCACCTGCCGAACGGACCCCAGGACAGATCTTGAATTAAAAGCAGCTATCTAAAAGGTACAAGCGGTTTCGGGGGGGGGTCACATTGTGGGTACAGAGTCACTTTAAAGGAGAAGTCCGGGGAAAATTATTATTACGGTATTGTATTGCTCTCCAAAAGTTATACAAATCACCAATAAACACTTATTACGGGAAATGCTTCTAAAGTGCTTTTTTTCCTACACTTACTACTGCATCAAGGCTTCACTTCCTGGATAAAATTGTGATGTCACGACCCGACTCCCAGAGCTGTGCGGGCTGTGGCTGCTGGAGAGGATGATGGCAGGGGGATGCTCAGTGTCCCTCCAGTGTCCTGTGTCCCTCAGTCTCCCCATGCCATCATCCTCTCCAGCAGCCCCAGCCCGCACAGCTCTGGGAGTCGGGTCGTGACATCACAATTTTATCCAGGAAGTGAAGCCTTGATGCAGTAGTATGTGTAGGAAAAAAAGCACTTTATAAGCATTTCCCCGTAATAAGTGTTTATTGGTGATTTGTATAACTTTTGGGGGGCAATACAATACCGTAATAAAAATTTTCACCGGACACCAACTCCTGACGCATCATAGGAGGACACATGTCAGAAGTTTAGATAGGTAGAGGTATGGGAGCTTAGAAGGTCTCAGCACCACTCAGCTTTCTTTGGATTTATAAAGTCAATAAATTTTTTACTATACAGTTCATAAAGCCATATACAGCTAGTGCCGCTCTCCAAACAGAGCTGAAAGGTGCCCAGCAAAAGTGAACAGGCACAGCTCTCGGTTGAGTGTTTTTACCTGCCCTTTTTTAGCAACTGGTGGGGGTCTCAGTACCCGAACCCCCACCAACTGAAACCTCTGACAGGTCACTATGACATGTCATGTTTTTCAAAGTAATAGGCATCCTTTAATCGTTCCTGAAAAGCAAATAACATAGTAAAGAAACTAGCTAGTCACGGAGGGCAGAGAATAGTAGTGACAAATATACCATTTTACATGAGCTAATGTAAAGTATTTTTCATTAAATGCCACTAGCCCTGGTCGAGTGCCACTGACTGACAGATTTCTACCCCATTTCTGTAGAAAGGTAGAAAGCTGTGTATGGTTGGAGGTGTTTTAGCCACTGAATAACCATGACTATGTCTGGAAGAGCTGGCCGCTTGCTGCAAGAACTGAAGAGCATACATGATAGACTGATGGAGGCATCATCTGCCACTACTTTATGCTGCCCAGTAGGGGACAGCATAACAATAACGACTGGTTCCCTTTAATGTGTCTAATCCTGCTTGATTTTGGAAATGCATAAGCCACAGATAAATATCATATACACATCAAAGGAACAGGACTGCAATCCCATAACAGGAGAAAGTGGACCCACACACTGACCTTGTGGAGTTGTGTGGTGTGATCCGGTGAGTTAGCAATGACAAAAGCACTCCTCGGACATCACAAGAGAGACAAAGAAGAGGATTTCCAAGAAATGTTATTGGCACAGACAACGCATTTCAAGAGCCAATGCTGCCCTCTTCATCTAGAAGTAACCAGAATGTGGTGTCCAGGGAATGTAATGGTCATGTTGCTAAAGCAATGGCATGATAAGATGTGTATATGTTCCTGTCACCAACACCAATTTATATTCTGTGGGTGCACGCTGGGACTCACCCGTTCAGCTTGGCTCCTCTGCTGAGCTTCTAGGCTTCCACCCATGACAGAGTAGATGCTGACCCAACCATCAAAAGATGCAGCAGAGAAAACAGATGGATTCCGAGGACACCACTGGACATCAAAGCACCACTGGTTTCTGACCGGCAGCTCATATACCACCTAGAAAGTAGAAATAATGGCTTAAAATATAAACCACAAAAAATAAATTGACAAGATTCATATATTTGCCTGCCTAGTATCCTAGTATAAAGGCTGCATTAGATGGACCGCACTGCACTGGGCCAATCTCCTAGATAGGCAATCACTTATGGAGTGTTCACACGTACAGTTTTTTTTTGGTTGCAATCGGTAAAAACTAAATCCGGAACGGATTTAAAAAAAAAAAAAAAAATTTCCTTTATAACCTCTTCTTTATTTATAGTCTTTTCCAGGCTTTGGCTTCGATAATTGCAATGAAAAATCTGTCTGTGTTAACATACCCCAGAGCCAATTACACTGGGGTAATATCACATCTATCGTTGATTTAGATTTTGAATGTTATAACGACAGTGACACTATTGGTTTGGGCTTGTATCAGTGTACATAGAAACATACATAGATTTAAAATAAATGTGTGTATGTATATATATATATATATATATATATATATATTATATATATATATATATATATATATAGAAAGGTGGACACAGCACTCAAGGAAACTTATGCAGTTGGTGCCAGCAGTGTATACCCCTGAGGACCATGGGTACGAGTGCATACAAATGAAGAAGATCACTGCGGCACTCCGGTACAGCTCGTGTTGAAATAGTGTAGTTTATTTCTCCCGCAAAGTGCATTATCCAAGGGTTCGTACGAACTCTGTTCGCACCATCCCTAATGTATAAATATAATTTTTTTTTTTATTATTCT
The DNA here is from genome assembly GCF_027789765.1 of Dendropsophus ebraccatus. Classification (NCBI taxonomy): domain Eukaryota; kingdom Metazoa; phylum Chordata; class Amphibia; order Anura; family Hylidae; genus Dendropsophus; species Dendropsophus ebraccatus. The sequence continues at coordinate 62,392,029 of NC_091461.1, forward strand.
TAACCCCCCTAGGTAGAAGGTTAATTTCAATACCATTAGGGGTGGGGGGGGGGGGGGGGACATTTCCTGCGGCACCAGTCATCAAGCTGGGATGAGCTTAAAGGGTCTAGCTGACCCACATTGATGATCACTTTGTGAATGATTCCCAGCAGAACCAGATACTGAATGCCAACACAACTTTCTCCAGACCTGAATCCCATAGAAAGCCTATGGAATTAGCCGAGTCCCTGCGGTGAGGCTGGGAACTCTGTACCCCAGAATCTAAATGGCCTAACGGCTGGGGTGAGTGGGATGCCATGTCTCAGTAGACAATGAGGTGACTTGTGAACCGCAGGAGACAATGTTGTCAAGCTGTAATTGATGCACATGATGAGATACTGAAACACGAGCTTAGTTCATTGGAGGGGCATATGTATTTTAAGCTATGTAGAATAACTAATACTGCCCTGGGCTGGGTTCACACTACGTATATTTCACTCAGTATTGTGGTCCTCATATTGCAACCAAAACCAGGAGTGGATTGAAAACACAAAGGATCTGTTCACACAATGTTGAAATTGAGTGGATGGCCGCCATTTAATGGCAAATATTTGCTGTTATTTTAAAACAACGGCTGTTATATTGAAATAATGGCAGTTATTTACTGTTATATGGCGGCCATCCACTCAATTTCAACATTGTGTGAACAGATCCTTTTGTCTGTTTTTAATCCACTCCTGGTTTTGGTTGCAATATGAGGACCACAATACTGACTGAAATATACGTAGTGTGAACCCAGCCATAAAATGTAGGAAAAACACAGCAGCCCCTCCTGCTGTATCCCTTTCTGTGCATGTAATAGCACAGGCAGCAAGCAGAGAATGAGGGGGGAAGCAAATGATGACCTGACAGGTCGGTGCTTGCTTCACCCTCATTATCGTGCTGTGTAATGCAGCCTTTATTTCTGAGCTCTAAGCACAATATAGAACAAATTCTCTTTAAAGCTCACTATCAGCAGGTTTGGGCCAATTGATATCACCCAGCTGCTCTTTGCCTTAGGACTGCAGTGCTGTTCTTCTTATATCAGTGGGGTCCGGTATTAAGCCGCTTTTTGATAATTGCCCATATGCTAATCCCCGGGTTCAGAGCATTCTAGGCGTTCTCCGTCCACCTGGAGCAACCCCCTCGGCCACCTAACCTGCCCCTACCGGTTCGCCCACTATGCATATTCATGTATGCATACTTAGGCCACTTGTTATATGCGTGGTCATATGCATATATGAACATGCATAGTGGGCAGGCCGGGAGGAGCAGGATAGGCAGGCCAAGGGGGTGCTACGGAGAATGCTCCGAACCTGGGGATTAGAATATGGGCAATTATCAAAAAGCGGCACAATATCGGTCCCCAAAGAAATAAGAAGAACAGCACTGTAGTCCTCAGGTAAAGAGCCTCTGGGTGATATCAGCAGGTTCATTGGCCCGAACCTGCTGATAGTGCCACTTTAAAGTGCCTTTTGCATTGGTTCTACACATACAAGGCATTGGTTTATATGGGGACAGTTCTAGGTTCTTGGCTTTTTTGTCTCTCTTCAGACACAGTCAGTCTCTCAGTATAGTCACCATCACTGCTTAAAATATAGGCTGCTATTACTCCAAATTAAATAAGGCAAACAAATATACAATTGCTAAGAAAAATAACTAACCTCACTTGTGCTTGGATTCCAGCATAGAATACGATGATCTTTAGAACTGCTGAGAAGTAGTTCAGGGTCATCTTTGCTCCATGAAATTGACAAAATACCCCTAAAGAGAAAATTGTGTAGCGGTTATCGCAGGTAACTTTTCAAGATAAGCTGTCCTGTGTGTACAATTGCTGCACAATTCTTAACTTTTGGTTCCCCGTGCCTTCTCAAAAGGTCAGAGACTCAATAGTTCCCTTAAAGTTATTCCCCTGGTACACATGGCCAGGCTCCATGGCCCATGCATGTATTTTTTGTGGCTGCATGTGTCCCGGTGGTATGGTTCAATTGTTGAAATGTTGAGGCTGGACTACCTTCCTTGATCTTCTACCTCTTTCCCATTGACTGGCTAGGCTTATTGCACAGAACCTCAAAACAAAGCTTGTCATTGTAAGCAACATTTCAGCGTCTCAGCTACACCTCCAGGACACTTTCAGGTAGAAATATAACTTGAATTTTAGTGTGACCCAACAGCCCGGAACACTAACATGGGTGCATTTAACATGTTTTCCCGGCAGCTATCCAAAACTGGCCGAGGATTTATATGACCCTCTTTAAGATAGGCAAACAAGTGTTGTAATTTTGTTTTCAGCAATACAACTGTACATTAAACCAATTATTTCACAAATGGACACAATTTATCTTTACCTTGTGTGATTCTCCAGCATTTTCAGAGGGGAACTAGCAAAGCGGAGATCCCAAACTTGAACGACTGGTAAACGGTCATCTTCAGATGAAAGGACAAGCTGCGTTGCTACCTCTGGGTGCCACAACATTCCTGAAAGGTGCATCTTGAGGAAAAAAATATTCAAACCTTCAGTAAATGACTAAATTACAGGATAAAGACATAAAGTCATCACTTAGTCTGTAACGTCCTGATCCCCTTCCAAGCTGGCAGCATGGATGACAATAAAAGCATTCAGAATATATCTTTGTAACCTGTGTCTGTTAGTTTAATTTACAAAAAAACACACATTTATTTGAGCTGTGAATAGCATGAAGGAGGCAAGGAATACTGTCTCCTGGGCCCTACCACCACTATACCTCGCTTTGCTGTATCCACAGTGTGCTGATAATTCAAAGGAACAGGCATACATCACAGTAAGGTGTAGCTGTGCTAGAACCCAGGGGACCACAGGCCCCGCCTACTTGACACTGTTCACAGCCCAAGTTAAGGTTTTTATTTTACTGAAAATAAAAAGAGACAACAAAAGGTATGCCCTGAATGCTTTTATTGATATCTAGCCAATAAAGTCACCAGACCGATAGGTGGTTAGATGGTCTCAACCCTGTGCTCCAGAATGAAAGGTTACCCACCATCTATATTACTAGCAAAAGCCTTGTTCTCCAGCAGGCACTATGGGAATTGTAGTTTTGTAACAGCTGCAGGACCAAAGGTTCCCCATCACTGATTTATACTACTAATGTATTCCAGGACTACAACTCCTAGCATCTACATGGTGGGCTGTGTGGTCCTACAACCGCTAAAAGATGTTTCACCAAGGGGAAAAAGATTATTTGATAATTATTTTTAAAAAAAGTTTGTACTGGGTCTGGTCGTGCACTTACTCTGTTACTGTGGTCACTGACTTTAATAACTGGTTCGTTCTTCCGGAGGTCCCATACCACTGCTTTACCACTAGGATGAGCAGAGGATAATATGTGTTGAACCTGTTGGTTCCATGAAACTGCACTGATGTCTTCTACAGGCTGAAAAAAATTAAATATTACACGCATTTCTACAAGAGAAGAGAGTCTATAGTTTTCGCTTCTGCAGACCTTTGGCCTCTTCAAGGGACAACGACTGCCATGTGAAGCCATTAGGCTTGGCTCCCAAAATGCCAACAGTATACAGTACTATACTCCTATACTTGTAGTCAGTTTTTAACAACAGGGAGATCAATCGAGCTTTGTTCAGTTGTCAATGAGATGAGAACCTGAGTGCCCCCTTCCTTTTTATTATCACAATATTCCCCATTTATTTAACAAAGAAAGAAGAACCTTTGAAGGGATCAGGCAGTATCTAAACAATACCTACTCATTCTAGTAAAGTAAAAAGTTATGTCACATGCTCTGATGGCCTGTGTTCTCTAAAGGCCCTATTACATGGAGGGATAATCTGGCAAAAAGGCAAATATCTCTGTGTGTAATGGAGCCAGCGATTAATGCTCGTTTATCGGCTGATCGCTGTATTTCAGCATGTAAAAAAAAAAGCAGTTGTACAGAGTTGGGCATCAAGAATGTTCCCTGAGGTCTCATGAACCCGTCTCCCAAAAACATTGACAAAGCAAGAATACACAGTATTAGAAAGTGAAAAAATATATATTTTATCACAAAGGAAAGATGCCAGAAATTAGCTTTAGCACCTTTAACTTTGTTTTCTGTTATGTAGTATTCCACTAGGAAACTACTGGTATATACCATAGTTTTGTACAATTTAACTTACACTCTCCTCTGACAAGGTATACTCTTATGTATCATTACCTGCTTACCTGGGATTTTGCTCCTGGGGTCATTGGCACACTGAAATTATTTAGGTCCCATATGAAAACTTCAGAATCATTGGCACCAGAAGCCAGGAGATTGTTCTGAAATTACATAAATGCCATATAAATTTATTACTGGAATCTTAATGCTTTAGTGCTCGATCATCCAAAATGCTTGGCAAATAGCATAGGCAAAAACTCAAAAAATTAAAACAACTATCCAAGAGAATACTTTTTCCAAGGGGCACCTGAATTACAAAAATAATTATTACTCACCTCCCCTAATCCCTGCTGCTGTTACTGCAATGATCAATGGGTCTCTGCTGACCTCCACTTGCCTGTCCCATCCTAATTTACAGGAAATGTATGAAAATGGCATATCAGCTAATCCCTAGCCACAGCAGTAGAAATAGGCATTTCTCCTGTGTTGAGAGGGGGACTACAAATTGGCGATTAGTGGACCCAGTGAGCATCACAACAGTAGAATAGGGAGACTAGTAATGCTTATTCTTTTTACCAAGTCTGTCCCTTTTTAAAATAAAATTATCCAGCCAACATCTTATCTCAAATGAGTAAACGGAATTAAGAATAAGCAAAAACCCAACCACTATTCTTAGGCAGCAGGACTAGACAGTGTCCCTCATAACTTGAGGTTTTGCCCCCCATGAGTGCCCTTCATGAGAGAGAACCATAAGTGCCCCCCATGACTTGAGGTTATGCCCCCCCCCCCAATCACTCACCAAACCTCTGCACATCAAAAAGTTTGTGGTACCTGAAACGGGTTGAGGTCAAGTGCTCGGACAGGGCCTGTGTGTTTTCCATTCTTTGCGATAACTGGTTCTTTCCCAGATGTCAAAATTTGTGAAGTGCTGTACAAGGTTATTTCTCCATTATCTCCCCCACCTACAATAACTCCAGAAGGACCAACAGAATCTCCGTCAAAGCTGCCCCAGATGATCTTATGAAATCTGAAAAAGAATGGGAAACAGGAAAGGAGCACTACAGCAAATCCAATATAAGTGAGGAATGAGAGAAAACAATGATCTTATATTTAGGAGACTGTTGTATTCATAGTTAGAGCGTATCCTCCGCCCATCTCTGTGGCGGCTGGGGGCTGCATATCTGCATACACAGCAACCACAGCAGTCCACAAGCTGTAAGGAAGGTGCAGGGAAAGCTGCCACCAGCCCTCTCTTCATAAACACAATGGACTCAAACTATGAGTCCACTGCATTCTCTTTATTCCTATAAGCTTAATCGTACAGTATTGTTTATGTTGTTATGACTGATTGGATCAGTGGATTTGTCCCCAATACTGTGCTGCCATTGCAAACGGCATTATAGTCTGATTACACTTTAAGGGTCCATTCACATGTACAGGTTCTGCAGCAGATTTAATGCTGTGTTCTATGATTTAGTTACATTGATAGCTGTAGCATAAAATCTGCCATAGATCCTGTAGGTGTCCATTGGCCCTAACAGAAGAATGTTTTCTTACACAAGTGGAGAAATTGTTTAACAAGACAGGCACAAGAATATCAATGTCAGTTTTTCACAATGACAAATGCAGTTAGGCTAGGTTCACACTGCGTTTTTGCAATCCGTCTTTTAAAAAAAAAACGATGCATTCGTGTGCATCCGTTTTGATCCGTTTTTCTGTTGACTTCCACCTTAAAAAAATATATAACAGGGAGCACACAGGGAGTCTATATATAACTGGGGGCAGAACACAAGGGGTCTATATTCTGCTGAAGGAGCACACAGTGGTCTATATACTACTGGGGGAGCACACAGGGATCTATATAATACTGGTGGAGCACACAGGGGGTCTATATACTACTGGGGGAACCACACAGGGGGTTTACATACTACTGGAGGAGCACACATGGGTCTATATCCAAGTGGGGGAGCACACAGGAGGTCTATATCCAAGTGGGGGAGCACACAGGGGGGCTATATACCACTGAGGAAGCCCACAGGGGAGCTATATACAAGTGAGGGAGCACACAGGGGGTCTATATACTAGTGGGGGAGCACACAGGGGGTATATGTAACTGGGGCAGCACACGGGGTATATACGACTGGGGGCAGCAAACAGAGGGTTTATATACAACAGGGACAGCACACAGGGCCAGCGTCAGCACCCAGCTATATATATATCTATTACAGCAGGATAAATATATTACAGCAGGACCTCTATACACAAAACAACTAGATATCTGTATCTATCTATCTATCTATTTCTCTATCTACAGTATCTATCTCGCTATCTCCTATCTATCTACAGTATCTATCTATCTATCATATGAACATGGTAAGACCTCTAGTTCTCCTATATACAGGTCCTGCAGTGATATACAGAGTGTGTGTATATATATATATATGTCATGCTGGTGCTGCTAGTTCTCCTGTATGCAGCTCCTGCTGTGTGTGTGTGTGTATATATATATATATATATATACACACACACACACAGCAGGAGCTGTATACAGGAGAACTAGCAGCACCAGCATTATATATATATATCTATATATTCCTGTGACTGGGTCTGACTCCCCCAGAGTCCTGACTACCACAGAGATCAGGAGATCAGGAGATACAGGAGGAGAAAGATATGCAGCAGCCGCATGTTTCTTTTGCTGCAAATTTTTCCTCGCCTGTCTCTCCATGATTTGCTCCTCAAAGGGGCCCGCCGAGGCTCTGTCGCCCAAGGGCCCACAAGAAGCTGGAGCCGGCCCTGACAGCACACAAGGGGTCTATATACTTTTGGGGGAGAACACGGGGGGCTATATATAACACACAGGCGTCTGTACACTACTGGGGGAAGCACACAAGGGGTATATACTACTGAGGGGAGGCACACAAAGGGTATATACTACTGGCGGCTGCGTACAAGGGGTATATACTACTGGGGGCAGCACACAGCAGTCTATTGTTGTGGAGTGCGTGTCGAGGGGGGTGCCCCAGACATAACTTCGCTTGGGGCCCCAGAAATGCCAAGACCTGATTGTACTGATATGGTTCCCAGCAGCACAGTATAGATCTATTGTGTAGCTCGCAGACCAGCCTATCAGCGAGCAGTGCGGGGATGATTGACAGGCAGAGAGACCCAAAGAGAATATTGTTGGCACAAAATGGACCATCTGGTCCTTCTACGGTATAAACATTTCAGACGGGCACAGACAACAACCAATGACATAGTTAAACAAAAAGAGCACTCACTCAGTTAGATGGAAACTACTGCTGATAGTAAATACCACAAAAAGGCTACATCAATGCACAGTAAAACAAACCCCCTAATTCATCAACCGGTGACACTCTGCTGCAAAAAAAAAATGCCCACTCTAGCAGGGGGGGCAGGCAGCTTATTGACACACATTACAAAGTTATTTCTTTTTTCAATGTGTGTAAATTAGGCAGAAAAAGTAAATGGCTGCACTCTCCCCTTTAAGTAATTCAGAAATTTCACACATAATCGTCACAGTCTGTGCCGTCCCAATGCTTCTAGTGCAAAGTGCGGGCAAACTCCAGACGCCGCCGTGCACCACAGACTTAGTAACTCATGAGGTCACGGATACAAAGTACAGAGGCCATACTTACGACTCTGCACATCTCACCTAATCTCACCTACGCTGCGGACCATCTCTGTTGAGCGCTGGACTCCAATATTGCTCCAAGTTGCCCAGGTACTGTTACTAATAACGTGTATACTTGAGTGGGCGTTTTTTAACCCTACAGAGCTGTAACGAGCGACAGAATCCGCCAGAGCTTCTCCACACAGATTCCTGAACAGAGTAAGCTCTTCATTTTTATGCCTATGAATTGAAAACGTTCTAACAGCTCCTGTATGCAGGTGTCCCATTGAGTGTATAAAAAAAATTTAAAAGTCCACGTTATACCTGTTATCTGCTGGGAATACACCTTTTCGTTTCATTTCAGGATGAGGGTCCCCAAAATCCACCTCAAATATCTCAAGGGCTGCACTGGTGTTAAAGGAGGCATCAAGCTGTTGTGCAGAAGTACCTTAGAGAAAAGACAACGTATAGATAAAATGAGCTCATTGGCTTATGAATAGTTCATAGCAGAACTATAGCTGTTATAGCGGAGATATATTATATATACACACACACACACACACATACACTGCAGATAGAGCATTTAAACGAATAAAAGTATATGTATATTTTAGAAAAGTCAGTACTTTCATGCACACATTCATGCAGCCATTTAATTCACAAAATTTATATTGTCGTATGATAAATTGTAAATTCTAAATAAAACTATCCCCTCATTTGGTTCAAAACCGTAACAGTGTGAAACAGCAGAACGCATTTCGGCTATATGCCTTTGTCAACTGCCTCAGGCAGTTGACAAAGGCATATAGCCGAAATGCGTTCTGCTGTTTCACACTGTTACGGTTTTGAACCAAATAAAATTATGAGATGAATATGGTGAGTGCCGGAATTTCCATTTGATATACTATTTTGGGACTACGCTCCTTTCCTCGTGCACCACCAACTTGCACAGAGTGCCGCTCTGATCCTTCTCATATACACTATAGCATACCTGTAGCTAAATAAATCGGGTATTGTTTGGCTGGACTCCAGGACTGGACAGCAGATCGCTCGATTTCCTTCAACTTCATTTTCTATGGTACAAAAAAATAAAATAAATTAAAACCTTTTGTAAGAACTGGAATTCAGTTCCAGGCTGCTGCACCCTCATCCTCCTTTCTGCTTTATAATGAATATATTCTATCCATAGCAAGACACAGTGTCACACACGTAATAAGAAGGAATGAATGAAACCCAGTGCAGATGTGAGGTGGCAGGTCCTATTCTGATGCAGATCTGCTCTGGATTGTGTAGCAGGTTTCACATAGTCAATGGTGAGTATGTTAAGCAAAACTCCGCCGAGGAATACCTTCTGCCTCGGTGTCATAGAGTGACTATATGGGAGAGCTCCCACCTCTCCGCTCAAAGAATTGACATGACAATGTTTTGAGTGGACAGCGATGGAAGCTCACGGCATCATCAAAAGTGATGATGGTAGAAGTTAAAAAATCCAGTCAATACCACATCTTCTGTGCACAGACCATAATTACGGAGCGTGTGAGTGCCCCCTTAGCCTTTTCTTTTTACTTTCCCACACCATCAGATACAGGCCTACTCTTCACTCTCAGGCCATGCCTTTTACCATGGATACGAACTTACTTCCAAATACTCACTTTCACATTGGTCTTGGCATCAGCCATACTGCCAAGGGTATGACTATACCACTCATGCAGCAGTCCATAAACAAGCATTTCTTATATTCATATACACATTTTTCATAGGGGCAAGTAAAGGTTACTTACAAATCACCTTCCTTGCAGGCTGTTACTATACTGGGTTCTGAGAATGCGGCGGCAGTCATACATGCACAATTTTGCTCCTTTCACCACTGGAATTATCCATAACCAGAAGCTTCTATCGAGAACGAACGGAGCAGAAGTGCTCATGTGCCTTAATGTATATACATTAGGATTCTTAGGATTGCAAGGGGGAAGGGATAAGCTGTTATGGTGGGATAACCCTTTTAATAATTTATATGGATTCTCCACAATAGGCGTGTGTGCCATACCTTTACTTCCAATGCTCCATTCACAGTTCAGTAACCTGGCGCCAAGCAAAGGAGTCATTTTACTCCTACCACCGGGACAAGGAAGCCTGCATCATGTTTTAAGCTTATTTTAGCAATAAACATTTTAAACAAGAGACTAAATCTGAGAGTTATCCATAAGAGATTGGATTTCTAAGCCAACTTTAGCTATAGGATTTCTAAGCCAACTTTATTTGGAGCCTCTCCATCGGGGGTCTGGGAATGCTCAGCCCCACCCCCATAAACAGAGCAAAAAAAAAAAAAAAAAAAAAAAAAAACACACAGGAAAAAATTATCATCTACAAGTTCAACGGGATTTCTACAATGTTACAGCACCGGGCACACTACAGACAATGAAGGCAAGAGATCTCCTGCCTGTTACCTTTCACCATTCACCACAGACAATTACTGAGGAGCTGGTAAGAAAATATGAGTGACAGTGACTACTACTTTTACAGGAGCACCTGCCCGCCACCATGTTAGAAAACAACAAGGGTGTATATACGTTAAGCCAACTCCCCGTCTGACTTGTTGTATGAGTCACTGAAGGTGGAGACGCTCCGCTTAGACGTTTAATATTATGTAACAAGTGGTAAAGAGCGGACTCCAGCACTGTTCATGGAAATTACACTCTCCGCTATTAATATAAGGATTTCACTAACCACTGGACTTTAAACTTTACTTTTTTGTGTGTAATAATGGCGTTTTACAGAGAACACTCAGTGCACATCCATAATAATCAAAAATACAGATATATTATAAATGAAATGCTATTGGTATGTTAACAATGTTGCGTCTGTATTTCTGTACAGTAAATCTTAACCCTACTTCATAGACTTCAATAGGCAATTTCTATCTATTTCTATATTTTACATACCCCAGTGATTAAAGGGTGTCTACACTAGAAGTGTACAGATATTCAGAGAACCCCATTAGAGTTTCTATCGACTTCCATTAAATATCCATCCATATATCTTGTGCCGCTCTTACAGCGGAGGGAAGTGGGGCGGCATAGAAGCAAACAGGCAAAGAAATGTTTATGGGCGCTGCTGCCCATTTATTTTAGTGATCAGTGAGAGTCTCAGTGCTGGACCCTCACTAACAAGCTGCTCTGTAATGTTAGAAGTGCCCTTTAACATTATCATATTAAGGTCAGGAAAAAAAATAAGGATGCAAAATGGTCGGGTGAAAGCAGTCTAAGAGGTCTGGCATGACTACGCAAATAAATTGGCGCATAGGAAGTGAGATGGTTAGCTTATATGGATGAGGAATAGCTACACAGAGAATAAAGATTATATATATATATATATATATATATATATATATATATATATATATATATATATATATATATATATATATATATACACACACACACACGTGCACACACATATACATACACATATATAGATAGATAGATAGATAGATAGATAGATAGATAGATAGATAGATGAGGATATGAAGAGACGGCACTCCGGATTTAAAGTGAAAAACAAAAGTGGTTTATTCACCCATCAAAGTTGCAACGTTTCGATCTACTCAATGAGATCTTTCTCAAGCAGTGATACAATAGTGTAGATGGCGGGTATATAACAAGGAGGACACTCCCATCAATCAACCCCCAATCAGTGACATCATACTATTTTGCATATATAAACAATTTCAAAACATAGAAGATGCAGTGTAATACAGTGAAATGTAATCATGATTCATGACCCAAACAAATATACATATACATGTGTTTAAATACAGCCGATCATCGATCCCGATAGTGTAAAGTCCAAAATACATAAATCAAATTCAAGTCCAGTTCATCAATGGTTAATAGAGGCAGGCCGTCACTCACCCCAAACTCTAGCAATCAGCTGTTCACTCTCCCGGATACATGCTGAAGTATGTTTGTAAACAATCGCACAGAGCGTGCGCGAGGTGAACGCAATCATACTGGGTCAGTTAACAATCGCCACCATAACTGACCCAGTATGATTGCGTTTATCTCGCAAGAGATTGTGCACCCACCATATATATGTGTGTGTAGGTATATGTTATACCTACACTTACTCAATTTCCAATAACCTCCCAACTTAGATCAGTAAACAGTAAAATCTAACACACATGGTGGCAGGAAAGAAAGGTTAGAAATAAATAAATAAATAAAAAAACAACAACCCCCCCCGTGCCCCATTTCCTTATAATAGCATGAATACATCCCTGTGGTTCACTATGCAGGACTAGGAGCAGGTAACATCTTTCTATCCCTGCGGCTCAGATCCTGCACTACCACCTACTAGTCATTGTAGGTATTAGGCCGGCAGCAGGGTTCTCCCAGCCCAGCATTATACAAAGCCCCAGCAGTCAGGCGTCATCCCCCCTGACATCACTGTGTATCCAGCTCTTATCTGTGGACACTGAACTGGAAGAGAAATCATGTTCTATTGCTGTAAATTGTTACAGAATCTTCCTTTCCTCTCCCGTCATTCCCGTAAGGTAACAGAAAAGAAGTGAAAACATGTCACTTTCTATATATCTGTCACCCTCCCAACTTGAGACGGCGTGATGAAGATTGAACTTGGCACCTGCTTTGTGCAGCGGCGGCGGCAATTCTACATCAAAGACGGCAGACACCATCATACCTGGGACGGGAGACTATGCTCATTGGGGCTCCATACGCCACAGGCATCAATGTGAGGAGCTGTTCGAATAAATCACATTTGTCAGACGCCGACCCAGGGGCATAACCTCTTTTCCTGACTTGTACTAAAGAAAATCGCAGCAGTCAGAGGCGGCTTTCATCTTATCTACATGTGAAAGAGGAATACCTGATATTCTCACTAAAATCAGGACTTGGGGTACAAGCCCTCCTGTGTTTAGGATTTCGGGACAAAAAAAAAGTAATTTTCTATGCATTTCTCATCCATTCCATGCGTCAGGTGATCACTGCAATATGGATAGCGCGAAGAGAAACTCATGCAATGTGCACAACTTTTTATTATACTCCTTCACCCCCAGCATGCAACTTGCTAGACTCCATTAAAAAAAAAAAAAAACAAAGTCTGCCATCTTGATTCCTGTATCCTATACAGTATTCTCAGTGCAGCAAGTAACAGGTCAGTGACACAGAACTTCTGCCCCTAAGCTTACACTATAGAGTATAGATGAGTGGCAGACTTACGGACCACCAACTGCTCATGAGGACTGGGGATAGGACACACTAGAGAATCAGAACACAGAAGAGACAGGCAGTGGGAATCAATGTGGCTGATCATTATATGAGCTCACATCTGATATCACTGCTCTCCTGGTCTTATAGCCGCAATATGAGCATTCTGACAGGTGATGATGCAATTCCTGCAATTTCACAGGACAGCACCCAGGAGACAACCATTGTCTATACACAATGCCCCCCCCCCCCATTTATGCTGGCTGCTATCATCACCTATCTTATGGACAGGCCATAACCCTTGTGTGTGCTGTCTACTTCAGACACCCATAGTACTGATTAATCATATAGCACTGCTAAGGTATATAACACATAGTGAACCAACATTTGTAGCCATGGCATGTTTCCTGCGGTATTATGGTGGTGGTCTCCCACACAAGCCCTGCCTTTAGCAGACTATACTGAAATATATATGGCAGTGGCTGTGGCAGTGTACCTATACCTATTTCAAGTTGTAAGTCCGCTCTCAGAGCCAGAGTCCGATAAAAGCAATGGATTACCGATAACTTCATTACTGGAAACACACATATGGACATTGGGTTTCTCCATTAGTAAAAACAATACAGAAACAGCACATTAAAGAAGTTCTCTGGTACTCTAGGGGCTAGAAAAATACAGTACTCTCTTCTGAATTTTCTGCCCCTGCAGCACCCTGTAAAGGACCAGCGGCCTCTTCCTGCATGTATGGCACATAACTCCGAAGACACTTCTGGACGGACTCTAAGGGAGCGTTTACACAGACAGATTTATCAAACAGATTTTTTTTTAAGCCAAAGCCAGGAATGGATTTGGGAAGAGGAGAAATCTAGGTCTTTCCTTTATGATCTGTTCCCTGTTTATAGTCTGCTCCTGGCTTTGGCTTCAATAATCAGTCAGATAAATCTCGAGATTTAGATGGTCCCATAAACTTGTAGTGGGAGTCCATCCAGGTCACATGACACAGAGTCAGGAGTAAACACGAGTGGTTTACATAGAGAGGTTTATCTGGCAGATTTTTTACGCCAAAGCCAGGAACAGACTATAAACAGAGAACTGGTCATAAAGGAAAGACCGAGATTTCTCCTCTTCTCAAAACTATATCTGGCAGATAAATTTCTCTGTGTAAAGGCACCGAAGGTTCATACTACTCCAGGCTCATACTCCTGAACACCCAGGCCACAGCTGATTGAAACTTTTCATATGTCTCCGACACAGCAAGTCTTTTTTTAATGTACGCTTTAAGGCTATGTTCACACTACGTAAAACAACGGCCGTAGTCCTCGCCGTAAAACTACGGCCATTGTTTTGAGGTTCCCTATTATGACTGCAATGCAATGTAACTACGGCCGTTGAATGCACACTACGTATCAGATAACGGGCGTTGTTTATACGTCCCCCGTGAAAAATGAACATGTCAATTATTTCCGGCCGGTAATGCTGCAACAACGGCCGTGGATTTCAATGCTGCCGCGAACGTAAAACTTATATCTGCTGAATTAAACTTGATTTTGATGTAAAAAAAATTCTGAGTGGTTTGTCGGGCTGGGTGCAGTATTTAAAGTAAATGACCTGTTTCATCCCGTTTATAAACATGCTAGGAAGCAAAATTAAACAACGGCCGTAGTTTCACGACTAGCCCGTAGGCTCGTAATTCTACGGCCGTAGTTTTGGTTGCAAAAGTCCGGACGGTGAAAACAACGGCCGTTATTTTACGTAGTGTGAACATAGCCTAAAAGTACAGAAACCAAAATCACTTTAATGCATATTAGCATTGCCCCCCCCAGCTCTGTAATATGTTTGTTATATGCTGGTTTTTCATTAGGATACCATTGTTATATACCTAATATCTTTAGCGTACATCATTCCTCTGCCTGGGGCTATCTTGCTTTGATGCCTTTCACTGTATAAACAAAACTTTTCAATAAAAATCTATGACATTAAAACTGGGTCATTATTCCCATTATTTAAATCACAGCTGTGATAAAATAAAAGCTGAGCTGTGATTGGTTGCTGTGGGCAGCTTATACACACTTTGATAATTCTGGGCCTATATATTTTTTAACATCCCCTAAACCAATGAGAGATTGGAAACTGAGCAATTTTGGTGCATTTTACTTTCCATTAAACAATTACTCATATGCTGCAACCACCAGGCACCAGACACTGTGAGGCAGACTACACTACTGTATACAGTCATATCCTCTGTAATCACTTACTGTGAGGCAGACTACACTACTGTATACAGTCATATCCTCTGTAATCACTTACTGTGAGGCAGACTACACTACTGTATACAGTCATGTCCTCTGTAATCACTTATTGTGATGCAGACTACACTACTGTATACAGTCATATCCTCTGTAATCACTTACTATGAGGCAGACTACACAATTGTATACAGTCATATCCTCTGTAATCACTTACTGTAAGGCAGACTACACTACTGTATACAGTCATATCCTTTTTGATCACTTAAAACTTATCCCCACGTTCTGTGAAACATGGACGGCACAGATGGGGAACCCCTGTAGTGGAGCCTTTCCCAGCGCAGCATCATGTATCATTATCAGGCCGGGAGCGGGAAAAGTGTTTGAATATTCGAGGCACTGTACTAAAGCACCCATGCGGCTGTGAAGCAGATTACTCTATACAGTTACACCCTCACTTACTATGTGGCAGACTAAAAAGATGGACCCAGTCCTGGGGAACTGGGAGAAATTTCCCAGGACTGGATCCATCTTTTCCCAGCACATGGCGAGGAGCGACAGAAAGTGACGCACACTTCAAAGCCCCGCAGACTGATGAGCACTTTCATTTCTCCTTAAAGGAGAAGACTGGAGTCGGACATTTTTTTCAAAACAGTCGGGGGGAGGCAGCTAAACATAACAGCATGCACTGCAGGCCCCATTCTGGTTCCTGGTCTGAGGCTGTATTGGGGTCCAGCCTCAGCCGCTGACTAGCTAGGTCCCTGCTCAGACCAGGATGGGCCAAGAAGAGTTGGCCATCTCCACCCCGGCTCTTTTGAAAAGAAAATGTCTGACCCTGGAATTCTCCTTTAAAGTGTCACTGTCGTTATAACTTTCAAAATCTAAATCAAAAGGGAATGTCATGTAAAGAGTCTTCAAATTTACATTATTATTTTTTTATTTAGTTGTCATGCTGTAAAACAAATCTATGCTTAGGGTACCTCCTCACACATACCGGATTGCAGCGGATTTCACTCTGCAAGTTCCACTGCAATTCCCAGTAGTCATTTTGTATGGGTTTACATACTCGCAGGGGATTTTTAATTCCGCTGCGAGTATGTAAAGTGTTGTCCCCCTTAACCCACCGCAGCCCGTTTAATACTTAATACTGGCCCAAGCTCTGGTCTGCTTCTGTGGCTCCCGGCTTCCTGACAGCCAATTAGTGTGCTGTCCCACCGCAACCACTGATTGGCTGAGCGGGACGTCCGGGAGCCAGAGAAGCAGACCGAAGCACAGACGGGTAAAGTATTCACTGGGCGGGATGGGTTAAGAGGGATGGCGCTTCACATACTCGCAGAGGAATAAAACATCCATTGCGAATATGTAAACTCCTACAGAATAACAGTACCTGGAATCACAACGGATTTCGCAGCACAACTCACAACGTGAAATCCCCTGCGATCCGGTACGTGTAAACCCACCCTGTGAGCGCTCAGATGACCCAAGACACATGGGACTTCCTGTGTTTAGACTCTTTGAGAAAAAAAGAAAGACTAAACTCAGGAAGTGCTGTAACAAAAATTATGAATGTAAATGGCAAACTTGCTTTATAACACACCTACTGTTGATTTACATTTAGAAAGCTATACCGTCAGGTACACTTTAATAGAAACAGCCTAGTGTGTGATGTGGAGAATCAGGGTCAGACTCTGTGCTGTTAGTAGTGGCTGTGTGAACAGCCTCCAGTTTAGCACTTGCTCTGTATACTGCTGGATTACCAGACTGTCTGGATTACTAGATACCGGATAAAGGGAATGTTACTATGTGATAGGCTGTGACATGGGCGACGGGGGTATGCCTGTAGCAGCACCCACTCCCCAGCATGGTGATAGGAGATGGCACCCGCTCCCCAGCACCGTGATAGGAGATGGCACCCGCTCCCCAGCACCGTGATAGGAGATGGCACCCACTCCCCAGCACCGTGATAGGAGATGGCACCCACTCCCCAGCACCGTGATGGGGCTGAGGAGATGTTGCCCGGTGCCCAGCCCCGTGATAGGAGATGGCACCCACTCCCCAGCACCGTGATAGGAGATGGCACCCGGTGCCCAGCGCAGTGATAGGAGATGGCACCCGCTCCCCAGCACCGTGATAGGAGATGGCACCCGCTCCCCAGCACCGTGATAGGAGATGGCACCCGCTCCCCAGCACCGTGATAGGAGATGGCACCCGCTCCCCAGCACCGTGATAGGAGATGGCACCCGCTCCCCAGCACCGTAATAGGAGATGGCACCCTCTCCCCAGCACCGTGATAGGAGATGGCACCCACTCCCCAGCACCGTGATAGGAGATGGCACCCACTCCCCAGCGCAGTGATAGGAGATGGCACCCACTCCCCAGCACCGTGATAGGAGATGGCACCCGCTCCCCAGCACCGTGATAGGAGATGGCACCCGCTCCCCAGCACCGTGATAGGAGATGGCACCCGCTCCCCAGCACCGTGATAGGAGATGGCACCCGCTCCCCAGCACCGTGATAGGAGATGGCACCCGCTCCCCAGCACCGTGATAGGAGATGGCACCCGCTCCCCAGCACCGTGATAGGAGATGGCACCCACTCCCCAGCACCGTGATAGGAGATGGCACCCACTCCCCAGCACCGTGATAGGAGATGGCACCCACTCCCCAGCACCGTGATAGGAGATGGCACCCACTCCCCAGCACCGTGATAGGAGATGGCACCCACTCCCCAGCGCAGTGATAGGAGATGGCACCCACTCCCCAGCACCGTGATAGGAGATGGCACCCGCTCCCCAGCACCGTGATAGGAGATGGCACCCGCTCCCCAGCACCGTGATAGGAGATGGCACCCGCTCCCCAGCACCGTGATAGGAGATGGCACCCGCTCCCCAGCACCGTGATAGGAGATGGCACCCCCTCCCCAGCACCGTGATAGGAGATGGCACCCACTCCCCAGCACCGTGATAGGAGATGGCACCCACTCCCCAGCACCGTGATAGGAGATGGCACCCACTCCCCAGCACCGTGATAGGAGATGGCACCCACTCCCCAGCACCGTGATAGGAGATGGCACCCACTCCCCAGCACCGTGATAGGAGATGGCACCCGCTCCCCAGCACCGTGATAGGAGATGGCACCCACTCCCCAGCACCGTGATAGGAGATGGCACCCGCTCCCCAGCACTGTGATAGGAGATGGCACCCGCTCCCCAGCGCGGTGATAGGAGATGGCACCCACTCCCCAGCGCGGTGATAGGAGATGGCACCCACTCCCCAGCGCGGTGATAGGAGATGGCACCCACTCCCCAGCGCGGTGATAGGAGATGGCACCCACTCCCCAGCGCGGTGATAGGAGATGGCACCCACTCCCCAGCCCCGTGATAGGAGATGGCACCCGCTCCCCAGCACTGTGATAGGAGATGGCACCCGCTCCCCAGCACCTTGATAGGAGATGGCACCCGCTCCCCAGCGCGGTGATAGGAGATGGCACCCGCTCCCCAGCCCCGTGATAGGAGATGGCACCCGCTCCCCAGCACCTTGATAGGAGATGGCACCCACTCCCCAGCACTGTGATAGGAGATGGCACCCACTCCCCAGCACCGTGATAGGAGATGGCACCCACTCCCCAGCACCGTGATAGGAGATGGCACCCGCTCCCCAGCACCGTGATAGGAGATGGCACCCACTCCCCAGCACCGTGATAGGAGATGGCACCCACTCCCCAGCACTGTGATAGGAGATGGCACCCACTCCCCAGCACCGTGATAGGAGATGGCACCCGCTCCCCAGCACTGTGATAGGAGATGGCACCCGCTCCCCAGCGCGGTGATAGGAGATGGCACCCACTCCCCAGCGCGGTGATAGGAGATGGCACCCACTCCCCAGCGCGGTGATAGGAGATGGCACCCACTCCCCAGCCCCGTGATAGGAGATGGCACCCGCTCCCCAGCACTGTGATAGGAGATGGCACCCGCTCCCCAGCACCTTGATAGGAGATGGCACCCGCTCCCCAGCGCGGTGATAGGAGATGGCACCCACTCCCCAGCACCGTGATAGGAGATGGCACCCACTCCCCAGCACCGTGATAGGAGATGGCACCCACTCCCCAGCACCGTGATAGGAGATGGCACCCACTCCCCAGCCCCGTGATAGGAGATGGCACCCGCTCCCCAGCACCTTGATAGGAGATGGCACCCACTCCCCAGCACTGTGATAGGAGATGGCACCCACTCCCCAGCACGGTGATAGGAGATGGCACCCGGTGCCCATGTATGGCAGTACACCGTGGCTTACCTAGCAACACCCAGCAATCCCCCTACACCCAGCATGCCGGGGCCACAGCGGCGTTAGGGGCAGCGATGCCTTCACCAGCCCTGGCATAAACCATTCGGGCCGCCAGCAGGGTGAGATCACAGCGGAGCAACGGGTACTGCCCCCCGGTGACAGGCCCGGTAACTACGCCACTTGTGATCAGAGAACTCTGAAGTAGCTCGGCGGTGACTCCCGTCATTCTCACACTCCCCTCCCCCACCCTCCGGTGCTGCGGCTTACCGGTTTCGGTGAACCAGTTTTCCTGGTTGGGGTATTTACGGCGGCCGGAGCGGGACGCACCGAAGAGAACGCGTTGTAGCCGGGAGCACCCGGCCGCTGCCCAGTCTCCGCTGTCTGTCGGGTCTGGCCGGTCAAGGCCAAGGGAGGAGGTGGGGGAGCTGCTGCCATCTGCTGGTTCCCAGGCTCAACAACAGCGTCTAACCTGTGCTCCAGTCATTTAAAGTGACAGATGCGGCTTGTTACCTGGGAAGTCACAGACAAGGAGACATGAACTCCTCTCATAGCCTCATCGCCATTTCCCTGGGCATCTCTGCTTCTAGCCGGTCTCTCATGGAAGCTGATCGATAAAATGACATCAATACACTTTAAGGGTATAAACCCACACACCGTATACGCAGCAGATACGCAACAAATATGCAGCAGATTTGTTGGTACAGATTTGATGCTGTGTTCAGTTATTTAGATCTAATCTGCTGCGAGTTTGCTGCGAGTTTGCTGCGTATCGCAGCAGTAAATACGCTGCATATACGGTGTGTGGGTTTATACCCTAATACATTCACTTGCAGCTCCAGGTGTCAGTCTGGCTCCCAGCCTGGGTATTACATCCTTATTGTTCTGTTGGGTTCATACATTTGTACAGTCAGCTGAGAAAATACACCTGCCTCACACAAAGGGACACATGAGGAAACATGGTAGGCCCTGCTTACATCTGCATTACTGCTTTTGTTTCTTTTCTTCATAGAAGTAGAACAATAGAAATAATTACAGTTCCCTGTGTATCATACACCAATACATTTAATATTTTCCCCTTGGTGTCCAGTAGAGATGAGCGAACCGGGTTCGGGTTCGAGTCCATCCGAACCCGAACGTTCGGTATTTGATTAGCGGGGGCTGCTGAACTTGGATAAAGCTCTAAGGTTGTCTGGAAAACATGGATACAGCCAATGACTATATCCATGTTTTCCACATAGCCTTAGGGCTTTATCCAACTTCAGCAGCCACCGCTAATCAAATGCCGAAAGTTCGGGTTCGGATCGACTCGAGCATGCTCCAGGTTCGCTCATCTCTCTTGGCACACTGTCAGGCTGTCATACGTGTAACCCTCACATGACAATGATCACCTGGGATTCAAGGCCTGGTGCAGTGTTTCTCAACACCAGTCCACAAGGACCACCAACAGGTCAGGATTTGAGGATATCCCATACAAAGAACGCCTGTACTGATACCTGATGCACCGACTATAACTATTTCACCTGTGAAATACTAAAGATATGTTCAAAACATGACTGGTTGGTGGCACATGAGGACCTGAGAAGCTGCTCTGGAGCTCATATGCACTAGCAGAAGTCCTGGTCCCAATGGGTTACAGCCAGCCTGTTCTGTTCTAAATACAGCTTCTTGCATTTACTCTAAGGGTAGCTTCACACGTACCATATCGCAGCAGATTTTCTGACTAAATGAATGAACACAGCTTTAAAGGCGCACTGTCAAATCTGCTGCGGATCTGCAGAAGAAAATCCGCTGTGATACGGTACGTGTGAAGCTACCCTAAATATTAGCTGCCTGGACCCCCTAGGGCAGGGGTCCTGAACTGGCGGACCTTGGCGGCCAGCTGTCCGGACTCCGGCTGCGGCGCTGCTCCCTGCACAGTAAGTATCTATGAGCGCTCGTAACAAGCGCTCATAGATACCAAGCGGCAGCGCCAGCGGCACTGACAGAGAGGAAGCCATTGGCTCCCTCCCTGTCAGTCACCTCTCACTGGCCGCAGCGGTCACAAGAGGCCGCGATCCCCCTCTGGTGTCGGCGCCGAGTGACGTTCCTGCGCCGGCAGGGAGAGCGGCCTCTAGTGACAGCTGCAGTGCGGCCACAGGAGAAGGAAAAGAGGACGCGCAGGACTTAGGTGAGTATAAGTGGTTTCTTTTTTTATGCTATATGAGGGGGGGCGCACAGGGGGGCTATATACAGGGGAGGGAGCACAGGGGGCCTGTATACTGGGGGAGAGCGCACGGGGGGGCTATATACAGGGGGAGAGAGCACAGGGGGGGCCATATACAGGTGGAGAGAGCACAGGGGGGCTATATACAGGGGGAGAGAGCACAGGGGGGGCTATATACAGGCAGAGAGAGCACAGGGGGGCTATATACAGGGGGAGAGAGCACAGGTGGGGCTATATACACGGGGAGAGAGCACAGGGGGGGCTATATACAGGGGGAGAGAGCACAGAGGGGGCTATATACAGGGGGAGAGAGCACAGAGGGGCTATATACTGGGAGAGAGCACAGAGGGGCTATATACTGGGGGAGAGAGCACAGGGGGGCTATATACAGGGGGAGAGAGCACAGAGGGGCTATATACTGGGAGAGAGCACAGGGGGGGCTATATACTGGGGGAGAGTACAGGGGGCTATATACTAGAAAAGCACAGGGGAGCTATATACTGGGAGAGAGCACATGGGGGCTATATAGAGGGAGAGAGCACAGGAGAGCTATATACAGGGGGAGAGAGCACAGGGGAGCTACATACTACAGGGGGAGAGTGCACAGGGGGGGCTATATACTACAGGAGGAGAGTGCACAGGGGGGGGTATATACTACAGGAGAAGAGTGCACAGGGGGGACTATAAACTACTGGGGGAGAGCGCACAGGGGCTATATACTACAGGGGGAGAGCGCACAGGGGGCTATATAGCACAGGGGGGCTATATACTACTTGGGAAGAGCCACAGGGGGGCTATATACTACTGGGGGAGAGCGCACAGGGGGGCTATATACTACTAGGGGAGAGAGCACAGGGGGGCTATATACTACAGGGGGAACTATATACTATTAAGGTAGTCACCCACTGTGTACCTAATTTTAAAGGACAGGTGAGAGAGAGAAAATGCCAGTTTTCCCACTAATGAGCATCAATTCTGTTTGTAAATAGTTCAACAACGTTTGTGAAAAGTAATAAAACACGTTTCCTACTGATGGTGGACCTTCACCTGACAAAAGACCCCAGTAAGTGGACCTTTACTAAAAGTTGTTGAGTACCCCTGCCCTAGGGCATGCTGTTCAGTATGCTTTGCAGGACAGTCTAAACTTCTTGGTCATTAAAGGGGTTGGCCACTTTATAGTAAAATAGTTCAGTATACAGTATCAGTAAGTGTACTCACTGTATATACTGCCAGCAGCTCCCTGTGTACCTCATAGAGCTAATATCAGACTCCCCTCCTGCAGGCTGTGCTGCCCTACTCTGTGGTGAGTCTGTCCATAAGATGGCTGACATGGAGGAGCATGTGACCAGGCCACGCCCCCCCAGTGTTCTCCATAGGCATATACAGGCTCTGTCAAGAGTCAGAAGCACCCAGGGAGAAAGTTATCTTTTGTAGTTACTGCATTGTTTGTACTTGGGAGGATCAGAGGATCCAGGGAGTGGAGCTCAAGTTCTGGAGCAGTAAACTAAATGCCATATTACAGACAGATATCTGACAGAGCCAAAGCCAGGAACAGACTATAAAGAGGGAACAGGTCATAAAGGAAAGACTGAGGTCTATCTATCTATCTTTTCAATCCATTCCTGGCTTTGGCTTCAAGAATCTGTCAGATAAATGTGTGTGTAATTGGACCTTAGCATGGAAAAAAGGAGGTGCAGCACTCCCCTTGGAAGTAAAACAGGTTCCTGTGCTAATGTGGCGTGCAATGTATGATGGTTACATTTGTATGTGACTACAGAAAGGATAGCCTTCCCTTGTTTGTGTTTTCCAATTTGATGACAGCGAGAAGCTAGCCCCATAGAAACTAGTCACAGTCACACATAGATTGTCAAGGGAATAGTAGGCCTTCTTGTCTGCAGGAAACAGGTTGCACTTATGGCAGATCCATCCAAGATAATCTTTTATGCTTAGCAGAGAGTTTAATGATTTATACACCAGATGTATGCCATTCTATAGCCTTACCGTGACATATAAGCAGATATATACTGCCACACTGTATTCTCACTGTCTGTGTATAGCCATTATGACTTTGTCTGAATATATGGCTGCAGTGCGAGCTTGGTCTTATTTAGTCAACATTAGAGATGAGAGAACCTTAAAGGGGTTATCCAGGGCTACAAAAACATGGCTACTTTCTTCCAGAGACTCTGTACTCTTGTCTCCAGCTTGGGTGGGGTTTTTCTGCTCAGTTCCATTGAAGTGAATGGAGCTTAATTGCAAACCGCACCTGAACTGGAGACAAGAGTCATGTTGTCTCTGAAAGAAAGTGTCCATTTTTTTGTAACACTGGATAACCCCTTTAAGCACCAACAAACCCCCAGTGGCTGAAAGAGTTGGATGCAGCCCAAGGGAGTGCAGGATAACATGGATACAGCCTATAGCCTATGGCAGTATCCATGTTTTCCAAGCAGCCTTTGGGCTACATCCAACTTCTTCAGCCACCACTAATCAAATGCCAAGAGTTTGGACGGACCTGAGCATGCTGGAGGTTCCTTCATCTCTATTCAACATCCATAATGCATTGCTTGCTTTGGGGAAAGGGGGGGAGTGGACTTGGTCTGAAACGATTAAGACATTACTGTCTAGATTAGATGTCTATAAATGTCAAAGAAAATAGCTAATTCTTAAACCAGAGGGGCTAAAGAGAAGTGAACACGGAGTGTGATAGATTGGATAAAATGCATCGGACAAGACAATGCTGGAACATTTGGTTCCGCCCTAATAAAACATATAGATGATGATGATATAGATATTAAGAAATAATCCGATTTCTCCACTCATTTATGATGAGCTTGCATGTCAGGTAATGGTGTGTTTACCAAAGCCAGGAACAGACTATTAGCAGAGAACAGGACATAAAGGAAAGACTGAGATTTCTCCTCTTTTCAAAGTCATTCTTGACTTTGGCTTCAAAAATCTATCAGATAAATCTCTCTGTGTAAACATAGCATAGAGGACTAGGGGAGGTAGCAATCCTTATACGAGCAGTCAGTGATGATGAAATCACAGGATGATAATGCAACTTGCCACAGAACAAGAGGCGTTAGATCATTTCCTCATATCCACTCAATGACATGGCCCACCATTTTCTCCCGGGGGTATATTAATGTGACCCATAAAGGAAGGGGTCTCCCATAAGATCACTGCACACTAGGTTACATTCTCTGGTCACGCAGTCTGAAGGGTTTTAGTCTGATAGGACATGATTTATTGTATGCTGCAACAGTGAGTGTTACATTGCAGTAAAACATAAAAATAACAATGATGTCATGTGCAGCCTTGATATTTACGATGGCTCTGTGACATGCCTCCAGTCCTTTCACAGCAAAGCAGAAAGCTGGGAAGAGAATCTAACAACTGCAATGTAATGCCGTAGGGAGTTATGATTTAAAAAAATAGCGATGTGTAAATGAGCAATAAGTTCCTAACACATCTGAGCAATAAATAAGACAGTCGTCTAGAACTGCTGAAATCCATACCATATACAGTATATGCTATATGGACAACACTATTGGGACAGCTACCATTTTAAATCAATAAGCATCAATATGGAGTAGCTATAACCCTTTCCACTCTGTGAGGACTTTCTACAAGATTTCAGTATGTCTGAGGGAATTTTACACCATTAGTCCAAAAGGACATCTGAGATATAAGACATTGATGTTCACTCAAACGAAAAGAACTATAAACTTCTTTCCTAGTGGTACCGGTGTCTTACACTCCTACACCGAATGTACCCGGAGGTGTCAGATAGATGCTGGCGGTGTATGATACTGCACGTCTGGTGGGGGTGTCCTACCTGCAAACAATTTTGAGAGGGTGTGTTCAAAATCTACCAAAGTTACATAAAAGGTTGTGCGTACCCCTGAAGTGGCCTTGCTCTCACTCTAACTGGGGACCCTGGCAATTCAGAAGAAGGGCATGCTGAGGCATCTGCTGGCCACTGCACGGACACTACTAGAAGTCAGCTGGACCACCTACCCTGTCTGAGTGGCATAAAAAACTCAAAGCCATCCAATGACTCAAAAAATTCCTGAAGGTATGGTCTCCCTGGATTCTTTTTGAAGGCTTTCCAGATTTTGCAGCTCTTCTGAGCTGAGCTTTCGGCAATTGCACACCACAGATTTTTATTTGTTTTTACCGTTAATGAAATGCTTTAAGTATAATTAAACAAAAAATCAAGGGCGCCGACGCCTCTTGTCTCACCGTGATGGAACCAAGGTAGGAGAAATGAATAATTAGGCTCACCATTATGCCCCTTGGGCTATGTGCATATCACCCCGCTGGGGTAGCTTTAGGTCAGTAATGGTACAGGTGCGATGGTGAAAAGGATTAGGGACTGCAAGGCCGAAGGTACCAAAAAACAAGATACTCTCACAACTGGGGCCTGTACTTTGAAAGCAAACAAATGAAAAAAGGAAGGTACTCACAAAAACAGCACTGTCCCAAAGATCCGAAATTAGTGCCACCACATTAAGAAAAAATTGCTATGTTTATTGTAAAAGCACAAAGTTTATGCGTTTCAGGAGTTTCACATTCTCCCTTCATCAGAACAGTAAATAAACACTTGTCTGCTTTCCTTTTTCCTGTGCCCTTCTGTCTCCTCTGTGTTTTTCTGTCTTTTTTTTTCTTTTCTGTGTTAGTTTGGTGTTGTGTCTGATTGTGCTGTGAGTGCGATATATCCTATATGCCTGTAGTGACTAGTGTAGTGCCCCGCAATGAAGATCCATGAGGCGGTCCTTCCTCCTTACTTGAATCAAGAAGCTGTGCTATGGACTAAAGTGGATTCGTCTGTTTGTTGGACATTATGCAACTTATCTTCTGGACTCTGGAGTTCACTTTGTTGATGTACTATTGTCTTTAGGCGTATGCTTTGTTAAAGGTTTTATGTCTTTTTGATATAAATTTTTTTTAAATAAAATACGAGTTAAAATAAGACACTGATGTGGAACAAGAGTGTCTGGCTCTCAATCTCCTTTCTATTTCATACCAAAATGTGTTTGATGGGCTTAAAGGGGTTATCCAGTGCTATGAAAACATGGCCACTTTCCTCCAGAGACAGCCCCACTCTTGTCTCCAGCTTGGGCGGGGTTTTGCTGTTCAGTTGCATTGAAGTGAAATGGAGCTTAATTGCAAACCGCGCCTGAACTGGAGACAAGAGTCGTCTCTGAAAGAAAGTGGCCATGTTTTTGTAGCACTGGATAACCCCTTTAACTTAAGCCTAGGGCTCCATGCAGCCAGTCAACGTCTTGCACATTAAACTCACCAACCGTGGCTTATCCAACGCTACAAAAACATGGCCACTTTCCCCCTACTGTTGTCTCCAGTTTGGGTGGGGTTTTGAAACTCAGTTCCATTGAAGTAAATGGAGCTTAACCCCTTAAGGTCAAAGCCTATTTTCGTTTTTGCGCTTTTGCTTATTCCATTTTAAGTTTAAAAGTCCATAGCGCTTGCATTTTTTCACCTAGAGACGTATATGAGCGCTTATTTTTTGCGAAACCAATTGTACTTTGCAATGACCGGTATTATTTTTCCATAACATATGCTGCGAAACCGGAAAAAAATCATTTGCGCTGTCAAATTGAAAAAAAAAAACGAATTTGTTTTGATTTCGGGGAGTTTTGCATTTACGCCGTCCGTCCTATGGTAAAACTGACTTGTTATGCATGTTCCTCAAGTCGTTACGATTACTATGATATATAACATGTATAACTTATATTGTATCGGATGACCTGTAAAAAATTCAAACCATTGTTAACAAATATACGTTCCTTAAAATCGCTCCATTCCCAGGCTTATAGCGCTTTTATCCTTTGGTCTATGGGGCTGTGTGAGGTGTCAGTTTTTGCGCCATGATGCGTTCTTTCTATCGGTACCTTGATTGCGCATATACGACTTTTTGATCGTTTTTTATTAAATTTTTTCTGGATTTGATGCGACCAAAAATGCGCAATTTTGCACTTTGGAATTTTTTTGCGCTGACGCCGTTTACCGTGCGAGATCAGGAATGTGATTAATTAATAGTTCGGGCGATTACGCGCGCGGCGATACTAAATATGTTTATTTATTTATTAATTTATATTTATAAAATGGGAAAAGGGGGGTGATTTGTACTTTTATTAGGGGAGGGGATTTTTTATTAATAAAAACACTTTTTTACTTTTTTTTTTTACTTTAACTAGAAGCCCCCCTGGGGGACTTGTATATAAACAGCATTGATCTCTCATAGAGATCAATGCTGTGTATATACACAGCAAAGATCGATTAGATCGGTCATAGATTACTATGGCCTGCTGCAGGCCATAGCAATCTATTGCCGAGCCGGGATCAGCGTCATTCCGACGCTGAGACCCGGCACGGGCAGAAGAACGGATCTCCCCCCCGCGATGCGGGAGATCCGTCCCACTAGACACCAGGGACGTGAGGTCTGAAGCCTCTAAGTGCAGCTGTCAGGTTTGACAGCTGCACTTAGAGGCTTAATTAGCCGACGCGGCAACGGGACCCGCGCCGGCTAATAGAGGCGCTCCCCGGCTGCACGTGTCAGCCGGGATCAGCGCCGCTCTGAACACCCCGAGCGGCACCATGACGTATCAGATACGTCATGGGTCGCTAAGGGGTTAAAGGGGTATTCCCCCCAAGAGCTAAAAAAATGAAATGCTCCCAAACCTAGCTGGCCTTACTCACCAAGTCCCCATGAATATTTTGAGACGTCTCCCATCTTTCTAGCTGCTGCCGTTCCTGAGTTACAAGTTTTTCTAAAAGCCGATCTATATCCAAGATACGAAACTACATTTCCCATCATGCAATGCTTCTGCCTGATGATGGTGAAGTAGCAGAGCTGAGACAATGAAGAAGATGATGACAGTGTAGCAGAGCTGAGATGGCGGTGTCGGTGTAGCAAAGCTGAGTTGGAAGTTACGGTGTAGCAGAGCTGCGTTGGCGGTGACGGTGTAGCAGAGCTGCGTTGGCGGTGACAGCGTAGCAAAGCTGAGTTGGGGATGACGGTGTAACAGTGCTGAGTTGGCGATGACGGCATAGCAAAGCTGAGTTGGGGGAAGGTGTAGCAGGGCTGAGTTGGGGGGAGTGTAGCAGTGCTGAGTTGGGGGTGACGGTGTAGCAGAGCTGAGTTGGCGGTGACAGTGTAGCAGAGCTGAGTTGGCGGTGACAGTGTAGCAGAGCTGAGTTGGCGGTGACGGCATAGCAAAGCTGCGTTGGGGGGAAGGTGTAGCAGAGCTGCGTTGACGGTGACGTTGTAGCAGAGCTGAGTTGGCGGTGACAGCGTAGCAAAGCTGAGTTGGGGGGAGGGTGTACAATAAATGTAGCATTAGCTATTCAATGACAGCTCTCTAAAAGAATTATTGTTTTCTATTGCTTACTAAACAGCATGCAAGAGGCCACAATTTCTATTGGGTTGGTTCTCCAGTGCAGGATTATATGGAGACTTAAGGCCCTATTCCACCAACAGATCTGACGACAGATTATCTGCCAAAGATTTGAAGCCAAACCCAGGAACGGACTATAATCAGAGAACAGGTCATAAAGGAAAGACTGGATTTCTGCTCTTTTCAAATCCACTTCTGGGTTTGGCTTCAAATCTTTGGCAGATAATCTTTCATCAGATCTGTTGGTGGAATAGGGCCTTTAGATGGAAAGGGTTTTTTCGTTCTATTTTTTGCAAGGGATGTGTTCTTGTGTCTCAGTTTTTGTGCAGTGATGACATGAAACATGGGTCATAAAATACTTATCTACTCTGGAATCAAGGGAGCTTTATCAATAAGTAAAAGATTATGCCGACTAAGCGCCGAGCAGGATGGTAAGAAGCATACCTTCCTCCTCAGCGTCCCAGGCATTACAGGGGGCTATCAGCAGGTTAGATTCCTCTTCATTAGGGTGCCTTCACACCTACCGGATCCACAGCTGATCTCACTTCTGCGGATTCGAAGCGAGAACCGCTGCGGATCCGGTACCATTCACCCCTATGCGGCCGGAGATGGGGGATGCGACCGAGGATGGGCTAATGCGGCGGCGGGGCAAATCCGCAGCGGATTTGACAGTGCGTATTTAATGCTGTGTTAATTCATTTAGTTAAATCTGCTGCGGATCCGCAGCGGATTTTCTACTGCGATACGGTAGGTGTGAAGGCACCCTAAGGGTGCAAACACACACACCGTATACACAGCGTATTTACTGCTGCGATACGCAGCAGATTAGATCTAAATAACTGAACACAGCATCAAATGTGCACCACCAAATCTGCTGCAGATCTGCTGCGTATACGGTGTGTGTGTGTGTGTGTTTGTACCCTAAAGCATTGCTAGAAATGCTCCTGCAGCCAATATCGGCCTGTGTAAAAGTGACAGAAATCAGCTGAGGAAACGTTCCCGCCTGATCAGGTCTTTAGAGCAGGCTTTAAAATTTATTGTTGCTGGCCACACATTGTCCTGTGTAAACAGTAAGTATGTGTGGCCAATAGCAAAAGGAAACTGACAGCACAGATATGTATAAATCTGTGCTGTCAGCTTCCAGATCACAAGTAACAGTGCATCCGCGCTCTTTGTTATCTGGCATCTGGGGTCTCCAGTCTGGCCATTGCTGTATTTTTGGGCACCGACTCCTCCAGAATAATTGACAGCCGGAGAAGAAGCCTGAAGATACAGCCGGCGGCTGGAAGACTGGAGACCTGGATGTCATATCCCAAGCAACATGGATGGTAAGTATACACTGCTGCTTGTGATCTGGAAACTGACAGCATAGACATTTACATATCTGTGTTGCCAGTTTCAAGGGCCGCACAAACAATACAAGGATCATTTATGCAGCCTGGCTGCCCAATTTGCTGTGCCGTGTAAAGGCACTTTCGCTTGCGCACCCCCACTTCCCCTGCAGCCGCGAAATCTTTATGTCTATAGGGACCTATAGGGAAACATCATTTGTCACTCCACAGAACATGTTTCCACAGTTCCAGTGTCCAACTGCAGCATGCTTTACACCACTCTAAACATATGACATTGTGCCTGATGATATAAGCCTTGCATGCAGCTGCTCAGCCTTTTTTTGTGCTGATAGAACCAGATAAGGTGTGGAGCTCTGTGGAGTCAGCGGATTGTTGGCAGCTTTTATATACTATGCTCCTCAGCACCTGGCAGTCCCATGGTCCCCGCTACTATAGTTGCTGTGGTTCCTAATCACTTGGACTTTTCAGTAATCACCATTGATCATGCAGTAGCTAGGATGGAAGAAATGTCATGAACTGAGTTGTTGTAGTGGTGGCTCATATTACAGTACTGAGGTCTTTACAACAACCCATTATTTCACAAATGTTTGTAAAGGCAGCCTGCAGTGGTAGGTACTTGATTTTATACATTTTTGCAATGAGGCTAAAGACACTTGAATTCAGAAAATAGGAGGTGGTGCCCAATACTTTCATCTATACTGTAGTTTACAATAAATATACAGTATTTTAAGATACAGTTTATGAAACTGAATAAATACAAACTTGGAAACAAGTTAAATAAATATTTGTTTAGGACCCCACTTTATTAGATAAAGAACAGTGGTAGTGCAGCAGACAAACATTTATTTCATTCGTCTTTGAAAGCGTAGTTTTTCTCTTCTGAAGGTGCCTTAGCAGGATCCCCACCGTATTCCAAATACAGGTTGTTATAAGGGTATTGCTTGGGAGCCTAGAAGGAGAAGATGATGATAATATCTTAAGTAAACTATGGTGAATATATGTATGTATATATTATCATACAAAAGAACAATGAGGTTTTAAATAAAACACAGGCTGGCCTCTTTACAATCAATACATAAGGAATATGGCCCATTAAAACTACACTACAGGCCAAATGAAAGAGTACCTGCCATTAAAAACTTTTGAGATTTTTCAGGAGTGAAAGCACTGCACAAATGTCTCCCCTCCCATTCGTTGTGACGTTGACAGTCACAATCTGAATACCCAGACCCCAACCAATCTAAATCTTTTGCAGCAATTCTGGGGCTTGAGAAAGCCTCTTGGACTATTTGCACAGGAGAACAGAAGCCCTTTTATACATTATGGAAACACAGACAGACAACTTAGCTGATGGTCTCTATGGAGACAGATCTTCTATAGCCTGCATAGAGAAAATTATTTCAAACATATTTGAAATTGCCATTAAACTATATCTTTAGTGACACCACATGCCAAATGAAAATATATCAAATGGCAGATGTGGGTTTTCTTTGGTGCTGACACATGTACTCATGGTACTGTTCATAGATTTTCATTTATCATTCTATGGAGTAATAAAAAGAAAACCTATGAAGAGTATTGTGAATACATATGCGTCAGAGTCATGTTTCCTCTCATGTACTATTGTTTGGGTATGTCTGAGTGTAGGTGTTTAGTTGTCCATTTATTTAGCAGGATTTGGGCAGACAAAAAAAATAAATAATAAATACTCCTTTCAGTATTTTTTTTGTCTGTTCAAATCCCGCAATAAAAATGGAAATTGCGACAGAGCACCTCAAATGAAGCCCCAGAGGAAGTGTAGGCTAGGGGGTTAAAGGGGTTGAGAGGAGTCTGTCAGTAGATTTATGCTGTTTAAACCACCGGCAGTATGAAATCCCTACGTAATGACATCTAACAGGTCAACCCAGCAGTGTATGCTAGCACAGACCTGCTAGACTGGTGCTTGCTTACTGAGCCTTTACATGGCTCGATAATCAAGCGGCAGGGCTGAATAGACATAGTTAGCAATATCCAAGCAGCCTATGCTTAAGTACAGAAAATAAAAATATTGTTTTATTAACCTCCCCAGGTGTCCTCCCACCTGTCCCCTGCTCACTGTGGAGCGACAGGCCGCTCAGCCAATCACTGGTTCACTGGCAATCAAGGGACAGTGAACCAGTCAGTAATTGGCTGAGCGGCCTGTGACATCAGAGATAGCTTCAGAAACTTTACTGGTGGCTGCAGTGAGTGGGGAACAGGCAGGAAGACACTGAGGAGCGCAGAGAGGTAAGTATAACATTTATTATTTTACTTTACACTGTCATCAGTCGTTGACCCTGTGTCCCTATTACAGGTAGCGTCGGCGTCCCTATTACAGGTACAGTCGGCGTTCAACGATTTTTAAACTTGCTACAGGAAAACTTTCAGCCAATGATCAGCTTCTAACCAAGCCATAATACCAGGGAATATCTTACACTGGCTCACTGGCTCAGCTTGAATGGTAGATTTCCCTTTAAACACAAAGGAGGGAGATTCCTACTCATCAAGTCAAGCCGGGAGAAGGCAGAGACAGCACCTCTTTTCTCTGCTGTAAATTAAGTTTTTCTTAATTGTGATTGATGATGTAATAATCTGCATTCTGAATATAATACATCTACCTTTTATTATACATAATGTAAACTATAAAACACTTACCACTGGTGAATATGAAGGAAAGACCTGTCCAATGTAGAACAGAGCAAACATTGTGCCCAGAAATATGGCCAAAACTTTACACATGGAATTAAAAGGGACAGTAGTAGGCGATGTATCAACCCGGACACGGATAAACTTGTCAAAGTCCCAATGAAGCTAACAGAAAAATAAAAACGAATAGGCTGTAAAAACTAATAAACAAGATGACATTAAAGTTAAAGAGTAACTGTCATGTTTTTTTTATTGCAGAAATCAGTAGTATAAGCGATTTTAAGAAACTCTGTAATAGGTTTTATCAGCCAAAAAAGCCTCCTTCTGTACTCAAGAAGCAATCTCCCAGCCTCCCCCCCTGACTTCTTATCTGTGCATTATCAGGCAAACACGTCTTCATTACAGAGAAGCCAGTGAAGACAGGCTCTGCTCTCTCCATTGTAAGCCTATGAAGGGGGGAGGGGCTGAGGGAGATGAGGGAGCAGGAAGAGGTGACATGAAGGTCAGCTGTTTGTAGACTCTCTGGGCACCTAAAACGCTAAATTCAGGTGTCAGAAAGGTCAGTGCTTATCTATCAACTTACTGAGAGAAGATTGCAGGGTGTTGTGCTGTGCAGAAATCCTCCGTGCTCAGTCACTCCTAACAGCCCCTCCCCTCTCCATAGCCACATAATGGAGACAGAAATCCTGCTTCATTTGATGTGAGGGGGGAGGCTGGGAGATTGCTTTTTCAGTACAGAAGGAAACTCTCTTAGTACATAAAACCTATTACAGAGTTTCTTAAAATCGCTTGTACTGTTGATATTTAATGTTCTCAGAAAAATGACCCTGAAATGACAGTTACGCTTTAAGTACTTTGCTGACCTGTTTAAATAGTAGCCGTCATTTCAGGTAACTTTTTTGTACAAGCTGTTCCTAGTGAGTACATCAGGGTTAGCACCATTTCTAATCATTGTACAACATATATAAGCCTTTTTTTAAAGTCACCTTTCTGGGTTACATACAGGCATATCTCAATAGATTAGAATATCATTGAGGGCAGCTTCACACAGAATGGATCGTAGAATGGTCCTGGCAGTTACTTTGTGAATAAATACTTGCAGTATGGTGGCTCAGTGGTAAGGACAACATCTGCAAAGAGTTTCTAAAAGATCTGCTGAAAATATGTATTCACATAGGAACTGCAAGGACCTTGGATTGCATTGGATCTCGCTGCAAAACTCGCAGTGAAATTTCCGCAGTGATCAATCCTGAGTAAAGATGCCTTGAAAATGTATTTCAGTAATTAAAAAAGTGAAACTCTTCTGTAGATTAATTACACATTGAGTGACCAATTTCAAGCTTCACTTTTTGTGGGACAAGTTGCAGTTATTAGATTTTTTTTTTTTTAAAGTACAGTACATATAGTGTTTATATATGGAATAGACTGAATGTAGAAGGAGCTGTCACTAAGCCGAAGATGCATAAGGAGGGCACAGAGGAAGTGAACAGAGGTAAGCACTAGAGATGAGCGAACCTCGAGCATGCTCGAGTCCATCCGAAAATGAACGTTCGGCATTTGTTTAGCGGTGGCTATGTGGAAATCATGGATATAGTCATTGGCTGTATCCATGTTTTCCAAACAACCTTAGAGCTTTATCCAAGTTCAGCAGCCCCCGCTAATCAAATGCCGAACGATCGGGTTCGGATCGACTCGAACCCGAACTCTGTTCGCTCATCTCTAGTAAGCATGGCTTCTTTATTTTTTTATTTTCTTAACATCACAGGAGCACTATATAGTCACTGTTACACCGCTATGGAGTCCATTTTCACAGTTGAGTGAAAATTTGCTGCGAGAATTGAGTGCCACAGACTAATGTTAATGAGAATCACAGCAGATTTCATTGCGAGAAACTTGAAGCATAAAATCTGTGATACAGTACACATGGGAGAGAGTGAACTGCCGTTTCTGATCAGATATATTACAAAGTTATTGCTTGTATTTGGAGTGCCGGATCCTTACCACTTCTAGAACTATTTATCTGCCGACGGACAGCCACCGCCAGGAACCGTGCCCCCTCCTATACATGCTGGGACCCCAATGGACACATGAGGAGGTGAGCTGATTTCTACCATTCACTTTTATTGCTTGTATTGCTTTTGATTCATGCAAAGTTTGCCGAAAGAACAGCACCTATTTAATTCAGGTTGTTATGGTTCTAGTGATATGAATTATATGCCCTTTCTTATTTAATAAAGCATTGTGTATTATTAACCCCTTAAGGTCAAAGCCAATTTTCGTTTTTGCGCTTTTGCTTTTTCCATTTTATGTTTAAAAGTCCATAGCGCTTGCATTTTTTCACCTAGAGACTTATTTGAGTGCTTATTTTTTGTGAAACCAATTGTACTTTGCAATGACAGGCATTATTTTTCCATAAAATATGCTGCGAAACCGGAAAAAAATCATTTGCGCTGTCAAATTGAAAAAAAAAACAAACTAATTTGTTTTGATTTCGGGGAGTTTTGCATTTACGCCGTTCGCCCTATGGTAAAACTGACTTGTTATGCATGTTCCTCAAGTCGTTACGATTACAACGATGTATAACTTTCATTGTATCTGATCGCTTTTAAAAAATTCAAACCATTGTTAACAAACATACGTTCCTTAAAATCGCTCTATTCCCAGGCTTATAGAGCTTTTATCCTTTGGTCTATGGGGCTGTGTCAGGTGTCATTTTTTGCGCCATGATGTGTTCTTTCTACCGGTACCTTGATTGCGCATATACGACTTTTTGATCACTTATTACATTTTTTCTGGATTTGATGCAACCAAAATTGCGCAATTTTGCACTGACGCCGTTTACCGTGCAAGATCAGTAATGTGATTAATTAATAGTTCAGGCGATTACATGCGCAGCGATAGCAAACATGTTTATTTGTTTATTTAATAATTTATATTTATAAAATGGGAAAAGGGGGGTGATTTGGACTTTTATTAGGGGAGGGGATTTTTTATTAATAAAAACACTTTTTTACTTTTATTTTTACATAAACTAGAAGCCCCCCTGGGGGACTTGTATATACACAACAATGATCTCTCATAGAGATCATTGCTGTGTATATACACAGCAATGATCCATCATATCGGTGATAGATTGCTATGGCCTGCTGCAGGCCATAGCAATCTATTGCCGAGCCGGGATCAGCGTCATTCCGACGCTAAGGCCCGGGCCGTCCAGAAGAACGGATCTCCCCCCCCCGCGATCGCATCGCGTGGGGGAGATCCGTGCCACTAGAAACCAGGGACGTGCAGTACAAAGCACTTCAATGCAGCTGTCAGGTTTGACAGCTGCATTGAAGTGCTTAATTAGCCGGCGCGGCAACGGGACCCGCGATGGCTAATAGAGGCACTGCCCGGCTGCAGATTGCAGCCGGGATCGGTGCCGTTCAGAGCAGGGTCCCGGCGGGACCCCGCTCTGAACACCCCCCGCGGCACCATGACGTACCAGGTACGTCATGGGTCGCTAAGGGGTTAAAGGAGAAGCCGGCAAAATTTTTAATAAAGTATTGTATTGCCCCTTAAAAGTTATACAAATCCCCAATATACACTTATTACGGGAAATGGTTATAAAGTGCTTCTTCCCTGCACTTTTTTATTTTCTTTTCTGCTTTGTAGTGCGCCAAACACCAGTAACACAAGAGAAACAATTAAAGAGGACCTGTCACCCCCCCCACCCCCCCGTGCTGGGATGACAGGCTCCCGACCCCTAGTTAGATACCCTTATACTGTACGTACCTGGGACAGAGATATCATGGTCAAAAGCCGGCGCGTGCACTCTGGAGAGAGGTCCGGCGTTCATAAAGAAGGAATTGAACCGTGTGCGGCTTCTGACCGGGATATCTCCGTCCCGGGACTGGCTTCGGCAGCGGGTATGAGGTACATATAAGGGGATCTAACTGGGGGTCGGGAGCCTGCACTTTACTTACCCAGCCTCCCCTTGCAAAAAACTTAAACTTAGTAGATGTGTCATAGCTTATGTAATATATGTACTTGCCAGATTCCTAGTCCTAACGGAGAAGTCTGGCAAAAAATGTTATTAAAGTATTGTATTCCCCCCCAAAAGTTACACAAATCACCAATATACACTAATTACAGGAAATGCTTATAAAGTGCACTTACTACTGCATCAAGGCTTCACTTCCTGGATAAAATGGTGATGTCACGACTCCCAGACCTGTGCGGGCTGTGCTTGCTGGAGAGGATGATGGCAGGGGGGATGCTCAGTGTCCCTCCAGTGCCCTGTGTCCCTCAGTGTCCCCCTGCCATCATCCTTTCCAGCAGCCACAGCCCGCACAGCTCAGGGAGTCGGGTCATGACATCACCATTTTATCCTGGAAGTGAAGCCTTGATGCAGTAGTAAGTGCAGGGAAAATAGCACTTTATGTGCATTTCCTGTAATAAGTGTATGTTTGTAATTTGTATAACTTATTTTTTGGGGGGAGGGGGGCAATACAATACTTTAATAAAAAAAAAAAATCACCAGACTTCTCCTTTAATGCATTTATATGAGATGCAAAAATCCCAGTTTACAGGCTAAAACAGTAAGTTACCTAGCAATGCTACATGCTCCCTCAACCAGACACTTACCGGCTCTCCCCAATTTCTCCTGGAGACTGCATAATCCCACCTGTACCAAGGGTCCCGTTCTTCCTGTGATTTGTCGGGCAGCATTGGATAATCACCATATCTACAATACATTAAAACACAGCAATATCAAGTTATATACACTACTGTTCAAAAGTTTGGGGTCACCCAAACAATTTTGTGTTTTTCATGAAAAGTCACACTTATTCACCACCATACGTTGTGAAATGAATAGAAAATAGAGTCAAGACATTGACAAGGTTAGAAATAATGATTTGTATTTGAAATAACATTGTTTTTACATCAAACTTTGCTTTCGTCAAAGAATCCTCCTTTTGCAGCAATTACAGCAT
This sequence comes from Dendropsophus ebraccatus, assembly GCF_027789765.1. Lineage (NCBI taxonomy): Eukaryota > Metazoa > Chordata > Amphibia > Anura > Hylidae > Dendropsophus > Dendropsophus ebraccatus. The sequence continues at coordinate 62,430,177 of NC_091461.1, forward strand.
TGCACACCTTTGGCATTCTAGCTCCTAATCTGTTGAGGTAAGCTGGAGAAATTGCACCCCACGCTTCTAGAAGCAGCTCCCACAAGTAGGATTGGTTGGATAGGCACTTCTGGCGTACCATACGGTCAAGCTGCTCCCACAACAGCTCAATGGGTTTCTGGTGACTGCGCTGGCCACTCCATTACCGATAGAATACCAGCTGCCTGCTTCTGCTGTAAATAGTTCTTGCACAATTTGGAGGTGTGTTTAGGGTCATTGTCCTGTTGTAGGATGAAATTGGCTCCAATCAAGCGCTGTCCACTGGGTATGGCATGGCGTTGCAAAATTGAGTGATAGCCTTCCTTATTCAGAATCCTTTTTACCCTGTACAAATCTCCCACCTTACCAGCACCAAAGCAACCCCAGACCATCACATTACCTCCACCATGCTTAACAGATGGCGTCAGGGATTCTTCCAGCATCTTTTCATTTGTTCTGCGTCTCACAAACGTTCTTCTTTGTGATCCAAACACCTCAAACTTGGATTCATCCATCCACAACACTTTTTTCCAGTATTCCTCTGTCCAATGTCTGTGTTTTTTTGCCCATCTAATCTTTTTCTTTTATTGGCCAGTCTCAGATATGGCTTTTTCTTTGCCACTCTGCCCTGAAGCCCAAAATCCCGCAGCCTCTTCACTGTAGATGTTGACACTGGTGTTTTGCGGGTACTATTTAATGAAGATGCCTGTCGGGGACCTGTGAGGCGTCTGTTTCTCAAACTAGAGACTCTAATGTGCTTATCTTCTTGCTTAGTTGTGCAACACGGCCCCCCACTTCTTTTTCTACTCTGGTTAGAGCCTGTTTGTGCTGTCCTCTGAAGGGAGTAGTACACACCGTTGTAGGAAACCTTAAATTTCTTAGCAATTTCTCGCATGGAATAGCCTTAATTTCTAAGAACAACAATAGAGTGTCGAGTTTCAGATGAAAGTTCTCTTTTTCTGGCCATTTTGAGCTTTTAATTGACCCCACAAATGTGATGCTCCAGAAACACAATCTGCTCAAAGGAAGGTCAGTTTTGTAGCTTCTGTAACAAGCAAGACTGTTTTCAGATGTGTGAACATGATTGCACAAGGGTTTTCTAATCATCAATTAGCCTTCTGAGCCAATGAGCAAACACATTGTACCATTAGAACACTGGAGTGATAGTTGCTGGAAATGGGCCTCTATACACCTATGTAGATATTGCACCAAAAACCAGACATTTGCAGCTAGAATAGTCATTTACCACATTAGCAATGTATAGAGTGTATTTGTTTAAAGTTAGGACTAGTTTAAAGGTATCTTCATTGAAAGGTACAGTGCTTTTCCTTCAAAAATGTGACCCCAAACTTTTGAACGGTAGTGTACATAAACAATATGTGATGACTAGTTACAATCCACCAAAAAAACTCTCTGCACATACAGTGGCATAATGTGTGCTATCAGTTAGAGAAATATATTTTAAGAAATGTAATATATTTACAGGGTCGCAAACCTTACTTACTTATAGAATATAACCTTGGCGAACTGAAGATCTTCCCAACATGGGAAGGAAGAGTTTTGACAAACCTATTTGACACTACAAGTCCCTTTTTTTAGTAAAATCCTAGTGATGCCTGATAATGCAGCTAAGCCCCATTCACTTGTCATAAAAAAAGCATTCTCATAATCAAATGTATCCCCTATCCACAGGATAAAGGAAACTAGCGAATCAGAGGGATCTACCTGCTGAAATCCCCATGCTCTACACGGCTTCCAAACAATGCCAAGCTCTGCAATCCATCATTAAACCGCTAGTCATCCAACACCCTGTATTTAAGGAATAACTTTGATAATGAGAATTAAGCAAAGTGAAAATATCACTAGAAACAACCAATAGAAGCTTATACGATTCTCCTCACCCCATTCCATCATCTGGATAAGGTTTGTAGTCCTCTAACAACATGTTATATTTCTTGGCTGCAGCCGCCCTTTCTGCTTTAGTCTTGGGGTAAGGTCCAGGCAGAAGATCCTTTGGAAGGTCGGACGCTGGAAAACACATAACACAAATGAATTAAATACAGCACATACTTCCATGCTGCTGCTTATAGGCCTGGGCAGGGCTTGTTCTAGGGAGCAGTAGAAATCTCAGAAGACTGACCACTATTGGATATTACTGGCAGGCAAGGAAAAGAACTGTGACACGCATGGGCACACAACATGGCAGACTACTAGTACACCTCACATATAGGGGCTCAGCAGGCACACCTCAGGAACTTTATAAGATGAGTGACCCTTTATAGGTGCTGACATATAAGGATTGCTTACACTGCTACCACTGCCAGGTATACAAGTATCTTACATAGCCAAATGCCCTAACCTGCAGCTCTCTCCCATATGCTGAACTACAACTCCCACTATCCATAGGGAAGCACCTAAGGCCGCATGCCCCAACATGCAGCTCTCCAGCTATTGCTATTGGGAATTGTAGTTTTCCCACATATTAGGGAACACCAATGTAAGATTTTATGTAATGTGTATGCCTCACCACATCAGACATATTGTGAGAGGGGTAGAGGGGCTCCATGTCTGTCCTATGTGTGGGAACTGAGGAGAGTGGGCAGAGGGGCTCCATGTCTGTCCTATGTGTGGGCACTGAAGAGAGTGGGCAGAGGAGCTCCATGTCTGTCCTATGTGTGGGCACTGAGGGGAGAGGGCAGAGGGGCTCCATGTCTGTCCTATGCGTGGGCACTGAGGAGAGCGGGCAGAGGGGCTCCATGTCTGTCCTATGTGTGGGCACTGAGGAGAGCGGGCAGAGGGGCTCCATGTCTGTTCTATGTGTGGGCACTGAGGAGAGGGGCTCCATGTCTGTCCTATGTGTGGGCACTGAGGAGAGGGGGCAGAGGGGCTCCATGTCTGTCCTATGTGTGGGCACTGAGGAGAGGGGGCAGAGGGGCTCCATGTTTGTTCTATGTGTGGGCACAGAGGAGAGCGGGCAGAGGGGCTACATGTCTGTCCTATGTGTGGGCACTGAGGAAAGGGGGCAGAGGGGCTCCATGTCTGTCCTATGTGTGGGCACTGAGGAGAGGGGGCAGAGGGGCTCCATGTCTGCCCTATGTGTGGGCACTGAGGAGAGGGGCTCCATGTCTGTCCTATGTGTGGGCACTGAGGAGAGGGGCTCCATGTCTGTCCTATGTGTGGGCACTGAGGAGAGGGGGCAGAGGGGCTCCATGTCTGTCCTATGTGTGGGCACTGAGGAGAGGGGCTCTATGTCCTATGTGTGGGCACTGAGGAGAGGGAGCAGAGTGGCTCCATGTCTGTCCTATATGTGGGCACTGAGGAGAGGGGGCAGAGGGGCTCCATGTCTGCCCTATGTATTGGCACTGAGAAGAGGAGCTCCATGTCTGTCCTATGAGTGGGCACTGAGGAGAGGGGGCAGAGGGGCTCCATGTCTGTCCTATGTGTGGGCACTGAGGAGAGGGGGCAGAGGGGCTCCATGTCTGTCCTACGTGTGGGCACTGAGGAGAGGGGCTCCATGTCTGTCCTATGTGTGGGCACTGAGGAGAGGGGCTCCATGTCTGTCCTATGTGTGGGCACTGAGGAGACATGCTCCATGTCTGTCCTATGTGTGGGCACTGAGGAGAGGGGCTCCATGTCTGTCCTATGTGTGGGCACTGAGGAGAGGGGCTCAATGTCTGTCCTATGTGTGGGCACTGAGGAGAGGGGCTCAATGTCTGTCCTATGTGTGGGCACTGAGGAGAGGGGCTCCATGTCTGTCCTATGTGTGGGCACTGAGGAGAGCGGGCAGAGGGGCTCCATGTCTGTCCTATGTGTGGGCACTGAGGAGAGGGGCTCCATGTCTGTCCTATGTGTGGGCACTGAGGAGACGTGCTCCATGTCTGTCCTATGTGTGGGCACTGAGGAGAGGGGCTCCATGTCTGTCCTATGTGTGGGCACTGAGGAGAGGGGCTCCATGTCTGTCCTATGTGCGGGCACTGAGGAGAGGGGCTCCATGTCTGCCCTATGTGTGGGCACTGAGGAGAGGGGATCCATGTCTGTCCTATGTGTGGGCACTGAGGAGAGGGGCTCCATGTCTGTCCTATGTGTGGGCACTGAGGAGAGCGGGCAGAGGGGCTCCATGTTTGTCCTATGTGTGGGCACTGAGGAGAGGGGCTCCATGTCTGTCCTATGTGTGGGCACTGAGGAGAGGGGCTCCATGTCTGTCCTATGTGTGGGCACTGAGGAGAGGGGCTCCATGTCTGTCCTATGTGTGGGCACTGAGGAGAGGGGCTCCATGTCTGTCCTATGTGTAGGCACTGAGGAGAGGGGCTCCATGTCTGTCCTATGTGTGGGCACTGAGGAGAGGGGATCCATGTCTGTCCTATGTGTGGGCACTGAGGAGAGGGGCTCCATGTCTGTCCTATGTGTGGGCACTGAGGAGAGGGGATCCATGTCTGTCCTATGTGTGGGCACTGAGGAGAGGGGATCCATGTCTGTCCTATGTGTGGGCACTGAGGAGAGGGGATCCATGTCTGTCCTATGTGTGGGCACTGAGGAGAGGGGATCCATGTCTGTCCTATGTGTGGGCACTGAGGAGAAGGGCTCCATGTCTGTCCTATGTGTGGGCACTGAGGAGAGGGGCTCCATGTCTGTCCTATGTGTGGGCACTGAGGAGAGGGGCTCCATGTCTGTCCTATGTGTGGGCACTGAGGAGACGTGCTCCATGTCTGTCCTATGTGTGGGCACTGAGGAGAGCGGGCAGAGGGGCTCCATGTCTGTCCTATGTGTGGGCACTGAGGAGAGGGGCTCCATGTCTGTCCTATGTGTGGGCACTGAGGAGAGGGGCTCCATGTCTGTCCTATGTGTGGGCACTAAGGAGAGGGGCTCCATGTCTGTCCTATGTGTGGGCACTGAGGAGAGGGGCTCCATGTCTGTCCTATGTGTGGGCACTGAGGAGAGGGGGCAGAGGGGCTCCATGTCTGTCCTATGTGTGGGCACTCAGGAGATGGGCTCCATGTCTGTCCTATGTGTGGGCACTGAGGAGAGGGGCTCCATGTCTGTCCTATGTGTGGGCACTGAGGAGAGGGGATCCATGTCTGTCCTATGTGTGGGCAGTGAGGAGAGGGGCTCCATGTCTGTCCTATGTGTGAGCACTGAGGAGAGGGGCTCCATGTCTGTCCTATGTGTGGGCACTGAGGAGAGCGGGCAGAAGGGCTCCATGTCTGTCCTATGTGTGGGCACTGAGGAGACGTGCTCCATGTCTGTCCTATGAGTGGGCACTGAGGAGAGGGGCTCCATGTCTATCCTATGTGTGGGCACTGAGGAGAGCGGGCAGAAGGGCTCCATGTCTGTCCTATGTGTGGGCACTGAGAAGAGGGGCTCCATGTCTGTCCTATGTGTGGGCACTGAGGAGACGTGCTCCATGTCTGTCCTATGAGTGGGCACTGAGGAGAGCGGGCAGAGGGGCTCCATGTCTGTCCTACGTGTGGGCACTGAGGAGAGGGGCTCCATGTCTGTCCTATGTGTCGGCACTGAGGAGACGTGCTCCATGTCTGTCCTATGTGTGGGCACTGAGGAGACGTGCTCCATGTCTGTCCTATGTGTGGGCACTGAGGAGAGGGGCTCCATGTCTGTCCTATGTGTGGGCACTGAGGAGAGGGGCTCCATGTCTGTCCTATGTGTGGGCACTGAGGAGAGGGGCTCCATGTCTGTCCTATGTGTGGGCACTGAGGAGAGGGGGCAGAGGGGCTCCATGTCTATCCTATGTGTGGGCACTCAGGAAATGGGCTCCATGTCTGTCCTATGTGTGGGCACTGAGGAGAGGGGCTCCATGTCTGTCCTATGTGTGGGCACTGAGTAGAGGGGCTCCATGTCTGTCCTATGTGTGGGCACTGAGGAGAGGGGCTCCATGTCTGTCCTATGTGTGGGCACTGAGGAGAGGGGCTCCATGTCTGTCCTATGTGTGGGCACTGAGGAGAGGGGCTCCATGTCTGTCCTATGTGTAGGCACTGAGGAGAGGGGGCAGAGGGGCTCCATGTCTGTCCTATGTGTGGGCACTGAGGAGAGGGGCTCCATGTCTGTCCTATGTGTGGGCACTGAGGAGAGCGGGCAGAGGGGCTCCATGTTTGTCCTATGTGTGGGCACTGAGGAGAGGGGCTCCATGTCTGTCCTATGTGTGGGCACTGAGGAGAGGGGCTCCATGTCTGTCCTATGTGTGGGCACTGAGGAGAGGGGCTCCATGTCTGTCCTATGTGTGGGCACTGAGGAGAGGGGCTCCATGTCTGTCCTATGTGTGGGCAGTGAGGAGAGGGGCTCCATGTCTGTCCTATGTGTGGGCACTGAGGAGAGGGGCTCCATGTCTGTCCTATGTGTGGGCACTGAGGAGAGGGGATCCATGTCTGTCCTATGTGTGGGCACTGAGGAGAGGGGCTCCATGTCTGTCCTATGTGTGGGCACTGAGGAGAGGGGCTCCATGTCTGTCCTATGTGTGGGCACTGAGGAGAGGGGGCAGAGGGGCTCCATGTCTGTGCTATGTGTGGGCACTGAGGAGAGGGGCTCCATGTCTGTCCTATGTGTGGGCACTGAGGAGACGTGCTCCATGTCTGTCCTATGTGTGGGCACTGAGGAGAGCGGGGCAGAGGGGCTCCATGTCTGTCCTATGTGTGGGCACTGAGGAGAGGGGCTCCATGTCTGTCCTATGTGTGGGCACTGAGGAGAGCGGGCAGAGGGGCTCCATGTCTGTCCTATGTGTGGGCACTGAGGAGAGGGGCTCCATGTCTGTCCTATGTGTGGGCACTGAGGAGAGGGGCTACATGTCTGTCCTATGTGTGGGCACTGAGGAGAGGGGGCAGAGGGGCTCCATGTCTGTCCTATGTGTGGGCACTCAGGAGATGGGCTCCATGTCTGTCCTATGTGTGGGCACTGAGGAGAGGGGCTCCATGTCTGTCCTATGTGTGGGCACTGAGGAGAGGGGCTCCATGTCTGTCCTATGTGTGGGCACTGAGGAGAGGGGCTCCATGTCTGTCCTATGTGTGGGCACTGAGGAGAGGGGGCAGAGGGGCTCCATTTCTGTCCTATGTGTGGGCACTCAGGAGATGGGCTCCATGTCTGTCCTATGTGTGGGCACTGAGGAGAGGGGCTCCATGTCTGTCCTATGTGTGGGCAGTGAGGAGAGGGGCTCCATGTCTGTCCTATGTGTGGGCACTGAGGAGAGGGGCTCCATGTCTGTCCTATGTGTGGGCACTGAGGAGAGCGGGCAGAAGGGCTCCATGTCTGTCCTATGTGTGGGCACTGAGGAGACGTGCTCCATGTCTGTCCTATGAGTGGGCACTGAGGAGAGGGGCTCCATGTCTGTCCTATGTGTGGGCACTGAGGAGAGCGGGCAGAAGGGCTCCATGTCTGTCCTATGTGTGGGCACTGAGGAGAGGGGCTCCATGTCTGTCCTATGTGTGGGCACTGAGGAGACGTGCTCCATGTCTGTCCTATGAGTGGGCACTGAAGAGAGGGGCTCCATGTCTGTCCTATGTGTGGGCACTGAGGAGAGGGGCTCCATGTCTGTCCTATGTGTGAGCACTGAGGAGAGGGGCTCCATGTCTGTCCTATGTGTGGGCACTGAGGAGAGCGGGCAGAAGGGCTCCATGTCTGTCCTATGTGTGGGCACTGAGGAGACGTGCTCCATGTCTGTCCTATGAGTGGGCACTGAGGAGAGGGGCTCCATGTCTATCCTATGTGTGGGCACTGAGGAGAGCGGGCAGAAGGGCTCCATGTCTGTCCTATGTGTGGGCACTGAGAAGAGGGGCTCCATGTCTGTCCTATGTGTGGGCACTGAGGAGACGTGCTCCATGTCTGTCCTATGAGTGGGCACTGAAGAGAGGGGCTCCATGTCTGTCCTATGTGTGGGCACTGAGGAGAGCGGGCAGAGGGGCTCCATGTCTGTCCTACGTGTGGGCACTGAGGAGAGGGGCTCCATGTCTGTCCTATGTGTCGGCACTGAGGAGACGGGCTCCATGTCTGTCCTATGTGTGGGCACTGAGGAGACGTGCTCCATGTCTGTCCTATGTGTGGGCACTGAGGAGAGGGGCTCCATGTCTGTCCTATGTGTGGGCACTGAGGAGAGGGGCTCCATGTCTGTCCTATGTGTGGGCACTGAGGAGAGGGGCTCCATGTCTGTCCTATGTGTGGGCACTGAGGAGAGGGGGCAGAGGGGCTCCATGTCTGTCCTATGTGTGGGCACTCAGGAAATGGGCTCCATGTCTGTCCTATGTGTGGGCACTGAGGAGAGGGGCTCCATGTCTGTCCTATGTGTGGGCACTGAGTAGAGGGGCTCCATGTCTGTCCTATGTGTGGGCACTGAGGAGAGGGGCTCCATGTCTGTCCTATGTGTGGGCACTGAGGAGAGGGGCTCCATGTCTGTCCTATGTGTGGGCACTGAGGAGAGGGGCTCCATGTCTGTCCTATGTGTGGGCACTGAGGAGAGGGGCTCCATGTCTGTCCTATGTGTGGGCACTGAGAAGAGGGGCTCCATGTCTGTCCTATGTGTGGGCACTGAGGAGAGCGGGCAGAGGGGCTCCATGTCTGTCCTATGTGTGGGCACTGAGGAGAGCGGGCAGAGGGGCTCCATGTCTGTCCTATGTGTGGGCACTGAGGAGAGCGGGCAGAGGGGCTCCATCTCTGTCCTATGTGTGGGCACTGAGGAGAGGGGCTCCATCTCTGTCCTATGTGTGGGCACTGAGGAGAGCGGGCAGAGGGGCTCCATGTCTGTCCTATGTGTGGGCACTGAGGAGAGGGGCTCCATGTCTGTCCTATGTGTGGGCACTGAGGAGAGGGGCTCCATGTCTGTCCTATGTGTGGGCACTGAGGAGAGGGGCTCCATGTCTGTCCTATGAGTGGGCACTGAGGAGAGGGGCTCCATGTCTGTCCTATGTGTGGGCACTGAGGAGAGGGGGCAGAGGGGCTCCATGTCTGTGCTATGTGTGGGCACTGAGGAGAGGGGCTCCATGTCTGTCCTATGTGTGGGCACTGAGGAGACGTGCTCCATGTCTGTCCTATGTGTGGGCACTGAGGAGAGCGGGCAGAGGGGCTCCATGTCTGTCCTATGTGTGGGCACTGAGGAGAGGGGCTCCATGTCTGTCCTATGTGTGGGCACTGAGGAGAGCGGGCAGAGGGGCTCCATGTCTGTCCTATGTGTGGGCACTGAGGAGAGGGGCTCCATGTCTGTCCTATGTGTGGGCACTGAGGAGAGGGGCTTCATGTCTGTCCTATGTGTGGGCACTGAGGAGAGGGGGCAGAGGGGCTCCATGTCTGTCCTATGTGTGGGCACTCAGGAGATGGGCTCCATGTCTGTCCTATGTGTGGGCACTGAGGAGAGGGGCTCCATGTCTGTCCTATGTGTGGGCACTAAGGAGAGGGGCTCCATGTCTGTCCTATGTGTGGGCACTGAGGAGAGGGGCTCCATGTCTGTCCTATGTGTGGGCACTGAGGAGAGGGGGCAGAGGGGCTCCATTTCTGTCCTATGTGTGGGCACTCAGGAGATGGGCTCCATGTCTGTCCTATGTGTGGGCACTGAGGAGACGGGCTCCATGTCTGTCCTATGTGTGGGCAGTGAGGAGAGGGGCTCCATGTCTGTCCTATGTGTGAGCACTGAGGAGAGGGGCTCCATGTCTGTCCTATGTGTGGGCACTGAGGAGAGCGGGCAGAAGGGCTCCATGTCTGTCCTATGTGTGGGCACTGAGGAGACGTGCTCCATGTCTGTCCTATGAGTGGGCACTGAGGAGAGGGGCTCCATGTCTATCCTATGTGTGGGCACTGAGGAGAGCGGGCAGAAGGGCTCCATGTCTGTCCTATGTGTGGGCACTGAGAAGAGGGGCTCCATGTCTGTCCTATGTGTGGGCACTGAGGAGACGTGCTCCATGTCTGTCCTATGAGTGGGCACTGAAGAGAGGGGCTCCATGTCTGTCCTATGTGTGGGCACTGAGGAGAGGGGCTCCATGTCTGTCCTATGTGTGAGCACTGAGGAGAGGGGCTCCATGTCTGTCCTATGTGTGGGCACTGAGGAGAGCGGGCAGAAGGGCTCCATGTCTGTCCTATGTGTGGGCACTGAGGAGACGTGCTCCATGTCTGTCCTATGAGTGGGCACTGAGGAGAGGGGCTCCATGTCTATCCTATGTGTGGGCACTGAGGAGAGCGGGCAGAAGGGCTCCATGTCTGTCCTATGTGTGGGCACTGAGAAGAGGGGCTCCATGTCTGTCCTATGTGTGGGCACTGAGGAGACGGGCTCCATGTCTGTCCTATGAGTGGGCACTGAGGAGAGGGGCTCCATGTCTGTCCTATGTGTGGGCACTGAGGAGAGCGGGCAGAGGGGCTCCATGTCTGTCCTACGTGTGGGCACTGAGGAGAGGGGCTCCATGTCTGTCCTATGTGTCGGCACTGAGGAGACGGGCTCCATGTCTGTCCTATGTGTGGGCACTGAGGAGACGTGCTCCATGTCTGTCCTATGTGTGGGCACTGAGGAGAGGGGCTCCATGTCTGTCCTATGTGTGGGCACTGAGGAGAGGGGCTCCATGTCTGTCCTATGTGTGGGCACTGAGGAGAGGGGCTCCATGTCTGTCCTATGTGTGGGCACTGAGGAGAGGGGGCAGAGGGGCTCCATGTCTGTCCTATGTGTGGGCACTCAGGAGATGGGCTCCATGTCTGTCCTATGTGTGGGCACTGAGGAGAGGGGCTCCATGTCTGTCCTATGTGTGGGCACTGAGTAGAGGGGCTCCATGTCTGTCCTATGTGTGGGCACTGAGGAGAGGGGCTCCATGTCTGTCCTATGTGTGGGCACTGAGGAGAGGGGCTCCATGTCTGTCCTATGTGTGGGCACTGAGGAGAGGGGCTCCATGTCTGTCCTATGTGTGGGCACTGAGGAGAGGGGCTCCATGTCTGTCCTATGTGTGGGCACTGAGAAGAGGGGCTCCATGTCTGTCCTATGTGTGGGCACTGAGGAGAGCGGGCAGAGGGGCTCCATATCTGTCCTATGTGTGGGCACTGAGGAGAGCGGGCAGAGGGGCTCCATGTCTGTCCTATGTGTGGGCACTGAGGAGAGCGGGCAGAGGGGCTCCATCTCTGTCCTATGTGTGGGCACTGAGGAGAGGGGCTCCATCTCTGTCCTATGTGTGGGCACTGAGGAGAGCGGGCAGAGGGGCTCCATGTCTGTCCTATGTGTGGGCACTGAGGAGAGGGGCTCCATGTCTGTCCTATGTGTGGGCACTGAGGAGAGGGGCTCCATGTCTGTCCTATGTGTGGGCACTGAGGAGAGGGGCTCCATGTCTGTCCTATGAGTGGGCACTGAGGAGAGGGGCTCCATGTCTGTCCTATGTGTGGGCACTGAGGAGAGGGGGCAGAGGGGCTCCATGTCTGTGCTATGTGTGGGCACTCAGGAGATGGGCTCCATGTCTGTCCTATGTGTGGGCACTGAGGAGAGGGGCTCCATGTCTGTCCTATGTGTGGGCACTGAGGAGAGGGGATCCATGTCTGTCCTATGTGTGGGCAGTGAGGAGAGGGGATCCATGTCTGTCCTATGTGTGAGCACTGAGGAGAGGGGCTCCATGTCTGTCCTATGTGTGGGCACTGAGGAGAGAGGGCAGAAGGGCTCCATGTCTGTCCTATGTGTGGGCACTGAGAAGAGGGGCTCCATGTCTGTCCTATGTGTGGGCACTGAGGAGAGGGGCTCCATGTCTGTCCTATGTGTGGGCACTGAGGAGACGTGCTCCATGTCTGTCCTATGTGTGGGCACTGAGGAGAGGGGGCAGAGGGGCTCCATGTCTGTCCTATGTGTGGGCACTGAGGAGAGGGGATCCATGTCTGTCCTATGTGTGGGCAGTGAGGAGAGGGGCTCCATGTCTGTCCTATGTGTGGGCACTGAGGAGAGCGGGCAGAAGGGCTCCATGTCTGTCCTATGTGTGGGCACTGAGGAGAGGGGCTCCATGTCTGTCCTACGTGTGGGCACTGAGGAGAGGGGGCAGAGGGGCTCCATGTCTGTGCTATGTGTGGGCACTCAGGAGATGGGCTCCATGTCTGTCCTATGTGTGGGCACTGAGGAGAGGGGCTCCATGTCTGTCCTATGTGTGGGCACTGAGGAGAGGGGATCCATGTCTGTCCTATGTGTGGCAGTGAGGAGAGGGGCTCCATGTCTGTCCTATGTGTGAGCACTGAGGAGAGGGGCTCCATGTCTGTCCTATGTGTGGGCACTGAGGAGAGCGGGCAGAAGGGCTCCATGTCTGTCCTATGTGTGGGCACTGAGAAGAGGGGCTCCATGTCTGTCCTATGTGTGGGCACTGAGGAGAGGGGCTCCATGTCTGTCCTATGTGGGGGCACTGAGGAGAGGGGCTCCATGTCTGTCCTATGTGTGGGCACTGAGGAGAGGGGCTCCATGTCTGTCCTATGTGTGGGCACTGAGAAGAGGGGCTCCATGTCTGTCCTATGTGGGGGCACTGAGGAGAGGGGCTCCATGTCTGTCCTATGTGGGGGCACTGAGGAGAGGGGCTCCATGTCTGTCCTATGTGTGGGCACTGAGGAGAGGGGCTCCATGTCTGTCCTATGTGTGGGCACTGAGGAGACGTGCTCCATGTCTGTCCTATGTGTGGGCACTGAGGAGAGGGGCTCCATGTCTGTCCTATGTGTGGGCACTGAGGAGACGTAATCCATGTCTGTCCTATGTGTGGGCACTGAGGAGAGGGGCTCCATGTCTGTCCTATGTGTGGGCACTGAGGAGACGTGCTCCATGTCTGTCCTATGTGTGGGCACTGAGGAGAGGGGCTCCATGTCTGTCCTATGTGTGGGCACTGAGGAGAGGGGCTCCATGTCTGTCCTATGTGTGGGCACTGAGGAGAGCGGGCAGAGGGGCTCCATGTCTATCCTACGTGTGGGCACTGAGGAGAGGGGCTCCATGTCTGTCCTATGTGTGGGCACTGAGGAGACGTGCTCCATGTCTGTCCTATGTGTGGGCACTGAGGAGACGTGCTCCATGTCTGTCCTATGTGTGGGCACTGAGGAAAGGGGCTCCATGTCTGTCCTATGTGTGGGGCACTGCGGAGAGGGGCTCCATGTCTGTCCTATGTGTGGGCACTGAGGAGAGGGGGCAGAGGGGCTCCATGTCTGTCCTATGTGTGGGCACTCAGGAGATGGGCTCCATGTCTGTCCTATGTGTGGGCACTGAGGAGAGGGGCTCCATGTCTGTCCTATGTGTGGGCACTGAGTAGAGGGGCTCCATGTCTGTCCTATGTGTGGGCACTGAGGAGAGGGGCTCCATGTCTGTCCTATGTGTGGGCACTGAGAGGGGCTCCATGTCTGTCCTATGTGTGGGCACTGAGGAGAGGGGGCAGAGGGGCTCCATGTCTGTCCTATGTGTGGACACTCAGGAGATGGGCTCCATGTTTGTCCTATGTGTGGGCACTGAGGAGAGGGGCTCCATGTCTGTCCTATGTGTGGGCACTGAGGAGAGGGGATCCATGTCTGTCCTATGTGTGGGCACTGAGGAGAGGGGGCAGAGGGGCTCCATGTCTGTCCTATGTGTGGGCACTGAGGAGACGTGCTCCATGTCTGTCCTATGTGTGGGCACTGAGGAGAGGGGCTCCATGTCTGTCCTATATGTGGGCACTGAGGAGAGGGGGCAGAGGGGCTCCATGTCTGTCCTATGTGTGGGCACTGAGTAGAGCGGGCAGAGGGGTTCCCTGTCTGTCCTATGTGTGGGCAATGAGGAGAGGGGCTCCATGTCTGTCCTATGTGTGGGCACTGAGGAGACGTGCTCCATGTCTGTCCTATGTGTAGGCACTGAGGAGAGGGGCTCCATGTCTGCCCTATGTGTGGGCACTGAGGAGAGGGGCTCCATGTCTGTCCTATGTGTGGGCACTGAGGAGAGCGGGCAGAGGGGCTCCATGTCTGTCATATTTGTGGGCACTGAGGAGAGGGGCTCCATGTCTGTCCTATGTGTGGGCACTGAGAAGAGGGGCTCCATGTCTGTCCTATGTGTGGGCACTGAGGAGAGGGGGCAGAGGGGCTCCATGTCTGTCCTATGTGTGGGCACTGAGGAGAGTGGGCAGAGGGGCTCCATGTCTGTCCTATGTGTGGGCACTGAGGAGAGGGGCTCCATGTCTGTCCTATGTGTGGGCACTGCGGAGAGGAGCTCCATGTCTGTCCTATGTGTGGGCGATGAGGAGAGGGGCTCCATGTCTGTCCTATGTGTGGGCACTGAGGAGAGGGGCTCCATGTCTGTCCTATGTGTGGGCACTGAGGAGAGGGGCTCCATGTCTGTCCTATGTGTGGGCACTGAGAAGAGGAGCTTCATGTCTCTCCTATGTGTGGGCACTGAGGAGAGGGGCTCCATGTCTGTCCTATGTGTGGGCACTGAGGAGAGGGGGCAGAGGGGCTCCATGTCTGTCCTATGTGTGGGCACTGAGGAGAGGGGGCAGAGGGGCTCCATGTCTGCCCTATGTGTGGGCACTGAGGAGAGGGGGCAGAGGGGCTCCATGTCTGCCCTATGTGTGGGCACTGAGGAGAGGGGGCAGAGGGGCTCCATGTCTGCCCTATTTGTGGGCACTGAGGAGAGGGGCTCCATGTGTGTCCTATGTGTGGGCACTGAGGAGAGGGGCTCCATGTGTGTCCTATGTGTGGGCACTGAGGAGAGGGGCTCCATGTCTGTCCTATGTGTGGGCACTGAGGAGAGGGGGCAGAGGGGCTCCATGTCTGTCCTATGTGTGGGCACTGAGGAGAGCGGGCAGAGGGGCTCCATGTCTGTCCTATGTGTGGGCACTGAGTAGAGGGGCTCCATGTCTGTCCTATGTGTGGGCACTGAGTAGAGGGGATCCATGTCTGTCCTATGTGTGGGCACTGAGGAGAGGGGCTCCATGTCTGTCCTATGTGTGGGCACTGAGGAGAGGGGCTCCATGTCTGTCCTATGTGTGGGCACTGAGGAGAGGGGGCAGAGGGTCTCCATGTCTGTCCTATGTGTGGGCACTGAGGAGAGGGGATCCATGTCTGTCCTATGTGTGGGCACTGAGGAGAGGGGCTCCATGTCTGTCCTATGTGTTGGCACTGAGAAGAGGGGCTCCATGTCTGTCCTATGTGTGGGCACTGAGGAGAGGGGCTCCATGTCTGTCCTATGTGTGGGCACTGAGGAGAGCGGGCAGAGGGGCTCCATGTCTGTCCTATGTGTGGGCACTGAGGAGAGGGGCTCCATGTCTGTCCTATGTGTGGGCACTGAGGAGAGGGGCTCCATGTCTGTCCTATGTGTGGGCACTGAGGAGAGGGGCTCCATGTCTGTCCTATGTGTGGGCACTGAGGAGAGGGGCTCCATGTCTGTCCTATGTGTGGGCACTGAGGAGAGGGGCTCCATGTCTGTCCTATGTGTGGGCACTGAGGAGAGGGGCTCCATGTCTGTCCTATGTGTGGGCACTGAGGAGAGGGGCTCCATGTCTGTCCTATGTGTGGGCACTGAGGAGAGGGGCTCCATGTCTGTCCTATGTGTGGGCACTGAGGAGAGGGGCTCCATGTCTGTCCTATGTGTTGGCACTGAGGAGAGGGGCTCCATGTCTGTCCTATGTGTGGGCACTGAGGAGAGGGGCTCCATGTCTGTCCTATGTGTGGGCACTGAGGAGAGGGGCTCCATGTCTGTCCTATGTGTGGGCACTGAGGAGAGGGGCTCCATGTCTGTCCTATGTGTGGGCACTGAGGAGAGGGGCTCCATGTCTGTCCTATGTGTTGGCACTGAGGAGAGGGGCTCCATGTCTGTCCTATGTGTGGGCACTGAGGAGAGGGGCTCCATGTCTGTCCTATGTGTGGGCACTGAGGAGAGGGGCTCCATGTCTGTCCTATGTTTTGGCACTGAGGAGAGGGGCTCCATGTCTGTCCTATGTGTGGGCACTGAGGAGAGGGGCTCCATGTCTGTCCTATGTGTGGGCACTGAGGAGAGGGGCTCCATGTCTGTCCTATGTGTGGGCACTGAGGAGAGGGGCTCCATGTCTGTCCTATGTGTGGGCACTGAGGAGAGGGGCTCCATGTCTGTCCTATGTGTTGGCACTGAGGAGAGGGGCTCCATGTCTGTCCTATGTGTGGGCACTGAGGAGAGGGGGCAGAGGGGCTCCATGTCTGTCCTATGTGTGGGCACTGAGGAGAGCGGGCAGAGGGGCTCCATGTCTGTCCTATGTGTGGGCACTGAGTAGAGGGGCTCCATGTCTGTCCTATGTGTGGGCACTGAGTAGAGGGGATCCATGTCTGTCCTATGTGTGGGCACTGAGGAGAGGGGCTCCATGTCTGTCCTATGTGTGGGCACTGAGGAGAGGGGCTCCATGTCTGTCCTATGTGTGGGCACTGAGGAGAGGGGGCAGAGGGTCTCCATGTCTGTCCTATGTGTGGGCACTGAGGAGAGGGGATCCATGTCTGTCCTATGTGTGGGCACTGAGGAGAGGGGCTCCATGTCTGTCCTATGTGTTGGCACTGAGAAGAGGGGCTCCATGTCTGTCCTATGTGTGGGCACTGAGGAGAGGGGCTCCATGTCTGTCCTATGTGTGGGCACTGAGGAGAGCGGGCAGAGGGGCTCCATGTCTGTCCTATGTGTGGGCACTGAGGAGAGGGGCTCCATGTCTGTCCTATGTGTGGGCACTGAGGAGAGGGGCTCCATGTCTGTCCTATGTGTGGGCACTGAGGAGAGGGGCTCCATGTCTGTCCTATGTGTGGGCACTGAGGAGAGGGGCTCCATGTCTGTCCTATGTGTGGGCACTGAGGAGAGGGGCTCCATGTCTGTCCTATGTGTGGGCACTGAGGAGAGGGGCTCCATGTCTGTCCTATGTGTGGGCACTGAGGAGAGGGGCTCCATGTCTGTCCTATGTGTGGGCACTGAGGAGAGGGGCTCCATGTCTGTCCTATGTGTGGGCACTGAGGAGAGGGGCTCCATGTCTGTCCTATGTGTTGGCACTGAGGAGAGGGGCTCCATGTCTGTCCTATGTGTGGGCACTGAGGAGAGGGGCTCCATGTCTGTCCTATGTGTGGGCACTGAGGAGAGGGGCTCCATGTCTGTCCTATGTGTGGGCACTGAGGAGAGGGGCTCCATGTCTGTCCTATGTGTGGGCACTGAGGAGAGGGGCTCCATGTCTGTCCTATGTGTTGGCACTGAGGAGAGGGGCTCCATGTCTGTCCTATGTGTGGGCACTGAGGAGAGGGGCTCCATGTCTGTCCTATGTGTGGGCACTGAGGAGAGGGGCTCCATGTCTGTCCTATGTGTGGGCACTGAGGAGAGGGGCTCCATGTCTGTCCTATGTGTGGGCACTGAGGAGAGGGGCTCTATGTCTGTCCTATGTGTGGGCACTGAGGGGAGCTCATGTCCCGCTGCCCATTACATGTGACACCACTACGGCAGCTCTGTTAGGCAGAATACACACATCTATTACTAGGAGACGTATTAGCAGTCAGTGCGGGAGTGGATGTGTTCCTTTGTATACAGATATGTGGGCGCACACACGACCCCGCTGCTATCTCACATCCAGGGCACAGCCACAAGCCATGGAGCTGTCTGTGTGAAGGTGACTCTACAGCCCCTGCCCGTGTCCCCTTAGGGACAGTCATTGCCTTCTACTACATGTCACCGACCTGCCCGGACACTGGAGCACTGTATGAGGCGCCCGGCACCGGCTCCCCGTCCTGCCAGAGATGCCAGGGCAGCCCTGCGGGTCACCCCAGCGAGTAACCCGGCTCTGAGCGCCGCCATGTTTCCACAGTCTGCAGCAACTCCTCGCGCAGGCGCAGACAAGACGGAACCCGCGGAAGGACAATTTCTTGCTTTGTACTACGGTGGCCTCTTGTGGACAAAATAAAGGTATTGAGTATTACATTTCATGATTGGAAAGGTTATGTTTTTTGTTTGTTTTTTTTAGACTGGAGTGCTCTTCTGAATAGTCTACCTTAGTTTCACCCTATTTTATTATATTTATATTTCCTTACAAAGTGAAAAAAAAGCCTCCTCTTATTTTTCCCAACACTGCAGTTTTGTGTTATTTCCACAGATGTGTGGATTAGTATAGGTGCTTTTGTGGCATTTTCCCCCGTGTTTATTTCATTACATGCTGTGTGTTTCTTTCATCACGTGACTCACAGTTTTCTGTTGAAGAAAGAAAAATACCAGAAAATGCAGACATGCATTATTTTTTGGGATTTTCCCCCAACTATGGAGGGGTATGGGAGGAAAGACAGGAAAAAAAGGGGGGGGGGGGGGGGGGGGGGGACACCAGAGCATGCTGTGTTTTGGGTCAACACCAGCGTATCTGTTTCTATTGTCAAAGCCTGACCCTAAAGCAGATTCCTACATGTAGACCCCAGATGGGACCCACCTCTGCTTACTCCCTCTTCTCTTCTATAGACACTTCCTGTATTTGCAGCGCAGTGCCTGGGACAAATAGTTGCCAAGATTCCTGTTCAAAATAGGCACAGTCCTGGTAAATTGTGGACTGCATACTATAACACAAGGCCACTGTATACAGGCTTGATTGCCAACAGTCCTGATTTTGCCAAAGTAATCTCCCGGGTATGTCCTAGGAAGCTCCGCCACTCAGACTGGCCCTCTATGCCTCTAATTATAAGCACATCTAATGAGCACTTATAAACTGCTCAAAAAATAAAGGGAACACTCAAATAACATATCCTAGATATGAATGAATGAAATATTCTCATTGAATACTTTTTCTGTACAGGCATGATGGGAATTGTAGTTTTGCAACAGCTGGAGGGCCGAAGATTCCCCATCCCTGGATTTTATATAAATTTCACCCAAATATCGCTAACTTTTTGTGAGTAGTGTATAACTAGTGACTTTGTAAAGGCTGTATATGTTCGGTATTCCCTAAGGGGTATTCCTATCTGAGCTTGTTACCCCTATGTATAGAATAGGCCATAAATAGTATTTCACAAGAAAACCCCTGTAATATAATTCAAATCTGTAGTTAAAGGCCGGGTTCCCACTACGTATAACACCGGCCTAACCGGCCAGATGATCTTCATTTCTGGTGAATTCAGGTGCAGGCACACCTGTGTGCGCCTGCATCCCAATTCACCGCTGCACGTAATGGAGCATGCTGCGGAGCTATTCAATGAATAGAAGCCGCAGAAAACTGACATGTCAGTTTTTCGTCCAACTGGATGGAATCCCAGCCAAAGTGTATACTATGGGGGAGATTTATCAAACTGGTGTAAAATAGAATTGTCTTAGTTGCTCCTAGCAACCAATCAGATTCCACTTTTCATTCCTCACAGACTCTTTGAAAAATGGAATCTGATTGGTTGCCGGTGGCAACTAAGACAATTCTACTTTACATCAGTTTTATAAATCTCCCCCTATGTGTATATGCTCCGGCAGGGATTCCATCCATTTTAAAGTGACTGTACCACCAGGCCCAGGCAGAAGCACTGGAGGCGGGCCAACCCACCCTTAGTGGGAGGAAACCCCAGCCCCTTTATGATAGGGTTCCATTGATTCTAATGGAGTCACGTCATGGAGGGGCTGGGGTTTCCTCCCACTAAGGGTGGGTCGTCCCGCCTCCAGTGCTTCAGCCTTGGCCTGGTGGTACAGTCACTTTAATACAACGTATGTTTTGTGTAAATCATGGGCGTTGTTGAAAATTGTGAACATAGCCAAAACATGTAAGTTGTGGAAGATACTCTGCAGATCTATTGCAGATTTTTACTACCTTACTGAAGTAAATGAAGTAAAATACTCAGCCTGCAAAAAGTCCAGAGACACAAACAAATCACTTTTCTCTGACAACTAAATCAATTTTAGATTCTGAATTTATATTCCTGTGGTATGTTCTTGACATCATACTTAGTTGTTCTTTTAGCCGGCTTGGTTTTTGAAAATGTTTCCTTCACCTTGCACGCCAGTAGTTGATTATCTGTGTGGCCATCGGCATCATGCCTTACCTTTCCTACAATTTTTGTCCTTTTCCAACTTGAATAGGCAATTTGATTACTGGCCAATCCATTTGGGGAGGTTCATGTTTACAGGCTGGAAAACATTGTACGCCTATGTTCCTACTACGGGAAGGTGTCGGCATTTAATGGCAAAAGGCACCCGTCTATTAATAATGACAGATACAAATAATGATCATTATCATTATTTGCGTCCGTCATTAACAATAGATGGCTGCCCTTTCCCGATAATATCCTTTAGTAGGAACATAGCCTTAGACCATGTTAACACAACGTAATATTTTTTAAAAGAAAAAATGCCGCCCATTTTTATGCACACACTGCACTGACAACAGACAACTGTTCGTTGTTCAGTGCGGCCTTGCAAAAGAATGATCATGTCAATTAATAACGGACGATGTTCCATGAACAGCAGCCTTTATTAATCTTCTATGCACACACGGTTGAAATCAGTGCTTTAATGATTTTCATACACCCTGAATGGGCCGTATGGAAATAAATGTAACGATGGGTGTTGTGGATCCGCTGTGCCACCACTAGTGATAACTTAACTTAAGCCGCACCAGGGAGCGGAGGGGCTTGCTGCGGCAGGCGAACCCCCAGGTCGCTATCCCTGGCTTAGCTTGCTAGTGGCGGTGGCGAGGTGCATCTTGAGACATGTAGGCAGATAGGTTGGAACTCAGCAGGAGGCTCGGCTAGAACTGAGACAGCAGAACTGAGACAGTCAGATGGCAGGAACCAGGAATGGCTGGAACCGCTGGGCACGATACACAGGCAGGAATATAAGGACAGGATACACGGGTAGGATACACAGTCAGGATATGCGAGAGCTGGGCCACACACCAATGGGAAGCATGTAGAGGCTCCAACACATGTGGTAGGGCAGGGCTGCAATTTATAGGAGAGCTGCAGAGCATCAGCCAATTAAGGGCATACAGACGGTTGGCCCTTAGCCTTAGCAGTACTTGGCGTACCTGAGCCACATGGGTCTGTAGATCAGGGGAGTAGACCAGGATGTCATCCAAGTATACAATGACACAAACGTAGAGGAGAACCCCAAACATGTCATTGACGAACCCCTGGAAGACTGATGGGGCGTTGCAAAGACCAAAAGGCATGACTTAATACTCGTAGTGCCCATCCCTGGTGTTGAAGGCGGTCTTCCATTCATCGCTCTTTCGGATCATGATCAAATAGTAGGCCCCTCTGAGGTCCAGCTTAGTGAAGACTCGAGCTCCTGGAGACAATATCAGAGGTAAGGGGTAGCGATTCTTCACCGTCACTTTCTTGAGTCCTATGTAATCAATACAAGGACGGAGTGATCCATCCTTCTTCTGGACAAAGAAGAACCCGACAGGAGAGGTGGATTTACAGATGAAGCCCTTCTGCAGGTTCCCCTTGATATAAGCAACCATGGCCTCAGTTTCTGGGACCAAAAGAGGATACACTCTACCACGAGGAGTTGTGGTGCCCAGAAGAAGGTCAACAGGACAATCGCATGGCCGATGAGGCGGTAAAGTGTCAGTCTCCTTCTCGGAAAATACATCTGCCAGGTCTTGGTCCGGAAGACACTGGTGGAGACTGTTGTGCCTGTTGATGCTGCTGTAAGGCGGCTGACAACTGCTGAATCTGCTGTGACTGTTGTTGAATCAGCTGTGACTGCTGAGTGAGTACTCTCACGATCTTGCGGACATCAAGCACCTTGCCAGGATCCATGGTTGGAGCCTACTGTAACAATGGGTATTGTAGATCCACTGTGCCACTACTAGCGATGTTGTAAGCCACACCAGGGAGTGGAGTCTAGGGGCCGCTGGTCTTCACCAGTGCCCTCTGCAAGGCGGGATGGGCTTGCTAGAGCAGGTGACCCCCAGATCGCTACCCCTGGCTTGGCTTGCTAGTGGCAGTGGTGAGGTGTCGCTGGAGACACGTAGGCAGATAGACTGGAACTCAGCAGGAGGCTTGGCTGGAAATGAGACAGCAGTCAGATTGCAGGAACCAGGAATGTCTGGAACCGCTGGGCAGAATATACGGACAGGATACACGGGCAGGATACGCAGGCAGGAATATACAGACAGGATACACGGGCAGAATGCACAAGAGCTGGGCCACACACAAATGGGAAGCATGTATCGGCTCCAACACATGTGGTAGGGCAGGGCAATTTATAGGAGAGCTGCAGAGCATCAGCCAATTAAGGGCACACTGTCCCTTTAAATTAGAGCAGAGCTGGCACGCACGCTCACTAGGAGACTGGGGTGCGTCCGTTGAGCTGACAGGGAGCCAGAGGACGAGGAGCCCCGGCACAGAGCAGGAGATGGGGCAGCAGCAGCAGAACCCGCGCGGCCAGGGACGAGACCTTGGCCGCAACCAAGGGTGACAGCGCGACCGCGGCAAGAGATAAGTGCCGCAGATGTGACAATTAATGTTTCTGCGGCTGTTAGCTTGCGTGGACGTCAAATTATTGTTGATGACAATTATGCGCAGACCTTTTTTTTTTTTGCAAACAAAAGACATTATTTTTAGTTGCTCACACTTATTTATTTTTTACTGTCCTTGCATCATCTTTACTACTAAATACAATGGACCTTCAAAAAAGAACCACACCCAAAAGGGGCTGAACTAGAATAATGTACCAACAGCCATCATTGTAATGATGGTGCCCAAAACACGAAATGACGGACGTAATTTTGAGAAGAAAAAAACATGGACAGAAAAAAATGTCATATGAACATAACCTAAGACATACATTGAGGCTGGGTTCACACTACGTATATTTAAGTCAGTATTGCAACCAAAACCAGGAGTGGATTGAAAACACAGAAAGGATCTGTTCACACAATGTTGAAACTGAGTGGATGGCCGCCATATAACAGTAAATAACTGCCATTATTTCAATATAACAGCCGTTGTTTTAAAATAACAGCAAATATTTGCCAATAAATGGCGGCCATCCACTCAATTTCAACATTGTGTGAACAGATCCTTTCTGTGTTTTTAATCCACTCCTGGTTTTGGTTGCAATACTGACTGAAATATACTGACTGAAATATACATATCTTTGCACAAAAGGATAAGATGAAGTGCGGCAGCTCACCAAAATCAGTTAAAAGATGCATTATTTGGACATAGAAGGCATCAATAGCAGGTACTATCCACTAATAAACAGAGCTCTGTTTATTACTGGATAGTACCTGCCAGGGCCGCCATCAGGAATTTCGGGGCCCCATACAACCAAAGTGTCTGGGCCCCCCACATTAATAAAAAAAAATATAAATTGTGTGTTCGCCCCACGCCTTGCTGGGAGGTATAATTTGGTTCAGATCAAAGTGGTGTATTCTTTCCAGTCTGACACAGTGCTTTCGGCTGCCACCTCTGTCTATGTCAGGTACTGTCCAGAGCAGGAAAGGTTTTCTATGGGGATTTGCTGCTGCTCTGGACAGTATTTGTCTTGGACAGATGTGGCAGCAGAGAACAATGGAAAGAATACACCACTTCCTGCAGGACATACAGCAGCTTATAAATACTGATAGAACTGATTTTTTTTTAAATAGAAGTAACTTAAATCTATATAACTTTCTGAAACAAATTGTTTTGAAAGAAAACAGAAATCACTGGAGTACCCCTTTATATAGAAAGTAATAAAGTTTTCCTTACCTTTCCACGCTCCCCGGTCTCCTCCTGCCCATTTCCTGCTGACCAGAGCAGCCTCTAAAGCTTCTACATCTGTCTCTAAAGTGACAGACTGCTCATCTAATCCCTGAGCGAGATGGGACAGCACCATGGCCAGTGATTGGCTGAGCGGCCTGTCACTTCAGAGACGGGTGTAGAAAGGTCAGTGATGACCCCGGCCTGCGAGGAGCAGCCAGGAAGACAGCAGGCAGCATGGAGAGGTAAGCATACAGCTTTAGGCCAGGTTCAGACTATGTAAGTGTGCGGCTTTATTTGCGGCTGTAATTGTGCGGCGGTATTTTTGGTGGTTCATGCGAACGCTGGAAAGTATAGGATATACGGCTGCACAGTGCACACTATCTATGAATCTACGGCCCGATCGTAAACGGACCCGTAAAAAATGAACAAGACCATTGTTTGCGGCTGAATATGCGGCCCTGGATTGACAGGCGGTCCGTACGGAGTACTTCAAAAATAGCCGGCAATGATGCCGAATGCCGATGCCTCTAGTAGTTAATATATTAAAACACATTTTCTTTGTAATAAAGACACTTTCGTTGTTCAATAATTTATTTCTAACAAATCCATCATTTTGCAATTAAATATACTGTTAAAATAAATAGATATATAAATAAATGTATATTTATCTATATATTTATTTTTTGACAGTTGATTTCATTGCACAATGATGGATTCGTTAGAATTAAATTATTGAACAACGAAACTGAATTTATTTCCACGAAAATGTGTTTTATTAATTAAATATTAATTAGTACAGGAAGCTCCATAAGCCGTTAATTCATATTCCCGGCAATAGAGCTTTCTGTACTAATCATCACTTTACTTTAATTAAAACATCAAATGTTTCTTCTAATTATGTTATCACAATAGCATTATTAGAAGAAACATTTAGAATTATATGTGCGCTCAGCTGATTGGCTGATCGGCTCAGCGCACATATAATTAGCGGGTCCGCAGTACAGTGACTTCATTGTGCTGCGGACCAGCGAAGAGGACACATCGGGGTGAGTATACAGCTCTCCCCACCCCCTCCCCAGCACTGCACCCCTCCCAGCAAGGAAGGGGGGTCACTTAACCCCTTCCTTGCTGGGATGGGTGCAGTCTGACATCAGTCTGGCCCCCAAGGGGTTAAGGGGGATGCAATACATCCTCCCTTAACCCCTTGGGGGCCAGACTGTAAGCAGCGATCTGTAAAGATGCTGCATACTGTAAGGAGCACAACACTGCTCACAATGATGGGTGTTGTGCTCCTGTTTGTGTGTTTTTTGTGTGTTTCTCCCTTTTTGTTTTTCAGATATCGGTATCCTGGGGATTACGTCGGATTCCGTGGACTACGTCGATGACCAGCGGTTGTGGGTTTTTTTTTTAATAAAATGGTCAATGAGGGGTGTGGGGGTGTTTTTATTTGAATAAAAAAATTTTTTAACTTGTGTCTTGTCTTTATTTCTTTACTTTATAGACTTAGTAGTGGAAGCCGTCTAATAGACGGAATCCATTACTAAGTTGGGGCCTAGTGTTAGCCGGTATAAAATGGCTAACACTAACCCCCTATTATTACCCCAGTACCCAATGCCACCAAGGGTACTGGGAAGAGCCGGGTGCCAGTGGTCCCGGAGCGTCAAAATTGGCGCTCCTGGACGGGGCGGCAGCAGGCTGGTAAGATTTAGGCTGGGGAGGGCCTAAACCAATGGCTCTTCCCACCCTGGTGTTACCAGGCTGCTGTCGTTTGGTTTTTAACCCGGCTGGTTATAAAAATAGGGGGGACCCTATGCGTTTTTTTTAAATAAATAAATAAATAATAATAAAAAAAACGCATAGGGTCTCCCCTATTTTTATAACCACTGGCACCCGGCTCTTCCCAGTACCCCTGGTGGCATTGGGTACTGGGGTAATAATAGGGGGTTAGTGTTAGCCATTTTATACCGGCTAACACTAGGCCCCAACTTAGTAATGGATTCCGTCTATTAGACGGCTTCCACTACTAAGTCTATAAAGTAAAGAAATAAAGACAAGACACAAGTTAAAATTTTTTTTTATACAAATAAAAACACCCCCACACCTCTCATTGACCATTTTATTAAAAAAAAAAACCACAACCGCTGGTCATCGACATAGTCCACGGAATCCGACGTAATCCACAGGATACCGATATCTGAAAAACAAAAAGGGAGAAACACATAAAAAAACACACAAACAGGAGCACAACACCCATCATTGTGAGCGGTGTTGTGCACCTTACAGTATGCAGCATCTTTACAGATCGCTGCTTACAGTCTGGCCCCCAAGGGGTTAAGGGAGGATGTATTGCATCCCCCTTAACCCCTTGGGGGCCAGACTGATGTCAGACTGCACCCATCCCAGCAAGGAAGGGGTTAAGTGACCCCCCTTCCTTTCTGGGAGGGGTGCAGTGCTGGGGAGGGGGTGGGGAGAGCGCTATACTCACCCCGATGTGTCCTCTTCGCTGGTCCGCAGCACAATGAAGTCACTGTACTGCGGACTGGCTAATTATATGTGCGCTCAGCCGATCAGCCAATCAGCTGAACGCACATATAATTCTAAATGTTTCTTCTAATAATGCTATTGTGATAACATAATTAGAAGAAACATTTGATGTTTTAATTAAAGTAAAGTGATCATTAGTACAGAATGCTCTATTGCCGGGAATATGAATTAACGGCTTATGGAGCTTCCTGTACTAATTAATATTTAACCCCTTCACGTCAGCCATCTGTATATATATACGTTCCTATTGCACATGCCCCGTGCAGTAGGAATGTACATATACGTTCCTGACTTGAGGGGGCTTTGTGATGAGAACGGGATCGCTGCAGGGACAGCGATCCCGCTCTCATCTGTGTACAGCACCGGAGATAATGAGGATCAGCAGCGATTCCGCAGCTGACCCCCATTAACCCCTTAGTGACCACCGAAACGGCGGTCACTAATGGGCCGGTGCCGCCGCTGTATTTCATCTCCCCCCACCATGAATTCACGGTGGGGGGAGATGAAATAAGTAAAAATCAGACCCCAGATCAGCCCCTAGTGCCCCAGTCACTAACCCCCCCCTCCCGCGGCGGCCATCGGATCCAAGATGGCCGCCGCGATCACTGTGAACAGACTAATGTCTGTTCATAGTGATCAAAAAAGAAAAATGAATGAAAGCCCCATGCTCTCCGCCATCGGAGGTAGCGGAGAGCATGGGGCAGTCATCGGGACCCCCCCTGTGGGGTCCCGGTACAAGCGATCAGCGGTATATACTATATACCGCTGATCGCTTGTGCCATGTGCCGCCGGCACTTTTTATCCCCTGTCACCATAAATGATTGGTGACAGGGGATAAAAAGTGATGTCCCCCCACCCCCCAAGTCGCCCCCCATCCCCCCTGTCACCCCCCCTTCCCCATATACTCACCTGCTCCTGGAGCTCCTTCCTCTTCTGTGTCCTGGCTGGTTATGAAGTGCGCATGCGCTCCACAACCAGCCAAGCTCTGAAAATTTAAAGTGACAGAGACCAATTTGGTCTCTGTCACTGAACTATGATTACTGTGATAGAAAATATCACAGTAATCATAGTAATACAGTGAAAATGAATGTATAAAGTACAAAAAGTGACAAACATACAAAAAAATAAAACACACACTTTTTATTATAGTAATAATTGCAGTTTACTCCCAAATTACCCCTAACCCCCCCCCCCCCCCAGATTACCCGTAACCACCGCAGGTTGCCCGTAACCACCGCACGTTGCCCGTAACCAACGCACGTTGCCCGTAACCACCCCAGGTTGTTTGTAATCACGTCATATTGCATGTAACCCCCCAGATTACCCATAACCACCGCACGTTGCCCGTAACCATCGCACGTTGCCCGTAACCACCACACGTGGTGGCCAGTGACCCCCTCCAGATTGTCTGTAATCACCCCAGATTGCCTGTAACCACCCCAAATTACATGTAACCACCCCAGATTAGCTATAAGCACTTCACTCTATCCGTAACAATTCTAGATTGTCTGTAACCCCTCCAGGTTGCCCGTAACCACCGCAGGTTGGGCATAACCACCCCAGATTGCCCGTAATCATGCCAGATTACATGCACTTCACTCTATCCGTAACAATTCTAGATTGTCTGTAACCCCCCAGATTGCACGCAACCACCGCAGGTTGCCTCTGACCACTGCACCTTGCCTCTGACCACCGCACGTCGCCTCTGACCACCGCACGTCGCCTATGACCACCGCACGTCGCCTATGACCACCGCACGTCGCCTATGACCACCGCACGTCGCCTATGACCACCGCACGTCGCCTATGACCACCGCACCTTGCATCTGACCACCGCACCTTGCCTCTGAACACTGCACCTTGCCTCTAACCACCCCAAATTGCCAGTGACCCCCTCCAGATTGCCCGTAACCACGCCAGATTACAGGTACCCACCTCAGATTACCTATTAGCACTTCAGTTTAGCCGTAACCACAGCAGGTTGCCTGTAACCACCCCAGATTGTCCGTAACCACCCCAGATTGTCCGTAACCACCGCAGATTGTCCGTAACCACCCCAGATTGTCTGTAACCACCCCAGATTGTCCATAACCACCCCAGATTGTCCGTAACCACCCCAGATTGTCCGTAACCACCCCACGTTGCCCGTAACCACCCCACGTTGCCCGTAACCACAGCAGGTTGCCTTTAACCACCCTAGATTGTCTGTAACCACAGCAGGTTGCCCGTAACCACCCCAGGTTGCCCGTAACCACCCCAGGTTGCCCGTAACCACCCCAGATTGTACGTAACCACCCCAGATTGTCCGCAACCACCCCAGATTGTCCGCAACCACCCCAGATTGTCCGTAACCACAGCAGGTTGCCTGTAACCATACCAGATTGTCTGTAACCACAGCAGGTTGTCCGTATTCACCCCACGTTGCCCATAACCACCCCAGGTTGCCTCTAACCACCCCAGGTTGCCTCTAACCACACCAGGTTGCCTGTAACCACCCCAGGTTGCCGTAACCACAGCAGGTTGCCTGTGACCACCCCATGTTGACCGTATCCACCCCAGATTATCTGTAACCACCCCAGATTACCTGTAACCACCTCAGACTGCCCGTAACCACCCCAGACTGCCCGCAACCACCCCAGACTGCCCGTAACCACCTCAGACTGCCCGTAACCACCTCAGACTGCCCGTAACCACCTCTGGATTACCCGGAACCACCCCAGACTGTCCGTAACCACCCCACATTACCTGTAATCTAATTTTTTTTATTGTATTTTAGTAACTGCGCTATTCTAATAACTGTTACTAGCTGCGGTTTTGCTCCAGCAAATTGGCGCTCCTTCCCTTCTGAGCCCTGCTGTGTGCCCATACAGTGGTTTATGCCCACATATGGGGTACCCTTGTACTCAGGAGAACCTGCGTTACAGATTTTGGGGTACATTTTTTCTCCTGTTCCTTGTAAAATTTAGAAATTTCAAACTAAACCAACATATTATTGGAAAAATTCAAGTTTTTCATTTTTACTGGCCAATTTTGAATACTTTCCTCTAATACCTGTGGGGCCAAAATGCTCATCCTACCCCAAGATGAATTCTTTGAGGGGTGTACTTTCCGAAATGGGGTGACTTTTGGGGGGATTCTATTCTGTAGACATTACAGGGGCACTACAAATGCACCTGGTGCTCAGAAACTTCTTCAGAAAAATCTGCAGAGAAAATGCTAATTGGCGCTCCTTCCCTTCTGTGCCCGGCTGTGTGCCCATACAGTGGTTTATGCCCACATATGGGGTACCGTTCTACTCAGGAGACCCTGCGTTACAGATTTAGGGGTGAATTTTCTCTCCTGTTCCTCGTGAAATTGAGAAATTTCAAACTAAAGGAACATATTATTGGAAAAATTCGAGTTTTTCATTTTTACTGTCTACTTTTGAATACTTTCCACTAATACCTGTGGGGTCAAAATGCTCACCACACACCAAGATGAATTCTTTGAGGGGTGCACTTTCCAAAATGGGGTGACTTATGGCGAGATTTTACTCCGCTGGCACTACAGGGGCACTGCAAACCCACCTGGCGCTCAGAAACTTCTTCAGCAAAATCTGCATTGAAAAAGCTAATTGGCGCTCCTTCCCTTCTGAGCCCTGATGTGTGCCCATACAGTAGTTTATACCGACATATGAGGTACCTTTTTACACAGGAGAACCTGCGTTACAAATTTTGGGGTACTTTTTTTCTCTTGTTCCTCGTGAAATTGAGAAATTTCAAACTAAACGAACATATTATTGGAAAAATTCGAGTTTTTCATTTTTACTGTCTACTTTTGAATACTTTCCTCTAATACCTGTGGGGTCAAAATGCTCACCACACCCCAAAATGAATTCTTTGAGGGGTGCACTTTCCAAAATGGGGTGACTTATGGCGAGATTTTACTCCGCTGGCACTACAGGGGCTCTGCAAACACACCTGGCGCTCAGAAACTTCTTCAGCAAAATCTGCATTGAAAAAGCTAATTGGCGCTCCTTCCCTTCTGAGCCCCGCTGTGTGCCCATGCAGTGGTTTATGCTCACATATGAGGTACCGTTGTACTCATGAGAACCTGCGTTACAAATTTTGGGGTACTTTTTTTCTCTTGTTCCTCGTGAAATTGAAACATTTCAAACTAAAGGAACATATTATTGGAAAAAATTTGAGTTTTTCATTTTTACTGTCTAATTTTGAATACTTTCCTCTAACACCTGTGGGGTCAAATTGCTCATCCTACCCCAAGATGAATTCTTTGAGGGGTGTACTTTCCAAAATGGGGTGACTTATGGGGTTTTTTCTCTCTGCTGACACTACAGGGGCACTGCAAATGCACCTGGCGCTCGGAAACTTCTTCAGCAAAATCTGCAATGGAAAAGCTAATTGGCGCTCCTTCCCTTCTGAGCCCCGCTGTGTGCCCATACAGTGGTTTACGCCCACATATGGGGTACCGTAGTACTCAAGAGAACATGTGTTACAAATTTTGGGGTGCTTTTTCTCTCATGTTCCTTTTGAAAATGAGAAACTTTAATCTAAATGTATATATTATTGGAAAATTTAAATTTTTCATTTTTTTACGGCCTGGGGCTAGGTTCACACTATGTAACTGTGCGGCTGTATTTTTTATGCGGCTGTAAATGTGCGGATGAAACTCCGGCCGTGGGAAAAAATAGACATGCGGCTCAAAACATACGGTCATTTACTTGGAAATCTGGTTCAACTAAAAATAACAAATAAAATCTTAAGAAAGTGATGCAAACACCTCTGGATGCATCTGGGAAAGCAGGGAAACAGTTTACATGAATTGCTATTAACGGGGTTTGCGATCCTCTGCACTAATGCCGATGTCTCTCATGGTTAATCTATTAAAATAATAAAACACATTTTCTTTGTAATAAAGTGCCTTTCGTTGTTCACTAATTAAATTTAAACTAATCCATCATTTTGCAATTAAATATACTGTTAAAATAAATAGATATATAAATAAATGTATATTTATATATATATTTATTTTTTGACAATATATTTAATTGCACAATGATGGATTCGTAAGAATTAAATTATTGACCAACGAAACTGAATTTATTTCATCGAAAATGTGTTTTATTAATTAAATATTAATTAGTACAGGAAGCTCTATAAGCCGTTAATTCATATGCGGCAATAGAGCTTTCTGTACTAATCATCACTTTACTTTAATGAAAACATCAAATGTTTCTTCTAATTATGTTATGACAATAGCATTATTAGAAGAAACATTTAGAATTATATGTGCGCTCAGCTGATTGGCTGATCGGCTCAGCGCACATATAATGAGCCGGTCCGCAGTACAGTGACTTCATTGTGCTGCGGACCAGCAAAGAGGACACATCGGGGTGAGTATACAGCTCTCCCCACCCCCTCCCCAGCACTGCACCCCTCCCAGCAAGGAAGGGGGGGTCAGTTAACCCCTTCCTTGCTGGGCTGGGATGGGTGCAGTCTGACATCAGTCTGGCCCCCAAGGGGTTAAGGGGGATGCAATACATCCTCCCTTAACCCCTTGGGGGCCAGACTGTAAGCAGCGATCTGTAAAGATGCTGCATACTGTATGGTGCACAACACCGCTCACAATGATGGGTGTTGTGCTCCTGTTTGTGTGTTTTTTGTGTGTTTCTCCCTTTTTGTTTTTCAGATATCGGTATCCTGTGGATTACGTCGGATTCCGTGGACTACGTCGATGACCAGCGTTTTTTTAATGTTTTTTTTTAATAAAATGGTCAATGAGGGGTGTGGGGGTGTTTTTATTTGAATAAAAAATTTTTTTAACTTGTGTCTTGTCTTTATTTCTTTACTTTATAGACTTAGTAGTGGAAGCCGTCTAATAGACGGAATCCATTACTAAGTTGGGGCCTAGTGTTAGCCGGTATAAAATGGCTAACACTAACCCCCTATTATTACCCCAGTACCCAATGCCACCAGGGGTACTGGGAAGAGCCGGGTGCCAGTGGTCCCGGAGCGTCAAAATTGGCGCTCCTGGACCGGGCGGCAGCAGGCTGGTAAGATTTAGGCTGGGGAGGGCCTAAACCAATGGCTCTTCCCACCCTGGTGTTACCAGGCTGCTGTCGTTTGGTTTTTAACCCGGCTGGTTATAAAAATAGGGGGGACCCTATGCGGGTTTTTTTTTTTAAATAAATAAATAATAAAAAAACGCATAGGGTCCCCCCTATTTTTATAACCAGCCGGGTTAAAAACCAAACGACAGCAGCCTGGTAACACAAGGGTGGGAAGAGCCATTGGTTTAGGCCCTCCCCAGCCTAAATCTTACCAGCCTGCTGCCGCCCGGTCCAGGAGCGCCAATATTGACGCTCCGGGACCACTGGCACCCGGCTCTTCCCAGTACCCCTGGTGGCATTGGGTACTGGGGTAATAATAGGGGGTTAGTGTTAGCCATTTTATACCGGCTAACACTAGGCCCCAACTTAGTAATGGATTCCGTCTATTAGACGGCTTCCACTACTAAGTCTATAAAGTAAAGAAATAAAGACAAGACACAAGTTAAAAATTTTTTTTATTCAAATAAAAACACCCCCACACCCCTCATTGACCATTTTATTAAAAAAAAACATAACAAAAAACGCTGGTCATCGACGTAGTCCACGTAATCCGACGTAATCCACAGGATACCGATATCTGAAAAACAAAAAGGGAGAAACACACACAAAAAACACACAAACAGGAGCACAACACCCATCATTGTGAGCGGTGTTGTGCTCCTTACAGTATACAGCATCTTTACAGATCGCTGCTTACAGTCTGACCCCCAAGGGGTTAAGGGAGGATGTATTGCATCCCCCTTAACCCCCTGGGGGCCAGACTGATGTCAGACTGCACCCATCCCAGCAAGGAAGGGGTTAAGTGACCCCCCTTCCTTGCTGGGAGGGGTGCAGTGCTGGGGAGGGGGTGGGGAGAGCTCTATACTCACCCCGATGTGTCCTCTTCGCTGGTCCGCAGCACAATGAAGTGACTGTACTGCGGACCGGCTCATTATATGTGCGCTCAGCCGAACAGCCAATCAGCTGAGCGCACATATAATTCTAAATGTTTCTTCTAATAATGCTATTGTCATAACATAATTAGAAGAAACATTTGATGTTTTAATTAAAGTAAAGTGATGATTAGTACAGAATGCTCTATTGCTGGGAATATGAATTAACGGCTTATGGAGCTTCCTGTACTAATTAATATTTAATTAATAAAACACATTTTCGTGGAA
This sequence comes from Dendropsophus ebraccatus, assembly GCF_027789765.1. Taxonomy (NCBI): domain Eukaryota; kingdom Metazoa; phylum Chordata; class Amphibia; order Anura; family Hylidae; genus Dendropsophus; species Dendropsophus ebraccatus. Next base: position 62,463,587 of record NC_091461.1, read on the forward strand.
ATAAATTCAGTTTCGGTGTTCAATAATTTAATTCTAACGAATCCATCATTGTGCAATTAAATATACTGTCAAAAAATAAATATATAGATAAATATACATTTATTTATATATCTATTTATTTTAACAGTATATTTAATTGCAAAATGATGGATTCGTTAGAAATAAATTATTGAACAACGAAAGTGTCTTGATTACAAAGAAAATGTGTTTTAGTAATTTAATATATTAACTATTAGAGGCATCGGCATTCGGACCGCCTGTCAATCCACGGCCGCATGTCCAGCCGCAAACAATGGTCTTGTCCATTTTTTACGGGTCCGTTTACGATAGGGCCGTAGATTCAGACATAGTGTGCACTGTGCAGCCGCATATCCTATACTTCCAAGCATACACACGAACCACCAAAAATACCGCCGCACAATTACAGCCGCAAATACAGCCGCACAGATACAAAGTCTGAACCGAGCTAAAAAAAGTAAAATATGTTTATGAAATGAAGCCAGAATAAAGAGGACATATTGGTAATGTGACTTAGTAACTAATTTATGTAATACAACTTTCTTTTTTTAGAAGCAGAGAATTTCAAAGTTCATAAAATGCTAATTTTTTAAATTTTTCATGATATTTTGATGTTTTTCACAAAAAACACACAAAGTAGTGACCAAATTTTGCCACTAATATAAAGTGCCATATGTGACGAAAAAACAATCTCAGAATCGCTAGCATACGTTAAAGCATCACTGAGCTATAAGCGCATAAAGTGAGACAGGTCAGATTTTGAAAAATGAGCCTGGTCTTTTAGGTGCAAATAGGCTTGGTCTTGAAGGGGTTAATTAATAAAACACATTTTGGTTGAAATAAAATCAGTTTCGTTGTTCTATAATTTAATTCTAATGAATCCATCATTGTGCAATTAAATATACTGTCAAAAAATAAATATATATATAAATATACATTTATTTATATATATATATATATATATATATATATATATATATATATATATTTATTTTAACAGTATATTTAATTGCAAAATGATGGAATCGTTTACATTTAATTATTGAACAATGAAAGGGACTTTATTACAACAAAAATGTGTTTTATTAATTCAATATATTAACCATGAGAGACATCGGCTATAGTGCAGAGGATTGCAAACCCCGGTAATAGCGATTCCTGTAAACTGTTTCCCTGCTTTCCCAGATGCATCCAGAGGTGTTTGCATCACTTTCTTAAGATTTTATTAGTTATTTTTAGTTGAACCAGATTTCCAAGTAAATGACCGTATGTTTTGAGCCGCATGTCTATTTTTTCCCACGGCCGTAGTTTCATCCGCACATTTACAGCCCCATAAAAACTACAGCCGCACACATACAGAGTGTGAACCTAGCCTTAATATTTGCTAATGTATCTAAGGGATATTCGCATAGGATTTCATGTCTGCCTTTCAGATAGATGACTCTTCCATGTAACACAGAGATATCTCACATCCTGCAGTACAGGGGACTCTCATACAGAACAGCTCTGGCTATATAGGGAGGTCCCAAGCATCGGCCCCCCTTTTGTGACAGCCATATCCCCTAATAATATGTTGTATCTGTTCATATGTTGGTTCTTACATTAGTCGTCCTATTCTATAACAGTCTGTATATTACAATTGGGGTAATGGCTGTAACTCTGCATTTATTATGTGTTACAGGGGGAAGGAATTGTAAGAAAGAGTCGTAGGAGCTTCGACAGGACCGAGCACCCAGGGGAATTAGCAGCTGCGTCTGATTCTATGGATAGTAATGTAGAAGGAGGTTTCCTTTTATTAGGATCTTCTAGTTCCTTGTCTACAATCTTCTATAAACTAAATATAAGGGTTATTCACCAAAAAAAGTTTTTTCTTTCAAATCAATTAATGCTATAAAGTGCCAGAGATTTGTACTTTACTTTCATAAAAAAAACTATCAATTCTTCCCAAACTTATCAGCTGCTGTATGTCCTGCAGGAAATGGTGTATTCGTTCCAGTCTGGAGAGCAGGAGAGGTTTTCTATGGGGATTTGCTATGTCTCTGGACAGTTCCTGCTATGGACAGAGGAGCTAGCAGAGAGCAGTGTGTCAGACTGGAGAGAATACATCACTTCCTGCAGCACATACAGCAGCTGATAAGTACTGGAAGACATGAGATTTTTAAAAAGAAGTAAATTACAAATCTCTGGCACTTGCTGTGACCAGCTAATTTGAAAGAAATTATTTTAAGTCGACAACCCCTTTAAAGGGATTTTCCAGGATTAGATAAAGCACAGCTACTTTTTTGTAGCGCCACCCCTGTCCTTAGGTTGTGTGTGATATTGAAATTTATCCATTCACTTTAACGGACCTAAGCAGCAAAGTTCTAAGCATGGATAAACCCTTTAATCCATTAGGCTATGTTCACACTACGTATATGTCCGGCCGCATATTTTTCGCGGCCGGACATATACGTGTGAAACTCCGGCCGGGGATTTACGTAAGTTGTGGCCGGCTACGTACGGTCCGCGAACTTACGCCCGTAGTCTACTTACGCTTCCAGAGCACCGTACGGAGCGATCTGACAGCGGTCTTTTACTTGGATATCTTCGGCTAGCCCCGGACACCCCACAGAACCTTTTGGATCGGCAAATCAAAGTGCTAAAATGAAGAAATCACCACTCCGTACCGGACCGCATGTTATGCTACGGGCGTAAGTTACAGCATTTCCGTCCCGAAACAATGGTCTGGTTCATTTTTTACGGCGCCGCATACGAACCTGGCGTAAGTTCTTACGTAGTGTGAACTATGCAGCCGTAGATCGTATACTTTCCATTGTACGCAAACTACGTAAATCTCCGGCCGCTTATTCACGGAACGCGCTACGGCCGGAAACTTATGTAGTGTGAACATAGCCTAATAGTGTATTATATGAACATAGCAAACAGATGTGTATGTAGAGTACAGGTGTGTATATAGTATACATTTTACATAGCATACAAATGTGTATATAGAGTACAGGTGTGTATATAGTATACAGTGTACATAGCATGCAAATGTGTATATAGAGTACAGGTGTGTATATAGTATACAGTGTACATAGCATACAGATGTGTATATAGAGTACAGGTGTGTATATAGTACATAGCATACAGCATACAGATGTGTATATAGAGTACAGGTGTGTATATAGTACATAGCATACAGATGTGTATATAGAGTAAAGGTGTGTATATAGTATACAGTGTACATAGCATACAGATGTGTATGTAGAGTACAGGTGTGTATATAGTATACATTTTACATAGCATACAGATGTGTATATAGAGTACAGGTGTGTATATAGTACATAGCATACAGATGTGTATATAGAGTACAGGTGTGTATATAGTATACAGTGTACATAGCATACAGATGTGTATATAGAGTACAGGTGTGTATATAGTATACAGTGTACATAGCATACAGATGTGTATATAGAGTACAGGTGTGTATATAGTATACAGTGTACATAGCATACAGATGTGTATATAGAGTACAGGTGTGTATATAGTATACAGTGTACATAGCATACAGATGTGTATATAGAGTACAGGTGTGTATATAGTATACAGTGTACATAGCATACAGATGTGTATATAGAGTACAGGTGTGTATATAGTACATAGCATACAGATGTGTATATAGAGTACAGGTGTGTATATAGTACATAGCATACAGATGTGTATATAGAGTAAAGGTGTGTATATAGTATACAGTGTACATAGCATACAGATGTGTATGTAGAGTACAGGTGTGTATATAGTATACAGTGTACATAGCATACAGATGTGTATATAGAGTAAAGGTGTGTATATAGTATACAGTGTACATAGCATACAGATGTGTATGTAGAGTACAGGTGTGTATATAGTATACATTTTACATAGCATACAGATGTGTATATAGAGTACAGGTGTGTATATAGTACATAGCATACAGATGTGTATATAGAGTACAGGTGTGTATATAGTATACAGTGTACATAGCATACAGATGTGTATATAGAGTACAGGTGTGTATATAGTATACAGTGTACATAGCATACAGATGTGTATATAGAGTACAGGTGTGTATATAGTATACAGTGTACATAGCATACAGATGTGTATATAGAGTACAGGTGTGTATATAGTATACAGTGTACATAGCATACAGATGTGTATATAGAGTACAGGTGTGTATATAGTATACAGTGTACATAGCATACAGATGTGTATATAGAGTACAGGTGTGTATATAGGGGGAGATTTATAAAACATAGTGTAAAGTGAAACTGGCTCAGTTGCCCCTAGCAACCAATCAGATTCCACCTTTCATTTTCCAAAGAATCTGTGAGGAATGAAAGGTGGAATCTGATTGGTTGCTAGGGGCAACTGAGCCAGTTTCACTTTACACCATGTTTGATAAATCTCCTGAGGTGTGTACATAATATACAGTGTACAGGTGTGTGTATATGGTGTATAGTATACAGATGTGTATATAGTATATCGCGTACAGATTAGTGTATAGTATACAGTGTACAGGTGTGTATATAGTTTCCAGGTGTGTACACAGTATACAGCTGTGTGTGTATATATTATACAGTGTACAGCTGTGTGTATATAGTATACAGTGTACAGCTGTGTGTATATAGTATACAGTGTACAGCTGTGTACACTGTATACTATATGTGTACTATATGTGTACAGGTGAGTGTATAGTATACAGTGTACAGGTGAGTGTATATAGTGTATAGAGTACAGTCTACCTTCATCCTCAGTGCCTTGTGCACTATAGGAACATGTCAGCAGGTTAGATTCTTAGCTCCCCTGCCTACCAGTCATTACAAAAACTTGTGACATGTCATAGAGACTTGTCAAAACTTTTGATTGGTCCGGGTCTGAGAGTTCAGGCTGATCAGGAGAAGGAGCGGGGAGAGGACCGTTCCCTCATATATTGTCCCCGACATATTTTACATCTATACAGGGAATAAAACACATGGACACAGCAGGATACAAATATATCTGTATTTATTAAATATTTTGAATGCTTCAAAATTGTGTAAGAATGAGATGAGAAGTCGGTGATGGCGTCTGTGTGATGAGGATGGAGGGCGCTCTACCAGATGTGTCGGCTGCTGGTCGTCTCCTGTATCAGGGCCTCCTCACCGGATGAGTCTTCAGGAGGGTCTCAGGTGTTATAGAGGATATTGGGAATCTGCAAGGAAATGAGAGATAAGTAACTATATATTGTCATTTACAGATTTGTAGAACAGTCTGATAGGAGGAGGAGATCATCGGGGGGGAAGGTCTTACCTCTAGATGGTCCCATGGTGGTATAGATGGTATTGGTGGTATAGATGATATTGATGGTATAGATGGTATTGATGGTATAGATGGTATAGATGGTATTGGTGGTATAGATGGTATTGGTGGTATAGATGGTATTGATGGTATAGATGGTGCTGATGGTATGGATGGTACAGGGGGTATGGATGGGATAGGTGGCAGATGGAACAGATGGCATATGGTACAGGTGGCACAGAGGGTCCATATGATGGTATAAGGACATTCAGCGGCTGACGTCGGCCATGATGCAATCTCCGTCAGCATCATAGCTGAATCTCCTCCTCTTTGGCTCAACTGATACCATTTCCACATCATCCGGAAACTGCCGTCCTTCCACCTCCATGTCCTCCACTGTGTCCTGGTGCGTCCGCTTCATGGCCCTCCTTGCCGTCTGAGGCGGGTTCGCTATCCAGGGTGGTGGAACCAAGGGTGCTTTAGGCGCCGTCTCCAATTTCCGCTTTCCTCTCTTCAGAGTCATCGTCGACCTCCTTCTCCTTCTAGAGCCAGCATAGACTGACACCGCTGTCAGGGCCAGAGCCTCTTTTGATGACATCACTCACATTCTACATCACTCTCACTTCTACATCACAATGCATAGATTATGACATCACCAGCAGTGGGAACATTCCGGGATCTGCAGCAGCCTCCTCCACATCCTGGATATATGTATACTATATACAGGTGTATAATACAGGAGATGTGTATATTATATACAGGGGTATAATACAGGAGATGTGTATATTATATACAGAGGTATAATACAGGAGATGTGTATACTATATACAGGTGTATAATACAGGAGATGTGTATATTATATACAGGGTATAATAAAGGAGATGTGTATATTATATACAGGGGTATAATACAGGAGATGTGTATATTATATACAGGGGTATAATACAGGAGATGTGTATATTATATACAGGGGTATAATACAGGAGATGTGTATATTATATACAGGGGTATAATACAGGAGATGTGTATATTATATACAGGGGTATAATACAGGAGATGTGTATATTATATACAGGGTATAATAAAGGAGATGTGTATATTATATACAGGGGTATAATACAGGAGATGTGTATATTATATACAGGGGTATAATACAGGAGATGTGTATATTATATACAGGGGTACAGGGCCGCCATCAGGAATTTCGGGGCCCCATACAACCAAAGTGTCTGGGCCCCCCACATTAATAAAAAAAAAAAAAAAAAAAATTGTGTGTTCGACCCACGCCTTGCTGGGAGGTATAATTTGGTTCAGATTAATTCTAGAGAACTGGCTCATATACCCCATTTTTCCCAGTGGCTTAAAATGTAACCTCTGTTATACAGTTATAAAATTGTAGAAACTAAATGTAAACAAGGTGCAATTTAAATGTCACCATACAGACACTTACTTGTATAGCCGTCTCTTGGGCTCTGTATGCAGTGCATTATATTCACCCCTGCAACGTACAATTTATAGCGTGTCTACAAGCCCAGCGGGGCTCATTATGATGGAGACTAAAACTTATACAAGAGTGGGGTAGGGGTTCCCCTGTATTCAGAATGCTGTTGAGTACTAGGCAATGCCCCGTTTGGGGTTATTGAATTTTGAGGGTCTGGGGGGGGGGGCTGTTTGATTTGTATATGTTCACCAATCTCCCCTCCCCGGTATGCTCACTAACATAGAATGTTGATAAGGCTCATATAATGAGGCTGTTCCATGTTAGTGAGCATATACAAATCACCCCCCCCCCAGGCAGACTAGTTTAGCTCACCCAAGCCAGTGATAGCGAATACATGGCGGTGAGCAGGCCTGTATTTAGAGTTCATGCTGCCCTAGGCACTTTGCACGCAGAGGCGCCCCCCCCCCCCCCCCACGTTGCTGTACATGCATGGTATATACCCTGGCACTTGGGTGCCGCTCTGCTTGATGCCCGCTGTTCTCATCAAACACGTGATGGAGGAAGGAAGGAGGCCGGGAACGTCTTAGTTTGGGGACTGGTTCTGTCCAGTGTTGGACTGGGGTACCTGGAGCCACCAATATACAACCAGTGAGACACGACATGCTGACCCGCTTCTTTCCTGAATTCATCTGTATCTGTGACAAATCTCAGAACACCCTCCATTTATACAGCTCTCAGGGTATGCTGGGAGTTGTAGTCTCTGAGAGGACAACCCTTTAATAAATCACTGTGTGCAGAGTCTCCTGGTGGCTGCAATCTGTGGGTGACAACCATCAGCCCTGAAGGTCCAGCAAAACATCTGTCTACAGCCGCAGTTATCATAGGATTGTACTACTTTACTACAACTCCCAGCATATCCTGAGGGCTGCAGACTGTCAGTACATGCTGGGAGTTGTAGTGCCTGGAGCTGTTGTAGTTGGATCCTAGGTGCATCATACACTGGATGCTTTGTGGCACATAAGAATACATAGATCTGTGGGGGCTCAGTGCAGGGAAGTGACCCCAGCACAGCACTAATAGGGGATAGAACAAAAACATCTCCCCCAATATCTTATTAGTGATGTTCTGGGGTCACTTCCCTGCACTGAGCCCCCACAGATCTATGTATTCTGATATGCCACAAAGCATCCAGTGTATGATGCACCTAGGACCCAACTACAACAGCTGCAGGCACTACAACTCCCAGCATATCCTGAGGACTGCAGACTGTTCTGGGAGTTGTAGTGCCTGCAGCTGTTGTAGTTGGGTCCTGGAGGCGTTGTGGGAAATCAGAATACATAGATCTGTGGGGGCTCAGTGCAGGGACGTGGCCCCAGAACAGCACTAATAGGGATAGGGGGAGATGTTTTTGTTCTATCCCCTATTAGTGATGTTCTGGGGTCACTTCCACACACTGAGCCCCCACAGATCTCTGTATTCTGATCTCCCACAAAGCCTCCAGTGTAAAATGCACCTAGGACCCAACTACAACAGCTGCAGGCACTACAACTCCCAGCATTTACTGACAGTCTACAGCCCTCAGGATATGCTGGGAGTTGTAGTGCCTGCAGCTCTTGTAGTTGGGTCCTAGTTTAAAAGTTTGGGTTAGTGTACTGTAGTGACCGCAGGGCTGTGTCAGTACACTACCGCAAACAATACACTGACCCATTGAGACCCCAATGGTACACAGGCTCTGCACACTATAGAAGTGATTACAGTGCAGTTACTAATGACTCACAGGTGACGTCTTCTCGAATTGCTGTCGCTAACTTTTTGCTTTCTTCTCCATCTGGCGCAGCATCATGAAGACTTCTCTGACCATAACTCGTCTGCAGGCGGGCAGCTGGGGGTGACTGGGGCAGGAGGGCAGCTGGGGGTGACTGGGGAAGGGAGGCAGCTGGGGGTGACTGGGGAAGGGAGGCAGCTGGGGGGAGACTGAGGAAGGGAGGCAGCTGGGGTGACTGGGGAAGGGAGGCAGCTGGGGGTGACTGGGGAAGGGAGGCAGCTGGGGGGGGGGACTGAGGAAGGGAGGCAGCTGGGGGGGGACTGAGGAAGGGAGGCAGCTGGGGGGGGGACTGAGGAAGGGAGGCAGCTGGGGGGGGACTGAGGAAGGGAGGCAGCTGGGGGGGGCTGAGGAAGGGAGGCAGCTGGGGATGACTGGGGAAGGGAGGCAGCTGGGGGTGACTGGGGAAGGGAGGCAGCTGGGGGTGACAGGGGGAGCAGCTGGGGGAGCCAGGGAGAGCAGCTGGGGGAAAGGGAGAGCAGCTGGGGGAAAGGGAGAGCAGCTGGGGGGAAGGGAGAGCAGCAGGGAGGGGCAGCTAGGGTGGCAGGGGAGAAGCTGGGGTTCAGGGGGAGAGGTTGGGGTTCAGGGGGAGCGGTAGGGAGGCAGTGGAGAAGCTGGGATTCAGGGGAGAGGCTGGGGGCAGGGGGAGAGGCTGGGGGTCAGAGGGAGAAGCTAGGGGTCAGAGGGAGGGGCTGGGAGGCAGGGGAGCAGCTGAGAATGCAGGGGGGAGAGGCTGGGGGCAGGGGGGAGAGGCTGGGGGGGCAGGGGGAGAGGCTGGGGGGGCAGGGGAGAGGCTGAGGGTTAGGGGAAGAGGCTGGGGGGTCAGGGGAGAGGCTGGGGGGTCAGGGGAGAGGCTGAGAATGCAGGGGGAGAGGCTGGGGTCAGGGGAGACGCTGGGGGGCAGGGGAGAGGCTGAGGTCAGGGGAGACGCTGGGGGGCAGGGGAGAGGCTGAGGGTAAGGTGGAGAGGTTGGGGGGGCAGGGGAGACGCTGGGGTCAGGGGAGTTGCTGGGGGGCCGGGGAGAGGCTGGGGGGGGGGGGCAGGGGGAGAGTCTGGGGTCAGGGGAGATGCTGGGGGGCAGGGGAGAGGCTGAGGGTTAGGTGGAGAGGTTGGGGGGGCAGGGGAGAGGCTGAGGGTTAGGGGGAGAGGCTGGGGGTTAGGGGGAGAGGCTGGGGGGGCAGGGGAGAGGCTGGGGGCAGGGGAGAGGCTGGGGGGCAAGGTAGAGGCTGGGGGGCAAGGTAGAGGCTGGGGGGCAGGGGAGAGGCTGGGGGGTCAGGGGAGAGGCTGAGAATGCAGGGGGGAGAGGCTGGGGGGGCAGGGGAGAGGCTGGGGGGGCAGGGGAGACGCTGGGGGGCAGGGGAGACGCTGGGGGGCAGGGGAGAGGCTGAGGGTTAGGGGGAGAGGCTGGGGGCGGCAGGGGAGAGGCTGGGGGGGCAGGGGAGAGGCTGAGAATGCAGGGAGGAGAGGCTGGGGGTCAGGGGAGAGGCTGAGAATGCAGGGGGAGAGGCTGGGGTCAGGGGAGACGCTGGGGGGCAGGGGAGAGGCTGAGGGTTAGGTGGAGAGGTTGGGGGGGCAGGGGAGACGCTGGGGTCAGGGGAGTTGCTGGGGGGCCGCGAGAGGCTGGGGGGGGGGGGGGCAGGGGGAGAGTCTGGGGGACAGGGGGAGAGTCTGGGGTCAGGGGAGATGCTGGGGGGCAGGGGAGAGGCTGAGGGTTAGGTGGAGAGGTTGGGGGGGCAGGGGAGAGGCTGGGGGTTAGGGGAAGAGGCTGGGGGGGGCAGGGGAAAGGTTGGGGGGCAAGGTAGAGGCTGGGGGGCAGGGGAGAGGCTGGGGGGTCAGGGGAGAGGCTGAGAATGCAGGGGGGAGAGGCTGGGGGGGCAGGGGAGAGGCTGGGGGGGGCAGGGGAGAGGCTGAGAATGCAGGGAGGAGAGGCTGGGGGGCAGGGGGAGAGGCTGAGGGTTAGGTGGAGAGGCTGAGGGATCAGGGGAGACGCTGGGGGGCAGAGGAGAGGCTGGGGGGGCAGGGGGAGAGGCTGGGGGAGCAGGGGGAGAGTCTGGGGGGCAGGGGAGAGTCTGGGGGACAGGGGGAGAGTCTGGGGTCAGGGGAGATGCTGGGGGGCAGGGGAGAGGCTGAGGGTTAGGTGGAGAGGCTGTGGGGTAGGGGAGAGGCTGAGGGTTAGGGGGAGAGGCTTAGGGTTAGGGGAGAGGCTGGGGGGCAGGGGAGAGGCTGGGGGTTAGGGGGAGAGGCTGGGGGGGCAGGGGAGAGGCTGGGGGGGGGCAGGGGAGAGGCTGGGGGGGGCAGGGGAGAGGCTGAGGGTTAGGGGAGAGGCTGGGGGGTCAGGGGAGAGGCTGGGGGGTCAGGGGAGAGGCTGAGAATGCAGGGGGGAGAGGCTGAGGGGTCAGGGGAGACGCTGGGGTCAGGGGAGACGCTGAGGGTTAGGGGGAGAGGCTGGGGGTTAGAGGGAGAGGCTGAGAATGCAGGGGGGAGAGGCTGGGGACCGGGGGAGAGGCTGGGGGGCAGGGGGAGAGGCTGAGGGTTAGGTGGAGAGGCTGAGGGGTCAGGGGAGACGCTGGGGGGGCAGAAGAGACGCTGGGGGGGGCAGGGGAGAGGCTGGGGGGGCAGGGGAGACGCTGGGGGGGCAGGGGAGAGGCTGGGGGGGGCAGGGGGAGAGGCTGGGGGGCAGGGGAGATGCTGGGGGGCAGGGGAGATGCTGGGGGGCAGGGGAGAGGCTGAGGGTTAGGGGGAGAGTCTGGGGGACAGGGGGAGAGTCTGGGGTCAGGGGAGATGCTGGGGGGTAGGGGAGAGGCTGAGGGTTAGGTGGAGAGGCTGTGGGGTAGGGGAGAGGCTGAGGGTTAGGGGGAGAGGCTTAGGGTTAGGGGAGAGGCTGGGGGGGCAGGGGAGAGGCTGGGGGTTAGGGGGAGAGGCTGGGGGGGCAGGGGAGAGGCTGGGGGGGCAGGGGAGAGGCTGGGGGGGGGGGCAGGGGAGAGGCTGAGGGTTAGGGGAGAGGCTGGGGGGGGGGCAGGGGAGAGGCTGAGGGTTAGGGGAGAGTCTGAGAATGCAGGGGGGAGAGGCTGAGGGCTGAGGGTTAGGGGGAGAGGCAGGGGAGAGGCTGGGGGGGCAGGGGAGAGGCTGGAGGGGGCAGGGGAGAGGCTGGGGGGCAGGGGAGAGGCTGGGGGGGCAGGGGAGAGGCTGGGGGGGCAGGGGGAGAGGCTGAGGGATCAGGGGAGACGCTGGGGGGCAGGGGAGAGGCTGGGGGGGGGGCAGGGGAGAGGCTTGGGGGGGCAAGGGTGAGGCTGGGGGGGCAGGGGGAGAGGCTGAGGGCGGGGCAGGGGAGAGGCTGGGGGGGGGGCAGGGGAGAGGCTGGGGGGGGCAGGGGAGAGGCTGAGGGATCAGGGGAGACGCTGGGGGGCAGGGGAGAGGCTGGAGGGGGCAGGGGAGAGGCTGGGGGGGGCAGGGGAGAGGCTGGGGGGGGGCAGGGGAGAGGCTGGGGGGGGGGCAGGGGAGAGGCTGGGGGGGGGCAGGGGAGAGGCTGGGGGGCAGGGGGAGAGGCTGAGGGATCAGAGGAGACGCTGGGGGGCAGGGGAGAGGCTGGGGGGGGGCAGGGGAGAGGCTGGGGGGGCAGGGGAGAGGCTGGGGGGGGCAGGGGAGAGGGGGGGGGGGGCAGGGGAGAGGCTGGGGGGGGCAGGGGAGAGGCTGGGGGGGGGCAGGGGAGAGGCTGGGGGGGGCAGGGGAGAGGCTGGGGGGGGGGCAGGGGAGAGGCTGGGGGGCAGGGGGAGAGGCTGCCCCCCAGCAGGGGAGCAGCTGAGGATGCAGAGGGGCCGGGGGCGGGCAGAGGGGAGAAGCTGGGGGTGACGGGGCGGGCGGCCGGTAGAAGGATGGGCAGGCAGGCTGGTTCCCTCCCCCCATGCAGTGCCGAGGTCCGGGGTGCGGGGCAGGTATTGAGCTTCCAGCACACACAGTGTGACAGAGGTCGGAAGCTCCCAGCTGCAGCCCCGCGTTCCTAGATCTTCTCTCCTGCTCGGCGATGACGTCACATCACGTGAGCGCCGCCGAGCAGGAGACAAGATCCGGGACCGCGGGGCTGCAGCTGGGAGCTTCCGGCCTCTGTCACACTGTGTGTTCCGGAAGCTCAACACCTGCCCCGCACCCCGGACCCCGGCCGCTCCGTCACCCCCCCTCCCGGCGCGGACTAGGCACCCGTGGGCCGGTGCTCCCCCCCATCAAAAACAGGTGGCAAGGGGAGCCGTGCGGGCCCCCCTAGCGTAGCGGACGGGGGGCAGCGGCCGGCGGGCCCCCCCCCCTATGTCTCTTAGGGTCCGGGCCCCATACGGCAGTACCAGTTGTACTGCCTTATCGGCGGCCCTGGTACCTGCTATTGATGCCTTCTATGTCCAAATAAAGCATCTATTAACTGATTTTGGTGAGCTGCCACACTTCATCTTATCCTTTTGTGCAAAGACTTTACTGGACTGTTTTCTCAAGCTGAGCACCACCTACGGTAGAGTTACACAAACCAAGGGACAGTCACGGTGAGGTCCAAGTTTGGGGACTGGGGACAGTGAAAGCATACACATCTTATCTATGAATCTATGAAATATACATATACTGACTGAAATATACGTAGTGTGAACGCAGCCAAAGTCTACAATTTATAAAGGGATATTTGTAGATTTGTTTTTCAAATTTAATGCAACTGTTAAGTGGTTAAAGGGGAACTATCAGCAGGTTAGATGAATCTAACCTGCTCATAGGCTTCTATAGCACCAGGGAGGCTGAGGAGGAAGGTATGTGTTTTACCTTCCTCCTCCTCGGCATTGGTCCACATAATCTTCAGTTGGGAACACTGTTAGAACTTCTCCACCCCCACACCGTCATCCAGCCCATTGATTATCAATGGAGCAGGCGGGATAGGCGTGGGGGTGGAGAAGTTCTCCTAACAGTGCTCCCAACCGAAGATTACGCGGACTAACAGCGCCGGACCAGTCCAGTTGAGGAATGTAAGACACATACCTGCCTCCTCAGCCTCCCTGGCGCTATAGGAGTCTATCAGGAAGTTAGATTTGTCTAACCTGCTGATAGTTCCCCTTTTAAAAAAAAACATTTCCATGCTATTACCATAAAGCCAAGGAATTTCGAAAAAATCATTGACTACAATTAAACACCTAGCCATTGTTGAAAAACATATCTCAGGGTCCAAAATAAGTAGAAGCTTTAAGTTTTTCTCTGGGCCTTTATAATTTAAGATGTGTATTGGCTATTCTATGCAGAATATAATAATATACTAGAAAAATGAAGCATTACCCATAATCTATACAAAACTATGATAGGAAACTTCATTATCAAAATACGTGTTTATCCACCCAGACTTCTTATTGACTTCCCCCTTACTGTTGTACTCAGTCATCCAGCATTGAGTTTTACAGCAAATAGGTATAAATGACAATATTCCATTTATTTTCCAGGTAATCATGCTAAAATATTTTCTACAAAACTGAAATCAGTGGATGCCATTTTCCTCCTTTAGTTCAGAAAGATTGGCCCCGATTGATTTTCATCCTCTGAACACATTTATTATTGATTTTCAAACTGCAAATACATCTGCTTTCATTTTTACAATAGTTTTTTGTCCATTTGTGCTCACTTAATACTTGAAGCTCATGTGTCTGTTGTTTAATCTTCCATCACATGCAGGTTGTCTTAGGAAAGACGCTTCTGCATTTCCCAATCGATAATTCAGTTTTATTTCTGACATTTGCTATAATAATCCAATAATAACCAGTTACAAAACATCAGTGCTCTTCACATTCCACATAACACTAGATGATAGTAGATTTACTAATAAAAATATTCTTCTCGCTAAAATTCTTCTTTTAAAGAGGATGTACCACCAGGTACAACCTCTTTAATCTAAACCCACGGATCAAACAGCGCCGTTACGGGGAAGCCGGTGCCGCGGTCTGTTTTTCGGACCGCGGCACGGTTCCCATGCACGGCACTGTTCTATTCACCGGAACCGGCCTTTGCTCAAGCACTGGAGGTAGGCCGAGCCGCCACCAGTGGGAGGGAATTCCCTCCCCTCTATGACGTGGCTCCATTTATTCTAAGGGAGCTGCATCATACAGGGGAGGGAATTCCCTCCCACTGGGGGCGGCCCGGCCTACCTCCATTGTTTGAGCACCGGCCGGTTCCGGTGCATAGAATGGCGCCGTGCACGGGAACCGGGCCGCGGTCCAAAAAACAGACCGCGGCACCGGCTTCCCCGTGATGGCGCCGTTCGATCCGTGGGTTCAGATTAAAGAGGATGTACCTGGTGGTACATCCTCTTTAAATGGTTTCTCTAGTATGGACAATCCCTACTGTTTAGTGTCTTCCTATTGGGCCCAATTTAAACCACTGGGTTGTTTGTGTAATGCACAAAAGGATAGGTCCTCCAAAGTAAAGGTCACTATACACCTTCAATACCTGATGGCCAGCTGTCACTCATCTTTCCAGTCTGGCCACACAAGGGCGTTTGGCATGGGCAAGCATTCCTGTGTTCTTCATGGAGAGGTTTAAGCTGCAGCCAGAAAGCTATGGCTGCAGCTTATCTCTATCAGAATAAAGGGATCAGGCAGTGGTTTTTCATCACACCCGATCCCTATCTTCACCAACATCATCTGTTGGTGGATGGTTGGGGAGCCCCATACATCTTTTAACCGATGGCCAAACCCAACACGAGCGCCAGTTATGGCCAACTGAAGTGTAAGGTGTATGGGGACCTTTTACATTGGCATCACCTGCATAGTAAACAAGCACTGATTTAGTAGATTGGTGCTCATTTACAGAGCCATTACAGGCGTGGGAGGCTGCACGAATGATCACTGGATAAACCAGGCCAACCTACAACATAACAGGTAAGGTGCAGCAGTAAACCAGACCTTCCTGAGTGGGAGAGATATTCACAGACATTAGGGGAAGTGGTAGCTACAAAGGGGACAGAGACCTTCAACTTCTGGGCCACATCATTGTCTAAGACAGTGATGGGCAACCCTTCAGCTTCAGCTTGATGTGTCAAAATTCGGCAAAAAAACTAACATAACTCGGGTGGTGTGTCACTTCGACAAACAGACATAATTTTGCGATATTTATAGTTTAAATACCAAAAATATATACCCCCAGTCCCCAACCCCCACCAGCATCCCCCACAGTCCCCATCTCTTTACCAGCACCCCCCCCCCCAGTGCCCCTACCATGCATCTCTTCATCGGAAACCTCTCTCCCATCCCCGCATACTCACTGGAATTACACCAGTCTATCAGAGGCTCGCGCCTCCTCTCTCCGCGCTGAAGAATGAACATCTTCATTCATCAGCACGGGGAGAGGAGGAGCGCGAGCCTCCCATAGACTGTTATTATGACAGGGAGGCTGGTGGCATTCCATGGCGGAGAATTCTGCTGCGAACTGCCACTTTTGCTCTGTGTACACGTAGCCTAAAGAGAGAATAGCTCACTAACCAGCCCACCTTTTATTCTGTGGATAGCCCAGAGGGCCCTTTTAATGTCATGTTGCACATTTCTCCGTATAACTCAATCCACGTGGTATCGGTTCCCATTTGTCCCTGCATGTCATATATTCTGCAAATCCACACAATCACATATGGATTTTGTTACAGATTTTCAGTGATTTTCTTCTTGTGTATTACAAAAGCACAGAAGTAATATATAATACAGTATATTTCACCACAGTCATAATAGTATCTAATAAAAGGGTAACAAAGGTAAAACAACTAAAGGAAAATATAATGCTTGTAAATTTATGGCCATGACTATTTCATAATGCTAATATACAAAATGAAATCATCTAATAAAACAACAATAAGCATACAATGGGATCTGATGAAACATAATCGTTAATGGCTTTTGATCTAAAAAAAACGTATGAAGATCATTATGAATGCATTACGGGCTTTTCAAAGTAACTGATATAAAGTTGCATTAAGAACAAAAGGCATGTTTTATATAATGAGGCTTTCTATAGAAGCTAGTAATACTACTATTGATCTTGTTTAGTATAATATATTGGGTACATCTGAATAATAACAATAATAAGGAATTACCTATTTTCCTCCCATTTCTATTTTATAATCACTGCCAACTTGCCAGGAAATATAAAGTCTAAATTGAGTCTAAGTATTAACCTTAATATTGATGGTAAGACAGGAAAGGCAATTTACATAACGGAGCGAGCTATTAGATTATCCTTATGTAGTATTGATCCTGTTTTCCATTACACACTTCCATTTGTCTGAAATATTGTAATTTCCATTAGTTATCCCTACACCTTTTCAAATGTAGAAGATTGAAATAATTTTAATATACCCCTGTGAAAATCAATACTGAGAAATACTGGCGACAGAGAACAATATTTTAGGAGATTGTATTCTGTCAATGCTGTTATAGCGGTAAATACCAAATTCCAAATATCGCAGCAAAGTCACAGAATTTACCTTGCTTAATTACGTTAATTGATGAGGTATAATACAGAAAATACTTGGAGGAAAAGCTGTAGAGCCCGTGGTGTCCATATAGAGCTGGGTTCACTGAACTATACTACTATAGTCAAGATGAGATGCCAACACATACACATGAACAGGAAATGGATCCATAAACTTTTATGGCCTGAATTTTGTTAGCTAGTGACTATGTTTGGGAGATACATGTCAAAATCTCTGATCGGTAGGGGTCTGAGTGTCGGGGCAATGAGTCAGGAGAAGCACATGTGCAGCGTGTTCACTCCCAACTCCATGTCACATGACCTAGATGGACTTTAAATGTATTTATACACAGGGGCGTAGCTAATATCTCTTGGGCCCTGGTGCAAGAGGTCAACTTGGGCCCCCCCCCTTACCACATACTGACTAACACAACCGCTGCTACTGAATAAAATCCTCTGTACATAGACCAATATCACCTCATCCAGTCATATGGAGGTGGCCCCAGCTCTACACAGGCTCTATACACCATATACATTACAGTGCAAATATATCAGGTGACTCACAGGGGACATCTTCTCTGATCGGAGTTCTTCCCTTTTCATCTTCTCCATCTGCCCATTATGAGAACTTTTTGGAGCCACGAATCCACAGAATCTGCCAGACAAACATATTAGGCTCCTCACACTGACACCATCCTCATCTCTCTACAAACTGCACATCTGTATTGGCCCCTTTACACCCTCATTTAGTGGGTAGCCTGACTCTATGTGACTCCCTTATAGTACATATCCCCCTATTGTATACACCCCCTGTGTAGTCCACCTTATAGATGGCCCCCCAATGTTTCCCCCTTATAGATGGCCCCCTGTGTTGTCCCTATTATAGATGCCCCCCATGTTATCCCCCATATAGATTGCCCCCATGTTATCAACCATATAGATGCCCCCCATTTTATCCCCCTTACAGATGCCCCCCATGTTGTCCCCTCCTCCTGCCCCTCCATCATCATACTACTACCCCTTTCATCCTCCTGCCCATTCATCATCATACTACAACCACCTCCACCATAATACTACTACCCCTTCATCCTCCTGCCCTTTCATCATCATACCACTTCACCCCTCATCATCCTCTTGTTCCATCATCATCATACCACTACATCCTCATCATCCTCTTGTTCCATCATCATCATACCACTACATCCTCATCATCCTCTTGTTCCTTCATCATCATACCACTACACCCCTCATCATCCTCTTGTTTCATCATCATACCACTACACCCCCCATCATCCTCTTGTTCCATCATCATCATCATCATCATCATCATACCACTACATCCTCATCATCTTCTTGTTCCATCATCATACCACTACACCCCTCATCATCCTCTTGTTCCTTTATAATCCTCTTGTTCCTTCATCATCATACCACTACACCCCCATCATCCTCTTGTTCCATCATCATACCACTACACCAATCATCCTCCTCTTGTTCCATCATCATCATACCACTACATTCCCATCATCCTCTTGTTCCATCATCATCATACCACTACACCCCTCATCATCCTCTTGTTCCATCATCATACCACTACATCCCCATCATCCTCGTTCCATCATCATCATACCACTACACCCCTCATCATCCTCTTGTTCCATCATCATACCACTACACCCCTCATCATCCTCTTGTTCCATCATCATCATACCACTACACCCCCATCATCCTCTTGTTCCATCATCATACCACTACACCCCTCATCCTCCTCTTGTTCCATCATCATCATACCACTACATTCCCATCATCCTCTTGTTCCATCATCATCATACCACTACACCCCTCATCATCCTCTTGTTCCATCATCATACCACTACATCCCCATCATCCTTGTTCCATCATCATCATACCACTACACCCCTCATCATCCTCTTGTTCCATCATCATACCACTACACCCCCATCATCCTCTTGTTCCATCATCATCATCATACCACTACACCCCTCATCATCCTCTTGTTCCATCATCATCATCATACCACTACACCCCATCATCCTCTTGTTCCTTCATCATCATCATCATCATACCGGGAGGCGGGGCTTAGCGCGGAGGGGGAGGAGCTTCACAGGACCTGGTTTTTTCTTAACGCGATGCTCCCTGCGCTGGAAGTACTACCCCCCCCCCCCGCCGCACACAGAGCTCCCTGGGGGCCGCAAGACAGCCGGGGGCCCCTGCCTCTTGTGATCGCAAGCAAAACATTGCTTGCGGTCACAAGAGGGAGTGGGAGGCGGGCAGTGCAGTGGTAAGGGGGGGCCTCGCTGGCCCCCCCTTGGTAGCGGCCCGGTCGCGGCGGCAACCCCTGCGACCGCGGTCGCTACGCCACTGTTTATACACAATAGCTCCCTTTTGATGAGAATGATATGTATCCTATACATTTTCAATGCCAGTGCACATACAATCATTGTCACAATTAGGAAACCCACCAATAACATATATACCAAATAAAAATGGACATGAATCACCAAAAAATAGTGCAATCTTTGGGGGAGAATTATCAAACGTTGTAATTTTCCAAAGAGTCTGTGAGGAATGAAAGGTGGAATCTGATTGGTTGCTAGGGGCAACTGAGCCAGTTTCACTTTACACCATGTTTGATAAATCTCCCCCTTTATTGTTAAAACATTCCAGACATAAAAAAACAAAAAAACAAAAAAAACATTTATATAAGGTGTGAACAGTATGACCCTGTCATCAGGAGGATGCTGGTCTAACACCATACATATGGGGAGTATATATGTAACAAAACAGGTATAGCCTATTGCACTAAGCCCATTATGAGACCCGTGTCAACGCTAAGGTGCATAAATAGTGCATAAAATGTAGACAAGTCAATACCCAGACCGTATGACACAGTCACTAGATTGAGGTACACACCACACAGTAACCAGTTATAACCTAACCATCAGGATTCAAGCGCTAACCCGGAAGCTACAGACATGTGCACACCTCTTTCCAAACTTCAACACTTCCACCATTTTTTATGTGTATTTAGGGGATTAAGAAGGTGAATAGAGGAGGTTACCCAATCTAAATGATTGTACTAGTGAAAGTGTGCTAAAAAGTGATTACAACATTTGTTACAGTGAGTGAATAATAATTAAAATTAATATTAATTTCTATGCATGAAATAACAAAGTGTCATATAAGCAAATCAGTACATTATATATCAAATCCGTCAAATACATTATATAAAGTGTATATCACTGCCAAGGGTAAGTAAAACTTAGCGTTTAATATATATCCAATAAAATTGTTCACCTAATTGATACACCTCTAAATTCTAACCAGCACCAAAATAATCAAATAATCAATTTATACATAAAAAAGAAACGAGCACAAAGGTATATACATATTGTCACAATAATACTGTGACATGTGACACCATGCCAGCTTAGAGGCTGGACTTACTCCACCACGATCCTAAATATACAAGCGGAGAGACAGGGGACACTATAGATGGCGGTCCCTAACTCCTACTGGTGACGTGATATGTGGTGGCTCAGGGTAGGTAGGCAAGGGGCGTGTAGGGCATCTAGGTGGGGTGTGCCTGATTTGCCCTGCGTCTGATGTACTATTCTAACCTGCCCTAGGCGGAGTAACGTCCTTAGAAGGACGTCCCCCGCACCCAATCCTAACCCTGATTCTCCTCGTTATGCCCCTATGTATAGTGTGACTAACTGTCTCACTGATGGACCCTAGGCTGACTAGTCAAGCTAGTGACAAATATAGCCCTCCACCAGGAGAAAATTAGGGATATAGGGGAGAGAAAATGCGGGTTGGTTCAGACAAATGATTGTCAGTGTAAATTATTCATAAATAGGGTATAGACACGGTGCTCAAATCCCATTTCTCATAATCTTAGTTGTCACATAAATTAGTGCATAATACAGATGAAAATTGCCATAGCATACAGGGTACGATGTGTAATGACCCAAGTGATAAATGCAGACAAAAATATTAAACAGTCAGCCGGACACTATTTATCAAGTATTGATGAAGGAATAATACTCATCATTAATCCGGATGGCAGAGCGGTCTCAACGCGTTTCTTGATCCCCACAATCATCAGGAGACCTAATAGGGGTTCTGATACCAAGCATCTGTAACCATGATAGACATGTTGCTCTGATGGAGGCTACCAGGCGTCTGGTAGCCTCCATCAGAGCAACATGTCTATCATGGTTACAGATGCTTGGTATCAGAACCCCTATTAGGTCTCCTGATGATTGTGGGGATCAAGAAACGCGTTGAGACCGCTCTGCCATCCGGATTAATGATGAGTATTATTCCTTCATCAATACTTGATAAATAGTGTCCGGCTGACTGTTTAATATTTTTGTCTGCATTTATCACTTGGGTCATTACACATCGTACCCTGTATGCTATGGCAATTTTCATCTGTATTATGCACTAATTTATGTGACAACTAAGATTATGAGAAATGGGATTTGAGCACCGTGTCTATACCCTATTTATGAATAATTTACACTGACAATCATTTGTCTGAACCAACCCGCATTTTCTCTCCCCTATATCCCTAATTTTCTCCTGGTGGAGGGCTATATTTGTCACTAGCTTGACTAGTCAGCCTAGGGTCCATCAGTGAGACAGTTAGTCACACTATACATAGGGGCATAACGAGGAGAATCAGGGTTAGGATCGGGTGCGGGGGACGTCCTTCTAAGGACGTTACTCCGCCTAGGGCAGGTTAGAATAGTACATCAGACGCAGGGTAAATCAGGCACACCCCACCTAGATGCCCTACACGCCCCTTGCCTACCTACCCTGAGCCACCACATATCACGTCACCAGTAGGAGTTAGGGACCGCCATCCATAGTGTCCCCTGTCTCTCCGCTTGTATATTTAGGATTGTGGTGGAGTAAGTCCAGCCTCTAAGCTGGCATGGTGTCACATGTCACAGTATTATTGTGACAATATGTATATACCTTTGTGCTCGTTTCTTTTTTATGTATAAATTGATTATTTGATTATTTTGGTGCTGGTTAGAATTTAGAGGTGTATCAATTAGGTGAACAATTTTATTGGATATATATTAAACGCTAAGTTTTACTTACCCTTGGCAGTGATATACATTTGGAATTAAGGGTATTATTCATCACAGGTGGCAGTGAAATTTCTTTTTACATTATATAAAGTGAAACCGTCCAGATTGAAAAAGGCAAAAAAAACCACAGGTATATGAACAAAAAAACTGCATCATTTGAATAAGGAAAAAAAATCTCCTTATTTCTTCTTTCCCCATTTTCCATTGTTTTGTACTTGATCCCATCTTTCTTAAAGATGTTATCAACAGCCAATCATAGCACACCAGATCATGGAATCAATGCCACATTATGGTATACTAAAATACAATCAAATAAAAAAATAAATAAAAATCATGAATAATCAGTCAACAAACTGAATTAAAAACAGATAGCTCCAAAACAGTCATATTTATAAGAACAGAGCAAAGCTAATTTGTTTATTAAGACCCAAGGAGGACATCTCACCTAAGGTCGATATCCACCTGCATTCTTTTTGTGGCAGAATTCCCCCCTCTGATGCCACCATGTACTGTACATTTTCAACTCCTTTTATCTGCAGGGTCACAGCAATGAAACATCCTAAAATGCAGAGGATTGACTTTCAATTGTTCCATATCCTGTGCATCTTTTGCAACTAAGATGTTCCTCACATGCTCACAGTAGCGGATTACAACAGGTCCGTTTCGGGCGGTAGCCCGGGGCCCTGAGCTCCTGGGGGGCCCATGGCCACCCAAATAGACTATCTACTGAATATACTTTCAGGGGTGTATTGTGTCCTGGCTACAGTTCTGCCATTATTTGCAAAGAATCGCTGCTTTTTTACCTCGATTTTGCACAAATCAGGGAAGCATGACATTATCTATCATGTACTATGAACACCAAGCTAGTGCTGCCATAGTTACAGTGTGGTGCGGGGAGGGGGGGGGGCAGGCTTGGTGCACAGCCCGGGGCCTATGATAAAGTAAATCCGCCCCTGCATGCTTACATGTAGAGGTGAGACTATACATATACTCTACCACAGCCACTATACATATACTCTACCACAGCCACTGTTCATATACTCTACCAAAGTCACATAATATATAACACGAGTAGTATTACATGATATATATATATATATATATAAATATATATTGATGGTGTATTCCCTTTGACAATTTTCTGTAAGAAATGTTTTTGATCTTTCAATATCTGAGCAGGCTAAGCACCCACCACATTGGAAAAATCCCACACTAGGCCCCCTTAGATTTAAAGGGATTTTGTGGCTTTGCCTCATAGTGGCTTGTGGACTAGTAAGTTTTTCTATCTCCTTCCCAAGAGCTGTTGAAGCAGGGTTTTCTGGGAGACGAATTTGGTCAGAGAAAAGAAAACATCTAGTATGCAAAACGTACGTTTGGGTGGAGTGCGGTTTATACTGATACTATGGGTGAGTTTACTGCTTAAAATACTTATGGTTAGGTTATAACCAGTTACTGTGAGGTATGTACCATAATCTAGTGACTGACATGTGTCATACAGTCTGGGTAGTGATTTGTCTACATTTTGTGCACTATTTAGTGTTGACATGGGTCTGATAATGGGCTTAGTTTTGTTACATAGGTACCCCCCATATGTATGGTGTTGGATTAGCATTCTCCTGATGATAGGGTCATACTATTTACACCTTATAATCATGTTTTTTATGTTTAGAATGTCTTAACAGGACTTTAAATGTATGTCTATGGAGCCGTCTAGTTCACAAACAGAGCCGGGGCACTGTGTTTGTCTGCCCGCTTGTTCTACTGAACACACCAATAAACTTTTGACATTTCAAAAGTTGTTGTTTTTTTTTGTAATGAATGGTACTTTTTAACCTCTTATAGGAGAACTACGCCCACAACTAAAAATCTGGGGCAGGTAGGGGGAACATAATAAAGAATGTATACTTACCCGTGCCCCTGCAGCACCGCGTCACTAGCTCTCTGACAGCCACCGAACTTAATTTTCTCCAGGCTTCCTGCTATGTCATGACCTGGAAAAAACTACCCACCCACTCAGCCAGTCAGTGACTGCAGCAGTGTCCCGTCCCAGTCACTGACTGGCTAAACGGGCACTTCTGGGCCCAAGTCATGATATTGCAAGAGTAGGTGCCTCATGGGAAAACGGCGGGGGTCCACGATTGGCTTACAGCCAGTGATTGGCTGAGGCCAGAGTGGTCGCCTGCTTGACCAATCACTGGCTCCAGTACTGTCTCAGTCAGTGGTTGGCTGAGTGGGCTGTCATTCTCGAGATGAGCCTGCTCACCCAAGGCTGCCCTTTACTCCCAGTCCTTTCTACTGATGGATAATGCAGAGAACTTAGGTTCAGGTGCATGAACTGTTGAGGTAGCAGGTAGTAGGCTGAGGGAAAGTGTTGCTTAAGAGTATATAGGTGCAGGGGCTGTTTTTTGGGGTCTTGCCTTATAGTACAGTATTCTGCAGCCATGGTTTAGCGTGTAACGTGGTGTAAAAGAAGAATCTCGTATGGTTAACACTGAGACATAAGATATTGACCGCCTTATGCCAAACAATTCCAGCAAGTGTCAGGTTTGGTAGCACAACTCCCAGGGTTGCACAACTGGGCAAAGCTAAACCCTCAAGGTTTCCCCAAGTAGGTCGAGCAGGTTTCAATACAGTACTTCAGCTTATGTGTTTTGCTCCACTGTGGATCAATCTCTAGTAGGCAGTTGTCCTAGCTGTCCTGACTGTTTAGACTATTCCAGGCTTGTGAAGGTGTACCCAGGTGACAGTTACCCCACCTTTGGGCTTAGCACTGCATAGGTTTTCTGTCACAAACTATCACAGAACTGTTCTCTTTCTCTCCATCTCCAACTAACTGAGTAGAACCCCAGGGCCCTGGCCTAAGTCAGGCCCGGCTATAGACTGCAGCAGCAACTCTCGCACTGACTTGTTCTCCCTCTTAACACTAACTAGAAAAGGACCCTCCCACCAGGAACTAACTCTCCTCCATAGGGGTCACAGGACTAACCTCCTATTGATGGGGATAGTGCAAGAAGGGGTGAAATGTAAGATAGGATAGGAGGAGAAGTTTGAGACACCTGAACCAGGGATTGGAGAGCAGAAAACATCAAGAACACATAAGCAGGGCCATTTCTTGCATCGGGCGGGCCGGGCGACGGCACGGGGCGTCGACAGTAAGGGGGCGCTGGTGGCGCCCCTGGGACCTCACACAGCGTGGGTTGGATAAGGCATCACGCGCCTCCACACCCAGACCGTCACCCGGCCGCCCGGTCTGCACTCATCTGAGCGACAATCCCGTCCGCAGCTGCCGCGACCGCACTCATGTGAGCGCCCAAGATTTGCCCCGGCCACCGCCCACCACCATAACACTGGACCTCTTCGGCAGACACGTGCTCCACCAATCCAATCAGCGCAGAGTGGGAGCGTGGGGCTGCTGCGTTGATATGCTGCGAGCACTACGGCCTGCCGCAGCTGCCTGCCGCGGCCTGACGAGCTGAAGGCAGCGGCGGCAGCGACCTGTGTAAGATCAAGTGGGGGAGTATGTGATCAGGTAGGGTAGTGTGTATGTGTGGAGGGGAGGGGGGGGTCAGAGGGGATAGTGTGTGGAGGGGGGGGCAGAGGGGATAGTGTGTGGAGGGGGGGGGGGGGGAGGTCAGAGGGGATAGTGTGTGCAGGGGCAGGGGGATAGTGAGTGTGTGTGTGTGTGGGGGGGGGCTGGTGAGGTAGTGTGTGTGTGTGGGGGGGGGGGTAGGTGTTGAAGTATGTATGTGAGTGTGGAGGATCCAATGGCGTAGTGTGTATGTGTGTGTGGGGTCAGGTGGGATAGTGTGTGTGTGTGTGGGGGGGGGGGGTGTCAGGTGGGGTAGTGTGTGTGGGGATGGTGGTCAGGTTAATTGCAAGCAGGAGGGGAACTTTATTACAATGGTGGGTACAGCAGGCTCATTATTAATATATTGGAGGCACAGCAGAGGGGACATTATTACTACAGCACATCATAGGGAGCATTATTACTATATGGGGGCACAACAGGAGACATTACTATATGGAGGGCACACTGGGGGCATTATTACTATATGGGTGCACAGTAGGGGCATTATTACTATATGCGCGCACAGCAGGGGGTGTTATTACTATATGGGGGTACAGCAGGGGCATTATTACTATATGAAAGGCACACTGGGGGCATTATTACTATACGGGTGCACAGCAAGGGCATTATTACTATATGGAAGGCACACTGGGGGCATTATTACTATATGGGCGCACAGCAGGGGCATTATTACTATATGCACGCACAGCAGGGGGCGTTATTACTATATGGGGGTACAGCAGGGGCATTATTACTATATGGAAGGCACAGAAGGGGCATTATTACTATATGGAAGGCACACTGGGGGCATTATTACTATATGGGTGCACAGCAAGGGCATTATTACTATATGGAAGGCACACTGAGGGCATTATTACTATATGGGCGCACAGCAGGGGCATTGTTACAATATGAGGGCACAGCATGGGCCATTATTACTATATGGGGGACACAGCAGGGGACATTACTACTATATGAGGGTGCCCAGTAGGGGAAATTTTACAATACAGGAGGCATTATTACTATGGGGCACAACACTGCAGGAGATCCTATATACAGGGGGCATCCCACATACCTACTGACTTTACTGAACATGACACAAAAAAGTGGAAGTTGTAAAAGTGCGGAGCCTGAGATGTTTGTCTCGCAGGTTCTGAAGATATGAATTGTCGCTGCAAGAAACCATCATGGAGGCCTGGACCAGATGGAGAGGAAAAGGAAAGTGACGCCTCAGATCGAAGCAGACGTCACCTGTGAGTCTCTGAATGACTTTTGAAAGGTTAGGTAACTATGCCACACACTGCTTTCTAGCAACAACCCGAATAAATCACTTGGGAAAGGGGGGGGGGGGGGGGGGCGCTTTTATCAAGATTCGCCCTGTAGTCAAAATTACCTAGAAACTGCCCTGCACATAAGCTACCCTTTTTACACCTTCAGCTGTGCACAATAAACTAGAGTGAGACACCAATTGGTGATAGTGCTGAAAGCCACTGGATATGGGGGAGTTATGTGACATCACAGGATATGGGGGAGTCATGTGAGCACTAGATATGGTGGGCATGTGATGTGACACCACAGCAGCATATGGGGGAGTCATGTGACACCACAGAATATGGGGGAGTCATGTGACCTGACTGCACATGGTGCCATGGGGTGTATGCCAGGCTCTCTGTATGGTGGGGCATGTAGTAGACATTTGTGTGGTGCATTATCTGGTTGCCTGGTTAGTTTTGATCCATTTACGTGCCACAACCGAGCCATCATAACAGTGTGAACAGAGCCGAATCCCATCCCTAGTCCCAGTCTGGAGTTGCTGATTTGATGGGATATTTCTACAATACACGTCTGGGAGATGTTAGTTCCAATGTAACAAAACATAACGAATATCCTATAAATGAAGGCAAGAGCGTCCACCTCCGCCGCCCTCCTCCTTGCCCGCGGATACAGTCCCGGTACCGTAGTGTCCCCACACACCCCGTACTCTCCGCCATCTGGACGAGGTTACTTTGACAGATGGCTTTAAATGCAACCTCCCCGGCTGCCGCTAGGGGTCCCTGTCGTGTCTGCTAGTACAGCGCCGCTCTAGCCTGCCAGCTCCGGGCTCTGTGCTCATCTCCGGGCCGGGCTGTTGTTTAGATCGGTGTTTGTTGTTGCGGGTAACGTAGTTCCGCCGCCCGGGGATGGCGGAGGCCGGGGTGTCGGCTGCGGAGGTGCTGGCTGAGACGAGGCGAGCAGGCGGAGCGGAGGCCGAGCCCCGGAGCCCCGGCTGGAGTGAGTCTCAGTTACGGTCATATCAGTTTCAGACCCGTCAGATCCCTCGGCTCCACCATTCAGATCCCAGGGCGGAAGAGCTGATCGATAACGAGGTGAGGAGGAAGCTACACATGGAGCTGCTGCCGGTCATGGAGGCTTCTGTATTGTAGACAGGTGGGAATGACTGGTGGGTGGCTGGGGCAACCAGGTGATCAGGGGGCCACCTCCAGGTAACCATGGTAATCACTGCACCAGGTCCAGTTAACCATGGTAATCACTGCACCACGTCCAGGTAACCACGGTAATCACTGCACCACGTCCAGGTAATCAATGCACCACGTCCAGGTAACCACGGTAATCACTGCACCACGGCCAGGTCACCACGGTAATCACTGCGCCACGGCCAGGTCACCACGGTAATCACTGCACCACGGCCAGGTCACCACGGTAATCACTGCACCACGGTAATCACTGCACCACGGTAATCACAATCACGGTACTGCGCCACGGCCAGGTCACAACGGTAATCACTGCACCACGGTAATCACTGCGC
This sequence comes from Dendropsophus ebraccatus, assembly GCF_027789765.1. Classification (NCBI taxonomy): domain Eukaryota; kingdom Metazoa; phylum Chordata; class Amphibia; order Anura; family Hylidae; genus Dendropsophus; species Dendropsophus ebraccatus. The sequence goes on from NC_091461.1 coordinate 62,492,138, forward strand.
CACGGCCAGGTCGCCATGGTAATCACTGCACCACGGCCAGGTCGCCACGGTAATCACTGCACCACGCCCAGGTCGCCACGGTAATCACTGCACCACGCCCAGGTCGCCACGGTAATCACTGCACCACGCCCAGGTCGCCACGGTAATCACTGCACCACGGCCAGGTCGCCACGGTAATCACTGCGCCACGGCCAGGTCGCCACGGTAATCACTGCGCCACGGCCAGGTCGCCACGGTAATCACTGCGCCATGTCCAGGTCATCAGGGCAAACTCTGCATTACATCCAGGTCACCCAGGTGATCACTGTGCCACACACAGATCAACCAGGTAAGACTTGCCTACATCCTCAGTGCCCCCTGCAGAAAGGAGATATATCAGCAGGTTAGGTTCGTCTGTAAAGTATTACCATGTGCCCGGCCAGACCCTATGCACTGGGCCGAGCCCGCCACCCCCAGTGCACTGAGCTGGGCTGGTGCACAGCAAAAACTATGCTGAGCGTGGGAAATGTGCAGCGTTTCACAAAAGACTGTGCAACCAGGATCCTTTTGTACAACAAATACGGTTACCTTTCCACTAAGCATAAAAGTAATAGAAAAAGCATCAGTTTCTATAGAGGAGAGGTTAATGCCGACTTGTCTGGTGGAGGTGATAATAGCACATTTCTTTCTGGTTGAGAGTAATGGATGTGGGAATGCCTGCTTCTCTGTTGGCCTAACAGTAACAAAGGTATTTCCTGCTTGCCTGATGGTCTAGAGTGGTAGTGATGGTAATGCCTGCTTCCCTGGTCTTCCAGAGGAGGAGTAGTGGTGGTGATGCCTGCTTCCCTGGTCTTCCAGAGGAGGAGTAGTAGTGGTGGTGATGCCTGCTTCCCTGGTCTTCCAGAGGAGTAGTGGTGCTGATGCATGCTTCTCTGGTCTTCCATAGTAGTGGTGGTAATACCTGCTTCCCTGGTCTTCCAGAGGAGTAGTGGTGGTGATGCCTGCTTCCCTGGTCTTCCATAGTAGTGGTGGTGATGCCTGCTTCCCTGGTCTTCCATAGTAGTGGTGGTGATGCCTGCTTCCCTGGTCTTCCATAGTAGTGGTGGTGATGCCTGCTTCCCTGGTCTTCCATAGTAGTGGTGGTGATGCCTGCTTCCATGGTCTTCCATAGTAGTGGTGGTGATGCCTGCTTCCCTGGTCTTCCATAGTAGTGGTGGTGATGCCTGCTTCCATAGTAGTGGTGGTAATACCTGCTTCCCTGGTCTTCCAGAGGAGTAGTGGTGGTAATACCTGCTTCCCTGGTCTTCCAGAGGAGTAGTGGTGGTGATGCCTGCTTCCCTGGTCTTCCAGAGGAGTAGTGGTGATGGTAATGCTTCTTCCCTGGTGGTGTTATGAACACTGATTCCAGCTCTCATTTTCCAGAACCTACTTAGAAAATTAAAGCCGCAACCTGATTTTTGCACTAGTTTTGCTATGTGTTATGCCAGGTGCAGGGCCTAAAGGAGCAATGCAGAACTCAGACCTTGCACTATGTATAACACAGCTTACTAGTTATGTTATGGAGTGCACCTTTTAAATCTTGTTCACTACATCACTCACCAATGTCATTGATCATGTATGGAAAACAGTTCTATATTTCCCAGTGTACCTTCAATGACTGAAGATCAGAGACGAGTCGGCACGTGACAGGTATGTATAGCGCACCACACTTCCGGGTACACGGGTGGGGGTGGTGGGACATGGGGAAGGGGGCTATTCACAGACATAACATACATTACAAAGTTGTATAACTTTGTAATGTGTGTTATTCTGTGAATAATTCTTTACCGCCCCACTACCCCTTTAAAGGTACACAGGGAAATATAGAACTGTTTTCCATACATGATCAATGACATTGGTGAGTGATGGTTACTTTAATGATCATTTTTTAAAGTATCAGCAAGTTAGACTAATGTAACCTGCAGATATCTCCCTATTGCACAGGAGGCGCAGAGGGTGAAGATAAGTCTCTTACCTTCATCCATGGTGCTGTTCCTGTGCACTTAAGGCCCTATTCCACAGAACGATTATCGTCCGTATTCGGCCGATATCGTCCACTACTGACGATAATCGTCCCGTGGAATAGAGTGCAACGATCAGCCGACATCCTTCATGTCGGCTGATCGTTGCATTCGCTTGTTTTTCAACATGTTGAAAAACAAGCGACTGATATAGCAGCGATCTGCTGCCGGCACTCCGTTGAATAGGAGCATCGGCAGCAGACGCTGCTATATCCTATGGGCTGCCCGGACAATCAGCGGTCACCCGGGCAGCCCCCCCGCAGCTCCCTGCCGCCCCCTCCCACACTCACCTGCTCGCTGCAGCCGCGTTGAATAGCTGAGAGCGCTCGTTTGCTCCACTTAACGACCCGTGTAATAGGCCCTTTAGTTGTTCACTCGATGTTTGGGTAAGACCATTTAGAGCACTGGGTCGCCCTATAACACCGATCCGCCCCCAGGATCATCCCCAAGTGGGGCGGGGTAGTGCTCCTAATGGTCGTACCGGACTAAACTATTAAGGGCACAGCAATGGCGCCAAGGATGAAGGTAAGAGACATATCTTCATCTTCGCGTACACTTACTGGATCCACAGCAGATTTGAAGCTGCAAATATCAATGCAACTAAATGACTGAACACAGCATCAAAGCTGCACAATCAAATACAGATCCTATACATGTGAACGCACCCTTAGGCCAACATCACACATAGTATAACTGACTAAAGGCCAGGCGGTGTTAGGCATGTTCCTGTGCCCAGCAGAGCTCTGACAGCCGAAGGAACATTATTTTCCATACAGCCCCATCCGGCCCAGTGTAAATGTTTGAGGTTCATTAGAAAGGTACACTTATTCACCGTACCTAAAGTCACAGTTTTTAAGTTGGCAAGTTCAGACAGTGGTTATATGGGGTGACACCTTGAAACCCCAGTATTCCCAGAATGAAGTGGCTACAAATAACATTAGTTACATTTACTCTGCTTTATGGCAAAGAAGTAACACTACACATAGTGTAGGTAGACACTGAAGTATACAGTGTATATGTATAGTATGTTTGTCAGTGGTAAATGTATAACAGACGGGTGGCGCTCCCTGTAGTAAGGCGATGGTGGTGTGGAGATCACGAGTGTGAGTCTAGTCTCTATACTTATCAGATAAGGTACATTCTTGGGTCCTGGTTAATGAACCACTACCTGTTTCATTTGTTTAGCAAGGCTTCTAGGTTAATGTGGGTGTTTGTTACCTGATCTCAGGCAGCGCTCTCCATGTCTCCATTATCATTCACTGCACATAGATGGGTGCCTAGGTGCCACATTTATAATGGCCATGCTCATAAACAAGCCCCAGGTTTGGTCAGCATCCTGTTCTGTTATTGGTCCACATGTGCACTCTGTTCTAATCTACTATAGGAGTACGTTGTAACTGTGACTAATGTTCACAATGGATGGGCAGTACTTGGTAAAAGTTGGATCCCACCCAGCCTTCTGTTCTGTTTTCAATCTAAATAGCTGTACAAGTTATTTTTAGTGTCCAGAAAAGCAGACTAATGTATATTTATGAGAAAATCTGACGAAAGCTCCCAAGACTTAAAGGGGTATTCACATCTCATCTAATATAGTTATACTTGTAGGACTCTTCAATTTAAAGGGGAACTATCTGCAGGTTAGACAAATCTAACCTGCTGATAGTCCCCTATTATGTACAAGGTGCTGAGTATGAAGGTATGTCTCTTACCTTCATCTTCAGTGCTGTTCCTGCGCAGACACAGGATTATATTAAAGCGACTCTGTACCCACAATCTGCCCCCCCCCCCCAACCACTTGTACATTCAGATAGCTGCTTTTAATTCAAGATCTGTCCAGGGTAGGGCTGGGCGATAATGGCCTAAATCAATATCGCGGTTTATCTTACATGTAGCCGCGGTAACGATAAATTGAACAATAATTATGACACGCCCCTTTTAAAAGCCACACCCCTTTTGAAAACCCCATTTTCCAATGGAAATACAAACGTGGATTTATTCCATATAACAATGTGCAGCAAACTTCACAAGTAGTACACAACATTTTGGCTTCTCCTACACCATTTTCAAGTGCCACTTGAAAATGGTATAGGAGATGCCAAAACGTTGTATATTACTTGTGAAGTTTGCTGCACATTGTTATATGGAATAAATTCACGTTTTCATGTTTGTATTACCATCAGAATATTTTTACTAGCTGACTTGATCTAAGGTCTGGGATTCATCTGCTGTCACCCACAGTTAGTTTATTGTGCTGCCTATATTTTATCTATCTATCTATCTATCTATCTATCTATCTATCTATCTATCTATCTATCTATCTATCTACTGTGGGGGAGATTTCTCAAACATGGTGTAAAGTGAAACTGGCTCAGTTGCCCCCGGCAACCAATCAGATTCCACCTTTCATTTTTCAAAGAGTCTGTGAGGGATGAAAGGTGGAATCTGATTGGTTGCCGGGGGCGACTGAGCCAGTTTCACTTTACAGCATGTTTGAGAAATCTCCCCCAGTATGTGTGTGTATAATATATATATATATATATATATATATATATATATATATATATATATATATATACAGACAGACAGACAGATAGATAGGAGATAGATAGATACAAAAAAAGAGAAAAAGCAGCACTGCTCAATTGGCGTTGGGTTGGTGCCAGCGGACCTAGGTCTTGACTCTTGACCGTATTCAAATAGTAAGTAGTAATAGTAAGTAGCCCACTGCACTCAAAGGGTTAACGGTGCAAAACGTAGATTTATATAAAAAAAAAAACCAATGTGCTGCACTATGTTTTTTTGAATAAATCTACATTACGCACGGTTAACCCTTTGAGTGCCGTGGGCTATCTACTTACTAGATAGATAGGGGATAGATAATAGATAGATAGATATCCTATCTATCTATCTATCTATCTATCTATCTATCTATCTATCTATCTATCTATCTCTATCTATTTATCTATCTATCTATCTATTATCTATCTCTATCTATTATCTATCATTACATCTATCATTTATCTATCTCCTATATCTCTCTATCTAATATCTGCCCCCAGTCACTGTCACATGCTGCCCTGCCCCCCCCCCCCCCCCCTCCCGCACATAGTTGGGGTCAGGTATAGGTCGGCACCTCCATGCTCCCACGCTCTCTCTCTCCTGCACAGGAATCCTCTGCCCCGTCACTCAGTGCTGTAGCACATATATCTGCCGGCAGCGTCCCGGGCAGATCGTCACACACGGCTGCTTCCAGCACTGCCAAAAGATAACTAGGCGCCGAGGATTCCTGTGCGGGAGAGAGTGCGGTGCCTGGTGGGGGGAGGATGTGCCGACATATACCTGACCCCTGCAGCCACTTTATGTACGGGAGAGAGGAGGCAGGGCACACCGTGCAGCTTCCAGAGCCGCCCAGAAGCAGCAGCAGCGCTGCACACAGCACGCCTGTGCGCAGCCTGTCACATCTCCAGCCTTCCTCTTCAGGAAGATTAACTGAGGGGAGCAGAGCATGGGGCCGCAGGGTGAGAAGGAGGAGGAGGAGGGAGGGGGGAAATACCGCAGATACCGTCCTGGCAGAGTTGAGGTCGGTTAACCGACGCCAGTGACGGTAACGGTATTTTGACGGTATACCGCCCAGCCCTAGTCCAGGGGTCCATTCGGCAGGTGATGCAGTTATTGTCCTAAAAAAACAACTTTTAAACTTGCAGCCCTGTGCCCAATGGCCGTGGCCTCAATTGTGTATGCATTAGGCTGGCACAACCTCTCTGTCCCTCATCCCTGCCCTCTTCATCATTAGGAATGCTCCAGGAAGATTTTCTCCTATTCATCACCTGTGTGACCACGGCACATGGGCTGGATCTTAAGGCGCCTATGCAGTGTTCAGACAGGAAAAAATGTTATAGGGGCATTCCTAATGACGATGAGGGTGGGGAGGAGGGACAGAGGAGTGGTGCAAAGTTAGGGCACAGATACTCCAAGCCACGGACGTTGGGCACAGGGCTGAAAGTTTAAAAGTTGTTTTTAAGGACAATAACTGCATCACCTGCCGAACGTACCCCAGAACAGATCTTGGATTAAAAGCAGCTATCCGAAGGTACAAGTGGTTTGGGGGGGACAGATTGTGGGTACAAAGTCGCTTTAAAACTGCACAGGAACGGTGCACTGAGGATGAAGGTAACATACATACCTTCATCCTCAGCGCCCCTTACGCAATAGGGGCTATCAGCAGGTTAGATTCATTCATAAATACGTTCATTCAGCAAACCTTTCTCCTTCTCTTGATACGCTGCTCTTTCCCTCCCATTGCTGACAACTTGTTGTCTAGGCTACCGATCACCACTCTGAAAGCAGTGGTCTGGCTTGTTTATGATTAGCTATAATGTAGATGTATAGAGATATATAGTACTACACTGTAATAGCTAAAGCATACATTTGTACATATGTATGCCCCCCAACCTTGTATATTTTAGCTTTCTGTAGATTTTTGCTATAAATGTTACACTGTAGGATAAAATCTACTGCAAAACCTGCATGTAATGCCAATGGACTGCTGCAGAAAAGACCTTGTCACAACTAGGCACACTCTAAGGCAGGGGTAGGGAACCTTTTTGGCTGAGAGAGCCATACAATATGTTTTATAACTAAATTAAAAGTAAGGGCCCTATTACATCAACAGATTATCTGGAGTAGACAGTATAAACAGAGAACAGGTCATAAAGGAGATTTCTCCTCTTTTTAAATCCATTCCTGGCTTTGGCTGAAAAAATCTGTCTGGTGTAATAGGGCCCTTAATGTGTGAATTTTATGTAAGACCAACACTTTTAAAGTACATTAAGTCTCTGAATCCTTTTTAATACTGTAGTCATGCTGCCTCTACCAATGAAGAATACTTGCTATACTTACCAGAAGTACTTCTTATTATTAATGTGACTTCTGGTGCTGATGGTTTTGTAGTCTCCACCCCCCCCCCCCCAAATCCCCCCTCCCCCCAGCGTTGCCCTTATACACATTATATGCAAAGCAACAGCAGCAAAATCAAACCTGGCCTTGTCTCGTGTACCAATGCCGGCTGACCACCTCCCCCAGCAGACCTCTGTAGCACCCGGCATGCTCCTACATGTACAAGTTGATTGGATGTGTGCGCCATGTTTGGCCGCAGCGGTGCCACGCTCCTGACCCGCCTCTGTAAGCAGGGAATTTCTCACAGGAGAATTACTTGTTTGCAAAGCGTGGGGCCGGCCATGGCGCATGCATACTGTCACTGCGGCCCCGGTGGGCTGTGGGCAGGCTACAAGCCAGATGCAACCATCAAAAGCTGTTCACGTGATGACTTTTACTGATCGAAAAAGCCATGGGTTCAGAAAAGAATGAACAACAGACTTTACTCTTCAGATTGCTGTATGCTTCCGGTTTCCATGCAAGTACAGATATATAATTGTGAACACCCAAATTTCTTAGGTGTAGCAATAAAAAAAAAAAAAAAAAAATATGGATTGAAATCCTAAATCTTTGCTGTTGAGTAGATTGGGGGAAATGCTATGGCCTATAAATATATGTGACTTAGCTGGGAGCTCTGTGTGTGCTGACAGTACTGTGCAGAGCATCTATGGACTGCTGTAAAATGTAGCCATGCTGGGGGGAGGAAAGCATGTAGTCTGAATACACAACATGACTGATGAGTGCCAGGGCTGTTCTGTCACGTAGTCATGAAATTACACCAACACTTCCTCAACTGTAAGGACTGTCAGCTGTGGTTGGCTCTGTGCTAGTTGTGGTCACATATGTGTAAGTAATATATCTGTAAGTATATAAACCACATAAACTTGTGATGCCACTATGGAGGATTCACACACAGGCTGCAAATTGCCATCTTAGATTTGGTCCTATTAAAAGAAGTGCTTTGGGTCATGTTCAATTCATTATGTTAGTAATGGCAGAACCAATAGCAATATAAGAGAATGTCATTAGGAAATGACCTATTATTTAAATCAGTTTTTCATGTTAACCCTCTCATATCAGTCATACATACATACATACATACATACAGGCATGCTCATATATCTATATATAAGTGTGTGTGTAATGGCTCCCACTGCAATTGTCAGGAGCAGAGCTGCAAACTCTTTAATGCTTTGGGCAACGTCCAGCATTGGTGACAGATGCAGGGGTCTCCCTCTGTTTTGTGGGGTGCTGATGATAGCCATAGTAACTGGAGCCCTGAGAATGGCCTCAAAGGGGTTATCCAGCGAACATCTTTTTCTTTCAAATCAACTGGTGTCAGAAAGTTATAGATTTGCAATTTACTTTTATTAAAAAAATTTCAAGTCTTCCCATACTTATTAGCTGCTGTATGTCATGCAGGACATGTTGTTTTATTTTCAGTCTGACACAGCGCTCTCTGCTTACTTTTCTGGCCGAGACAGGAACTGTCCAGAGCAGGAGAGGTTTTCTATGGAGATTTATAGAAAACAGAGACAGAGTTCCTGTCTCGGCCAGAGATGTCAGCAGAGAGCACGGTGTGAGACTGAAAATAAAGCTACATTTCCTGCATGACATACAGCAGCTAATAAGTACTGGAAGACTTGAGATTTTTAAATAAAAGTAAATTACAAATCTATATAACTTACTGACACCAGTTGATTTGAAAGAAAAAGATTTTTGCTGGACAACCCCTTAAAGTCTGCCTGCTACGGAAGGTGACCAGGCTCTCCTTGAGGCAGAGTATGAACGGCTTTACCTATTGGTGTAATAATGATGGCATAAAACCCTGCAGTACAGATCTGTACTACAATGTTTTATACCTGTCATCATCAGAGGACTGCACAGTTAAGCCCTCTAGTGAAACAATTTAAAAAAAAAAAATTGTCAATTTCATTTCCATAAAAATAAGCCACATATATCAACATCAGTCAGGCTATTGCTCAGCACAATGCATGTATGGATTGCTCGTAAATGCTAGATGATGGTACTAATTCTTTATTCCCCTTCTTTATTGGACCAGGAGCCGGTGGTTCTGACTGATACCAATCTTGTGCACCCAGCACTGAAGTGGGATTTGGATTATCTAAAAGAAAATATTGGAAATGGGGACTTTTCTGTGTACAGTGCCAATAGCCACAAATTTCTTTATTATGATGAGAAGAAAATTATTAACTTTAAGACTTTCAAGCCTAAGTCAATTAGACAAGAGATGAAATTTCCAGAATTTGTAGAGAAGCTTAGAGATATAGAGCAAAGAGGAGGTGACGAAAGGTAAGGAAGCTTTTTGTGACTGTCCATCCAAATATTTTTCAGGACTACACAGTACTGCACTTTATATTTCCCCTGATGATGTATTGCCATCTATTTTTACGCCCATTGATGGTTAAAAAACTCTGTTTGTAGAAATCCTCCATGAGAACACGACTGCAGTTTTCGTCCTACAACCCCCGACCCCTCAGAAGTTTCCAAAACCTAGGTGGTGCTGTCATGGAGGATTACTGGGGGAAATTCTTATAAATGGGCAACCTTACCATGATGGAGCTGTTTCCGCATTGGATGCACAATTTGAATCTCTATATATAGCAACATAAAGTCATTTATGGCCCCACCTGTTTAGTAGACAGAAACCTGCTAGAAATGTATGTTAGAAGCCTTGATATGTTTACTACCCTCGATTGCAGTCTATGAGAATAATGTACATGACTGAAGGTGGATAAATATGTAGGTGACACATTCCCCAATGTCGCCTGCTGCTTTGTTAGTGTGTACTACACATGTCTAGTACACCAGTAGAGTTCTATAGCAGCCATCTATTCAGCCTAGGAGGTAACTAGGTTAACATGCTATGGATTCCTGGTATCTGTCATTGCTGAGTCATGCTATTTGTCAGAGTGCAGTGTCATGACCAGTGCATGTGAAAAGAACCAATTGGGTAAGAAGAAGTCAAAATCAATTTCATATTGAAATATGTTTGATAAAAAAAACCCAACAGAACACCTTAGGTACGTTCACACGTACCGGATCCGCAGCGGATTTCACCCTGAGAGTTAGCAGCGAAATCCACTGCGGATCCGGTAGTGTGAAGCTGAATAGGTCCTATACACGCAGCGGATCCGCTGCGTGTATAGGACCGGGCCCCTTTAACCCCTGCAGTCCGCTGCCCCGAGCATACATTACCAGCTTGGCGCCGCGGCTCCCCTCGCCCCTCTTCAGTCAATCGGCGCTGCCGGGAGCCTCACAAAGCCGGCGCCGAGCTGGTAATGTATGCTCGGAGCCGGGGCTGTGGACTGCGGGTGGGATGGGGGGGTTTGAAGGGTCTGGGTCCCATAACGCAGCAGATTCGCTGCGTGTATAGGACCCATTCAGCTTCACACTACGGGATCCGCAGCTGATTTCCCTGCATACTCGCAGCGTGAAATCCGCTGCGGATCCGGTACGTGTGAACGTACCCTAAGGGTGCGTTCACACATACAGGATCTGCAGCAGATTTGATGGCGCAGATTTGAAGTTGCAGATTGAAAGCAAAGCAAATCTGGGCCATCAGATCTGCTGCAGATCCTGTACGTGGGAACGCACCCTTAGGCTATGTTCACACTAACCAAAAGTACGGCAGTTGTTGCCATCGGCAACAACGCCTGTACTTTGTACGGTGTGGAACACTGCCTTTACTGCTATGGGATCACGGCCAGAGCGTATACACATAGTATACGCTCCGGCCGGGATCCCATACGGCGCCGCAAAGAACTTTCTGCGGCCGCAATTCAGGCACGGAACGGCCGGTCTTTCACATAGTGGGAACGTAGCCTTAGGCTAGATTCACACGCACCAAAATCCATTGCGGATCCCTTGCCTGTCACTTTCATTGAGAATGCATACTCGCAGTGGGATTGACCTCCCACTGCAAGTATGTAGGTGACAGCCCCCTTAACCCCCCACCAGCTGGAGCATACATTACCGGCTCCACGGTCCGGCTTGCTTTGGGAGCTCCTGTCGTCTGGACCTCCCGCGCAGCACACTGATTGGCTGAGCAGGACGTCCAGTCGGGGACCCCCGAAGAAAGCCGCAGCGTGGACATCATTTTTTTCCAAGGATAGACTGTCAGGTGCCAGTTGTTTCTAGTAAAGTAATTGTTCAGTGTATTATCTGGACTGGTCTGGATTGCAACTGGCATGATGTCCAGGGCACGTGTTCTGGTTATCTCTGGTTTGACTAACCCTACTACTTTTCGATCATATGAGAACTACTAACACTGGCTCCCATCACCTAACAGTTGGATGTCATGGCCAGATTCCCAATGGCACAGATTGTAAATGGTTATTTTTCTGTTTCCCTTATGTAGGTTGTATCTGCAGCAGACGCTTAATGATACAGTAGGTCGTAAAATTGTGGTGGATTTCTTGGGATTTAACTGGAATTGGATTAACAAACAACAGGCGAAACATGGCTGGGGCCAGTTAACATCCAACCTCCTGCTGATTGGCATGGAAGGTAAAGAATTGGCAATGTCCTAGAGTCTGCCTGTATATGATATTGGTAAAACTGTCCTGTGGAAAGTCTACCTTCTCCAGTCATGCTTTCACTATAATAATGTGTGATTTGTGAGCCAGAAAACATATGGCCGGACCTATCCATTGCCATCACTTGGAAAAATGTAGTGTAAAATTGCATACTTTTGGTTGTTTCGCCTTCTCTACATGTGTAAACATGTTATAATTTTTTTGAGGCAGGATAGAAATGCTTTTCTATCGAAAAAAAAAACATGCTAACAATATTCATAGATATATACCTATAGCACCAGCTTATTCTACACAGCTTTACATAGTTTGTCATCATTCAGATCAGTTCCTGTCCCCATTAGGGCTCCCCATCTAAATTACAAATTCAACTACATGTATGTCTTTGGCTTATAGAAATGATAAGCTTAATGAGGGAGATTTATCAAAGGGTGTAAAATATATAGTGGTATAAACTGGCCATAGCAACTGCACAGCTCCGCTTACAGCTCTGGTAAAATGAAAGCTGAGCTGTGATTGGTTGCTGTGGGCAGTTTATACCAGTCTATATTTTACACCCTTCGATAAATCTGGGCCTATGTTATATATGATAAAAAAGAGAAAAATTGGCAGCACATCTATGACTCTGTTCACACTGCAGGTTGCATGCTGCTTGTGGCTTAAGTACAGACAAAAAAATGTTTCTATTTGATAAAGTAAAATTGTCCCCCCCCCCCCCCCCCCATACTCTAAGTGTAGTTCTTCACACCATCCACAAGCTTAGATGCTGCACATTCAATATATACCTGTATTAAACTTGTGTGGGGCGTCTTTCTGCTCTAAAAGCTGCACAGTTCACTCTGTATTGTACAGGGGTTTCAAACTCGAATACACAGGAGGCCAAAATTAAAATATTGGGACAAAGTTGCGGGCCAACCTTGATATTTATTAAAGCATGTGTGCTGTGTTCTTGACACTGTCAGGGAGGCGTCCACGTCACTGCCGCATATACTGCCCCTGATGCATCGGGAGTGCTTGGGAGGGGTAGGATGAAAGAAGTAACATGCTCTCACCTCCCGCTCTCCAGCACTCTGCCAAAAATTGCCCCAACCCCTTGTTCTCCTGAGTAAAACAGGCGGAAATCTTGCCTGCATCAGTGTACCAATGGGATGATTTGCACGCCTCTGCTTCTGCCACTCTCCGCTTAAATAAATGACGTGTCATTTCTTTGAGTGGAAATCGGCGGAAGCGGAGGCGTGCAAGCCTTCCAATTGACACACTAAGGGTACTCTAAGGCAGTGATTTTCAACCTTTTTTGAGCCGCGGCACACTTTTTATACTTAAAAAATCCCGGGGCCCACCACCAACCAAAATGGCACAAAATGACACTAAAACAGTACATATTATACATATAGTTAAAAATATAGATTCTAAATGTATTTATACTCACTCAGTGTGAAACCTGGGCCTGTTTTCTTCTCCCCCCTGTGCTTCTCTCCACCATACTTCTCCCCCCCTGTGCTTCTCTCCTGTGCTTCTCTCTACCATACTTCTCCCCCCTACTTCTCTCCTGTGCTTCTGTCCACCATACTTCTCTCCCCCCTGCTTCTCTCCACCATACTTCTCCCCCCTGCTTCTCTCCTGTGCTTCTATCCACCATACTTCTCCCCCCTACTTCTCTCCTGTGCTTCTGTCCACCATACTTCTCTCCCCCTGCTTCTGTCCACCATACTTCTCCCCCCTGCTTCTCTCCCCTGTGCTTCTCTCCACCAAACTTCTCTCCCCCATGCTTCTCTCCACCAAACTTCTCTCCCCCCTGCTTCTCTCCGCTGTTTCTCTCCCCCATCCCCATGTTTCTCCCCCCCCTGCTTCTCTCCCCTGTTTCTCCCCCATCCCCAGGTTTCTCTCCCCCATTGTTTTCTCCTGTTTCACAGGGGCACCATAGTTTGGGGAACTTTCCCCGCGGCACACCCGACCATGTGTCGCGGCACACTAGTGTGCCACGGCACACTGGTTGAAAATCACTGCTCTAAGGGTACTATTACACCAACAGATTATCTGACAGATTTTTGTAAGCCAAAGCCAGTAGTGAATTTGAAAAGACGAGGAATCTCAGTCTTTCCTTTATGACCTGTTCTCTGTTTATAGTCCATTCCTGGCTTTGGCTTAAAAAAATCTGTCAGATAATCTTTTGGTATAATAGTACCCTAAGGCAGACAAGATTCTGCGAGGGAGAGCTCTGCCACGGAATTCCGTCTGTTTTACTCAGTGTGAACATACCCTTAAAGTAGTTGTCCCAACACAGCAGTTACTCAATTATTCACCCCGCTCCCCAATAGTGTCCCATACGGTTGTTAAAGCGAGTGTACCATTTCATAAGTTACAAAAAAAAAATGTTTCCACTACCTTTTCAGCGTCGTCTGCGCGGAGATCCAGGTGGCATGTTCCATTTTTCAAAATGCAGCTTGGTTCCCGCACTTGGCGATGGTATCCTTATGTGCACCACTGGCCCACTTTATGCACTGGTGGGCTGGACACCCCTATTGTAACGATTTCCCCAGTGGTAGCAGCATGTGTGATGATGTCACCATGCTGCCTGTGCCAGGATGTAGCGTTCTATTACAGCTCACTTCTAGGCCACAGGCAGCATTAAACCTTCAGCCTAGAAGTAAGTTGTAATAAAAGCCGGTGCCACATCCTGGCACAGGCAGCGTGGTGACATAATGACACAGAACATTACAATATGGGCAGTGCAGACTACCTATATTACATTTAGCTGCGCAGTCCTGTCAGCGGGCCAGCTCTAAGAAATTAATTGATTTCCTTTGGGCCAAAAATAGTGGCACCGTGGGCCGGAGCTTGACATGCCTGGTATAGAAGAATATACAGTACACAGAAGGAATGGGATCCTCCTCTGTATAACACTGCTCAACAGCACTAGAGCAGGGGAGGTCATCGGGAACTGCAGGGATTATAACCATGTAGTTCCCAACCCAAACAGTGGTTGCAGCAGATGGGGCCGAAATATGTAACTACTTTTTTTTAAATGTATTATTTTGCTCATTTACAAAGTAATATAAATTAAAGCATTGTATTTAAAAATGTAGTACCCCTTTAACCATTATCAGGTTAAAAAAAAAAAAAAAAAAGATATTAGCAATAAAGTGATTAACAGTGACACCTTTTGTGTCTGAATATTTATTTTGTAAATCATGAATAGTTGTCATTGGATTCAGGTAGGCGAGGGGAGCACTTTCTCCAGATTTCTATTATGAGAGTGTTGGGATGTCTTAGTCTTCTGTGTACGTGTTTAACCTCATGTCACTGTTTCTGTGCAGGGAATGTGACTCCGGCGCACTATGACGAGCAGCAAAACTTCTTTGCCCAGATTAAGGGATACAAACGCTGTATCCTCTTTCCCCCCGAACAGTTTGAATGCCTCTATCCTTATCCTGTTCACCATCCCTGTGACAGACAGAGCCAGGTGAGAATCATATTCTGGTCATCCTGCCAGCATACCACACCGCAAGAGCCTGATGCCTATGTGAACATACCGTATGTTCTAGTAATCATGGGCAGAAACTTCCAAAGCTGCTTTTTCTATCTGTGTTATGTCATTAACCCCTTCCATCGTTGTTTCACATGTTTCATCCATGAAACGCTTTGGGGGAGACTTATCAAAGGGTGTAAAATTTAGACTGGTGCAAACTGTCCCCAGCAACCAATCACAGCTCCTCTTTTATTTTACCAGAGCTGAAATCTGAGTTGTGATTGGTTGCTGGGGGCTGTTTGAACCAGTCTAAATTTTACACCCTTTGATAAATCTGGGCCTTTGTGTTCCTTCTACAAACATGTAAGCAGACATATTTGTTGTGGGACAAGTTATATCTATTTAAAGGGGTTCTGCAGAGGTAAAATAAAAGTTTTTTTATTTAAAGGAGAAGTCCGGTGAAAATTTTTATTAAAGTATTGTATTGCCCCCCAAAAGTCATACAAATTACTAACATACACTTATTTACGGGAAATACTTATAAAGTGCTTTTTCGCTGCACTTCGACTGCATCAAGGCTTCACTTTTTGGATAACATGGTGATGTCACGACCCGACTCCCAGAGCTGTGGCTGCTGGAGAGGATGGTAGCAGGGGGACACTGAGGGACACAGGGCACTGGAGGGACACTGAGCATCCCCCTGTCGGGTCGTGACATCACCATTTTATCCAGGAAGTGAAGCCTTGATGCAGTAGTAATTGCAGGGAAGAAAAGCACTTTATAAGCATTTCCCAGAATAAGTGTTTATTGGGGATTTGTATAACTTTTGGGGGGCAATACAATACTTTAATAAAAATTTTCACCGGACTTCTCCTTTAACTGCTATCAGAATGTTATTCAGATTTGTAAATTGCTTCTATTTAAATGTTCAAGCCTTCCAGTACTTATCGGCTGCTGTATGCCCTGCAGGAAGTGGTGTATTCTTTCCAATCTGACACAGTGTTCTCTGCTGCCACCTTTCTCCATGTCGGGAACAAATCACTATAGAAAACCTCTCCTACCCTGAACAGTTCCAGACATAGGGGAGATAGCAGGAGAGCACTTTGTCAGACTCGAAAGAATATACCAAGGTTCCCCTTTAAGGGTTTTTGTCCCTCGAGTTACAGTATTAAAACATACAGTGGTCTTTCCTGGACCATTGTAACCTGAGACCATGATCAACACACAGTGCTGCAGACAGTCTGAATCTGTGACGTGTGTATGGCTAGATGATCAAAACTGGATTGTTTTTCATTTGTTACTTACTAATTTGTTTTTAGAGGATGCACTCACACATATGCACGCTAAGTGCATTCTCTATGTAGCTCTATGTAGCTATTCTCTATGCTGATGTCCCATAACTGAGTGTAAAAGCCCTATTACACAGAGATTATCTGCCAAATCGGGCCGATATCTGCCTGTGTAATAGAGCCAGCAATCAACAGCCTAGCATGCAAAAATTCTAGGTATAATTTAGAATTATGGCCAAGAGGAATTTAATTCCTAACTCTCTTAAGTAAGGATTTACATTGACCAGCTGCAGTACTATTGCATTACCTTATGCAAACACTGGGTTACCGCTTGAACACCAAAACAAACCTGTGCATTAAAATAGCTGTATCATGGTAAGGGAGTTCTTTTTCCTTGCAGCCATGTCAGTCCGTGGCTTCCCTTCAGTTAGCAGGGCCAGGAATTCTACCATTCTACAAATGCAGTTGTTATACTTTGTGGCGGCTGTTTTTTTTACTAAGGGCACGTTCCATTATTTAATATCTTTACATTTTTCTGCTCTGTCATAGGTGGACTTTGAGAACCCTGATCTAGAGCGATTTCCTAACTTCAGAAATGTGCATGGTTACGAGACCGTTGTTGGGCCTGGTGATGTTCTCTATATTCCAATGTATTGGTAAGAGGTTTTCCTTTAAGCCCTTTGCTAATAATTTTGTCCTTTCAGCTGTAATGTTACTCATGTGTTGTTTATAAAACAGTTTCTCAGTGTGTCTCAAGAAACCAAATGCATAAGCAGGATATCTTTACTGACAATAAGAAAAAAACTGTTCCTATTGATTTAATAAAAAGAGCTCAAACAGTAATTTAGCTTCTCTGCAAAACCTTGGCCTGGCGGTGAGTCAGCTGGAGAGTGTTTCTCTGTAAACAGTGCGCATGTATGTATGTATGTATGTATGTGTGTGTTCCTTGTGACCTCACTGTGTACTGCCATACACACAATACCTGACAGTAGGCCCCCCATGTGTCAGTGTATAACCGTACAGCTATACATATTTTACAACTTGGCCCCAGTATTAGAAAGCAAAATATACAGCATGCTAACAGTTACCAGCTTATCAGAGCCCCAAATGACCATCTTCTGCCCTCTGTCTGGGGAATTGGGGCCTGGTCGCTTATGTGCCAACAGCAGTAAATAATGTGCTTTGTCAGTGCATACCATACAAGAATAGGACAGCAGGCTTTACCCAGTAGCAGGCATGACACGCTATGTCATTGATCTCAAGGACTACCTGATGCATACAGAAACGTTGATGAATCATTAAAATTTTGCTCACTTAATAAAAATAAAGTATTTTGTGTGGCAACCACTTACTATTATAACCACTTTATTACTATTACAGGTGGCACCACATAGAGTCACTTATGGATGGAGGGACAACAATTACAGTCAATTTCTGGTACAAGGTATGTTTTATAAATGTGTAATTTGCTGATCAGCACTAAATGGTTTACCTGTGTATAGGGGCAGCAGTCTGCTGTATTGCTTGGCTGGACTGGTGTCTGTAAGATGTGCCTCACTGGACCTCTACCATAGACCCCTTCAGCCAGGCACTATCTGGTTACCATCTTCAGAAGTATATTAAACCTATTGACCTACCAGCAGCTAAACAGGTGGAAAAATATGCCCCTGACTAGACAACTGTCAAAATTCCAGACATACTTTTTTTCTATAGTCCTTACAGAACCAAGATACCAAAATAAATGAAATTAAAATAAAGCTCACCTGCCCAGGGGTTGTTTCCCATCGCTGGCAGAGCTCATAGGTACCCAACCCACTTGCATTTACCCCCTTGTATTGACATGCAGGAAGGCAGGGAATAAGGGGGACAGACAAGCTAACTCTGGACCCTCTTCCTGCTGGGAACGCCTCATTTACATAATTAGAATTATATGTTGATGGGCAAAAAAAAGATGAGAAGCCCTATCTAGCCATGGGCTTATTCACCCATGTTTCGCTGCTGACAGATCTGCGATAAGATTATTGTCCAAGCTAATAGTGTACCACTTCCATAAACATTATGAAGATTGTCTCATCAGGACAGCCCATGTCTACATGTGATATTAGTGCATATAGATGGGGTTTCCCTACTCACAACTTCCCTCTGGGAGCAGCTGTGTGTTAGCTGCTTCACACACTAGTGGGTCCAGACCTTTCATGTATCATATTAGATGGTCTTTTATTTCATTTATCAGGGAGTTTATAATATTGCTGGTTGCGGTACATACTGACTGTTTGCTAGGGGCCTTGAGAGCTTGACCTTTTGCGGTAAGCCGATTGCTTCAGTAGACAAGGCCATTATTGTAGTTTTTTGATTAGATATGCCATCAGTGTCTAACAGGGTTGTCATCACCTGATGCCTGGAAGAAGGGTCTTTTTGGCTTTCAGTATTCATGAATTTTGCCTTCGCCCTCTGTCTTTATACTGGAGGATAACATCTCCAGATGACATTTCTTTATGCAATAGTATTTTCTTAGCTTTTTAACTATGGTTTAAATTTAAATAGGGTGCACCAACTCCAAAAAGAATAGAATACCCACTTAAAGCACACCAAAAAGTGGCGATAATGAGAAACATTGAAAAGATGCTGGGGGAAGCTCTCGGAAACCCACAGGAGGTAAGTGACATACTTTCCTCTGGCTTTTTTTTCCTTTTACAACTGAATGTCAAGAAGCTTTACATACAGTGACACTAGGATAAGTGTCTGCCATCTTCCCTTACAATAATCTAAAGTGTGACTTTTAGTGATAAGTGGCAAGACTAAGTGATAAGACAAAGTGGCACTGTGCCCCCATAGTCCCTCTAGTTCAATAGTTACTGATGGGAGTAGGAAAGGCACAATGCAGAGTACTATGAAAAGATGCTCTAGTATTTAATAGGAATAAAAATATTTTTTACAAGGACAAGTCATCTTGAAAGAGTTGAGGGGCTAATCCATCCCATGTTACTTCCTGAGCAGCTCCTGTGCTGGAAGTGTGACGACGCGGCTGCGTTCCAGCGCTGCCATTCTGTGCCGTGACATCAGCTGGAGTGGGTGCCTCTTCCTCAATGTGCCCTTCTCATCTTCAGACACCATACTCTCGCTTCAGATAATTGTGTGCCGCCCTCATCTTCAAATGCCTGTTTATCACCACAGTACGACACACAAATTGTCTGAAGATAGTGAGGCCCAGAATGACGGCGCTGGAATTCAGCCGCGCAGTGATGTCACACTTCCATTGGCACAGCTGCTCAGGAATTAAGATGGACCAGAGTACCCATTGTAACTGTAAATTATCCAGTGTAAAAGTTTGGAGAAAAGTACTACTTGGTTCTGTAAACTCGCCTCAAACAATCCCTACTAGTAAGTTAGTGACTCTGCATAGTGAAAAGCATTATGCAACGCTCAAAATGCTCGAAATGGGTGATAAAGGGTTTATCCAGGATTAGAAAAAAGGCTGTGTTTCCACTGTGTAATAATATCAGGAAAGGCGGCTGCCTTGTAATATGAACGGACAATGATCATTGGATGGCCGCCTTCTGCCGATATTATTACGCAGTGGGAACATAGCCAATTAGCCACTTTCTCACAAAAACAGCGCCAGTCTTTAGGTTGTGTGTGGTATTACAATTCCATACCCAAACTGAGGACAGGAGTGATGCGGTTTCTGGAAGAAAGTAGCTATGTTTTTCTAAGCCTGGGTAACTCCTTTAGGGCTTTATCCTTTTTAGAGCTAACCAAGAGGGATCATGTGATATACCCTGTGACTGTACATGGAGACAAGTCAGGATTTTTACAGCTGTTTATGGCAGAACAGGAATATTCTCTATACACAGTGGAGGGGGGGGGGGAAATCACAGACATTGCCGCACATCCACCTGGGTCACACTGACCATCTGCTTCTCAGCACTATTTAATACCAACATCAAGAGTTAGTTACAATTTGATCAAAGTGTATAAGCCCACACAGCACTGCAAGGTTGCTGATTCATGTTGGTCTCCACTCTGACCACCTTCGCCACAACAACAGTGCCTGAGGTGGGAGTGACCCAGGGATCAAGCAGACCCACTGCCACCAGAACTAACCCCCTGGGCCTCTCCACCCCACTGACACTAGGCAGAAGAAACAATGGCCACTTCACAGAACCACACATAAGCAGATAGACTAGCTCACTATATGCTTTCAGCCAAAGGACTGTGCTAAGTACAGACCCTATATAGAATCTCTGATTAAAAACACCTGGTTATAGGAGGAGTGCTGGCCAGGGCCAGTGTTTCCTCAGCGCGGTGTCTGTGGAGTGGTAGGGCCCAGAGGGTTGAGGCTGGCGGCAGTGTGGATCACTGGGTCGCTCCCTTCTCAGGCCCTGTTGATGTGGTGATGGTGCCATATTTAGGTTAGGAAACCTTAAAGCGCTGTGTGGGCTTATACATCTGGATCAAATTGTAACTAACTCCTAATGATCGTGTTAAATATTGCTGAGCAGCCTATGGTCAGTGTGATTTCGCCCCCCCCGATTTCGCTGAATTCCATAGATTGCTAATACGAGCAGAGCTATCGGCGGGGATGTCATCAGCCGGACCC
Organism: Dendropsophus ebraccatus; assembly: GCF_027789765.1. Classification (NCBI taxonomy): domain Eukaryota; kingdom Metazoa; phylum Chordata; class Amphibia; order Anura; family Hylidae; genus Dendropsophus; species Dendropsophus ebraccatus. The sequence continues at coordinate 62,513,026 of NC_091461.1, forward strand.
CGACTGATATACACTTCTGACATGTAGCTATGAACGGCCAATAATCGCTTCATGTAATAGTACCCTAAGAGTTTCTTTGCTTTTTGTGTAATTTATATTTATTTTCTCTTTTAGGTTGGTCCTTTGTTAAACACCATGATAAAAGGTCGCTATGACTAGTGCTGGCTTATTGAGCAGTGACAATGTATGTATAAGACTGCTGCCACTTTCTTGATTCACTTCCGAGATGACTGACAAGAAATAATGCAGATTGGAAGCACTTAACTGGCCAACTGTTCCCTTGTACTTTGGTTTACACCACTCACTACTGTGTTTATAGTAATTTTTACCAGTTTTTCTTTACAATGCTTTGGTCAGCAAAGAGGAGGAAAATCAACGAAACAATGCAACATCTTAGGTTGTTTTTTTGCACTCTGTACAGGTAGTGGACATTAGGGTTGGAGTGTGTGACCCAGCCTGTCTGCGGACAAAAAGTGTTTACTTCATCCTTTCACTGCATCAAGTACAGTATCCAAAGACCTGGATATGATGACCTTTTGCTTTAACCAAGGCATTCTTCATAGACTTTTTTTTTTTGGTGTTATGTTTATAAAGCAATCCACGAACATTTGTTTTTTCTTTTTTGGAGTGCGCCATACAGACTTCATGAAAAGTAAACGGTTTTAAAGAAGGCAAAGATGACTACTCAGGCAATTATTTTTCTGCTACCAACTTGTTACCTTCACCATTTGCAAGCACACATTTAAAGTTTCATGGCTTCGGCTGCTTTACTGATTCCTAGGACCTTTCATTTCGAGTCTTCGATGGAGTCAGAATTTTTCAAAATTGGGTGTTTGTCAGGTTGCAAAGCACTTGCCGAGTGCTAACAAAATCCTTGTTTATACCTCTCATTGCTGCTTTGAGGTGTTTGTATATCAGAATACAGTGTGAATGGGTATAGGCTTTTCTATGAGAGCAAATCCTCCTCAAAACACAAGACAGATCACTATACCCATAACCCCACAGGAGTTAATAGGGAGACACTATGCTTGGTTAGGCCCCCTTCACATGTCAGAAAACTTTGTCCATTTTTCTTATCAGGAATTCCTGTCAGGATTTCCTGGCCCATAGAGTTGCATTGAACACTGACACCCATCAGGATTTTTCCTGAAGGGTGTCTGTTCAGGAAAATAGGTCAGGAAATCCTGATGAAAATAGAACAGGTTCTATAATTTCTTGAACGGTTGCCCCCATAGAAGCCTATGGGAACTCACAAAACCCTGATGCTTTCCTGATTCTTTCCTGATGCGCTTTCGGAAATCCTGAAGACACTGATGGTTTCCTGAACATAAAAACTAATCAGAATTTCCTGACAGGAAAAACTGACACTGACGTGTTAATGGGGCCTTATGGTTGTGAAGGTTTTTAATGCAAAGTAATGTAGTCAACCAGCGGGAAGACTTTGTATAGTAAAACATCGCTGTTGGCTTTTACAGAAACTTGGGGAAGCCATTTTTGTTGGAGCAAGTACTCATGGGAACATATGAACCGGTTACAACCCATAGCCTCATGGATTCCAGTCCAGCTCTACGAATGTTCGTTGTAAAGTGCCTCATTGGTGTCAGTAGTGATTTGGAAGGAAGTTTTCCCATAAGTATTGGTCCATTCCATAAAATGGCAACTGTTTGCTGAAATGAAAAGAAGCACAGCACCTACAAATGTTTAATTTTGCAGTGAGATAGATAAGGTAATTGTATCTTGCCAACTCGGCTTGCCTCTCTCTGTCCATTGGATATGTTAGACAAAGACTGGTTGCTAGGGAAATGCTGTCTGACATATACGTAGTAGAGATGAGCGAACCTGGAGCATGCTCGAGTCTATCTGAACCCGAACTTTCGGCATTTGATTAGCGGTGGCTGCTGAAGTTGGATAAAGCCCTGAGGCTATGTGGAAAACATGGATATAGTCATTGGCTGTATCCATGTTTTCCAGACAACCTTAGAGCTTTATCCAAGTTCATCAGCCACCGCTAATCAAATGCCGAACGTTCGGGTTCAGATTGACTCGAACCTGAACCCGGTTCGCTCATCTTCTAATATTTAGGGGATCTGGTTGCTAGGCAGTGTTTCTCTAACAAATTGACTATTTGACTGAGCAGGAATGGGGGCAGACAGGCAGCAATCAAATCCCATTTAAAACTGCAGATTATTCCAAGATTTCTAAAACTATAGTATATCTTCTGCCAAATCTTTTTAACTCAATGTGCCCAAGCCACACCTTGTGCTAGTCTTCCTATACATTGTTGTTTTGTACTTTGCAGATTCTTCTTATTTTTTGTAACCACACGTTTGCATTCAGTGCATATTGAAAGGTATTCTGATGTCATTTACTGTGAAATAATGGGGGCTTTAGTTCGCTGTGCAAATGTATTTCTCTTTTGGTGACTGTTGATGGAATCTTGGCTATAACCCTCTTAGGAATGTGCGTGAGTCTCTGTTGTGTGAAAAGCCACCACCAATGCATCAATAAAATTCTCTGTTTTTTTAGCGATTGAACAATTAATGTTGTGAATGCTTTGCTAAATGAATCATTAGTTCATCACTATGTATATTTTATCATTGAAGCTTTTCTGCCGCATACAGATATAGTGGTATATAGAACCTGAAGTGATAAGCTGGTTGACAATGCAGAAGTCAAAAATGAATGTTTTACTATCCTCTCCACAAATATTACATGAGAAACTCCATCAGCCTGTGTATGTAGGTAGTTTTCTAATCAGTAGTCAGATGTATTAAGGATAGACGGTAGATGGGTAGGAATCCTGTAAAAGGAGACTTCCACCCCTAAAATGCTCTTCTCATAAGCCATATGTATAGGAGTCAATAAAACTAATATAGAAAGTATCGCTTTTGTTGATTTTTGGACTTGCAGATCTATAGTTTTATTAAAAAAAACAACGAAGTAACTGCAGTGTAGATGCAGAGATAGCAAGTACCCCTCAACCATAGTTTTGTAGGGGTTTGGTGATCCTACACATACCCTTTGGTATAGACGCAACCTTGGCAGTCAGCTAGTCAATGCGCAGGTTCGTCTCTTGATGATTTTGCCAGGGGAAGTCACAGCTTTCACAGGGAAGTGTAGTACTATATGGCAGCCATTTATATGAATTTTCTATCCATTTAATACATGGACTGCCCAGAGCAAGAAATGTTGCTTTCTGGAGGCTCTCTGCTCTGACCCATTGAGGGTGGTTTTTAGCAGGGGTGCCTCTCAATGGTGACCACTGTTTACATTATCATTGGGACATATAAACGTCCTATTGGGACAAACACTTTCAAGTGCAGTGAAGCCTGATTTTCCAGGTATGACTGGAGGTGTTTGCCATGGACCCTACCACTGAGGCTACACTGTGAGCTCCTCCATGTGGCTTCCATTTGCACTGGGCTACACGGTTACCCAGGTCTAGAGACAGTATCTACGTGACTTTACCCTGTATTCTTAACTATAAATATGCTCACTGCTAGCATTGATTCCTGGCAGCAGTGCATCAGGTACTTGTTTTTACGATACTTACGGTAATTGCCTTGAGAGATATCATATAGAGTAAGTAACGCAGGTACAAAATAAAAAAAAAAAAAAAAGCTATCTTCCAGTGTACAGTTGCTCTAGAATACTGCCCTGATCACTGCAGCTCTGTGTCAGTGCTTGCTCTCATTGACTTTGGGCTCCCAATTACATTGGTTTAATGTGCACATTTATTTAATGTACTTTTTGTATTAGATTTTCAGCCCTCAATGTTAGCAGCTTTTTAATGTATTTTTGATTATTAAATAATTAAAAAAATTACCCGGACTCTTTGTAACTGGAGGGAAACGTTTTGTTGCCTTTTATATCTACATGTGTTTGGAATGCATTTCTACCTCCTATAATAAAATGTTTGCAATGTATATTCACATTTTAACGCATTTGATTTTTGTCTGAAACACTGGTACTGGTACAGATGTGTCGCACTACAAATTCAACATATCACATGCTAGCCAAACATGCTGAAATTCACATTACATCCATTGGGTGACCTATGGAAAAATATATGAAGCATACATGTTTTCTCTAACAATCCCTCAAATATGGTGGTCATACACCAATAATCTTAAGATATTTGGAGCCAAGCGGAAAGGTGAGGAAGGAAATGTCTATACTTTTTATACATACCAAATTGTTAATGATACTAATGCCATGGTTCTTAATCCATCTAAGATAACCTTTTTACACCGGACTAAATAATAAAGCAAGAATTTTTTGGGGGGTTTATAGTTTTAAGTAAAGTAATGGTGGTTGCACAGATCGATCTATTGGAGTTAAAGGGAACCATTTACCTAATACATCCCCTAACACACTTTTCAATCATATATCTATAGCGCCATCCATCTCTACCCACTAAGCCCCAAAAATATACTTTGATCTTTACAGGGTGTTTGTGAATAGATTGTTCTGTAAAGCACAGTCCGAGGCTATTTTGGACATATGCAGTACAGCGGGGATAGGATGCTGCCGTACTGCACATGTCGGCCAGAACGAAGATGTTGGAGCGGCTATGCATTGCCAGGCCAGTTTTCTGATTCTGTGAGACGGCTGAGAATCACACTTATAGAGCTGTGATAACAGAGAAACCCAGTCCAGAGACTGTGACTAGTTGCCCTTGAAAAAACACCCGAATGACTAGATGATATCAATAAGCATACAGCACAGGAATAGATTAAAATATGTTTTGGGGTATACTGGGCAGGGACAGACACTATACATATATGTATAAATTGTGAGTGAGCTCACTCCCCCTAGATAAAAAAAAAATTCCACACATGAACGGTCTTGGGATGCTTTTTTGTTGACATAGTACACATGATAGCACTTAGCTTTTCTTCTACAGATGATCATTCTTCAAAATGTACCAAACAGTCTGAAGGGGGCTTCTTGAAAGAACCTTCAGTCCAGTTCCTACTGGGCCTTAACCTAGTAAGGCAAGCCATACCAAACCTAAACTAGAAAGAAACACGTCTTTGTATATCACATAAGGCTATGCATTTAACTTGTCATTTAAATAGGTACCATCACATTACACCATTGTCAGCTACGTAAGGCACCATTATTCCACTGCTTATGACAATGCCGGCAGTTCAATCATTGTGGACATGAGTGAAAGCGTACATTCTGAATCTATGAAACCTAAAGGTATTCTTAGATTAATATTCTATGTATGCCAAAAAGTGGTTATATGCATTTGATAGACTGATCAAGCATTCACTACTTTATCTGAATTTAAAAAAAAAACATGCCTCTGAAAGTGGCAACTATTGTCTATATCAGGGGTCCTCAACTGGCGGACCGCAGAGGCCAGCTGTCCGAACCCCTGCTGCAGCTCAGTATACCTGTATACTAAGCTGCGCTCTGCACTGTAACTAGGAGAGCTCGTAACAAGCGCTCATAGTTACCATGCAGCAGCACTGACAGAGAGAGCCATTGGCTCCTTCCCTGTTAGTCACCCCTCACTGGCCGCAGCGGTCACAAGAGGCTGCTCTCTCAGGGGAAGGGGAGAACAAGGGAGAGAGCGCACAGGGGGTCTATATGGGAGGGGGAGAGTGCACAGGGGGCTATATACTATACTACTGGGAAAAAGCACACAGGGGGCTATATACTACCGGGGGAGAGCGCACAGGGGGGCTTTATGCTACTGGGGGAGAGTGTACAGGGGGGCTTTATACTACAGGGGGAGAGCGCACAGGGGGGCTTTATACTACAGGGGGAGAGCGCACAGGGGGGCTATATACTACAGGGGGAGAGCGCACAGGGGGGCTATATACTACAGGGGGAGAGCGCACAGGGGGGCTAAATACTACTGGGGGAGAGAGTACAGGGGGGGCTATATACTACTGGGGGAGCGCACAGAGGGGTTACATACAACTGGGGCAGTCACCTCCTTTTGTACCTCATTTAAAATGGCTGGTGAGAGAGGAAAAATGCCAGTTTTCCCACTAATAAGCATCAATTCTGTTTGTAAATAATTCAACAACGTTTGTGAAAAGTAACAAAACACGTTTACTACTGATGTTAAGCTCGGACCTTCACCTGACAAAAGACCCCGGTAAGTGGACCTTCACTAAAAGTTGTTGAGTACCCCTGGTCTATATGCACCATGAAAATAGAAGCCACAACAATATATGGTTATTTTATTTAAGAATTTGTGTACAACACACATACTGTACAGTACCTTAGTTTACCATTAGAGGGCAGAAACAGCAAGCTCTCAATGCTTCTAGTAGAGTAGACAGATCTTGCTTCTTAAAGTAAAAACATTTCATGCCATGAAGCCATGACTATACAATTTAGCCAGAATAATAATGGCAGATACTAGAAGCTTCTTGAATGTTAGAACATTGTAAAATATTTTCTGTTGCTAGACCCTATTTTTTTTTTTTTTTTAAATACTGCATATAAGCTAGTTATCCAACGATTTGATGGGGCTTTTGCACAGTTACATCACTTCCCCTTAAAAATCATTTGTCACACTTGTATTTTTCAAATCGGACAAAAAACAAAGCAGAAACGTCACATCATACAGAGAAGCAGAGTGGTGATATCTAGGTTGTATATACAGTAACAGCTACATGCTGGAAATTATATCAATTTATAAACAAAACAATGGTTTGTTATGTATATTGGTTACCAAAAAGTGCAACGTTCTAAATAGTAGCTAAACCATGTTCTTATTCTATCTACAAATGGACAAATAAACCCAAACAAGATTTCTTCAATCAGTGAAGCAGCTATATACATACCATACAGAACGCCATACCAACCAGGAGCTCATAACCATTAACCCCATAACAACTCATGATGTTTATTTCCATTATGGAGCCATTAAAGGGCTATGGAGAAGGTGGCTTCTGGCTATAACTTGGGGCTGCTGCTAATGGCCAGCATGGAACAATTGTTTTGCCACCTATTCAGTCATTTAGATATAACTGTCAACGTTGACAACATTTAAATGGCCCTAAAGGATGTCATTGGTGTTGCAGTAGAATGATGTCAAGACAGATTGAGGTCACTGCTAGACTTTCCATGGCTGTCAGTTAGGGCCCTATTCCACGGGACGATTATCGTTTGCATAATCATTAACGATCTCAAACAACCGCTATTGCGAAAGACCTGAAAACGTCCACTCATTTCCATGGAACGATAATCGTTACTTATGATCGTAATTGCGATCGTTTTTCTTTGCTATTTATTCACTGTTGCGTTCGTATCTATTGCGAACAACCGAACGATGTCTTATTCAATGCGAACTATTTGCGAACGTTTTGCAAGCGAGCAACGATAAAAATAGGTCCAGGTCTTATAAACCGATCAACGATTTCTCGTTTGGTCGTTAATCGTTAGCTGCATTTTAACCGACTGATTATCGTTTAGATTTGAACGATTTAACGATAATCCGAACGATAATCGTCCGGTGGAATAGGGCCCTTAGGCTGTATCAATAAAGCACTGATCTAATAGATCAATACAGTAGATTAGTACAATGCAGTAGATTTGAGTGACTGCTCATCAAGTGTAAAAAAACAAACAAATAATACGTTTTTAAAAATATAACATTCTCTAATAAATGTTTAATCCCCCCCCCCCCCCCCCCCCATTTCCCATTTTTTTTTTATTTTAAATTAAAAAAATACGAACATAAATATAAATGTTTGGCATCACTGAGTGCAGAATTGTCCAAACCATTAAATTATAACATCTCTGTTAAACTCTAAATTATTCATTTTTCATTACATCACATAAAAAGTTATAACAAATTGGTACTAACATACAGATCAGAAATGAGCCCTCATACAGTCCCATAAACAAAAAAATTGAAATGTTATAGGGGTCAGAATAGAGTAATTGTAATCAAACACATTTTTTTAAAAAAAAAGGGAAAACTTTTTAAAGTAAAAATATAACTAAAGTTATATGATTGGAAATTGTTGTAATTGTACTGATCCACAGAATACAGATAACATGTCATTAAAGTTAAGCAAGTACTAAAATGCTCAAGTGCACATTACTCGAGTCAAGTAATTTTCATTGTTTAAGTGCTCAACTTGAGTAACGAACCTCACTAAAATATATAGGACACTGGAGCATTTAACCAGTTACTCCCTGCTCAGCAGAGTGGAGAGTGCCCGTCTTAGTTATTGCATTTTAAGTTTTAATTTTTATAAATTTGGTGGATGGTGGTTATTGGGGGTTGGTGAGGGGTGGTGGTGGCTTTTGTTGGCCAGTTGTCTGTGGTTGGTAGGGGTGTGGTGGTGGTTGGTGGGGGTGAGGGCAGGTTGATGGCTAGTTTGCAGATGTTGGTAGGGGGCTGGTGGCAGTTGTGGGGAGGGAACTTGATGGCTCCTTGGCAGTGTTTGGTAGAGCATGGTTGTTTTGGGGAAGGGGGTATGGGATGGGTGGTGTTTGGTAGGTGGTGGGCAATGGTGGGTAGCAATGTGGTGGGAGCTGTGATCTCACTTAAACAGTCTGTTAAACACACCAAGGGTCTTGTGTCAGGCTGTGTTAAAAATCCATCCACCACATTCAAGAGGCATGTTTGGCATCTTAACATTTGTTTGGGAGGAACACTTTTCATGGCATTTAGCAAAGTTCTTGAAAGATATTCCTCAGGCCCCAATGTTGTTTTGTTTTGCTGGAAATCCAATACCTGTAGGTGAAATTACACAATTTACTTAAACTCTCAAAAAAATGGAATACACTTTTTTTTAAACAACTAATTTACTTTGTTTTACAGCTTACCCTGGCTTCTATCTGGCTACCCAACTCTGGAGGTGTGGTAGTTTTTTGACGTCTTTGCTGAGTTGGTGTCACATCAGATGTGTCATCTGGCGGGGATAGCATCTCTCTCCTAGGCTCTGTTGCTACTGTACCTCACTGGGTGTGGGAGGCTTACTGGAAAGAATGGACTCCTCATCTGCCTCCTTTCAGATCCTGAAGCATCTCCACCAAGATTATCAGAAGTTCTGTAAAAAATGTAAATATAATAAATAAAATGTAAAAATAATAGTTAAATTGACTGATGGAGGTATGGTAGGCTGCAAGTAATAGGTAACACGGAAGACACCAAAATCATTAACCCCACTGTGTGGTACATCATATTAGATTACTTACGTGACAAAGTCCATAACATCCGGGTTGTCCGAGTTTTTTTTTTTTTTTTTTAAATAGCACTGTTTTGCTCTCTGTGGGCGTTGTATATTCTATACACAGTTTTTACATTTTTTATTTCGAGCTCTTATTGTGATTTCAGTCTCAGGCTAAGTTACATGATCACTCTGCCCGTGTTTCCTTCACTTCCTGGGATGTCATGTTCCCTTTCTTTTCCTGTTCCTTCCAGTGAGGGAACAGCGAGTCATCAGGAGGGTATGTGGTTATGCCCCTACTTTAATTTAGCCCCACCCCTGTAGGAGGAGCTACCATCTGAGGCCAGTAGAAACTACAGCAGTAAGTAAAGGCTCTCTGGTTGTGCCACGCTCTGTCATGCCTCCTTCTTGGTTCCCCCACCTCTTTCCTCTTTTGTAAATAATAACTTCATATGGGCCCTTCAGTTCCCACTATGACACATTTTCGCCAACATGGACAAAAGAGTTACAGGTACCATGTTAAATAGAGTGCTGTGACCTATATAACACTTGGTCAGCAACTTGGGTCGGGTCCGAGTGCCACAGATTCCCTTTCACAAAAGAAGGTAGGGGGTGTTGTGAGAATACTGATCCATGTACATACACAGTTGCCAGGGGGTGGTGTGGGAATACTGCTCCATGTACATGCAAAATGTGGAGGGAGAGGTGTGGGAATACTGCTCCATGTACATACCAATCCTTATATTCTCCACTCATTTGTCCCAAAGACATCTAAGCTCCTGGATCAGCAGGATCAGCTTTTCCACATCCATTGTGGAATCCTGGAGCATATGTGCAGCTATTTCCTGCTTAAAATGTCTACCAGGTGGAGCTTGGTGATGTCAGAAAAATGCAGAACACAATTGGGGATGCTTTTGCGAATTGCAACGTGCTCTCTGCAAAATGCGCAGTTTACCACAGACTTCTGTAGGAGTGTCCATAATGCAACTGCGGACCGCATTACAACTAGTCCTTTTTTTTACATTGCGGTTTTCGGTATGATTTACACCATTGAAAATAATGGGTTGCAAAGGAATCAGTGTTTGCTAATAGCAAATACGGATAAATTATACTGATGTGTAAATGATGCCTAAAAAGGAAAGTGTCACCTTGGAGAGCTGATGCTTTGTAACCTTGTATTGAGGCCTAATATGTCTGTGTCATTAGAGAATATGTATATAACAAGAATGTTCGGTGAAGTCTACCAGGACATTTGTGTACAATAAAAATAGCAAGCATTGTAAAAAACAAATCAATATATCATATGTATATTAACTAGCTGAAGTCCCTTTCCCAATATTGAATTCTTTTGATATAATTCCTTGATTGTGGGCTTTTCTTTTTGACAATTCATCTCCTTGTTATAGCCAGGAATATAAACTTGAGTTGCCATCAACGTCTGCTCATTTTCCAGAGTGAAAACCGAACTCAGCAGTTTCTCCGCCTCACTGCTTCTGTTGTCCTATTGCTACTGCCATGGAGCACAGATGTGCATTGCTATGCAGATCCAATTTACACAAAATAAATCACGTGTCCACAGATCCACAGGTTTCTAAAAAATGCATCTTTATTTTCCTTGGAAAACTTGTTTAATATGATCCAAAAAAGTTCAGACCTGGGTTTTATCTTTAGATAAATCATCTTGGGCTTTATTTTAGTTTAAGGGAAAATGAATGATTCCTCACTGGTTAATACCATCCTTTAGTTAAATACTGTGCTTAAGTTGTCCTCTTTAGCTGAAAAATAATAAAAAAAAACCTTTTACATTTTATTATATCGGGGAAATCCGGTAAAATTTGGTCCAAAAAAAGCTATTTTATGTATGTCTACACTTAAGATATCCCACGGATTCCACGCAGAAAATTTAGCTACCTATTGAGTTTATTGGGTAGAAAAACTTTACACTTCATGAGTTGGCCCATGAAATTTAAGGAGTTAAACGGTGATGCTGTGCCTCACCACTTACCTCCACAAGACATGTGTTGCAGTGCATAGCACACTGCTGTTAAGGCAGTCAGGAATTCATCCAGAAAGTTTTATGTGGTGACGCTGTGCATTACCTTTTAACTCTATTGGGGCTGTATTTACCCATGCAGCAGCACCCCCAACACCTACCCACCTACATACACACTCTCATTGGGGTGAGTACATTGTAATTGGCCCAGTGAGGAAGTGCAACCTGCATAGTGTGAACAAAGCTAATGGAGTGGTGGCCATTTTTGTTTTTATTTTAGTATTGTTAATATTATCACCATAAAAAATGCACTGGCCACTTAGCCCCAGATAACTGTTAAAAATACACTTACTTTTTCCACTCCTGTCAGGCCCAGACTGACCGTTTAGTAATCTATAAAGTGCCACTGGGTTTTCCCTCTGTAGCCTCTAGTGATCACTAAATGGTCACTAGAGGGCACACAGGAAGGCTGGGTTCACTTTGCATTTTTGCAATCTGTTTTTTTTTCATCCATTTTATGCAAAAAAGGGATGATCCGTCGTTCCATTGACTTCCATTTAAAAAAAAACCTGATCTAAAAGCATCTTTTTTTTTTTGTTTACTGTACATAAAACCGTGTTTGACCACATTTTTGTGTACATTAAAAAAAAGGATGCATTTTGACCCATTTTTGTTCCTTTTTTTTATATAATAAAAGTCAATAGAAAAACAGATCAAAATGAATGTACACAAAGGCATTTGGTGTATAATCCTTTGCACCCTAAGCACTGCTGACTTATTTATAAGTATTAGTACTTATTCATTAGGAGTGCAGAGCATCTGGCCCAACAAATCTAACAGTACTACAGGAACACATAAAACATTGCTCATTTACTGTTTATAAGTGGAGCAGGGGACTCTTGTCACAGCCTCTACTCTTAGGGCCTGTTTACACTGCAATGGAATCCCTCCTGCCTCAGTGTCAGATGGTGTCTCTGTGTGATGGCTCGCGTGCCTCCACTTCCATCGTTCTCTGCTCAAAGAATTGACGTTTTAATTCTTTAAGCAGGAAGTGGAGGCATACCAGCCATGCCATAGAGACACTGTGTGACACTGAGGCAAGCGGGATTCCACTGCAGGAGGCTCCGCCATGAAATTCTTCCTGTTTTTATCAGTGTGAACATACCCTAAGGGCCGTTCATACTACGGAATCAGTGCCGAATCCAGCCTTCTGTCTGTTTGAATGTCAATTCTTTGAGCGAGAAGTGTGGAGAGCTGAGGTGCACAAGCCCTCCCATTCAGATAGATAGAAGGCTGGATCCGGCGCTGAGTCCACGCGGACAGGTTCCACGCTGAATTTGTGCACCGATTCCATGGTGTGAACGGGTCTTAACACAGTAAACAATGATGCACTATGCATGGCTGTTTACTGTATGGGCCACAGAGGTTAGTGGCAATGAACCTGGCCCAAGGAGGGTAGAGTTTGCTGCTTGCTTTTTGACAGTCTCTATAAAATTTTCTAACTTACAGGAGTCACCACTGTATTCTTTCCTCCAATTCTGTGCTTGTTGCTGCCCTAACTGCCTCTGTGCCAGCAATGTAGCTACCATAGAGGCAGGCCAGGCAGCTGCTATGGGGTCCATGCCGGAGGGGGACCCAGGGATGCACTGAGGAAATAAGTACCAGCCTGTGTCCTCCTGCTTAACTCCTTATGTACTGCTGTGTGTGACCCAAAGTTCAGCACAAAAAAGGGCTAAAAAGAAGAATACAAGGAGATTTTTGCTTCACTGCTCTGATAACCCCTGGCCTCTGCAGAAGCTCCTAGAACAGAGGTCAGGGGTTATCAGGGAACAGCAGTGAAGCAGAAATCTCCTTATCTTTGACTTTTTAACCCTTTTTTGTGCTGCAGCATGTAAGTGAATGTTGGGTCACTTACACACAGTGGTACATAAGAGGTTAAGCAGAAGGTAGTCTGCTCCTGCACCTAATTATATAACCATAAGGGCTCCTAATAGGACCTTATAGTTAAATACAGTCGACTGAAAGAGCAAGCAGCCATTGGCTCTCTTCTCTGCTAGTCACTCTTGTGGCTGTAGGCAGGATTCTGCCTTTGGCCAAAAGATATATAAATATAGTGCTTTGTGTTGTGCATAGGGGGGCCCCGTACAGTTTGCTATGGGGCACTATGAATCTTAGCTACGCCCCTGTTCTATGCCATGTTACACAACACAACACAATTATGTAGCTCAGAAATAATGGTCCAGAATAATGCTTCCTCCTCACAGACATCTATTTATGTTCCCTCTCACAAACTGCTTTCTCACACAGGTTGTTCCTTAAAGGGGAACCCCAAGTAGAGGTAAAAAAAATCTGTCTAACCCAGGTTTGAAACTACCAAAAATCCATTTTTTGGGGGGTGGGGGGCTGTTCTGTATTGTGTGGCTGTACTGCCTGGTTGAGCAGTTGTACCTAGTACTTTAGGTTCCAGAATGCATTGCTTTCCCTCAGCTGTTCATCACAGTCCTCCACCCTGCCCATTCCCCGCCCAAATCTGTTGCAGAACATCTAGGCTGTGTTCACACATTGCAGTTTCATTGTGTTACTGAATTAATTGCAGTACTTTGTCTTTTCATTGTCTTCCCACCCACACCGGTGGCGCCAGTGGGTGGAAACCCCCGCCCCTCCAAGTGATTTTAATGAAGCTGCGTCATAGAGGGGTGGGGATTTCCTCACACTGGGGGTGTGGCGGCCTACCTTAGGGAGTCTTACCCAAGTCTTGGGGAAGAGAAGACGCAAAACAAGACAGTCCCTGCTGTGGTCCAGCTGGGCCTTGGCTTTGCCAGGTCCACCTCTCCGGTCAGTCAAGTGTAGTCTAGTCTAGTGTAAGGTAGTGGTTAGATTCACATGGGAGACACAGAGACTTTTTCTTCAAAAGCTACACCTATTCCTAGTATGCAGTGCTAAGCCACTCAGGAGAGGACAAGTCAGAGAACACTCCAACCCACACCGTGAACACTTCTAAAAGGGCAGGACAGTATCCTGAAACAAGAGGAACTGATCCGGATAGAGCCAAATTGCTACTAGCCTACATACTCACAGCGCAGGTGTAACCAGGTAATTTGGCCACCTTGCTCAAATCAGGTAACAAGGTCTGAGGCTTGTGTCAATCTAATAAGACGGGTCACCCGACACTATAGGGCAAGAGGGGTATCACAATAGCAAAGGTCGAATCAGGGGCACAAGTATACTTCTACTTTCAAGTATTCTTCAGTAGAGATGAGCGAACCTCGAGCATGCTCGAGTCGATCCGAACCCGAACTTTCGGCATTTGATTAGCGGTGGCTGCTGAAGTTGGATAAAGCCCTAAGGCTATGTGAAAATCATGGATATAGTCATTGGCTGTATCCATGTTTTCCAGACAACCTTAGAGCTTTATCCAAGTTCAGCAGCCCCAGCTAATCAAATGCCAAACGTTCGGGTTCGGATCGACTCGAACCCGAACCCGGTTCGCTCATCTCTATTCTTCAGTAATCTACTTCTAAAGTTCCGGCAGAGCACTCTTCTACCCTGGGTTGGGACTCTCCGCACAGACTCCTCTCCACTACTCTGAACTTGCAGCACAAACTCTTCTTTACTGTTCTCAGCTCACTCTACTTCTCAGCACGTAACCAAGTCACATCAGCTCTTTTACTCCAAAGGCTCTTAGCGCAGATTCTGTTCTGTCACGTCGACAGTCTATGATCAGCTATTGTACAAAGTAATCTCACAGTAAAGAAGATTTTATTTATGGACTAGAAAATGTACCCGGCGCTGCCCGGGTATAAAGTGTCAGTGTGTTAATTAGATTTGTTCTAAGGTGCCCAGGAGGCCAAGCTAAAGGTATTGTTTCATCTGAGTTAATCAGTGGAATTAGTGTATACCTGTAGTGCATAGTTGGAGGGGTTCTGTATACCCACAATGTATAGTTTTTAGGGGTCTCGCATATCTGTAGTGCATAGTTGGGGGGGCTGTATACCTATAGTGTATAGTTGAGGGAGGTCCTGTATACCTGCAGTGTACAGTTGGTGAAGGTCCTGTATACCTGTACTGTATAGTTCGGGGGTCCTGTATACCTGTAGTATATAGTTGGTGCTGTATACCTGTAATGTATAGTTGGTGAAGGTCTTGTATACCTGTAGTTTATAGTTTGAGGGTCCTGGATACCTGTAGTGTATAATTGGTGGAGGTCTTGTATACCTGTAGTATATAGTTCGGGGGTCCTGTATACCTGTAGTAAATAGTTTGAGGGTCCTGTATAACTATAGTATAGAGTTGGTGGAGGTCCTGTATACCTGTAGTGTATAGTTTGGGGTCCTATATACCTGTAGTATATAGCTGGTGGAGTTCCTGTATACCTGTAGTATATTTGGGGTCCTGTATACTTGTAGTATAGAGTTGGTGAAGGTGCTGTATACCTGTATTATAGAGTTGGTGTAGGTCCTGTATACCTGTAGTGTATGGTTTTGAGGTGCTGTATACCTGTAGTGTATAGTTTGGGGTCCTATATACCTGTAGTATATAGTTGATGGAGTTCCTGTATACCTGTAGTGTATAGTTTTGGGGTCCTGTATACCTGTAGTGTATAGTTTGGGGTCCTGTATACCTGTAGTATATAGTTGGTGGAGGTCCTGTATACCTGAAGTATATAGTTGGTGGAGGTCCTGTATACCTGTAGTATATAGTTGGTGGAGGTCCTGTATACCTGTAGTATATAGTTTTGGGGTCCTGTATCCCTGTAGTGTAAAGTTTGGGGTCCTGTATACCTGTAGTATATAGTTTTGTGGAGGTCCCGTGCACTTGTAGTGTATAGTTTTGGGGTCCTGTATACCTGTAGTGTCCTGTATACCTGCAGTGTTGTATTTACCTGTATTTACCCGTGTTATTCAGTCACAGTGTGTCGGTATTGGTCATGTCTGGTATGGGGGTGTTATCCAGTCACAGTATGGCGGTATTGGTCTGGTATAGCGGTGTTATCCAGTCACAGTATGGCAGTATTGGTCAGGTCTGATATGATGGTGTTATCCAGTCACAGTATGGTGGTATTGGTCAGGACTGGTGTGGCGGTGTTACCCAGTCACAGTTTGCCGGTATTGGTCAGGTCTGGTATGGCAGTGTTATCCAGTCACAGTATGGCGGTATTGGTCAGGTCTGGTGTGGCAGTGTTATCCAGTCCCAGTATGGCAGTATTGGTCAGGTCTGGTGTGGCGGTGTTACCCAGTGACAGTATGGCGGTATTGGTCAGGTCTGGTATGGAGGTGTTATCCAGTCACAGTATGGCGGTATTGGTCAGGTCTGGTATGGAGGTGTTATCCAGTCACAGTATGGCGGTATTGGTCAGGTCCGGCAGTGTTATCCAGTCACAGTATGGCGGTATTGGTCAGGTCTGGTATGACAGTGTTATCCAGCACAGTATGGCGGTATTGGTCAGGGCTGGTGTAGCAGTGTTACCCAGTCACAGTTTGGTATACCTGTTGTGCCCTGTATATACATGTACTGTATAGATGGAGTAGGGGGTCCTGTATATACATGTACTGTATAGATGGAGTAGGGGGTCCTGTATATACATGTACTGTATGGATGGAGTAGGGGGTCCTGTATATACATGTACTGTATAGATGGAGTAGGGGGTCCTGTATATACATGTACTGTATAGATGGAGTAGGGGGTCCTGTATATACATGTACTGTATGGATGGAGTAGGGGGTCCTGTATATATATGTACTGTATAGATGGAGTAGGGGCTCCTGTATATACATGTACTGTATAGATGGAGTAGGGGCTCCTGTATATACATGTAGTGTATAGTTGGAGTAGGGGGTCCTGTATATACATGTACTGTATAGATGGAGTAGGGGGCCCTGTATATATATGTACAGTATAGATGGAGTAGGGGGCCTTGTATATACATGTCCTGTATAGATGGAGTAGGGGGTCCTGTATATACATGTACTGTATGGATGGAGTAGGGGGTCCTGTATATACATGTACTGTATAGAAGGAGTAGGGGGCCCTGTATATACATGTACTGTATAGAAGGAGTAGGGGGCCCTGTATATACATGTACTGTATAGATGGAGTAGGGGGTCCTGTATATACATGTACTGTATAGATGGAGTAGGGGGTCCTGTATATACATGTACTGTATAGATGGAGTAGGTAGTCCTGTATATACATGTACTGTATGGATGGAGTAGGGGGTCCTGTATATATATGTACTGTATAGATGGAGTAGGGGCTCCTGTATATACATGTACTGTATGGATGGAGTAGGGGGTCCTGTATATATATATACTGTATAGATGGAGTAGGGGGTCCTGTATATACATGTACTGTATAGATGGAGTAGGGGGTCCTGTATATACATGTACTGTATAGATGGAGTAGGGGGTCCTGTATATACATGTACTGTATAGATGGAGTAGGGGGCCCTGTATATACATGTACTGTATAGATGGAGTAGGGGGTCCTGTATATACATGTACTGTATAGATGGAGTAGGGGGCCCTGTATATACATGTACTGTATAGATGGAGTAGGGGGTCCTGTATATACATGTACTGTATAGATGGAGTAGGGGGTCCTGTATATACATGTACTGTATAGATGGAGTAGGGGGTCTACCAGTTATTACTGTGGATGTTGTGAGGCAGCTTCCCTAGCAACCATTGCTCCCTGTGAAAATGAAAGCAGTAATCCTATTGGTTGCTAAGGCTCCAACTGCCGTGTCTGCTGCAGCTAATTATATCACCTGTGTTTGCAGTGAGGAGATTTTCCCATTTATCTCTATGGGGCGCCTCTCTTTCCCCTCCCCCTCCCCTCCTGTACATCTGGCGGGGACGGGACCTTCGCAATAACCTTCCCGGACACCCTATGTATCTGTGTGCCAAATTTGGGGTCAAACGGTTCAGGCGTTTGGAAGTCTATAGAGGACAGACAGACAGACAGACAGAAGGACAGACAGACAGACTTTGATTTTTATGATATAGATAACAGGACTCAGTGATTATTGTTCCGGCACCTACACATTCACTACTCCATCCCCGGGTCATCTCCCCTTTCTGTGGGTGGCGGTACCAATAGTCTCCCTCACAGCCCGGCAGGTCACCGACCACAGGGGAAAGGATATT
Organism: Dendropsophus ebraccatus; assembly: GCF_027789765.1. Classification (NCBI taxonomy): domain Eukaryota; kingdom Metazoa; phylum Chordata; class Amphibia; order Anura; family Hylidae; genus Dendropsophus; species Dendropsophus ebraccatus. The sequence goes on from NC_091461.1 coordinate 62,531,316, forward strand.
GCCAGCTCCCTCAAACTAAAAACAGGTGTGCCTCCATACCTGTGTGTTCCACTGGCACTGGCGTCATGACAATCTACCATCTGGCTGAGCTATATCCCGACCAACCACTGCATTAGTGGCGTCACACATCACCATCTGGCAAGTGACCGGTCATCCATAACCAGGCTATACCACCACACTATGAGCTGTGTGCAGGCCCGGACTGGTAATCTGGCAAGCCGGGCAAATGCCTGCTGGGCTGGCCGAATTACCAGTCCGTGGGCCACCCGGACTACCTAATAAAAAAAAAATCACTATTATAACTAAAAAGCACAACCGCGGCCCTCCGCTGCTGCGCCGCCGGAGGTAAAAAGAAACAAAACAAACAACTCACCTGTCACCGGCTCCATGCAGCTCCTTTCCTGGCAGCGCGCGTCTTCTCTCATCTTCCGGCGCAAGCAGCAGGGTACAGGAAACTCTGCGTGCGCCGGACGTCCCCATAGCCCTGTGTGTGTGTGCCTTGACGCTGGTGACTGATAGCGGCTGCGGGAACGTCCCACGCACGCAGAGTCTCCTGTACCCTGCTGCTTGCGCCGGAAGATGAGAGAAGACACGCGCTGCCAGGAGAGGAGCTGCATGGCGCCAGTGACAGAGTCTGCTGTACCCTGGAGGAGCTGCATAGAGCCGGTGACAGGTGAGTTAATTGTTTGTTTTTTTCACTGGTGGGGGCACTGCACGGGGGGAATAATTGGAGCATAAAGGGGACAAATGTATGGGGTACAGATTAAAGATATGGGGTAAACAGGGGCAGAGGGGGTACCCAGGGGGCATAGACAAACTTATTGGGGTACAGAGGGGGTACAAAATATGGGGCACAGAGGGGACATACAAAAAGTATTTGGGGCAAAGAGGGGGCATGATAAAACTATATATGGGCACAGAGGGTATAGAACACTATGGGGCACAGAGGGACATACTAAAAACTAAGAGGCACACAGGAGTCCTTTATACATTGTAGGAGCCATATAAACACTATATGGGGCACAGAGGGGGTATATAACACTATATGGGTGCACAGTGGGGGTATATATACACTATATGGGGCTTAGAGGGGGCATATAACACTATATGGTGCACAGAGGGGGCATATAACACTATATGGGTGCACAGTGGGGGTATATATACACTATGGTGCACAGAGGGGGCATATAACACTATATGGTGCACAGAGGGGGCATATAACACTATATGGTGCACAGAGGGGGCATATAACACTATATGGTGCACAGAGGGGGCGTATAACACTATATGGGGCACACAGGGGGCGTATAACACTATATGGGGCACAGAGGGTGCATACAACACTATATGGGTGCACAGTGGGGGTATATATACACTATATGGGGCACAGAGGGGGTATATAACACTATATGGGGCACAGAGGGGGCATATAAACACTATATGGGTGCACAGTGGGGGTATATATACACTGTATAAGTGCACAGTGGGGGTATATATATATATATACACTATATGGGGGCAAAGTGGGTGTATATATACTTTATGAGGTCACAAAGGAGCTATGAATACTATATGGGGGCACAGAGGGGGCCTATTATATAGGCACATACACTATATTACAGTGTGGGGCAATACATGGGGACTGTGTATAGCGGTGAGGATGGTGCTAATGCCAGGAGCCTAAAATGTTTGTCTGGCAGATTCTGTGGAGACGAATTGTGCACGGGAGAATCGTCATGATGGCCGGGCCAGATGGGAAAGAAAAAAGAAAGTGGGCAACTCAGATCAGAGAAGACATCACCCAGGGGCGTAACTAGAAATGGCTGGGCCCCACAGCAAACTTTTGATTGGGGCCCCCCCCCCTCCTCGACCAACCACTATGCCATCAACACACCCAGCTCTACACAGGTTCTATACACCATATAAATTACACTGCAGTTATATTAAGTGACTCACAGGGGACGTCTTCTCTCATTAGAGTTGTTTCCTTTTCATTTTCTTCTCCATCTGTCCCGGGCCATTATAAGAACTCCGAGCCACGAATCCACAGAATCTGCCAGACAGACAAATTAGGCTCTGTGTAGACAGCTTATAGATTGCCCCTTGTTCAGTCCTCCATATAGATGGCCCCATGTGCATCTACTATAGTAGAGATCCCCCTCTGTGTAATCCATTTATAGTAAATGACACCCTCTGTGCATCACCTATATCAGAGGTAGGGAATCTCTGCTCTCCAGCTTCTGCAAAACTACAACTCCCATCATGTATGGACAGTCAAAAATAAAGCTGTAGTTTTGCAATAGCTGGAGAGCCAAGGTTCCCTATCCCTGCCCTACAGTATATGGTCCCCTCTGTGTAGTCCTCTTAGATGACCCCTCTGTGTCAACCCCCCCAGTGTAGTTCCCCTTATAGATGCCCCCTAGTCCCCTTCATAAATGGCCCCTCTGTGTAGTTCCCCTTTTAGATGGCCCACATTCCCCATAAAAGTAGCCCCCAGTGTTGTCCATCCCCGTCCCGCATATAGGTAGCTCCCAGTGTTGTCCATCCCCGTCCCGCATATAGGTAGCCCCCAGTGTTGTCCATCCCCCATATAGGTAGCCCCCAGTGTTGTGCATTCCCATCCCCCATATAGCCCCCAGTATTGTGCATCCCCCCATATAGCCCCCAGTATTGTGCATCCCCCATATAGCCCCCAGTGTTGTCTATCCTTAGCCCCCAGTATTGTGCATCCCCTTCCCCACATAGCCCCCAGTATTGTGCATCCCCTTCCCCACATAGCCCCCAGTATTGTGCATCCCCTTCCCCACATAGCCCCCAGTATTGTGCATCCCCTTCCCCACATAGCCCCCAGTATTGTGCATCCCCTCCCCCACATAGCCCCCAGTATTGTGCATCCCCTCCCCCACATAGCCCCCAGTATTGTGCATCCCCTTCCCCACATAGCCCCCAGTATTGCGCATCCCCTCCCCCACATAGCCCCCAGTATTGTGCATCCCCTTCCCCACATAGCCCCCAGTATTGTGCATCCCCTTCCCCACATAGCCCCCAGTATTGTGCATCCCCTTCCCCACATAGCCCCCAGTATTGTGCATCCCCTTCCCCACATAGCCCCCAGTATTGTGCATCCCCTTCCCCACATAGCCCCCAGTATTGTGCATCCCCTTCCCCACATAGCCCCCAGTATTGTGCATCCCTTTCCCCACATAGCCCGCAGTGTTGCCCCTCTGATTAAAAAAACAAACACATAACTCACCTAACCCCACGCTCCCCCGTCGGTCGCCGGTCTCCTCTTCTCTCTGCCTCCGCCCGATGAGCAGCCCTCTGGTGAAGTCCCGGCAGCGTCATCGCTGAGCGCTCAGTGTGCGCCGCGGCGGCTGGGACTTCCGGTTTGTGTTCTTAGTACCGGAAGTCCCAGCCGCGGCGGCGCACACTGAGTGCTCAGCGATGACGCTGCCAGGACTTCACCAAAGAGCTGCTCATTGGGTGGGACACTCTTGTGATCGCAAGCAGAATGCTTGCTTGCGGTCACAAGAATGATTGACAGGGCGGGAAGCCTATGGCTTCTCGCGCTGTCAGTCAGAACACTGAACACCCGGGAGGCCCGCTCGGCCGCCGGGTGTTGCAAGCGGTCATCTTCGGGGGGCCAAGGCCACGGGCCCCCTGATGTTAGGGGCCCCGTAGCAGCCGCTACGGCTGCTACGGCGGTAGTTCCGCCCCTGACATCACCTGTGAGTATCTGGCTGTAACTACAGTGTAATAACTTATATGGGGAAAGAGAGTCGGGGGACACTTAGGTTATGGGGGGGTCAAGCACATCCTTGCACAGGGGTCCTCTGCTGTCTGTGTCCACAGCTGAAGTTACATGTTGGGGTATGAATTTATTTTGGGTCTGCGGCATAAATTTATTTGGGGGTCCAGGTTTTGAATTTATTTCAGGGTCTGGGAGGGGAACAGCACAATGACAGGAGAGCGGACAGATCCTCTGTAATTGTTCTGTATTCTGCCTGTGACTGTGTCTAATTACTGCTGTATACTCTTCTATAGTCTGCGGCGTGTAATACTCTGCAGCATCTGTGTACACCTAGTATCTGATATCACTGTTGTATTCTCTTCTATAGTCTGCGGGGTGTAATACTCTGCAGCATCTGTATACACCTAGTATCTGATATCACTGCTTTATTCTCTTCTATAGTCTGCAGGGTGTAATACTCTGCAGCATCTGTGTACACCTGGTATGTGATATCACTGCTGTATTCTATTATCTAGTCTGCAGGGTGTAATATTCTGCAGCATCTGTGTAGACCTGGAATATGGTGGCTATATGGTGAGTGTATGGCGGTATTAGTGATTATATTGGTAGTGTACACTTAGTTTTCTCTCTGATATTTCTGGGTTTTATGTATGTAAGAAAATGATGTGACATACTGGAGATAAAAATTCTTCTTCTTGACATAGTTGGCGAAATGGGTGTGTGTAGGGGGGAAGGGGGACGGGAATATATATGTGGGCTGGTGGGGTTTGTGTGCCAGGGCTGCTTTTGAGCCCCAGTCCGGCCCTAGCTGTGTTGAAGTTGGCGGTCTGCACGATGTACCTGCCCTCCAGAGCAATTAAGCCCAATGGCGATACTTTTGGTTTCTGGCGCACCTCATTCCACATTGCCTGGAGTGGTGGCGTTTTCTAGCGAGGTCTCAACCTCTTTAGGCTATACTAGACCCCTTCAGTATCCTGAGGTGGATGCGCCATATTGTGATACTGTCACCATTCTATGGTTTCTTTCATTAACACATAATTTTATCATGCAAAGGACCTACTCTTCATAATCCTTCCAGGGTTCGTGGCGCTATTGTTACTGCAGTTCAGCTTGGTATCATTAAACGCCACTCAGTCACCAATTTAAATGCTCACTTTTCCATAAATGTATATGTGGATGTACCTACAATAACCAACTTTGCTTGCAATATAGGAAACAGTTTTGTTTGACCAGACCTGCTGTGTAAGTAATCTTAGATAGTGTAGTCATAGATGGTGGTAGTATGAGTGGCTTCCATAGGGAACATAAATCACCTCTTTGGATGAAGTTGATTTTGGATCCTATGTAAAGTGGAAATCAGTTTACCAATAACACACCAAACTTTGTGATTAATGAACCCTCCACCTTAATATGGGTAAAGGGAGATGATGATTCGGAAAACATCTGATCCTACCATGATAAACACATGCCAAGTAAGTTCTAATTACTGCTTTGCAAAGTCAAATATTTGTTGCAAGCAGAGGAATAATTGGCAATGGCAGTGACGGGGTTGAAAGGAAGAAGAAAGGAAGTGCATGGTGTCGTTGTGTATGTGGAACAGATGCCTACACGCCTTGGGGAAACACAGCTTTCTTTTTACAAATCAAAGCTTTAAATTACAAGGTTTTTACCAAAGAGAACAGTTGTGGCAAGGCGTCTGCTCTCATTTGCGTAATGGTTTCTGTCACTGGTGATTAGACACAGGATGAAGTAAAAGAAATTTGACAATTAGGAATGAGGGATCATTAATCTGAATCTTTGTTAAGAGGACGGAAGTATTAGAAAAAAAGGAGAACTCCAAAAATTAATTAAAGACATATAAAAAGATAAGCAGAAGGTGCAAAACTACAAGTACATTACTAAGCGGAGGAACTGAGATAAGAGTAGTAGTTTTAACATAAAGACAAGTGGATTTTAAGATACTTACGTTAAAGGACTTCTATGTCTTTAGAGCAACTCTTCCTGTTTGTGCTTCGGCCTTGTTTAGCCCCAAAACAGAACTTAATATTTTGTTCAGAAACCTTTGTTTGCAGTTACAGAGGTCAGATGTTTCCTGTAGTTCTTGACCAAGTTTGCACACACTGCAGCAGGGATTTTGTCCCACTCCTCTATCCAGATCTTCTCCAGAACTTTCAGGTTTCAATGTTATCACTGGGCAACATTGAGTTTCAGCTCCCTCCAAAGATTCTCTATTGGGTTCAGGTCTGGAGACTGTCTAGGCCACTCTTTGACCTTGAAATGCTTTTTACGGAGCAAAAGCAAGTTTTTATGGTGAGTGCACTCTTGTTTTTCTTCTATTACAAGGATTGGATGGACTGTATTTCTCTAGAGTAGTTTGCATTACCAGAACTCTAATCACCCCCTCTTTCCCCACCAATTTGCCGATCCCATGGGAGTGTTGCTCCCCATTACTCTGTAGTGCCGACCGCTATATCTCTTTTTTCTAGTACAGAAAAAAACAACTCAAACCAGTAAACCAGTATAATACTCTGGACAATAGCAGGGGAGAGGAAAAGAAACACTACTTCTCATTACTTCTCCACTAAGCATTGCTTACTCAGGAAGTATTATGGGTTGTAGATTGTGCATTAGACACCGACTCTCCAAAACCTCTAGCCCACAGAGACCATATGGCTTGGAACCTATGTCTTGTATATGTGTGTTTCTTATTATGAGATCTCTTCCATTCTGTATAGTTGATCCACGTTCAACTACTGTTCCTCCAGTGAGGGATGTTCCATAGATAACCAATAAGTTGGGACCAGCAGTTGTGCCGCTGAAACAAGTTGCCCGAAATGAAGCACCTGATGTTGCCTACATCCCCTCAGACGTGTCCCTAATAGAGCTATGTCAGGTGCAGGGACAACATGGGTTGCACACCCTGAATTGCTACTTTGAAAAATGTGTTGCGACTAAATAAGAAGTTTAGGACAGGTCAACCTACATATCATAAAATCCTTTTCACAACTCCAACATATGGAGGGGTTTTCAAACCTATAAAGGGAGGTAATGTCTGGCGTCTTATACCAGCACTGAAGTACTTTAAAACTATTGTCCTGAGTACACATCTGGAGGACCTGTGTTGGACTAACAATAGATATTTGCTTTCCTCCTCTGAGAACATTCTCCCCAAATCCCTTTCCCTTAGTTTTAGTAAAAGACAGGGCAAGCAACATGATCTCTCTTGGGTACAAACTCCTGCAACTCCCCAAACCAGGAGAGTGGTCGAGTGGTGAAATCATAACACTTACAGGTTTCAAGTAAGGGCGTCCTCAGGTACGAAAGCAATGGTATGTGACTCCACGGTATGTTGAGTGATGTCGAGAGACTAAAACAAAAAGCATAGGGGATAGAGGGAATCCTTGCCGCGTGCCATTGGAGATAGTAAAAGGGGAAGAGAAAATACCATTTACGAAGAGAGAGGTCGGCGGGGTATTATACATTGAGAATATAGCTGCAATGTATTTCAATGGAAAGCAAAACAGTTCAAGGACCTTAGCAATAGTGACAAACAGATTTTACTTTCTGCGCATGTGACGTTGGCAAGGGCCGCGCCAACTTGCCAGTTTGTGTCTGCACCGCCATGCTCTCAGTTGTGTCCTGATAACGAAAACAGCGATCACACATGCCCTGGAAGAGCGCTCCTCTGGCGCATGTGCAATCGCAGTTATCAGGAGCATGCAACCAAGAGCTCGGCGACGCAGGGGCGAACTGGCAAGTCGGTGCATGCACTTGCCAGCAATGGGGCATGCACAGAAGAAGGTAATGCCAGGGTGGAGTGGGAAGCCGGACACTGGAAAATATGCAGCAGATTAAGGGAGGAGGAAGTAGCGGTGAGGTGTGCCGAAGTGTGGCACAAAGCCAAGCCACTACTCCTCTTTGACAATTGGTTTGCAACTGTGGGACAAGAAAGTGGAAAATCTACAGAACGGATGGCTTCAAGAAAGGTATCATACACAAAAGGACACCCACACCTACACTACACCTTAGTTCCAGTCTAGGTGCTGACAGATTCCCTTTAAGGAGGGCCCTGGGGGTAATGAGGTACTATCATTCCACTATGAGCCCCCTCATCACTGGAAGTGTGGAGTGTGAAGGGTCTGGAAAAAGCATCTCTGGCAATGTTACTGCAGGGAACCACACTATGAACTAAATTTTGACCCAAACCATGACAACCCTCATCATCCACTTATGGATGACAACCCAATGACAACCCTCATCATTCACCCCACTGCATTGCTGCATATTTATTTGTGGTGTACCCCCCCCCGGGGGTGTTATATCGGAGGGACGTCCAGTCACTTGCTAGGTGTTGTAGCGTGACACCACTCCTGTGGTGGATGGCCGAGATGCAGCGGACCTTATGTTGTCACGTGACGCCAGTGCCTGGTGGGTACACAGGTGTGATGGCACGCCTGCTTTTAGTGGGTAAGGCTGATTGTACCCTTTTCGCCTGTGGTCAGTGTCCTGCCAGGTGACTGCCGGGTCGGTGTCCATGCGGGATGCTGGCTAAGACTGACTTTTGGGGACCTGGCAAAGGGCCAGGGCCCGGACAAGACCGCTGTGGAGGGCTATCTAGCTTGCATCCTTTCTCCACACCGTCCCAAAAGGAAAGCTCTTGCTCCTCCCCTACCCATAGGACTGACTTCCTCAACAGCGTGTAGGGTGCGCTGTGATTGGGTGAACAGAGTGCAATAGAAGAACAGAGAGGAAAGATGATAGGAAAGAAGAAAGCAGAAACCCTACTGGTCTCCAGATTCTGGTACACACAAACACAATAACCCTTTGTGATCCTTCAGCTGTGCAGCTTTCACATACCAATACATAATATAGCAACATCTAGTGGTCAACTCTTAATACTACTTTCACCATAATAAGACCACAAAAAGTACAGACTTTTGCGAAGGGTGAATGTAATAGTAACAGCCCTAGTGGGACACCACATATTAACATTTCTTTTAGGTAACTTAAAGAGGACCTGTCACCCCCCGTGCTGGGGTGACAGGCTCCCGACCCCCCGTTACAGCCCCCTATACTCACCTGCTCCCGCTGGGTCCCGCTTCCTGATCCGGTTGGGTCACGGAGATATGAGTGCCCGAAGTCCGGCGCGCGCGCTCACAGAGTCCGACGCTCATAGAGAATGAATGGGAAGTCCGATGCTCCGTCATTCTCTATGGGCATCGGACTCTCCTGTGAGCACGCGCGCCGGGCTTCGGGCGCTCATATCCCCGTGACCCGACCGGATCAGGAAGCGGGACCCGGCGGGATCAGGTGAGTATAGGGGGCTGTAACGGGGGGTCGGGAGCCTGTCACCCCGGCACGGGGAGTGACAGGTCTCCTTTAAGATTTTTCAGTGCAAAGGATGCATTGTTTCTAACCGAAAAATGGCCTGAATATCAGAACAAATGCTGCACAGTCTGGACCCATTTCTGGTTTAATGAACACTAATAATCTCCGTAATAAAATGCTACATAAGGTAGCTATGACACATCTACTCTACAAGTACGCTACATGCAAAGTGAATAAAAATCTACTGCAGCAATTTAGTGTGGATCTGCAACATATTTATCCAATAGATCATTGTGCTGTGTACACGCCCTAACAATAATAATAATAATAATAATATAAAATGCTTATGGTCCTAGGGGACAGCAGAAAACTTCTGGTATCTATCAACAGGTGCCATGTTGCTTGCTAACAGGCAAAAAACTGTGCATGCCAGCTGTGGATGTCAGGAATAAGAGAGTGATCGCTGGCACTATGAGGTGTGCAGGGACTCTGCTGCAAAATGGTGCATGTAATAGCCTATAATGATTGGTTGAATCTGGATATCTGACACATTTTAGCTAGGGTTGTGGCTATGTAAGTAAATACTGTACAACAGGTTATCTAAAGGGCCATAATTAAAATGTGCTTGTGCTCCATTGTAGTAAACATAGCTTATACCTTGTACCAAATTATACTTTACATTTTTTTATATATAAATTTACACTTATGTTCCTTACATGTACATGTTCCGTACATGTACGTTACACTTAAGGTGCGTTTACACGGAGAGATTTTTCTGACAGATTTTTAAAGCCAAAGCCAGGAATGGATTTGAAAAGAGGATAGATCCCTCTTTCTTTATGACCTGGTCTCAGTTTATAGTCTGTCCCTGGCCTTGGCTTTAAAGGTCTGTCAGATAAATCTCTCTGTGTAAATGCACCATAATGGTGCGTTTACACAGACAGATTTATCTGACAGATTTTTAAAACCAAAACCAGGAACAGACTATAAAGAAAGAACAGGTAATAAAGGAAACACTGAGATTTCTCCTCTTTTCTAATCCATTCCTGGCTTTGGCTTCAAAAATCTGTCAGATAAATCTGTCTGTGTAAACGCAGCATTAGAGTCCGTTTACACACACAGATTATCTGACAGATATCTGACAGATTTTTGCATCCAAAGCCAGGAATGGACTATAAACAGGGAACAGGTCATAAAGCAAAGACTGAGATGTCTCTTTTTTTCAAAACTATTTCTGGTTTTGGCTGCAAAAATCTGGCAGATATCTGTCAGATAATCTGTGTGTGTAAACGGACCCTAATGCTAAGTTTACACGGAGCGATAATTGGCCCGATCGCACGATTAACGATTTCGAAGTAACAATTTTTTTTTTATAACGATCAGCCTTTAGACGGTACGATATATCGTACGAAAAAATCGTGTTGCGATCGTGCGCCCGCAGCCCGGCCCGCCCGCAGCCCGCCCCCGCTCAATCGCAGCCCCCTGCGCCGCCCTGATCGCCGCTGCCGCCGCTCCAATTGCCACCCCCGCCGCCACTTCGATCGCCACCCCCGCCGCTCCGATCGCCACCTCCGCCGCCAAGGCGATCGCCAATGCACTGCAGCACTGATTGGCTGAAGAGGGGCCGTTTGAATTTCCCGGCTCCCCTCTTCAGCCAATCAGTGCTGCCGTGCATTGAGTGGCTGAAGAGGGGAGCCGGGAATTTCAAACGGCTCCCCTTCAGCCAATCAGTGCTGAAGAGGAGCACTGATTGGCTGAAGAGGAGCCGTTTGAAATTCCCGGCTCACCTCTTTAGCCAATTAATGCGCTGAAGAGGGGAGCCGGGGATTTTGAAGACCTGCAACGCGGAGCAGGTAACGTATGTTCTTTGCTGCGGCGGCGGGGGCGATCGGAGTGGCGGCGGCGGACGCGCGGGGGGTGGCGCTCGGAGCGGCGGGGGTGGTGATCGGAGCGGCGGCAGGGGTGGTGATCGGAGCGGCGGCGGGGGTGGCGATCGGAGCAGCGGGGTGCCGATCGAGCCGGTGGGGTGCCGATCGAGCCGACGCAGGGGGCTGCGGATGAGCGGGGGGCCGGGCTGCGAGCAGGTGGCGGGACTTTGCGCAACGACTGTTTACACGGAACGATCAGCAAATGTTTTGCGAACGACGAACGACGATTTAAGAACAAGTTAAGAGATCAAAATGAACGATTTCTCACTCGTCGTTTGATCGTTCGCTGCGTTTACACGTACGACTATCGTTCGAATTCGATCGTTATCGTGCAAATTCGCACGATAATCGTTCCGTGTAAACCCAGCATTATGCTGCGTTTACACATAACGATTATTGTGCGAATTTGCGTGATAATTCGAACGATAATCGTACTTGTAAACGCAGCGAACAATCAAACGACGAACGAGAAATCGTTCATTTTGATCTTTCAACATGTTATCAAATCGTCGTTCGCAAAAAATTCGCCGATCGTTCCGTGTAAACAGTCGTCGCGCGATAGTCCAGCCGCCCGGCCCCCCCCCGCTCATCCGCAGCCCCCTGCACCGGCTCGATCGCCACCCACGCCGCCGCTGCCGCTCTGATCGCCCCCCCCGCCGCCGCTCCGGTCGCCCACCGCCACGTTTGAAATTCCCGACTCCCCTCTTCAGCCAATCAATGCACGGCAGCACTGATTGGCTGAAGAGGAGCCGTTTGAAATTCCCGGCTCCCCTTTTCAGCCAATCAGTGCTGCCTTGCATTGATTGGCTGAAGAGGGGAGCCGGAAATTTCAAATGGCTCCTCTTCAGCCAATCAGTGCTGCCTTGCATTGATTGGCTGAAGAAGGGAGCCGGGAATTTCAAACGGCTCCTCTTCAGCCAATCATTGCTGAAGAGGAGCACTGGTTGGCTGAAGAGGAGGCGTTTGAAATTCCCGGCTCCCCTCTTCAGCCAATCAGTGCACTGATCTGAGCGGCGGCGGGGGAGCGATCGGAGCGGCGGCAGGGGGGCCATCGGAGCGGCGGCGGGGGCGGCGATCAGAGCGGCGGCGGGGGCGGCGATCAGAGCGGCAGCGGGGGTGGCGATCAGAGCGGCGGCGGGACGGGCTGCAGATGAGTGGGGGACCGGGCTGCAAGCGGAGGGCCGGGCTGCGGGCGGAGGGTCGGGCTGCGGGTGGGCCGGGCTGCGGGCGCGCGATCACAAAACGATCGCAAAACGATTTTTCCGTACGATATATCGTACCGTCTAAACGCTGATCGTTATGACAAAAAAATCGTTACTCTGACATCGTTAATCGTACGATCGGGCCAATTATCGTTTCGTGTAAACGCAGCATTATACATGTCCCTCACTGTTTACAATAGTTTTCAATCTGCTATCCCACATTTCCCATTACATTTTATATTTCACAACACATTGTAAGCAGGTGTCAAAGGGTGCCAATTTTATTTAAAATTACATGAGAAAATGGCAGAACCCCGACTCACAAAGAGTCACCCTCCAGCACTCAGGCGAGGAAAAACCCCCTGTGGGGGAAACCTCGAGGGAGCCATGGCTGGGGAGTTGCCCCTGGGCATAGAGGGTAATACTATACTATAAATATAATAAACTGGATGTAAGAGAAATCTGGATGCAATATTTGTCACCTCATTGATGGGTAGGTGGATGTATCTCTTCTCCCTCACAGATCCAGGTCCACTTCTCAAGATGGTGGAGACTTGATGAAGGGGTAATCTAAATCAGCCCACCCCTTTTCCCCTGCTACAACCTCCAAATTACATCAAGCATCGGGGGCAGTAAAGTAGTCAAGCTCAAAGTCCTCTGGCACATCCAAGATGGCACTGATCAGGGTGCGGTGCATTGCTTTATGGAACCTTCTTTATGACATAAGCGCTTGTCATCACAGTGCAGGGTTGCCATGGTTACTGCAGGTAAACACATCTGATGCATTAACCCATTAATGACTGGTGATGCGCTTTACTGCAGAGTTCACTAAACACACTTGTGACCAAGCAAACAGCTTATGGTTAGGCCACACTAAGAACACTAAATAATAGGATATGATGTGGCCAATAGCAACCAATCACAGCTCAGCTTTTGTTTCTCAAATTACTCTGGTAAAATAAAAGCTGAACTGTGATTCGTTGCTATGCGCAACTTAGACAGTGTAACCTTCCCAATGCAACCAACCAAAACTCAGCTTATATTTTATAAGAGCTTGTTAAGATAAGAAATGTGAGCTGTGATTGGTTGCTATGGGAAAATCAGACTGTGTTTTGTCTCTGGCAGGTTGATAAAGCTGCTCTATTGCTGTCGATATCGACTGAAAACACATGACATCAAGCTTTCCCATAATGCTTTGCAGTCAGACCTTCCTCCGTACCTCCCAACTTTTTGGAGGGACACCTGTGGTTCACAGACATTTCTATACACTGCACTCAGTTTATAATCCACTGGTATACGGATATATATGGCGGATTTATTAACATCAAGGAGACTGCTGACAATCTGATGGAATTGTATGCTGAAAGGGCTGCCGAAGAGTATTATAAATACAGCTGTTGAAATGAATAGAGGAGGGTATCCCTACCTGGAAAGACAAGCAGTATGAGTGGCATGAAAAACCACATTTCCCAGACCTTCATAGGAAAGACTTATCGGTAACTGGAGAAACTGCATTGATTGTACAAAAGGGGTTGTCTAGTTGTTCAAAAGTAAAACAGTCCTCAGTATTAAAGGGGTACTCCAGCAAAAAAAAAAAAAAAAATCTTTAAAATGAACTGGTGACAGAAACTTGTAATTTACTTCTGTTAAAATATCTCCAGTCTTCCAGTACTTATCAGCTGCTGCATGTCCTGCAGGAAGTGGTGTATTCTTTCCAGTCTGACACAATGATCTCTGCTGCCACCTCTGTTTATGTCAGGAACTGTCCAGAGTAAGTTCCTGACATGGAGAGAGGTGGCAGCATAGAGCACTGTGTCAGACTGAAAAAAATACACCACATCCTGCAAGGCATACAGCAGCTCATAAGTAGTGGGAGACAAAGGTTTTTAATAGAGGTAAAAAAAATAAAAAATTCCCAGCTGGAGTACCCATTTAGGCTATGTTCACACTACATAAAAGTACGTCCGTTGTTGCCGATGGCAACAACGGCCGTACTTTTGGCGCGGTAGGAACAATGCCTTACTTTCAATGGGATCCCAGCCAGAGTTTATACACATTGTACAGTGAATTCCGGCCACAGGAAGCCCTGTCAGTTCACACAGTGAAGCGAGCGGCTCCGGAGGCTTGCTTCACTGTGTGCTATGGGAAGCTCTCATGCGGGCGCGCGCTGATGCGCCCGCATCAGAGCTCTGCGGCCGGAAAAGTATTCCGGCCAGAGACCAGCCATTCCGTGACACGGCCGGGGTCACGGGACGGCTGGTCTCTAACGTAGTGTGAACATAGCCCTAAGCTTTGAACGAGTTCTCTACAAATAAAATAAAAAATGTTAAGAGCAGCAAATGTTATAAAATATATACTAGAAGAAAAAAATTTGAAAAATATAGGAATGTATACAATACACGCCACAGTTCACACTGCATATTTTTATATTCATTATATAAGTAAGCTGAAATCACATATTCCAAGCGTATTGCTGAGGAGTTGTTTTGAGCGGATCTGTCAAAATGTTTGGATTCAGCAATGTTATTCGAACCCAAACACTCAGCGGTTGGCTCCCCATGGCAACATGATCAGACTTGGCAGCTTTTGGCTGGGTTCACACTGTGCGTTTATGATGCCATTTGGTTGAAGAACTCCTAAATCTCTCAATAAGTTTACCAATTAAAATTCATGTTAAAAATGCAACAGATATACTCATTGCGTGAACACAGCTTTCTCCCAGAAACAGCTCCACTCCTGTCTGTAGGGTAGCTCTTCCTTAATGATATCCAATAGCCATTGGCCTCCTGCAGCTCCTCCAGCTGCAATGTCACATACTTGTCTGATGGATCGCCCACTCAGCCAATCACTGACTGAGGATGCACACCGCTGTAGTCTTTGACTGGCTGAGCAGGCAATCCATCATCTGAGTATGTGACTGTAGTATACCAGAGCATGGTTCCTGTGGCTGGGCTGAAGATGGCACCTGTCAACAAGTGTTATTATATATTTTTAGGAGTTAACATGTTTTATGTGCAACTATTCTGTGTATTTCTCTGTACCTGTAACTGGCAGGCAGAGATGGGTTACATGCTTTACACTGCACACCACACAACAGCGACATCTACTGATCGTAGTGGGAACTGCTCTAGGTAGTGTGGTAAGCTTAGGAAGTTGCTAAAAGGGGGTGTGGTTATGCAGATAGGCCCCCTATATAAGGCTGGCTGTTGCAGTGCTTAGCTGAGACAGGAGACAAGAGGAGACAGGAGACAAGAGACTAGTGAGACAAGTGACCAGCTGTAGAGGGGATAACATCACCTCAGGAGATCACCACAGAGAGAGAAGCTGCTGAGGGAAACAAGGAGAAAGATCTTACACAGAGCAGCAAGAGAACAAACAGCTGGAGGTGAGAGAAAGAGAGACCTTGAGAGACAGTTTGTCAGGTGCCCGCACATATACAGTCAGTGGGAATCCTAAAGACAGACACCCTAAGTGGAGAGACTTGGCTGTAGGAGGGAGCCGAGTTAACGTAGGCCTCGGCACCCATCTTCCTGACATTCAGGGGGTAGGATTGACTAGGACCCCTGGATCCTCTGGGACCCGAAAGTTGTGGCCTAAGGCCCGGCCCAGTAATTTTGCAGGAAGCTCCCTGGCAGATAGGGAGGGGAAAAGCAGACTCAAGCGCCATTGGGGAGAAGTCCACAGGATCACAGTGCTCACCAGCGTCCCACACGTACTGGCAGACCAGAACCTAAGGCAGGTCGTCTCTCTACACACCACCAGGCTCTCCATCAGTACAGTAACCCAGTCAAAGCCGCCAGTAGTCACCGCTGTGTACCAAAGGACTGTATAACATCTGCAAGACTAACAGTAAAGGAGTTGTTGTTACACTGCCTCTCTCCTTGTCTCCCTGTTGTCTGGTCCACCTGCACCACACCACCATCAAGGGCCATATTACCAGGCAGCAGTATTTTGGGGTTGGCCCCGGGGGAACTACAGGTCCACACCACCGACCACCTTACACACGGGTGCAGCCCCCCTACAGAAACCGCTGCAGCAGCCACAGAGGAGAGAGTGATACCCGGGAAGCGCCAGAGAGTCCCCCTGTACCTGCAGAAGCCCTCGTGCCCACCTGTGACCGTGACAAAGTTCCAGCCATCCTGCAGGTATAGCACACTCTCCCCCTGCAGCCCTCAGTGCATCCCCTCACAGAGGAGCTCAGCGCCACACTCAGGAGAGACTACCATCACCATCATCCACTCCTCATTCCCCTCACTCTCTTCCCATTACCCCGGCTCGCTGCATGACATTGCAGCTTAATGAGCTGGGGCCGTGACATACACGGAACCCAGTGTAGAAGACCAGATTAACCTCTGTCCAGATTATACCCGGGTACAGTTTGGCCTAGGCCAGAGTATACCCCGGGGTATATAAAATAGCCTTAGCCAGAGTATACCCTGGGGTATAAAATAGCCTAGGCCAAACTATACCCCACTGTCTAAAAAAGCCTGGGCCAAACTGTACCCATCCAGGCCAGAATATAGCCATCTAATGTCGAATCAGGCCACACAGTATGCCCCATAGTTGCCAACAGTCCCGTTTTTGCCAGGACTGTCCTGTGATCGAACATTCCTAACAGCGCTGATAGTGCCCACACAACAATCCCCTCCCCACCTCCAAGGCAGTCCACTCTGGATCCAGCAGATCCTCCAATATCCAGCTATTCCCGCCTGTGCCCTGCCCTGTCTCCAGCTGCCTGTCATGTGTGAGAATGTAAGCAGCATGAAGGGAGACAGCAAGGAGCGGGATGAGGAGGCAGTGAGACTGGTACACAGGGCAGCTGACAGGAGCTGTGTGGAGGCATGGGGGATGTAACCAGCAATTGGAGCATCTGCCGGGACACAGAGCTCCTGTCAGCTGCTCATTGTAAGCCACTTCCTATCTGTGTGAGGCAGCATTAGAACAAGTAATAATTCACACGTAGGTCTCCTATGTCTTCTGTGAGCAGTGTGGCACGGGTTATCAGCAGGTCAGGGAGAGAGTGACCTGTGAGCCGCTGAGGAGCATTGTAAGGACCCATTCACACGTCCGTATCAGTTTTTACTGTCAGGAAATCCTGATCAGGAGACCTCAAAAGCCATCAGGAAAGTATCAGGATTTCCTGACAGTAATCCGTTTTTACCTTCAGGAAACCATCAGGAAAAGCCTTCAGGATTTCCTGATGAGAAAAAAAAGAAAAGAAGTGATTTCAATATGGTCTAGTATGCCAACATACATCACACATACCCACATCGCCCCTCGTGTACCCTGCCACTGCGTCCCCCTCGTGTACCCTGCCACTGCATCCCCCTCGTGTACCCTGCCACTGCATCCCCCTCGTGTTCCCTGCCACTGCGTCTACCTCGTGTTCCCTGCCACTGCGTCCCCCTCGTGTTTCCTGCCACTGCGTCCCCCTCGTGTTTCCTGCCACTGCGTCCCCCTCGTGTACCCTGCCACTGCGTCCCCCTCGTGTACCCTGCCACTGCGTCCCCCTCGTGTTCCCTGCCACTGCGTCCCCCTCGTGTTTCCTGCCACTGCGTCCCCCTCGTGTACCCTGCCACTGCGTCCCCCTCGTGTTCCCTGCCACTGCGTCCCCCTCGTGTTTCCTGCCACTGCGTCCCCCTCGTGTACCCTGCCACTGCGTCCCCTTCGTGTTCCCTGCCACTGCGTCCCCCTCGTGTTTCCTGCCACTGCGTCCCCCTCACGTACTCTGCCACTGCATCCCCCTCATGTTCCCTGCCACTGCATCCGTGTACCCTGCCACTGCGTCCCCCTCATGTTCCCTGCCACTGCGTCCCCCTCACGTACTCTGCCACTGCATCCCCCTCATGTTCCCAGCCACCGCGTCCATGTACCCTGCCACTGCGTCCCCCTCGTGTACCCTGCTACTGTGTCCGTGTACTCTGCCACTGCGTCCCCCTCGTGTACCCTGCCACTGCGTCCCCCTCGTGTACCCTGCCACTGCGCCCCCCTCGTGTACCCTGCCACTGCGTCCCCCTCGTGTTCCCTGCCACTGCGTCCCCCTCGTGTTTCCTGCCACTGCGTCCCCCTCGTGTACCCTGCCACTGCGTCCCCCTCGTGTTCCCTGCCACTGCGTCCCCCTCGTGTTTCCTGCCACTGCGTCCCCCTCGTGTACCCTGCCACTGCGTCCCCTTCGTGTTCCCTGCCACTGCGTCCCCCTCGTGTTTCCTGCCACTGCGTCCCCCTCACGTACTCTGCCACTGCATCCCCCTCATGTTCCCTGCCACTGCATCCGTGTACCCTGCCACTGCGTCCCCCTCATGTTCCCTGCCACTGCGTCCCCCTCACGTACTCTGCCACTGCATCCCCCTCATGTTCCCAGCCACCGCGTCCATGTACCCTGCCACTGCGTCCCCCTCGTGTACCCTGCTACTGTGTCCGTGTACTCTGCCACTGCGTCCCCCTCGTGTACCCTGCCACTGCGTCCCCCTCGTGTACCCTGCCACTGCGCCCCCCTCGTGTACCCTGCCACTGCGTCCCCCTCATGTACCCTGTCACTGCGTCCCCCCGTGTACCCTGCCACTGCGTCCCCCTCACGTACTCTGCCACTGCATCCCCCTCATGTTCCCTGCTACTGCGTCCGTGTACCCTGCCACTGCGTCCCCCTCATGTTCCCTGCCACTGCGTCCCCCTAACGTACTCTGCCACTGCATCTCCCTCATGTTCCCAGCCACCGCGTCCATGTAACCTGCCACTGCGTCCCCCTCGTGTACCCTGCTACTGCGTCCGTGTACTCTGCCACTGCGTCCCCCTCATGTACCCTGTCACTGCGTCCCCCCCGTGTACCCTGCCACTGCGTCCCCCTCACGTACTCTGCCACTGCATCCCCCTCATGTTCCCTGCTACTGCGTCCGTGTACCCTGCCACTGCGTCCCCCTCATGTTCCCTGCCACTGCGTCCCCCTCACATACTCTGCCACTGCATATCCCTCATGTTCTCTGCCACCGCGTCCATGTACCCTGCCACTGCGTCCCCCTCGTGTACCCTGCTACTGCGTCCGTGTACTCTGCCACTGCGTTCCCCTCGTGTACCCTGCCACTGCGTCCCCCTCGTGTACCCTGCCACTGCGCCCCCCTCGTGTACCCTGCCACTGCGTCCCCCTCATGTACCCTGTCACTGCGTCCCCCCGTGTACCCTGCCACTGCGTCCCCCTCACGTACTCTGCCACTGCATCCCCCTCATGTTCCCTGCTACTGCGTCCGTGTACCCTGCCACTGCGTCCCCCTCATGTTCCCTGCCACTGCGTCCCCCTCACGTACTCTGCCACTGCATCTCCCTCATGTTCCCAGCCACCGCGTCCATGTAACCTGCCACTGCGTCCCCCTCGTGTACCCTGCTACTGCGTCCGTGTACTCTGCCACTGCGTCCCCCTCATGTACCCTGTCACTGCGCCCCCCCCTTGTACCCTGCCACTGCGTCCCCCTCACGTACTCTGCCACTGCATCCCCCTCATGTTCCCTGCTACTGCGTCCGTGTACCCTGCCACTGCGTCCCCCTCATGTTCCCTGCCACTGCGTCCCCCTCACATACTCTGCCACTGCATCTCCCTCATGTTCTCTGCCACCGCGTCCATGTACCCTGCCACTGCGTCCCCCTCGTGTACCCTGCTACTGCGTCCGTGTACCCTGCCACTGCGTCCCCCTTGTGTACCCTGCCACTGCGTCCCCCTCGTGTACCCTGCCACTGCACCCCCCTCGTGTACCCTGCCACTGCGTCCCCCTCGTGTACCCTGCCACTGCGTCCCCCTCGTGTACCCTGCCACTGCGTCCCCCTCGTGTACCCTGCCACTGACGTCATATTTAATGCGAACGATTTGCAAACGAGCAACGATAAATATAGATCCAGGTCTTATTAAGCGATCAACGATTTCTCGTTCGGTCGTTAATCGTTAACTGCTATTCAACCGAATGACTTAACAATAATCTGAATGATAATTGTCCCGTGGAATAGGGCCCTTACTGTGTCCCCCAGGGGGGCTTCCAGTAAGTGTGTGTAAAAAAAATTAAAAAATAAAATTCCATTCCCTAATAAAAGTTTGAATCACCCCCATTTCCCCATTTTATAAATAAAAATAAATAAATAAACATGTTTGGTATCTCCGCATGCGCAATTGCCCAAACTATTAATTTATTTCATTCCCGATCTCTCACGATAAATGGCGTAAGCGCTAAAAAAATACAAAGTGCAAAATTGTGCATTTTTGGTAGCATCAAATCCAGAAAAATTGCGATCAAAAAGTCGCATATATGAAATCAAGGTACTGATAGAAAACACAGATCATGGCGCAAAAAATGACACCTCACACAGCTCCATAGACCAAAGGATAAAAGCATTATAAGCATGGGAATGGAGCGATTTTAAAGGAACATTCATTTTTTTAAAAAGGTTTTAATTTTTTAAAAGCCATCAAATAAAATAAAAGTTACACAAGTTGCATATCGTTGTAATCAAACCAACTTGAGGAACATGCATAACAAGTCAGTTTTACCCTAGGGCAAACGGCGTAAATACAAATACTCCCCAAATGGTTTTTTTTTCTGATTTCATCACACATTTAATTCTTTTCTGGTTTCGCAGTGTACTTTATGCAAAAATTAAGCCTGCCATTGCAAAGTAATATTAGTGGCGCAAAAAATAAGGGCTCATGTGTGTCTGTAGGGGAAAAAATGCAAGCGCTATGGCCTTTGAATACAAGGAGGAAAAAACGAAAACGCAACACCGAAAATGTGTCCGGTCCTGAAGGGGTTAATTCAAGGATGCAATGACACATACAGGATCTGCTACAGATTGATGCAATCACACATCTAGGACCTGCTACAGATTGATGCAATCACACATCCAGGATCTGCTTCAGATTGATGCAATCGCACATCCGGGATCTGCTGCAGATTGATTCAATCACACATCCAGGATCTGCTGCAGGTTGATGCAATCACATATCCAGGATCTGCTTCAGATTGATGCCATCACACATCCAGGACCTGCTACTGATTGATGCAATCACACATCCAGGATCTGCTTCAGATTGATGCAGTCACACATCCAGGATCTGCTGCAGGTTGATGCAATCACACATCCAGGATCTGCTTCAGATTGATGCAGTCACACATCCAGGATCTGCTGCAGGTTGATGCAATCACACATCCAGGATCTGCTTTAGATTGATGCAATCACACATCCAGGATCTGCTTCAGATTGATGCAATCACACATCCAGGATCTGCTGCAGATTGATGCAATCACACATCCAGGATCTGCTGCAGGTTGATGCAATCACACATCCAGGATCTGCTGCAGATTGATGCAATCACACATCCAGGATCTGCTGCAGGTTGATGCAATCACACTTCCAGGATCTACTGCAGGTTGATGCATAAATGCAAATCTGCAGCTGATCCTGTATGTGTGAATATATCTTCAGGTCCCATTCACACATCAGTAACCCTGATTGTAATTGTGGACCCGCAACTGTAGACAGGATTACAAATGTGTTTCAGTAATTGACCGTTATTTGCGGGGACCCACTGTCAGATAGGTGACACGGACGCACAATGGCTTCATCAGGGTTTTTTTTGTGGCTCATGTCCCCAAAACGGATCTGCAAGAACTACAGTGTATGGGGCCAAATGAACTGCATGTGTGATATGATGTGTAACAGCAGCCATAATGTCACATAATCCATCTGACTATAACAATTTTAAAGGGGTAGTGCGGCGGTAAAGAATTATTGACAGAATAACACACATTACAAAGTTATACAACTTTGTAATGTATGTTATGTCTGTGAATGGCCCCCTTCCCCGTGTCCCACCACCCCCACCCGTGTACCCGGAAGTGTGGTGCGCTATACATACCTGTCACGTGCCGACTCGTCTCCGGGTGGGGGTGGTGGGACACGGGGAAGGGGGCCATTCACAGACATAACATACATTACAAAGTTGTATAACTTTGTAATGTGTGTTATTCTGTCAATAATTCTTTACCACCGCACTACCCCTTTAAGGATCCAACTTGCACCTTATGATGAAATAATGTGCAAGTATGGGTCTATTATACAGTAAAAAACTGACACTTTCTAGAGCAACACATAGAAGGTTTATTAATGCCAATCTAACTTTTAGGTCAAAAAGAGAGACATGTAAGGGGACAGAGGGACTTGGGTCAAAAGTAGGGACTTTCCCTCCAAAAGAGGGACACTTGGGAGGTATGCAAACCTTTTATTCAGGACAATTCAGAACACATGCAAGTTCAGCTGACTGATGTGTGCAAATGTCTAGGAGAGAAACAACAGTCTGAATAAAAGCTACAAATTAGAACAAAAATACAGAAATGTGGGATTATTTTGAAGGATAGAATATTTGGATATTTTGACAACGTATCGTTTGCAGGTATATAATGATTCTATTTTTAGGAGTACTTCCCTGGGTCTACGTGTGGAACATGTATTATTGTCATTTTAAAACAGTGAAATTCTGTAGACTGATTTGTCTAATGAAAATTATATCAAAGAAACTCCAGAATGACTTACTTTTAAGCGAATGTCCTATGAGGTACATCACTTTTACATTACCTGGTTGGCACTGGTGCGGGGATCACAGTAACTTTTTTTTCAAAACGTCACCCGATTCCAGTGCTTTGTGCTGTTCTCTTCCAGGCTCTATGCACTGGAGACGGACTCTGCGCTCCCCAGTTTAACAATATTAGATCTAATACTAGTATACAGGGCTTTGGCTTAAGGGAGTCATAGAATGGGGTTATACCATACGCGGACGACCTACTCTTATTTGTTAGCGACCCAGCCTGAACATTGCTGCATATCCTGGAAACATTCCAGCAATACGGTCAAATGTCTGGTTTTGAAATTAATCGGTCTAAATCTCTTTTGATGGATTTACAGGGACCTCAGCGACAGGATACTAATAACTTTGGACTTCAACTGGCAGACGGTAGTTTGGAATACTTAGGGGTCATCATACCTAGAGAGATTAATAAATATTATGAATATAATTTAACCCCTAGGTGACCAAGGACGTACTGGTACACCATTGGTTTCTGTCCCCAGATGACCCTGAGCGTACCGGTATGTCCTGCGCTATGAAACTCGCTCCTCTCCGAAACGCGCTTCATAGGAGGTGGGGGCCGGCTGTGGTGAGCAGCCCGGCCCTCACCATTAATGACAGGCTGCAGCGATCGCGCTGCAGCGTGTCATTAACCCCTTAAATGACTGCAGCGTTTAAGTCCCCTGTCACTTACCGATCGGACTGCTGTATATCGGACTGCCGGAGGTCTCTTACCTTCCTCCGTGTGGTCCGATCAGCTTTCTGCTCATTGAGTCTGCCACAGACAGGCTCAATGAGCAGAACGCCTATTACACTGATCAATGCTATGCCTATGGCATAGCATTGTACAGTGTCTGCAATCTATTGATTGCAGATAAAAGTCCCCCAGGAAGACTTATAATGTTTTAAAAAAAATGTAATTTTTCTTTTATAAGTACCCCAAAGCCACTTCCCCAATAAAAGTTAAAATCACCCCCCTTTCCCTTTATAGCAATAAAACATATAAAAATAAACATATTATATACCGTAGCGTGCGTAATTGTTATCTATTATCTATTAAAAATCTATTAAAATATAACAATCGTCAGCGCGAAGGACGTAAACGAAAAGAGGGAAAAAAGCTCTAGGATTACCGTTTTTTTTTACATTATATATAAAAAAAAATGTGTTAAAAAGTGATCAAAATGTCCGAGCTACACAAATATGGTATTAATAAAAGAGATCATGGCGCAAAAAAATTGCACCCCATACAGCCCCGTAGGTGAAAAACTAAGCGTCACAATAGGCCATTTTATTAATTAATTTAATTAGCTAACCATATAGTGCATTAGGTAGACACAGGAACCCAACAAAAGTTATCATATTGCATTTTTACGATTTCACAAATTTATATCTTCATAAATAATATTTTTGGGGTTCCAGCATACATGTTATGGTAGAATGAAAGACGCAATTACAAAGTACACCTGTTCCTGAAAAAAACAAGCCCCCACATGGCCCTGTAGATAGAAAACTGAAAGTGCTAGAGCTCTTAGAAGGGGAGGAGGAAAAAAACACAAAAATGAAAATTTGCACGGTCCACTGGGTCATTTTGGGCTTGGTGCTCAAAGGGTTAAAGCCACTATTAGCTAAAATAAATAAGAAGTGTGGTCCAGGCTCCCCCTAACAATGGCTGATAGAGCAGCCTTGATCAAAATGGTTGTACAACCTCAGATTCTGTTTTTTCATACGGCCAGCCACGACTTGGATCACGGACGTTTTTTTTTTCCACTCATTGGAGAGAGTACTAAATAACTTGCTGTGGGGAAGGAAAAGACCCCGGACACAATATGCTACATTTAGCATGCCCAAGCAGAAGGGGGGACTGGGTCTTCCTGATTTCAGGTTGCATTTTTATGCTATTTATTTATATCAGATATCCAGGAATGTGTACTCACCATTAGGGAAATTCTTATTAGAAGACTTTCCAGATAGCTCGGAGTCTTTCCTTGTATATATGGATGCACATAGGTCACAGTTTAGAATCAGCAACACTTTTTCAAAGCAAAAAGTTTGGGATACAATATGGATTTACACTTATAAAATGTTGAGGGTTACCT
Source organism: Dendropsophus ebraccatus (assembly GCF_027789765.1). Taxonomy (NCBI): domain Eukaryota; kingdom Metazoa; phylum Chordata; class Amphibia; order Anura; family Hylidae; genus Dendropsophus; species Dendropsophus ebraccatus. The sequence continues at coordinate 62,556,221 of NC_091461.1, forward strand.
CTAGTACGATATTCCCATTGGTATGGGATAATCATCATTTTTTGGTTTTTCAGAAGTTAGGATATTCTAAAGTATGGAAAAGGAAAGGTGTTAGGAAAACTTCACAGTTATTTGAAGATGGTACGATTAGACCATTTACAGACTTAGAAGAATTTTCACTTTCTAATAGCTATAAGTTTTATTACTTACAGTTAGCACACGCTGCTGCCACAACAGACCGAGAGAGCCTCCGGGTATGTGACTGCGATCTCTTTCATATTTTAAGTGATGTGAATGAATATAGGAAAGGGGAGATGAGAAACATATACAAGACACTGAGATATTAAAGATCATAGTGTATTGAGGGTTAAGAAACTTTCCTGGGAAAAGGAGATTGGTCCTATCTCTGAGGAAGAATGGGAGAACATCTTGGCCAGTGGGGGGAGAGCATCAATTAATAGGAATCATCCATTGGTACATTTAAAGATTATCAATAGGCTACACTACCCCCCAACTATTATATGGAAAATGGGCAGGGCATTGGATGACGCTTGCCAAAGGTGTGGTCAATTAAGTGCAAACTATATATACATGCTTTGGTGTTGCGGGAAAATACTCTCTTTTTGGGAGGAAATAGTGGCATATATAAGATCTGATATTAATCTGACTATTCCATTTAATGCACTATATACTATTTTGGGCTGTACAATACAAGTCAAAATAGGGATACTTCTTCTCTTTAGACTCTTGTTCATAGCCAGACTGGTGATCTTGCTAAATTGAATCTCTTCCTCTTCTCCAACAAAGGAACATTGGGTGCAAGTGGTAGAGAAGATAAAAAATTATGAAAAGATCTATTATCAGAACAGAAAGAAGGGTCTTAGGTTGTATAAAGCAATGTGGGAGCTTTGGCCCACTGGATGAGAGTATTGGAGAAGTTGGTGGAGAGTTGAAGATATAACATATATTGGTATATAAGGATTATGGTGCACTTCTTTTCATTTTTTAAATGTATTTATTTATTTACTTATTTTAAAATTTTTTATTGTCCTCTCTCTTGGGGTGGGGGGCGAGGGGTGTGTGTTGGGGTGGGTTATGGTAGGATGGGGGTTAGTTCTATTGTGGATTATGTGGAAATGTATTAATTTTTTACTCCTGAAACATTATTTGTGATGGAAAATGTAAATAATAATAAAATAAAACAAACAATTTCTGCTTCCCTCTCTGACGCGCCTTCATGATGGCACAACAGGTCACACCTGCACCATTTCTATCTCCCTCCCTCCCTGCCAATGTTCACATCTACAATAAATTGAACAGATTTTGCAAGCATCAGTGAGTGTTGGCTTCTGTTTTTCTTCATTTGATTAATTTAGATTTTTTTAAACTCAGATAATAAAAGTTATGTTTTTGTTGTCCCTTTTGCAGTGATATTTGACTTGTTGGGCTGACTATACATATGAGTGGCAGTGATATTTGTTTTCTGTGTATAATTGAAAGTTATAACATTGGCCTCTAGGTGTCACTGTTTCTGCTCCTTAGCCTGTTGTCAATACATGTTTGTCTGTGAAACTGCAAGGTTCAGACAAAATACAGGAAGGGTGAGTGAAGGCCCTATTACACAAGATGAAGATACTGTACGAATTAACGTTATATCCTTCAAATGTAACCTATGATTGTTTTGTGTAAATGCAGGCAACGATCGAACAACCAGCGAGAAATCATTCTCTTATAGTTTGCTAGAATTCCGCATTCGTTCACTAATTATTTAATGTAATTCCACATCGTTCCTTAATTTGCATGGATCGGGGGGGGGGGGGGGGGGGGTAATTGATTTCAGGTACTAACTTACCTCTACCCGTCCCTGCAGTGGGCGGCGGGACTGGCCACGGGACCCCCGCTGGGCTCCTGAATCTCCTGAGCTGACATATCACAACCCGGCTGATGGACTAGCCACTCAGCCAGTCTTTCTCTATAGTGAAACACCGCTTTAGTCACTGATTGGCTGAGTGGTCAGTCCATCAGCCCTTTCCCCCCGTCATGACATCATCACCACTCGGGGCAAAATGCCTTGTTGTTACAATGGCCGTGATTTCTGCGGTACCTACGTAGTGCTGCAGGCTGAGGGAATCCCAGACAGATGTATACTCATAGGGGGAGATTTATCAAAGGGTGAAAAATTTAGACTGGTGCAAACTGCCCACAGCAACCAATCACAGCTCAGCTTTAGGCAGTGATGAAAGAAAAGCTGAGCGGTGATTGGTTGCTATGGGCAGTTTGCACCAGTCTAAATTTGACACCCTTTGATAAATCTTCCCCATAGTATACACTCCGGCCAGGATCCCTAGCAGCGTCGTAGAAAACTGACATGTCAGTTTTCTGCGGCCGCTATTCAGTGAATACATCTTTGACCCTGTCAGTTTGCACAATGGAGCATGCGGCTCCATTGTGTGCTGTGGGGAGTTCTGTGCATCAGAACTCAGCGGCGCTAAAGATAATCCGGCCGGTACTGCAGTACCGGACGGGATGATCTTTTCTGAGATCGTCCGCTACGTAAGCCGGCCGAGTCACGAAACGGCCGGTCTCATACTACATGGGACCATAGCCCAAAGATGTATAGGCACCTTAAGGGTATGTTTTTTGTATTTTTTTTGCCTTATTTTTGAACGGCCGTCATTTTAAGGTAAAAGTAAAGCTGTATTTTCATCATTTCGGGTGTGAATAATGATCAGGTTCTTTATTTATGGCCATATTTTTTTACGCCAAAATTATGGCCGTCAAAAAATATAGCAAAAAAACAAAAAAAGACGTTGAGTGAACATGTCCAAAAACTGAACATTGTTTTGGCCATCACTGAAAACTATGTGTGGCACAAACGTAGCACTTTCTACCACCTAAAGAACATTATTCCTACAATGAAGCATGGTGGCAGCATCACTCAGTTAGGCTATGTTCACACAATGTTAAAAATAGAAAAAAGGCAGCCGATTTTCATATTTAAAATAACGTCTGTTTTTGCCGCAATTTAACTGACTGCAATGGCAATGCATTGAAGTCAAAGGGAAGACGGACGTCCAATGCACACAATGTATTGAATAACGAACGTTTTACACATGGACGTCAAAATAATAGTTTTTTATTAGTTGTTCACACTTAGTTTCTCTTTTTCCACCGTTCTTTCTCCATTTTTACTATTAAATTCAATTCAATACACTTCAATACAAATTCAATACTGCCAAAGACTGGGAGACTGGGACAGAGATTCACTTTCCAGCAGGACAATCACCCTAAACATTTGGCTGCTACTCTTTAGCTTTAAAGGGGTTGCCCAATATATATATATATATATATATATATATCTATATCTATCTAGGAGTGGCTTAGAAATAGAAAAGAAAATCCAATGTGGCATGTTAGCCAAAAAAGGGTGTTTAATTGTAGGGGACAGTGTCACAGAGGCGGGTCTGTCAGACTCTGTGCCCATGCTCTGAGACGAGCCCTCCATCATCTTACCGCCCCCACTTTCTCTGAGGATGATTGACATGGCATCTCTTCCTGAGTAAGTTATAAACTTCCTCTCCTTCCCCAGCTGACACTGACAGGCCAAATGCTGTTGAATGCTGAAGTCCACTGAAAACTGACAGCACTGATAGATACAGATATGTGCTGTCCAGTGGCGTAGCCACCGTGGTCACAGCGGTCGCGGCTGCGACCTGGCCCGGCGTCGAGGGGGGCCGGCACCCCACAAATTGTCCCCTGCCTCCGCCCTCCGCCGCCGATTCCCGTCGCATTGATCACTCTTGTGACCGCAAGCAGTGTTTGCTTGCGGTCACAAGAGTCAGTGTCGGACGGGATTCGCGTCGCTCCCTGACCCGGAAGTAACAGCCCCAGAGCACACAGCTCCCTGGTGCGTGTGCTGCCCGGGAATTCCGGGGACACCACCAGGAAGCTGAGCATCACCGGGGGCCCGTCCGACACCACAGAAGAATAGATGAGAAGGGAACTGCGACGGGGGAGCGAGGTGTTAGGTGAGTTGTTCGCCCCCCCTCCTTTGTTTCTATCTACTTTACAGGGGCAAATATAAGAGGACAACACAGTGGGGGCATCTACAAGGGGGGGAATGTATAAGAGGACAACACGGGGGGCATGTATAAGGGGGCATCTACATGGGGGGCAGTATAAGGGGGACATCACAGAGGGGCCATCTTTAAGGGGGGCATCAATATGGGGGACAACATAAGGGGGCAACACAGAGGGGTCATCTATAAGGGGGGCAACACAAAGGAGCCATCTATAAGGGTGACAACACAGAGGGGCCATCTATAAGAGGGGACAACACAGGGGGGGCCATCTACAAGGGGGGCAACACAGGGGGCCATCTATAAGGGAGGCAACATAAGTGGACCATCTACAAGGGGGACAACACAGGGGAACATCTATAAGGGAGGGGGCAACAGAAGGGGGGCATCTATAAGGGGTAGCAACATAAGGGGGCCATCTATAAGGGGAGGCAACGTAATGGGGGCATCTATAAGGGAGGCCATCTATAAGGGGGACAACACAGGAGGCATCTGTAAGGGGGACTACACAGAGGAGCCATCTATAAGGGGGAATACACAGAGGAGCCATCTATAAGGGGGCATACACAGAGGAGCCATCTATAAAAGGGAATACACAGAAATGGGCCATCTGAAAGGGGGACTGCACAGAGGAGACCGTGTACTATAGGGGATACACAGAGGGGACCATCTATAAGGGGGTCATTAAAGGGGCCATCTAAAAGGGGGGACTACACGGGGTGGCATCTATTATAGGGGGACTACACAGAGAGGGGCTCTCAAGGAGATGCACATGGGGCCATCTATATGGAAGACTGAGCAAGGGACCATCTACACAGAGGGGGCATATACTATCATGGGGATCACATAGAGTCAGCCTACCCACTGAATGAGGGTGTAAAGGAGCCAATACAGATGTGCCAGATGAGGATGGTGCCAAAGTGAGGAGCCTAGTATGTTTGTGTGGCAGATTCTTGGAGAAGTTCTCATAACGGCCCAGGACAGATAGAGAAGAAAATGAAAAGGGAAGAACTCCGATCAGAGAAGACGTCCCCTGTTAGTAACCTGATATAACTGCACTGGAATTTATATGGAGTATAGAACCTGTGTAGAGCTGGGGCGACTTCTATATGACTGGATGAGGTGATAGTGATCTGTGTACAGTGGATGTTATTCAGTAGCAGTGGTGGTGTTAGTATGTGGCGGTGTTAGTCAGTATGTGGTGGTATTAGTCAGTATGTGTTGGTGTTAGTCAGTATGTGGCAGTGTTAGTCAGTATGTGGTGGTATTATTTGTTACTTGTAATCTGGTACTGTGTTTTATTGGATTTAGTATACAGGATTTGGTCAGTAACAATTTGGTGGTGATGGTTGTGGTGGTAATAATTTCCCCTTGTACACTGGTATTATTGGTAATATTGGTCTCAGTATACAAGATTTGGTCAGTAACACTATGGCGGTAATAGGTATGGTGACAATATCTCTTATATACTGGTAATATTGGTAGTATCGGTATATATCTATGTATCTATCTATTTATCACATTGCTTGGTCGAGGAAGGGGGGGGGCAAGTTGAACTCTTGCCCCAGGGCCCAAGGGACATTAGCTACGCCCCTGGTGCTGTCAGTTTTATGGATAAGCACAACTTGAGCATGCTCTAGTCCAATTGTTTGGCATTTAAATACCGTTGGCTGAAGAAGTTGGATGCAGCCCTAGGAAGTCCAGGAAACATGGGCTCCCTAGGGATCCATGTTTTCCCGACACCTGAGGGCCACACCCATTTTCTTCAGCCACCGGTATTCAAATGCAGAGTGATCATCTCTAGTCAGTTTCCCTTTAAGGGTGAGTTCACACTACCGTATCAGCAGTGGATTCCACGATGCAAATTCGCAGTGAAATCTGCTGCAGATTTGCTGCTGTCATTTTCAATCAGATGACATACCTGCAGTCCCGCGATCCCGCTCAGTTAATCAGTGCATGGCCCCGCCACAGTCACTGATTTGATGGCCAGGACCTTCAGGAGTCGGGAGCCTCAGATGCAGCTAGACCGTGGAGCAGGTACAGTATGGTCCGGGCAGTGGGGGGTTAAGGGGGCTGGCATTTACATATGTTATCTCATTGAAAATGACAAGGATCGTATCCACAGCGGATTTCACTGCAAACTCGCATAGCTAATCAGAAACTGATCAGTAGGGAGCCAACACCCATCACTTACCAATCAGCTGTTCGGCGCTGCAATAGACTATCCTGTGAAAAAACTCATCAGTAAATTTTCCCCAGAATATCCCTTTAACTTAAGGAAGCGGGAGCAGTTTTACTTGAAGAATGAACAAAAGTCCCAGTATCTGGATATGCTAAGACAAACATACCCCAAGAGTAACTGCAGGAAAAAGTGTCTCCAGAAAGTATTGACATGCAATGACTGGACTGATGTAAAGCCTTCTTTGATTGAATGTGTGCCAATATGGTACTGTATAACTCTTAGCACCACCTATAGCACGCTACAACTGACAGGGATATGCACGTGTCCATTTTTCATTGGCAGTGGGTAAGATTCTGTTCTTGTAATGTTATTCAGTCAGCAAGGGTCAGCACCTTCTCTGACTGTGCTAACTGCAATGTTCTCAATTCTTGCATTGCTTCTGCATTAAACTTGATTTCCATCACTTATAATAACTTATAAATGTGCTTGCCAAGCTATTTTAACTTCATGTTCTTATTCCCATTTTCGCCCAGTGAAAAGATACTATACAGGGTTATCCCTATCTCCTATTTTTGGAGGCACAATATATAGCAGGGCATGCTCTTAGATTGACCTTGCACTGTGAATGTTCAGCCCAGCATCATACAGTGAAGGGACAGTCTTGATTTCATGGTGGTGTTTTCATTTTCTCCACTCTTCTACCAAGTCATAGTAAGAAGGAGGTTAATGTTGCAAAAACAGAGGCTCATTAACTCCTCCATTGTTTTCTCTGCGTCTTTTACAATATTTATAGATCTTCATTTTCTTCTGCATCTTTCTTTTAAGTTGTTGTTTTCAAATAATGAGAGAAGGCTTCCCTCCTCCCGAGCCCTTCCTTGTCCAAGAGCTACAATTAGCTTCTCATTAATAGAATCTTCAATTTTTAATGTCTTTCTCTGGACAATGTGAAACTGAGGAGAGGTCATAACAGAACTGAAGGTGGGACGAGGAGCACAAAATTCTTTCCATTGTGTGGAGCAGGTAGATTTCTGAGGCATGATACCTTAATCCAGGTATACCAGCTGTGCATGGACTTTGGTATTAATGAGCCTTCTACTACATGTCCAATTTGGTCTCTCGCGTCCAATAGGCTATACATAGAATTCTTTCATGTAAGTGTACAGCTTAAATAAAGTAAATGTGAATTCATTGGAGGATATGAACATGATCTTATATTTTTCACTTTTTTTGCTTGTAGAATATAAATGGTTTTGAGAGATGATGCTGATTATACCAAATATATACCAAACAAGACAGAAAGACAAAGAATGGCGCACCCGCAATATAATAATGAATAAATTCGATATCTTTATTTTCAAAACACATAAACAAAACAGCAAATGAACATACACTTAAAAACACCTAAAAAACCCAATCCGGGTAAACCATCACAGGGAGTACTCGTAATAATATACGTGTCCCTCCAACCGCAGCCCCAATAACAATAAATATCAGGCCCTATATCCTATCTAAACAAATAAGTCAGAACCCTGACTGTTCAAAATACACATATCCTAAAGTGCACGTGCTCACAAAAATAGCATGAACTAATAAATAAATGAATAAACGACCATGTATGAAATATAAATACTGAAAATCCTTATAATCCCCCCCCCCAAAAAAATGACCAAGTGCAAAACTTATCCTATCATATCAGAGAGTCAGGGTCGAAACCATAACAGAATGATCGCATGTCACCCAGGGCACTGAGATGGGGCTCCGGTCTGTAACCCTACGCGTATCGTCACCTCACGTGACTTCGTCAGGGGTAGCCCTGATTGGTAGGGGCTTATTCCCCACAGATCCTAAAAGCAAAAGGAAATTGCAATCGGCAGTGATTAGAATTCCCACAGAGAATGAAAAAAGGGCTGGTGGTGCATGTGCCATGCATTTCAATCATTCTGGGTTCGATTTCCCTTCGTTGCTAAGATTGGGGTGGGCAGTAGGTGTAGATTCAGATAAAACTGTATAGAGGAGTAATTTGTAGTCATTACAAAAGGGGTGTGAGACCCCACCTACCTTTTCACTAAGCCCTTCCCCCTTGTAAAACATTGGCACTATTAGAACAAACCTCCCAAATGTTGCAATTTTTTGCAAAAATAATATTTTTTGAAAAATGTTAGACTTTTTGTTAGGCATGAATGAATTATACATTGCCCCGTATTATTTTTAGCCATAACAGAGAAAAGGGGGCAAATCTTTCCATTAGAGTTGTTCTCTATGTTGGTTCAACTCCTAGTTTTTGGAGACATTGCTGACTGAATATGGACCAAAATACTGTGTTAATCCAGCCTAAGGCTATGTTCACACAACGTATACATTAAATAAACAACGGCCGTAATTGCAGTTTTGCAACCACAGCCGTTATTTAATGAAATTGCAGATTACATTGATTGTAATGGAATCCAAGCTGGAGTATATATATTCTGTATACACTCCGTCCAGGATTCCTTGCGGCTGCAGAAAAAACTGACATGTCCACGGCCGGGTCACAGAATGGCCAGTGTCATACTGTGTGAACCTGGCCTAAGACCATAAAAAGCCCTAAATTGCTGAATAAATGTATTTTGGTATTATTTTAGGCTAAGGCTATATTCACACACAGTAAAATAAAAGCAGATTTCGACAGTAAAATAGGTAGAAAATTCGTCCGTATTTTGAAACTAATAATTTTTTTTTAGATTAAAGGGGTACTCCAGAGACTTAAAAAAAGTTATTTTTTTCTAATACATTGCTATCATACAGTTACATTACTCTGTAAAATAACTTAATAAAAATAAATGTATACATTTTTTCTGTATTACCCAACTTTTTTACCCAACTGGCAGCAGTAAGGGGTGACACAGGCTTGTTGCACAGTGCTATACAGAGGAGGGTCCTGTTTCCCCTGTACACCATATATTCTTATAAGATTATTCAATACACAGGGAACTGAACCCTGCTCTGTATAATGCTGGGTGACAGGGCTTGATCAGAGTAGGGGTCTTGGAACTGTAGGGCTTAGACAGCCCTGCAGTTCCCCACACAAATGTTGGTGGCAGCAGAGGGGCCTGTGACAACCCTTATTGCTGCCACAGAAAAAAAATTATGCATTTATCTTAAGTTATCCACCCAGTAAAGCCATCCAATTTCACATTGATTTCAATGGAGTGCATTTTTATATTAAGAATGCAATTATATTTTTACCTCAAAATTATGGACATATTTTAACTTTATTTTACAGTTGGGGGCTGGGTTCACACTATGTATATTTGAGGCTGTATTTGGTCCTCATAGCAACCAAAACCAGGAGTGGATTGAAAACACAGAAAGGATCTGTTCACACAATGTTGAAATTGAGTGGATGGCCGCCATATAACAGTAAATAACGGCCATTATTTCAATACCACAGCCGTTGTTTTAAAATAACAGCAAATATTTGCCATTAAATGATGGCCATCCACTCAATTACAACATTATGTGAACAGAGCCTTTCTGTGTTTTCAATCCACTCCTGGTTTTGGTTGCTATACAGCCTCACAAATACAGCCTCAAATATACATAGTGTGAACCCAGCCTTATAAAAGCATAATCTCAAAAATACAGCTGCTTTTTTACTGTAGTATTTTGCTTTTATTGCACTGTGTGTGAACATAGCCACAAACAAGACTGTTTGATAAATCTCCCCCACCATTTTCACTCATCCCATCCAGTGTATCTGTCAGGAGCTGGCCATCACGCCCGGCTCCCGGCACTGCCAGAATGTGTGGCCGCCCCCTGGTAACCCAGACGGCATCCCTGCTAACCAGCCCGGCCAGTTGCAGGGAGTGCGCCGACTGCATTCCTGACGACCTTGCGTCCTTTGATCTTGCCATGGCTGGGGCTTCACCGCCCCAGGCCAAACGGCACAGATGCCCATTATTGTAATCAGCTTTGTATGTGTTGTTGGAGCTGGAGTCTCAGCCCCAGTTACGCTCTGGGGCTGGGACTACAGCCCCTATAAGTATACTCCCCTATGCGTCCTTCCTTGTCTGCGATTTTGTACTGCAACGACCGACTGATACCATCCCTGTAGCTGATGTTGATTTATTCTGTTTGTTCGTTTTGTGTTCTCACCTGCTCAGGCTAGGGACTGTCTCCCAGTTATCCACTGCCACTTAGGAGGGTGTCAGTGCTAGGGCCTCACCTGTCTTGTGTCCTTCAGTCCTATACCTGACAGTATCACAATCCATTACTCAAGGATCTTGGGTTTTAGGCTCTCCTTAAAATGTGATTTCATTAGTTACACAAAATTTATGTTTAGCATTTGTGTTTTCTCTGTGAGAAGTCCTCGTGTCCTGTGGGGGGTTGAGAAATAAACTCAGAAACACTGTCCTACACTACAGATTTTTTCTGGAAAAGTGGAGAATTTTTTTTTTATATTTAATACTTTGGAAATGAAGACGCCTTTAAATATGAAGACACTTTTATAATAATACTAATAAACACAACTTATTGTAAACATCTCCCTCCGTAGCATTATATATTCATATACTCTATATTACACATCATCTTCGCTCTCTTATTGTATATGAAATATCTTTACAATGCAGATCCTTGTTTCTCTTCCTGGACCTACATAACACTGGAATGCTGCAGATATCTTCATTATATGTGAAATGTACAACGTCCTGGTTTAGATTCTGAATATGTGTACATGTTTAGGACACCTAGTGTAGGCTTCGTACGCTATATGTATGCTTACATTCCCATCTTTGATATAAACAGGATGCATGGATCCTCCACAGATACGTGCAAATAAGTGCTGAGGATGTTGGAAATTACACCGGCGTCTTCTCTCAAGAACATGTTTGTCTCTTGTGCTTTGGAGACTGGAATTATTGTTCTTTCTATTTACATATTCACTTGTGTTTTTTCCCTTCCTCTGCTCTATCACATTCTCCCTCCCCCATATAGTACTCTCAAAGCTATTAATCATTTTGACAGGTTCAGATATGGCCTTTATTTTCTTGAGGCAACCAAGAAATGTCTACCAGCACCTTTCTGACATCTTCGTGTTCTTTCACCAATCACCCTGCCTTCTACCAAAGTGACACTGTATTGAAGAGGGAGCTGGTATCATTGGCTGCCAGCACACAAGCAGCACAATGGCATCCTGTCCTTCTATCTACCATCCACTTCTTTATAGTTTTAAATTTATGTTTCCACTTAATCTTTAACCCATAATTCCTAAATTCTCATTTTGTAGAGGTATGAGTAAAAGCAAATACAATTTTAAGAACCTGTCCCTTTGCACCTGGAGAGCGCTTTACAAGATTATGCTTTGCTTTAGAATATATATATATATATATATATATATATATATATATATATATATATATATATATATATAAATACAGATATATATATATATATATATATATATATATATATATATAGTGTGTGTGTGTGTGTGGCAAGCTTTAGCATCTGATCCAACACAGTTTATATAAGGGGCAGTAACGGCTTCATGGGGTTATCTTTTTCTTTTAAATCAACTGGTTTCAGAAAGTTGTATAGATTTGTAATTTATTTCTATTTAAAAATCTCAAGTCTTCCAGTATTTATCAGCTGCTAGATGTACTGTAGGAAATGTTTTATTTTCAGTCTGACACAGTGCTCTCTGCTGACATCCGTGTCCATGTCGGGAACTGTCCAGAGCAGGAAAGGTTTTCTATGGACAGGTTCTGTCTCGGCTGGATATCCCCTTTAATAGTTTATGAAGGAGCAGGAGGAGGAATGCAAAGGGTGCTACATGTGCTAAAAGCATACTATAATACGCTGCTTTATTTTTTGAAGAGATGTCCCTTCAAGTCAAGTCTCGCTCAGTCAAGGAGCCTTAGAACATTGACTGGGGATTTTATGCCAAGCTAAACAATCTCTCCAAAAGGAAAGATTTCCTATCTGCAGACAGCTGTTTCAGGGGTTTTGCCCCTCATCAGTGCAAGCTGGCTAGTGAGAGGTCTATCGACGTGGGTCAAAGGGGTAGTGACTCTTCTGAAGGAGAGCTCGTCATAAAGACTTGTGGAGACATACAGACCATTGCTGCTCCACTGAGAATTCTGGAAAAAAAGGATATGCAAAATAGCTCTCACACCTCTTGAGCAAAGAGATGTCCCTTCAAGTCAAGTATCACTCAGTCAAGGAGCCTTAGAACATTGATTGGTGATCTTTTTTTGAAAGCAGACAAACATTTTAAGGACATACATGACTAAAGCTGGTCATACACATTGGACATTGATTGGCACAGCGTGGCCATTCAGGGGCCCATAGGGTTGTACTTATGAATAAGTATTCCAAGAACATAGCAGACTAAGTTGGCATCTCAACATCATTTAACGCCTTAATGACACAGCCCAAAATGGCCTTAAAATGACCTCGCCAATTCTCTATTTTAAATTTGTTTTTGTTTTTTTCACCTTGCCTTTTAAGAGCTATAGCTCTGTTATTTCTTGATCTACTGGGCCATGTAAGGACTTGTTCTTTTCAGGAACAAGTGCACTTTGCAATGGCATCTTTCAAACCCAAAACCCAAAAATATTATTTATTGGGTGAAATTGGATTTTTTTTGTATTTTGGGGGTTCCCTTTTCTACATTATGCACTTTGTGGTAAAACTGACATGATATCTTTATTCTTTTCATTAGTACGAATGCAATGATAGCCATTCTTATATAGCTAATGTTTTGCAAGAACTCAGCTAAACTGTACGCTGTGATTGGTTGCTGTGGGGAAAAAAAACAGACAACATGAGTTTCGAGCAGGTCAATAAATGTGGGCCAAAGTGTGTATCAAGAAAGAAATACAAAAAGGAAAAACAAATGGTTAACAAAAGACCTTGCACACAGTGCCCCATGTCTGGCAAACTTTCATATCATGCCAAACAAAGTGGGTCAGACTTTCGGCAGACATAGCCCTACTGTCGGCCATTGCGACTCATCCTTTTGTGTGTAATTTACAGACGATGTTCATTGGACAACTATGATCTTACAAGTATGACCAGCCTGAAGGACAAAGTCTATAGTAGCAAACAATTTGTACCTAAATGTGGTTCTTTATACATGGGTTAATGAGAGGAATTTGTGCTTAGGAATGAGTGAAGACTGAGTGTGATTAAGGCCCCCATGCATTAAAGGTCACAGGCCTCATGGCAAGGCCGGCTTTGGTTGATGAAAAGGCTGTGAACATGAGTCCTTTGGCGCTACAAAAGCCTGAATGGTCAGTCCACTCATGTATGTAGGAACTGTCACTGATCTTTAGGAAAGTGAACCTCCTAGCCAGATGGTATCAAGGTAACCTGAGAACTAGGTGCAGAAAAAAAGTCATTCTGCCTTGGACAGGTAGGGCCGAAAAATTCATCATTGCTCCAGATGACTTAGTAGCAAAACCTACCTAGCAATTTTAATTCAGGACTTTGCCTCGCTTAATCTATGTCCTAAATACTGGCCCATGGGTATATTATGTCACTACTGTTTACACTATCCCATCCCATAACTATTATTGTTCCATTACTGTTTCCATTATCCCTGTGCTGTAATATTGCTGTGAGCATTACTCCTGTACTTTGTGACACCACTGTGTACAATAACTCTGTGCCATGACATCATTGTTTGCCTTAAAGGGATCCAATCAGCACAATCGTACTGATATGGTTCACTGCTGCACAGCATAGCTCTGCTGTTCAGCTCTCCAAGGCCAGCAGATGCGGCAGTGGCTTTACAGCAGAGAAAAAGTAGTTTTATTCCCTCGCGCAATGAGAGGAGAAGGGTGGCAACTAGTCATCTGGGTGATTGAGCCTTCTGTGACTAGTCACGACTCTCTGCCTGTCAGAGTGCTCTGTGGGGATGATTGACAGACAGAGAGGTCATTAACTGGTCAGAGACAGCTCCCTGCCCAGATAACCACCCCTTTCTTTTCATTGTCTTGGGGGGAAAAAACGACTTTTCCCCACTGTAAAGCCACCGCCGCAGAGTTATGTTGTGCAGCAGGGAACACGATTGTTCTGATTGGTTCCCTTCAACCCTATAAATTGGGGACACCAATTTATATTATTTTCTGAACATGCTGCCTGTAGTGGCCATGATGGAGTGGGGCCCCATGATTACTTGTTATGCCCCTGGTTTACTCCATGGAAGATGAATAGTATAAGGGTGGAAATGCTTATTAGTCTAATCAGTAACATACACCAGAGATTACTGATCTAAATAAGCATACTACTACTAATATCCTCATCATGCTGCATAGTACATGAAAGACGGTCATCATTCATACATATGCCACATAAACTCAGCTTGAATGAATGGAAGCATCAATAGATTTTTCCTGGGTCACAGTCTCTCATTCTCTCAAAGACAACGGCTTCACGTGCCTCAAACAGCAGAATGACAAAGTGATGATGGTTCCTATACTATTCATTAAGTTAAAGGAGAAGGCTTTTGTTTTCATTCCTTATAACTGCATTATTCCCCATCAAACGTGATTAATGACAGATGTTTTTAAACCATATGGACACCTACATGAGCGAGCGAAAGGGAGACCGAGAAGGTAATAGGAAACGTTCTCCCCTGATTTCCCTCCTGATTTCGATATCTACATTTTTTTTTCTTAAATCTCTCATTAATCAACAGCATAAGAATATGGAGAAATGTTCCAATTGTTGGAAAGGGATATTTATTGTGTTATAAAAGCTTTCAGCATTTCTACTCTTTCAATATTTTTTTTTTGTAACGGCAGCTAATTAATCAGAAATGACAGCTCCGACTCTCCCAGATGTGTCTGCCAGGAAGGTTTCAGTTTTATTAATTGATTTGAGTGTTCTAGTGGTCGTACACAACGTGTAATTGTAATGTATGTTTATGATCAGACATGTTCCGCACTGGTGAGAGATTCATTACACGTCTGCTCCGGTTCAGATCCGCGTAAGTGGTGATGGGTCCAAAGCTCAGTAAGCGAGGGCAAAATGAGGCGCAAAACCAATCAGTGGCTAAAGGAAGGTTTCAGAACAATCCCCGGCATATTATTACCGTATTTATTATCTGATAGTTATGCAGCACTAATACATTCAGCAGTGTTTTACAGAGATGGCGCTCATCAGACCGTGTTCATGTGGGGTTACAATCAATTATGATACCTAGTATAGGCATTTCATACATTTTGTAGTGAATTTGATAGCAAAGAGATAATATGAACAGTGTAGGATACGCTCTGAAACTGAAGAAGAAAAGTCCTGGTCAGATGTTAACCTAAGGTGGCCCTAGTCACTCAGAAGGTTGTGATAACCATTAAACCCTATGTGATCTTACTATGGAGTATTCTTGGTTATAATTTCAGGACTGATGAACACAAAATGAGCATGTTCTATGCTTCTCCATATACAGTGTAAGGCTATGTTCACACAATGATTGATTATTATAACAGCCATTATTTAATACTCAAAACTAAAGCCCTTATCTAAGTATCAAATAATGATCATTGTTTATCATCAATTTATTTCATTACTTTGCCATGGCCGCCTTTTCACACCCTTTTGGGTGTGGCTATTTTAAAGTCCCAGTCAATACAGTGGAAGGACAGTAAAAAAAAAAAAAAAAAAAAAACGTGTGTAAAGAAAATAATTTCTGCTATTCACTCAATAATGACCATGAATGACCACGAACACTAATTTGACAGCCGTTGCAAGCACTGGCCGTTGTTTCTATAGACGTCAATGGAAATCCCTGAAGACCGAAAAAAACAACCATTATTTTAAATACAAATGGCAGCACTTTTTTTTGTACAACGTGTGAACAATGCCTAAAGCAGCACTGCCCAACGGTGGAGCAGTGAGGAAGCTGGAGGCAGTGGCATATGCTCTTTAGTAAGACCACCCACTTAAATGCGTGTTTAATAAGAAATGGACAGCAAGAGTCACATGACCAGCTGACACCACTCACAGAGAATGGTGGAGCAGAAGGCTGGTGCTTTAGGAGTGATGTCGGGGTTGAATGTAGGTAGGTTCTACTCACATAACACATTGGAGTACATTTATCGAAAATGAGCCCCTGGCGTATGTCATGGAAAAGGCACCGATTCTTGCCTTTTCGGGCACCGTATGCCAGCTGTAAGCCCTTCTCGTCTGGTGGTGGTGGGGGGGCATGTTGGTTTGGTGAGGAGGAGGCAGGACCTCCTCCCAAACCTAATTTATCATGGTTTATGCCTGGACACAGGCATAAACCATGGCAGAAATCTACACCTGTTCTGGAGCAGGTATAAGTTTCTGCCATGCAGCAAGCACAGGTCCTGCCAAATTTACTAAGAGGCATGTGCCTCTTAATAAATTCAGTGAGTTAGCTCGGGTGGGGCTTTAAAGGCAATAGCAGTACCAAATGGTTAAGGGTTTCAGACTGTGTCCTAATTTGTAGCTAGGATGCTCTATCAAAGATGAAGACGTAGTCGGGAGTATCAGTAGGGGGTGTACACTCTCTGTGATGAATGCTCCGTGCCCTTTCTAGGTACAGTAAGTCATCCCTGAGCCAAAAGTCTATAGCACCAAAAATTGAGAGGTGCAGGGATTGGTCACATAGCCTTGTGATGCACAGAGGAGGAGAACCAGACTGCAGGGTGATGTGGCCTTCCCTCTCAGAGTGTTTCTTCTTACAGAATGCTGTAGATGACCTTCAAATGTTTTCTATGGTTGAAGTTATGATTGTCCCAACATTCTCATGGTTACCTCTGTTTTCCAGTTTCCGCTATTTGCACCATATTGGGGACACAATAGCAGTTCCTTGGGTGCATTTTTGCCTAAAAAGTGATGAAAAACGCAATGATTTGTCGTCTATCAATTAACCATTGTGGGCTCACATTAAAACAGTTGTGCACTGCATGATGCTTAAAGACTGGAACTTGTATGTCACATGCAGAGAGAACTCCTGAGTGTTTTACTATGTGTAAACAAGCAAGTGCCTCCCAGCTGAGTGTAGTCTTTAGGTGACCTGCTTTATTGCATTGCTGTGGTGGATTACCCTGGAGAGGCTGGGGTCACCGGCACATTGTTCCAGTTGGACGTTCTTTAAAAGGAATATTGATTTTGTGTCCCCTGATCATCGTTGCAAAGTTTAAGAAGTGAATGTGAGATCCAGCCCTGCCTGCTAGTGCTTGGCTTCTAGACAAAGAGCCATACATTTAAGAATGACACTAGTTAGAAACGCATTAACATTATATGTAATTATGTTACTGAAATCATATTTTTTACCAATAGATCAAACAAGATGGATAGGGTTTAGCAGGGTCTATTAACCTTTTTCAATAGAGGCCCATATTTAGTCCCGCACAGACTTGCAATCCAGACTATAAGTAACAGGCTTTACCAATCAGCAGATTAACCCTTTATTGGGGCTACCGGTTTGTTCTCATGTTTATAGGCTTTGTTTTTTAACTTTTAAAGTTTAAGGCTCTAAGCTCATAAGTATTATATAAAGGGGTTAATATAAGGCGAAATACATTATTAGTCTTAAAAGAATTCTAACTTCATAGTGGGTAGACTCTCATTTTGGACTTGTATGTATTAGCCAGAGATGCTACAAAGAATGCCTCTTGCCCTTAAGGTTCCAATAGAAAAGTTAACTGTCTCTGATGATTTTGGTGGGACTTTCCAACTCTCTTATGTGTATCGGGACCTTCAAGCTCTCACCTGGCAGGTAATGCAGGGGACATGTTGGGTTTCAACTTTTGTTCTCAGAGAGAAAAGCCACCACTGAAACTGTCTGATAGAAGCCTCCTCCCCCCTCTATTGACAGCACATGAACACTTGATTGGGCCCTACGCCATATGTGCAAACACTTTGATGCAAACATATTTTACCTGTACAAAAAGGAGTTATTAAAGGGGTTATCCAGCGCTACAAAAACATGGCCACTTTTCCCCCTAGTGTTGTCTCCAGTTCAGGTGCGGTTTGCAATTAAGCTCCATTTACTTCAATGGAACCGAGTTTCAAAACCCCATCCAAACTGGAGACAACAGTATGGGGAAAGTGGCCATGTTTTTGTAGAGCTGGATAACCCCTTTAAGTCAGTCTAGTTAACTCCTTAGTAAGTTAAGTCATTAGTAAGGTCTAGTAGGTTATTTCTGAATTAATACATAAGATATAGATCTTAGTGGTAAGAGATTGTCTGGCCTCAAAGCCAAGTGGACTTAACTATGGCTCATAACTATGCTAGATGCTAGAGCACAGGATCATACTCTGGTACTCTGTTGGGCTAGTTCAACCTTTAAAAGACATTAATTGCTCATAAAACACTTACCTTGGTCTTCATGGGGGTGATGAAGGGGAAGGACCCCATTTATCATCTACCTCAAAGAACAAAAATCTTGACTAATGTAACTCATGGTCCCGTTATGTCATAATCTAGCTGTGTCTTCAAAGGTTTGCTTTGGGAGTATTGGTTAGAAATTCCTAAATAATTGTGGGGAATGAGGTGAGATTAGAGGTGCATTCTACATTGCCATAATTGTTTGTACATCTATATCTATGGGTTATTGATCAATGTGCTTTGGTTTTGTAAACTGTTCTTTATAACAAACCTTTCAATATATGTGTATACTAATATTGTGTGCTTATCTATCTATCTATCTATCTATCTATCTATCTATCTATCTATATGAATACTGTACACTAACAATGTATCATAGGTGTTTTGTATCTCAATTAGTGACCAATGCACTGGCTAAACTGTCTGAATGCTCGATATTTGATTATTGGTGGCAGGAGAAGCTGGATACAGCCCTAGGAAGTCCTGGGATACATGCATACAGCCACCCATGTTTTCCAGGACTGCCTATGGCTGCATCCAACTTCTTCACTTCGCCACTGGGAGTCAAATGCCACAACATTCGGCAAGTTGGCTCATCACTAATCTCAATCTTTAGATACAGCATGAGCTGTTGATTCTGACAACCAAATATATCTGCCCCTGTTGTGTAGTATTGTTGCATACACTGGCGCAGGTTTGCTTCCTGACGAGCGGTTTGATGCCAGCAACACTGTTAGCCCTGCTGTAAATGGACAGGATTTAAAGGAACTAGATATTATAGATATTGTGCAGTTGTCTTCTCTGTGTGGATGAGAGTGCGTGTGGTAGGATGTAATCAAGTGGAAAATTGCAGCGCGTATAAACACATATGGTACTCAATGGATGGGCATTAGGCACAGTGACTGCAGGCGAAAAAAATTATCTGCAAATGTTTCCCAGCAAGTTTCAAAATCTTAAAGAACAATCAGATATTAGCAATTTAATGGAGTGATTCAGAGAAGCAGTGATCCTTGCTTTGGAAGAATGAATGCTTCGAGCAGGGATGACATGCAGCTGTGTGTAGGACTGTGCATATGAAATAAGCCATGTGTCTGCCCATATGAGACAAAGGCAACTGTGAAGTTGTAAAGCAATGTACTATGGCTCTACAGGTAGAGAATGACCCAGACCAACCTAATAACGGCTTATATGGGACACTATAGATGCTGTTTTTCAATGTTTGAAGGTTTTGTATGGAAACTTTCCACCAGCTTTAGTAGAAAGGGGAAACTCCACAAGAATTTACTATTTGACTTCTGTGTCTATTGGTTTGCTGTGTAGATTACTTGGAATTTTTTGCTCCTATAAATTCATTTATAAATATTGGTTATTAGAAGTGTCCTCTATATATGCCATTGGTGGGTTTGCATTTATCAACCTCATCTTTGTAACATACGTATGGGACCCAGTTGCAATCTGTTGGTCTGTATGCACACAGCTTACTGGCTTAACTCAATGTCTGCCTTTTATCTTGTCTTTACTGGTTTGGGCTAGGTTCACACTATGTAAAAATGAAGGCCGCCTATCATAATAACGTCCGTCATTGTGTAAATAACAGCTGTTATTTGTGTAATGACTCTTGTTATTATGAAAAATGACTGTCATTGTTACATAGTGGGAACCTAGCCATGAATAATATAAAGGAGATGCATCCTTTTGCCTGTGGATGAAGAATATTGCAATTTATTATGCATGCCAGTAAATGATACTGATATGATGGTGCAATATAAGCTCTCTATGTGCAGTATATAACTTGAATATTTAATGCAATCAGTGTGTTAAATGGGTAATAAAAATTGTAGGAAACAATGCGCATATACTTACACTTGCCACCCTTGCTCCCTCCACTGCTGCTATTCTCCCCGAGCTGGTCCCGTTGAACAACACTTTTTGTGCTTGGGGTTAGCATGCACATTGCTCAGCCAATCATAAGCTGAAGTAGGACACTTCTAGGGCGGCTGATTGGCATGACCAATCCAAAACACAAAAAGTGCTGTGCTCTGGGAGAACGATGATGGAGTGAGGAAGGTAAGTATATGCTTTTTTTTCTAAAGGAAACTATTAGTAGCTTAGGTGAGTAAAAGGATTATGCTACCTTTTATTAGCCCCTCCAGTGAGCCGTTCCTTTTTAATACCCATTCTATTGGTGTGTTAATTAGGTAATTCAGTGTCCTGAGGGTGTTCCTTTACCCCTCTTCACATCAATAAGCCCACTCCTCTTTACTTGTCTAGGTAACTGCAGCGTACAACTTGGAAAGCCCACTTCCTGACTGACTGGCACACATTGTGGAACTGTATGGCGAGTACAAAGCATGGCACTGATTCACCCAGGAAAAATTATAAGGGAGGCTTCAAAGCTATTGGATCTTCTCCACATGTATGCCACAGGATTAGAGATGAGCGAACCGCGTTCGGGTTCGAGTCGATCCGAACCCGAACGTTCGGCATTTGATTAGCTGGGGCTGCTGAAGTTGGATAAAGCTCTAAGGTTGTCTGGAAAACATGGATACAGCCAATGACTATATCCATGATTTCCACATAGCCTTATGGCTTTATCCAACTTCAGTAGCCACGCTAATCAAATGCCGAAAGTTCGGGTTTGGATGGACTCGAGCATGCTCCAGGTTCGCTCATCTCTACACAGGATGCTTTAGGTCTGTGGTCTATAAGTCATCTGGATCAGTTTAGGAGGTTGACATCATTACACAGTCTGCACCCAGGGCCGGTTTTAGGCCACACCTGGCGTAAAACCGGGGCAAAATTTTAAAGTGGGGGCCCCAGAAGCTCGGATATTGTACCACAATATAGTCAAAGTTGAATCAGAATGTGGTGGGGCCGTTGCTGGGGTTTTAAAAGATTAAGAGCACAAGAGCCCCCTACACACACAAAATCTTTCTATGCATGAGGACCAAACAATACTACTTTAGGCCATGTTCACACAATGTAAGTTTCGAATTAATCATATCTGTTGTTGCCGATTTGCAACAATGGCCATGAATAGTACACAACT
The DNA here is from genome assembly GCF_027789765.1 of Dendropsophus ebraccatus. NCBI lineage: Eukaryota > Metazoa > Chordata > Amphibia > Anura > Hylidae > Dendropsophus > Dendropsophus ebraccatus. Next base: position 62,577,853 of record NC_091461.1, read on the forward strand.
TATGTTGTACTGTAGTCAGAGGGAATCCTGGCTGGAGTGTATACACATAGGGGGACATGTATCAAGGGGCGAATTTTATTTTTTTGGCATAAAGTGCCCTTTTGCGAATGATTTTATTCGCAAATGGCCGTTTTGCAAAAAAAATATTTGCAAATCGGCACTTTACGCGGAGTATTCCAGGGGGGCGGGAAGGGTGTGTGGAGGGGGCGGAACGGGGGGCGTGGACTCAGAGTCCATGCGATTCATTATTATTTTCTCTTAAAGATATGCAGAAAACCTACTCCAGCTCTGAGCTGGCGTAGGTTTCCTGCCGTGCGCGCACAGGATTTCTCCATAGTGCCGAAGCTGCGGGGACATTTTTAAGTCCGGCACAGAAAACGCCGGACTTAATAAATGTCCCCCATAGTACATATATACATACACATAGTATACACTCTGTCCGGGATCCCTAGTGGCCGCATGAAAGACTGACATGTCAGTATTCACTGAATAACGGCTGCACAAGCCTGACAGATCACACAATGGAAAGTGCATCCCAATTCACTAGAATTGAAGTTTACCAGCCAGTACTGCAGTATCGGCTGGGATAAAATTCACTGACACCGGCCAGGTCACAGAACGGCTGGTGTCATACAATGTGTAAACCTAGTCCGAGGCTAGGTTCACACTACGTATATGTCCGGCCGCATATTTTTCGCGGATGGACATATACGTATGAAACTCCGGCCAGGACTTTACGCAAGTTGCGGCCGGATACGTACGGACCGCGAACTTACGCCCGTAGCGTACTTACGCTTCCCGAGCGCTCTTCGTAGCGATCTGACAGCGGTCTTTTACTTGGAAATCTTCGCCTAGCCCCGAACACCCCACAGAACCTTTTGGATCGGAACAAAAAGCTGGCAAAATGAAGAAATCACCACTACGTACGGGACCGCATGTTACGCTACGGGCGTAAGTTACGGCATTTCCGTCCGGAAACAATGGTCTGGTTCATTTTTTACGGCGCCGCATACGATCCGGGCGTAAGTTCGTACGTAGTGTGAACTGTGCGCCCGTAGATCGTATACTTTCCATTGTACGCAAACTACGTAAGTTTCCGGCCGCTTATTCACGGAACGCGATACGGCCGGAAACTTACATAGTGTGAACGTAGCCTTAGGGTGCATTCATACATACAGAATCCGCAGCAGATTTGATGCTGTGTGCAGTTATTTTAGGTAAAATCTGCTGTGGATCTGCTGCGGGACGAAGTGTGTGGGAAGCTACCCTTAATAGGGATGTGCACAATACCTGCTTGGCGTTACCTGTGCAGCAGCAAAAATCTGGTTAGGGTGCGTTCACATATACAGGATCCGCAGCAGATCTGAGCTATCAAATCTGCTGCAGATCCTGTACGTGTGAACGCACCCTTAAAGGGAACCAATAACCACCAGCTAGCCCCTGCGGCTATACATACAGTGTAATAGGACTGGTAGCACTGTTTGCAAAAATATACTCGCTATGACTGTTACATAAGTCCCCCAAAAATACATTTTATATATCACCCGCACTGTATATAAATCATAGTTAGCTAGGCATCCGGGTGATCCTCAGCAGCGAAGTAGTCGCTGTAGGCACAAAATATCCTGCGTTGTTCACTCCCCTCTGGGTGTTATTCTCACCAAAGGTGCCGGCGGCGATTACACTGGATTTTTTGTGCCTGCAGTGACTACTTTGCCGCTGAGGACCACCCATATGGAGATGCATAGAGTTAATTTTTAGGGGATTTGTGCAGCTGACATATCACACTGTATGTATAGGTGTAGGGGCTAGCTGGTTGTGATAGGTTCCTTTTAATACACATGTACTGTAGAATAAAACAAAATAGAACACACTATATATATATTTATATACACAGCCACACACATACATAGACACATACCACACATGTGTATAACACACACACATACACCCCCCCCTTATACATCACTATACTCAGTAGTGGATTATAATAGGTCCTTTTCAGGCAGTAGCCCGGGGCCCTGAGCTCCTGGGGGGCCCATGGCCACCCAAAAAGACATACTTTCAGTGGTGTATTGTCTCCTGGCTACAGTTCTGCCATGATTTGCAAACAATAGCTGCTTTTTTACCTTGATTTTGCATTAACCAGAGCATCATGACATTATCTGTCCTGTACTATGAACACTGCGCTTGTGCTGCTATAGTTACTGTAGGGCGGGGGGTCCCAGGCTTGGCGAACAGCCTGGGCCTATGGTAAAGTTAATCCGCCCCTGACTATACTCACACTTCATGAAGGAGCAGGGTGCAGGGGGTGTTGACAGATAAGCCTGATAACCAGGACAAGAAGTGTTCAGGGAGCTGCACAGTGTCTGTACATATCTCTTCCCTCCCTGCCGTCCTGACAGGAGTCAAGTGCAGCTGCAAACTCCAGAGCTGAGGTGATGAAGGGGAGGGGGGATTTCTTAAGCAAGCCCTGTTAAGGTAGCACAGGGCAGCATGATCCTCATCCAGAAGCAAGCTGGAGCAAGGTTTATGAGGACAGGCTGACCCTGAAGCTGCAGGGGGCCCCTTGGGGATGGGGGCCCTGGGCATTTGCCCTGTTAGCCCCCGCTTAACGCCGGCCCTGTCTGCACCAGACAGTATCCAGTAAATGACACAAATGCTTGAAGTGGGAATGAGGACAGGAGACTATGTGGGCTCATGTAACGCCTGGAGTCGTGGATCCACTGAACCGTCACTAGCGATGGCACTAACCTCACCAGGGAGCGGAGTCTAAGGGGCCACTGGTTTTCACCAGAGCCCACCGCAAGGCGGGATGGACTTGCTGCGGCAGGCGACCCCCAGGTCGCTACCCCTGGCTTGGTTGCTGGTGACGGCAGGCGAGGCGTGGCAGGAGCAGTAGGCAGGAGATAGTGCAGGCAGAGGTCTGTAGGCGTAATCGCAGGTGGCGGACAGGACTCAGGAACAATGGGAATGCAGCGGGCAGGGACTAGGGACAAGGACTGCGGACAGGAACAAGGAACAAGGACTAAGGTCAGGAACAACAGGGAACTGGGCCAAACGCTATGGGAAGCATGCAGAGGCTCCAACACCTGTAGTGGGGCAGGGCTGGAATTTATAGGGAGTGATTAGTGCAACTTCCAATTAGGGGCGGACTGGCCCTTCAAATATGAGACAGCCGGCGCGCGCCCTAGGAGGCGGGAACGCGCGCGCCGGCCGGCACAGACGGAGACAGGAGCGGGCAAGGTAAGGCGTCCCCCGGGGCCGAACAGGTAGCAGCGCCGGGTCCCTGCACAAGGACCCCGGCGGCTGCATGGGGCAGAGAGAGGTCGCGGCGGCCCGGAGCACGGGACGCCGCCGCGGCCGTCACAGCACAACGAGACCTAAAAAAGTTTAGAGGTAGAAAATAAGACTATATAAAAGTGTGGGCCCAGCAGGGCCTTAGTGAAGCATGGGAACACAGAAGGGTATCAATAAAAAACAGAAGGAAGTCATGTTAAAGTGTTGGGGAAATCAAGGGTGGCTAATTACAGTATGGGGCAAAACGACCGAATGGTCCATAGTGTGCTGTGGGGAGTTCTGATGCAGGCGCGCATGGATGCGTCTGCATCAAAACTCTAGGGCGCTAAAGATAATCTTTTTAGAGACCGGCCGTTCCATGTGAACATAGCCTTAATAAATAAGACCTCAGTAGCAGTTCATAGGTATCTGATTTTTATTAGAGATGATCGAACAGCGAGAATTTTCAGGTTCGTTTGAACTCGAACCATCGGCATTTGACTCCCGCTGCCTTCTCGTTCCGTGGGGAAGGTGGAAACAGCCCGAGTATCGCCTTGAAAACATGGATACAACCTACATAATAGTCTGTAATTCGCGCCGTTCGTTCATCTCTAATTTCTATGAGATGGTGCCAGAATCTATCCCCTTAGGTTATCATGTAGTCCAATTACATGCTCAGATACAAGGGATTACAAATTCTTCCACTATCTTGTGTCATTTGGGTCAGCAGGCTCAGGGTGTCTTTAAAAAAAATCATAACCTGGATTGCATTTATAAACAGCAGGCTGCCAAAACCTCTATTTATTATTCACACAGTAATCATGGGTAATATAAAAAATGGCACCGTTAGGTACTGTTACTGTATGAAACTAAGTTTTATTGGGCTTCTATGTCTCAACTCTGGAATTAAGGAACTCAGAGTTAATAGAGGGTGGTCCACTGTACATGATCCTACTACTTTGGACAAAGTGGTGGGCAATACCAGAACTAAAGGGGTTTTCTGGGGTAATATGAATAATGCCTTATTTATAGGATAGTCCATCAATTGCTGATCAGCAGGAAGAATGGGAAGGAGCTGCAGTTACGCGATTATACAGATTAACGATTGACGGCCTACCCTAAAGATAGTGCTTAAATTTTTACTCAGTGTCACATATCCATTAACAATATGAATGCAAGAAACATTTTGGCAGCAGCCTTTTTTAACTGCCTAGTACGGCGGATGCTGAAACGCGTCCTACGTTCATAATGTTAATGGATATGTGAAGCTGAATAAAAATCGAAGCACTATTTTCGTGGGGGCTTGCTTACTTTGTGACCTGGATTCTGTTCCTTCTTTCTTACCCATTGCATAGATCATCAATCATTTAAGCTTGGGACGCAAGTGTCATTTAAATGTTACTTTTCGGAAATCAATACGTATAAATAGTACAAGCAATTTTAAGAAATTCTGTAATTGGTTTTATTAAGTTTTTTGTACTCAAAAAGCTGCTCTTCAGCCTCCCCCCTCACTTCAGAAGAAGCAGGATTTCTGTGTCTATCATGGTCTATGGAGTGGGAAGGGGCAAAGGGGGATGATTGAGCAAGGAGAGTAGAAAGGGCATCCCTGCAAAACAGTACATCCTGCAATCTTCTCTCACCAAACTCCCAGATAAGCACTAACCTTTCTGACCCGTGAACCAGATGATTTATGTGCTCAGACAGTCTCCAAACTGTACAGATGCTTGTCTCCTCTTTCTGCTCACTAATCCCCCTCTGCCCCTCATCCCTATATAGGTTATAATGGACTCTGCAAACCACTTTGCTCCTCTGTAATTTAGACATCTTTGTCTGATAAGGCACAGATAAGAAGTGAGGAGGGAGGATGCAAAACAGCTGTTTCAGTACAGAAAGAGGCTTTTTTGCTTAAACAAACCTATTACAGAGTTTCTTAAAATTGCTTGTACTATTGATCTCTGCCCCCAAAAAAAGACAATTACACTTTAAAGAATGTCTCTTGTTTGGGGTTGCCTGCCGTGTCTTGTATTAAAGAGACAACCCATTTATTTGAATGTGTAATATCATAAGCCTATGAGAAACCATATGGGACTTCCCAAAGCAGAGTACTCCTTACAGTCATATGGCGCCTATGGTGCCTTACTGTACCTCTTTGCCTTCGATATAATCCAAAAGAGTTTGCAATCTGTGGTAATAACAATTAGTTAGCCAGGTTAATGACATAGTAACTTACACATTAGTGGTTTTTGGTTTTGAAGGCAATGGCCCAGATTTATCAAGTTGCCCGAAAGCCACACTGTCTGTTTTTCCCACAGTAGCCAATCACAACTCAGGTTTCATTTTATTTCATTTTACCAGAACTTTTTAAAATATAAAATCTGATCTGTGATTGGTCACTGTGGGAAAAAATGCACAGCTTGATAAATCTATGTTAAAAAACATAAATGCATGCACAACCTCTCCCTCCATGGTTCAGCTGTTTTAAGGCTTATTTTTTTATGATTAATTTCTTTATCATTTTGTAGATGGATGTAGTAACTAGAGCCTCATACAAGCGGTGAATATTTATATTATATGCCCTTTTGTGAGCGCCAACTTGGTTTAACAACAGTTGCCAAAAAGGGCAAGAAGAGAAGATGAAACTGGCTGCAAAGGTGATCATATGCATCTTGACAAGACTAAAATGTTATGATCAAAAAGACAGAGCTATAGTTAGTTGATATAGGCCAAAGACACAACTTATTGTCTTGCTTACATTCAAAGTGTCAGGTTATGAGAGCAAGTAATTCATCATTTGCAACCTTCAGTTCATTGCCCTGCTCTCCGAGCCCACATAATTTTAAATACTAGAGTGCAGCTTTATATCCTTGTCACCGATTCAGGATAACTGTGGAGGAGCAAACGTTATATATCTTAATACCCTTCAATTACCTCTTCAGAAATAAAACCACTTATTCATGGACAAATACTGTATATAAGCATCCACTATCTAATTCTTGTGTGATTGCTAAACTTACATCTTATTATTGGAAAAATAAAATTAATAATTGCTAAATATCAATCCCTGGCAGTACAATCTAAATAAATAGTATAAAACCAGACCTTAATCCAAAAATTCACTGTCCAGAATCCAGTGAGAGTGGAGATAAAGATAAGAGGAAGGTTGGAAGGAGGCTTGGAGGAGGAGGGACCCAGTGGCCAGGAAGGGTGCAAGCAACTTGCATGGAGAAGCAATTTGTAGACTGAAAGAAGAGAGGAAATGAAGTATAGCCAACCCACATGAGGAAGAAAAAAATATGTCTGGTGTACATATACCTGTAATGTAGATGTATAGAGGTATAGTGTATATAAACTGAATTATATATTGATAAATATGAATAATATAGCTATAGATACAGAGCCGGATATAGATATAGAGACAGACCACTGCTTTTAGAGCAGAGTGGTGGTCTGTAACCTAGACAACAAGCTGTCAACAATGGGAGGGAAAAAGGAGTGAAGTTTGCTAAGTAAACGTGTTTGCAAAAATATTTAACTTGACTTGCCCTACACATATAACTATGTTATACCCTTTTAATGACAATGTGCAGCTGCTGGAAAGAGGTTAAAACACAAGCAAACTTTTGGAAAAACAGGGTTTGTAGTTTTTTTTTCACTATAGAATTTATTTTTTAAAGGGCTAATCCACTTAAATATAACTTTTAAAAAAGCTACAAGCCTGCCAGGGACTTGTTTACATCAGCTGTCTCAGAAGGGAGGGGGGGGGAGGAGGATAGAGGCTCACACACAGATTTTTGTGTCTTCAGCAGAAAGTAGCAGCTCAGAACTGTGGGAAGGAGAAGGACAAGACAATTATGTCTGAGTTGAATACCCACTTTAATGCCAGAAAAATTGGTACAACTGCAATATTAAATATGTCCCATCCTTCTTTTTCCTGTTTTTTTTTTAGCTGACAATATGCATATGGGGAGATTAGTTAATTTGCACATAAAGTGACATACCTGGTGATATGACCAAACCATGTTTTAGAGAATTCTGTAGCGCAGAAATGATCATTCATTATAAGGTCATATTGATACAACAAAACATAAGCACGTTGTGTGGCCTCATTATTCTGGCTTTCACTGAGTTTCCTAGCTCACAAACCTAGTGGCATGCCTTAGGGAAATGGAAAACCCCTTTAAATATCCTTTATCCTCCATTCTTGAGTGAGATTTCTGTAACTCTACAAGTAGTTTACATAGATTGTACTGAATCAGATGCATGGTGGTGTTCTCCCTCACTGTTTATTCATTCTGTCTGTAGGTGGCACCAGCTGTCCACATTCCCACAATCTATTTTCTTGTAATTGATGGTATATTCCATTATGCAGAAGTGCAAATTGAATTCAATTAGGTGAGTAAAATACACATAGAATGAATAGTTAACAATGGACTGAATTATTCATTACACTTTGCCAATAGCAGTTTTTCAGTTCACTTTGTACAAACCTTCATCTTCCAGAGGTACAGTTGATCATGTCGATAGTCTTGAAAATTGTGTCCTTTTTGTATGTCAGTCTTTCTTGGCTAAAGCTTAGAACTTGACAGGGTTCCCCAAAATATAGCAGTAGAAAAAGCTATCAGAAACTTTATATAACAGAGATAAGAGAATTGGGGTTCCTCTAATTTTAGAGAGGGAATAACTTACGCAGAATTCTTTTTTACTTTCAGTATACACATATATTTGACTTTATTGCCATACATCTTATTTTGCCAGCTTACCTATAAAATGAAAGAATATGTGACAGGAGGGAGTATAACTGCAGGATCAGACTAGTGTAGGGCTATGTTCACAAAACGTATAAACAACAGCCATTATTTGGCCTTTTTTAAAATCTATGGACAACGGACAGAAATAATTGACATGGTCATTATTTCGACAGTCGTTGTTCAGTACATTGTGACTTCAATGCAAATCATTGTAGTATGAAAAGAACAGCCATTGTTTTAATTGAAAACAGCAGCCTTTCTTTTCATAAAAAGTACATTGTGTGAACAAAGCCTACAAGTATTTGTAGTCTGTTCTCCATGGAAACATATCAGAATGCATAGGAATTGCAGTCACAAAACAGTACAAGATTTTAGGATTTGCAAAAGTTGATCAAGTTTGTTTTTTAGCCTTTAAATTTTGTAGATTTGGGCTACACTTCAGCTTCTGCTAATGGAAAAAAGAGTGGACATCCTACAGATCAAAGCTTCTGGGAGTAATGGGGGTCTAGTGGACAAGTGTATGGCCATGGGGGTCTAGTGCCAGGATAGTTGAGTACAGTGAACTGACCATCTATACTTATAGGAACCTATAGGGACTCTCATTTATAAGATTGAAAGTGGGTCCCACCAGCCATATCAGACCCCCCCCCCCATCTTCATCATACACATACATGATTGTTCATCTTGGTAAAAATATATATAAATGTTTTATGTGTTTTACTCTAGAGTAAAGTACTCTGTGTATCAGTTATTTGATAACTTTTGTTCTAAAGTTTCCCTATTTAATGATAATGTTTTTCTTTTCATCTCTGGATAATGCCTATCGCCCCTTTGTTACAACATTCCTTAAAGAAGCGCTCCAGGTTTTTTTTGCCCACTCACTATCACTAGTGCTACAGTGTCATCTGTTTTTTTCCAGCACAGCTGCTTCCATGTGTCTCATTACTGTCATATGATCACCAGTCTGACCTACAGAAAATCACAGCTTTTACTTTTTTAGAGGAAGTCGTCTGTCCTTGATTAGCTGACTTTGTGTAAAGTGCAGGATTATATAGTTACTTACAAGATCACTCCTGGCCGCTCACAGACTCCACCTCTCCGACCCAGCCCTATATATATATGTTGCTTCTGTTCAAACAACGTGAATTTTCGTAAAGCCATGGCCGCTGTACAACGGCCATGATTATTACGAAAATATATCTGCCTTTTTTTTTTTTTTAAAGCAACCACAGAAATTGTTGTAAAATGTGAAACGTTATAAAAGTGAAACATATGAACACAGCCTTAAAATGTCACATATTCATATAACATTTCAATTGAAAAAAAAGGCAAATCACTTTCTCCTTGAGGCAATTTTGGTTTAAAAAAAACAAGAAAACAAGTGAAAACTACATATGGTGTGAACTAATACCAACCCTTTTGTGTGTGTAACCTGGCTGAACTGCAGCACCAGCAGCCTGATTAGGTTGGTCTAATTAGCTGAAGTGAAGTAAGGAGACTTAAAGTGTCACTGTCGTTATAACTTTCAATCTAAATCAACAGCAAATGTGATATAAAGAAAGTTTGTCATATACATTCATTATTTTTTTGTTCTTATCATGCTGTAAAAAAAGGTTAAACTTACCAGAAATCCAGGTCCAGTCTCCTGATGGCAGATTTGCTGACTTGTGCTGGTTGAAAAAAACAGACTAAACACAGGAATTCCAGCCAGTACAGAGAGTCACGGCTCAATATGTCTGTCAATCACATGACTGCCTTCTCTGTGAGCGCCCAGATGACCTGGGAAACACAGGACTTCCTGTTTTCTGACTCTTTGAGATAACTAAAAAAAAATTGCAAATTTGCTTTATATCACATCTAATGTAGATTTAGATCTTGATAGTTATAAAGACAGATACACTTTAACTCTTTCTCTCTTCAAAGCCAGAAGCCTTATGGGAAATGTGAACAGAAGTAGAAAATCATTTCAGTAGGGAAATATAAATCAAGGTCACTAAAAACTTATGCCTGTCACACTTAAACAGATAAGCACAATGCATACCTAAGAACCTTTGAATCATTCTTTAATATTAGCCTGTGCTGCACTATATATATATATATATATATATATATATATATATATATATATATATATATCTCCTTGCTTCTTTAAGACAAATTTGTCTCTTCTGTGACAGCCCACTAAGCCAGTCACTGGCCACATTACCGTTTCAGACAGTAATTGGCTAAGTTGCTGTCACTGGCGAGACAAGTTCGTCTTGGAAACGGCGGTGGTAGTGGTTAACATGGGACTTAGAAATTCCCCAGCAGGACACTGGGGGAGCATAAAAAGGTAAAATAAGATGTTTATTATGTTTTATATAAGGGCAGTGCTATGTAAAAAGTTTTTATGTGCCCCCAGTTTTAAGGGGTTATCTTGAGAGAAGAAGACAGCTAAAACCTACTGCTTGGCGGCTTGTATATCTCGATTATCGCATGTAATGTCCAATAACCACACTAAGGTTGGTGATTGTACAGTTTGGGGACATTAAGAAAGGGTCTGGCAGGGCGTATGCCAGGGAAAAGGCGAAGATTCGACCCTTCTGCCTCGTGTACGCCTGCCTAACCCCTGCTTGCCCAATCGGTGGGCAGGAAGAGATTGGGGGGGCCGGAAAGGTGGGAGGAGGCCTGGCGTAAATCATGATCCAAATCAGGTACTCAGGGTGCAGGTTCAGGCGCCTCGCCAGCCAGATTCACTAGGGGGTGTGTGCCTCTTAGGGAATTCGGCCAGGGAAAAGGGGGCGGGTCTTCATAAACTCCCCCCCACATATGTATGAAATGGAATAAACTTATCAGTTCTGCAAGGATGACAATGAAATGTACTAAAAATACTTTTCCAGATGCCTCAGTGACTAAAATCAGTCTTTGGAGCCCATAAAATGGGGGTAAATTTACCAAAGTATTTACTGAATTGATAAAGGCGTTCAGGATAAATCTCATATTTATTATAACAGTCCTATGCTTTCATATGGAAAATATGGAATATATATATATATATATATATATATATATATATATATATTTATATATTCAAAATAACATTATTTAACTAACTAAATTACATTGGAGTCTTTGCATGTATTATGCAATAATTCAACTCTGAAATATACTGCATACTTTTCTTTGGCACACTTTCACTTTCAGAGCCTTCTAACTGATGTTGTTAAGTGAATATAATGGCAGGAGACCAACAATGCAAGTTAGCTTCATGCAAGAACTGTCAATAAATGTGATTTTGGAACAATTGAGACATTTAGTTGTGAGTTGAATGGAAATTAAACAGCCAGGGTGAAAAAATGCTGCTACTAAACAACCACTGGATGGCAGCAGAGCACCACTAAATTCTACATTCATCTCATCATTATAACTGATTGAAGTCTGTGCTTGTAGACTGACTTAAAAGTTTCTTGGATGCTTGCACAACGTGCGTGTCAATAGCCTCCAGGAAATAAGAGAAGTTTTAATCTTTACGTTCTTTCTGATCAGTGATAGTAAATACAAATTGCCTTTAAGGTTCTGACACTAAATACAAGGTTTTCTGGGAACAGCTAATATGGCTCTTGTAATACAGTACAGGATGTACATTAACTTTTCAGTGCATGGTTCAGTGCCTGACCATTGATGTAAGAACCAAGGCTTTGGTGGGATAAAGGGATATCCCATTCCTATGCATCACCTGTCCATGGATGAGAAACAACTAACCTATAATAAGTCAGAGACTTACAATATTCCAATGAGGTGTGTAGCTTGTAGATATTTCTTTATCCATTAGGCCCTAAAAGGAACAGTATATACCAAAACTATATACTCGTCTCCTGGACATGTGACACGAGATAAGAATATATTGGAGTGAACTGAAGTCACATGTGCAGCACAGTTACTTTTTGGTGTGTAAAGCCATGGAGTCATAACTTGGTGTTTATGGAACTTTAGACTTAAATTTGGCCCTGCTTTGTGTTTAAACCTTATTCTGAAAAGCAGTATATAGGTTTCATGACGCTAAGGTCTAGGATATATAAGAGTACTCCCAACTCAAAGTGTGTAACAAAATCTCTGCTTGCTGTCAGCGAATGGAAACATTCCTGTTTATATACTATCCCAGTCATGTCTGCTTGTATAGCTGCTCAGCTTGTACTTTCACATTCTAAGTTAAGCTTAAAATTCAGCTTGTTGGTATTAAAGATAGAGGAGTCTCAGGAATCTTTCAGATAACTGTCCTCTGACTTCCCTCAACACATACTGGTAAATACTGGTAAAGTCTGGAAGTAGTATTACATTTATAGGAAGCATCTAGTAAAGCAAAGCATTTGCTAGATTGCATAAAGGGGTTGGCTACTTTATAGTAAAATTGCTTGGTATACAGTATTTGTACCTGTACTCACTGCACTTACTAACAGCAGCTACCTGTGTACCTCTTAGACCTCAAGTCAGATTCCCCTGCGGCCAGAAAGATCACCCGGCCAGCGATCGGCCGTTCCATGACCCGTCCGGGGTCACGGAACAGCCGGTCTCATACATAGTGTGAACATAGCCTAAAAGTGAGCACTCTTACTGCTATCTTTTGGGTTTTTACTCCTTTATGGAGCCCAAGAGTGGTGGAAGAGCTTTGGTTGGGAAACTCTCTTAGTATAGTGGTTTACTGCCTAAGTTATAAAATTACACTTGGTATATTTTTACCCTCTTTAAATGTATAGACCCCCTCGATGTACCAGGATGGACCAGGCATGTTCATGTTTTACATAGTGTGCAACTACCATGTGAAAATCTAAATGCAAAGAGGCAATACTAGCCATGATGACTATCTAATGGATCTGGATATATCTAATGGATATATATTGTACCCTCACCTACTGATGCTTTCCCTTCTCTTTTAGCCCTTATGAACAGGGTCCTATCTCTCTTGCTTTACCACTCTTTTTGTCTTATGTTATGTATTTAAACCACTTTAATATATACAACGTCCTGGTGCTTTAAGATAAAAATAAAACACATTAATTTATATATGTAATATTTCTATGTCTTTCTGTCTGTCTATCTATCCACCATATCCAATGACCACAATATCTCACATATTCTCTACAGCCCATCCATACTACCTACTTTTTAACGGCCCTTATGCTATAGCTCTTATGTCACAGAGGACCATCTACTATAGGGGGACTATTCACGAGGGGCATCTACTATAGGGGGACCACCTAGAGGGGCCATTTACTATGGGGGACCACTCACAAGGGGGCATATACTATAGATGAACCTACACAGTTAGCCATGTACCATAGCCTGCTTTAATATATAGTGACCGACCATGTATCACCACTCAGAAAGAGGGGAAACACACAAGCACTACTGAAACATAAAGAAGGAAGGTAGATCTTTGTGTTAGAAACACTCCAAACCAAAGGTTCTGAATATGAAGTGCATTAAATATTTGGGTATTTGTCTTTGGACATGATGAATTGTAAGTTTGCACATATTATGCCTTCTGCTATTGACTTACCATAGGATACTGGATTCATATAAATTTCTGTATATTATTTGACACTACAGATGTAAACAATGAATGTAGTTAAAGGAGAAGTCCGGCCAAAATTATTTTTTTATATGTTATTACTTATGGAAAGTTATACAATTTTCTAATGTACATTAATTATGGGAAATGCTCATATACTGCTATTTCCCTTAATTTAGTGTATCAGGAAGTGTTAGAATTCTCTCAGATCCAGTGACGTCACGACGAATGGTGTAATTCCTATGGAGTGTCCAGCAGGGGGCGCTCTCTATATAGAAGTCAATGAGTACTTATATATATAGTGCACCCCTGCTGGACACTCCATAGGAATTACAGTGTATGTAATGTAATGTTATGCACTGTACTTTTGTGACTTCATGAATACATTTATGGAATACTTTGGGAAGCAAGTGTCCTTGCTCCCCAAAGTATCCCATAAATGTATTCAATGAATAGATTTGCAGGGCACCGAGCAGGGAGGGAGAGAAGTGCCATCTACCTCCCCCTCCCTCCCTGCTCGGTGCTGGGCACATATACACAGTACTACTCCCCCATTATCTGCAGATAATGGGGGAGTAGTACCTGTGCTATCCCTATCACATCGCCGCCGTCACTCACACAGGGGCTGCTTTTCATGCCCCCTGCCGCTCCCCCTCCTCCTCCCGGCTTCAAACTTACTATCGCGCCTCTGACTCCCCGCCGCCCGTGCCGCTCCTCACTATCCGGCCGGCCGCTGACTCCCTCCCGCTGTGCGGGAGGGAGTCAGCGGCCGGCGGGGGAGCGGTGGGGGCATGAAAAGCAGCCCCTGTGTGAGCGGCGGCGGCGATGTGATAGGGATAGCACAGGTACTGCTCCCCCATTATCTGCAGATAATGGGGGAGTAGTACTGTGTATATGTGCCCAGCACCGAGCCGGGAGGGAGGGGGAGGTAGATGGCACTTCTCTCCCTCCCTGCTCAGTGCCCTGCAAATGTATTCATTGAATACATTTATGGGATACTTTGGGGAGCAAGGACACTTGCTCCCCAAAGTATTCCATAAATGTATTCATGAAGTCACAAAAGTACAGTGCATAACATTACATTACATACACTGTAATTTCTATGGAGTGTCCAGCAGGGGCACACTATATATAGAAGTCATTGACTTCTATATAGAGAGCGCCCCCTGCGGACACTCCATAGGAATTACACCATTCGTCGTGACGTCACTGGATCTGGGAGAATTCTAACACTTCCTGATACACTAAATTAAGGGAAATAGCAGTATATGAGCATTTCCCATAATTAATGTACATTAGAAAATTGAATAACTTTCCATAAGTAATAACATATAAAAAAATAATTTTGGCCGGACTTCTCCTTTAATGTGTTTGATTCACATACACTCATCACTGTGCACTATTGTGTTATTTTATTGTATACACTGTACATATCCGCACGGATACTGATTCTTTCTTTCTTTCTTTCTTCTCTCAGACACCTGCCTCCCAGATCCTACATCGTGAGCATGCTAGACACACAGACTTTTTTGAGCATCTGGATCAACAGCCCCTTCTCAATTTTTTTTTTTCCGCTTCCAAGGCAACCGGGATTTGGGGTTTCATGGATAGGTATACTTACACTATATAGCTGTCAGCTATCTTCAGGATTCACACTAGTACATAGCACCTGCAGGTAATCTCCACTAATCTTTAGTTACCTTCAGGCTGGATGTAAGTGTAATGTCAGAACATTGTATGCTTCTCATTGGTGTAAAGGTTTATTGTTCCAGATAAATATTGGTTCACTTGCACTGTAGCTGTACACTAGAGATGAGCGAACCGGTTCGGCTGGTATGGGATCCGGTTCGGATTTTTCCAAAAGTTTTTGGAAGCCTGCTTCGATTTTTTTTTTTTTTTGCTTTCTAAAATGGCAGCAGCCATTTTAGAAAGCAGGGAGTGTTCCGGGCGGGAAAAGCGCTTTCCCATGATGCCCAGAACACATCCAATCAGCAGGGATCTTGCACTAGCCCACCCCCTGTGTGACGTGGTATTGCATTAAGAGGAGAGGTCACATGACCGCACAACGCAGTCTGCACTGAGAGAGAGAGGAAGGAGTCTGTTACTGCACGCAGCTCGTCAGTGATAAAACGCTGCTGCTGCTGTACTCTGCTGTACTGACTACTGAGAAGATACTTACAAAATCAAAGACCACAAGATTATTAGGAAAGTGGATAGGAGAAACGTATACTGATTGAGAGAGAAAAATAGAGAGGATGAAAGATAGATAGATTAGGCATAGGAAAGCAAAGGGTGCACAGAAGAAAAACGTGCTCTACAGATATATAAGCACTATACTGTCGCCCTTATGAGAGTGTATATTACATAAGTGTTCTCCTGAGGCACAAACATACCTTAGGCATTTGTAGAGAATAAAATTTTTATTAAATGGTCTCTACAGATATATAAGTACTATACTGTCTCCCTTGTGAGAGTGTATATGACATAGGTGTTCTCCGGAGGCACAAATATACTTCGTGCATTTGTGGAGAATAAAACTCTAAAAAAGGTCTCTACAGATATTCCAAGTACAATAGTTGGCTCCTTGTTAGAGTGTATATGACATAGGTGTTCTCCTAAGACACAAATATACCTTGTGCATTTGTGGAGAATAAAACACCCCCAAAAAACGGTCTCTATAGATATTCCAAGTACAATAGTTGGCTCCTTGTGAGAGTGTATATGACATACATGTTCTCCTAAGACACAAATATACCCCGAGCATTTGTGGACAATAAAAGTCTAAAAAAAAGTGCTATACAGATATTTCAAGTACAATAGTTGGCTCCTTGTGAGAGTGTATATGACTTACGTGTTCTCCTAAGACACAAATAATTTGAATATAAAGTCATGGCACAGCGGTTGCAGGAAACCTCACAAAGCTTTTTAGGCAGAGGGCAGGGCAGAGAGTCTGGATCAAGGGGCAGAAGAGGAAGTAGCGCCGGAAGAGGGTCCAGTGGCAGGCCTAAGCTTCCTTTGTCACACCAGGGTCGTGTCCACTCATCTAATTCCACAGTCCTGGAGTGGCTGGCTCACACTTTGACATCCACAAGGATGAGTAGTCAGACATACAGACAGTTATCTGTGGGTACCTCGGACACGACCCTGACTTGGCACGGGCACGCAGCAATTCCCCCACCTCCTCCATCTGACATCATCAGCAACATCCCACTAACTTTTGAACCGCCGCCTGCAAGGGAACTGTTGGCATCTATGAGCAGCCAACTGCTCTTTGATGACGATGAGCACGTGGGGGAAGAGACAGGGGACAATCAAGTGGAGGGCATAGCTGTGTCTGAGGCCAAATCAGAGCAGGACCATGATAGGCCTGCCAGGAGAGCAGTAGGCAGTAGACGAGAGAGGGCTGGGCAGGAGCCTGATGAGGATGATAGCATCATTCTGAAACAGGATGATGCTACATTGGATGTTACATGGAATCCACGGCAGGATTTGGCTTATTCAACGGATTTGACAACTGGGAATCCGTCCGCCAGCAGGCCCGCCACAACTAAAAAAAGCAGACAGGCAGCAGTAGTCAATTAACAAGTCGGAAGCGTAGCCGGGACAAGCAGATGACCACTGGGGAAAAATCCTCCACTGCAGGTCCTAGTATCGGCAGCGCCCGCCCATCCTCGCAGCCTGTCGGTACTAGACTGTACACCTCGCCTGTGTGGCAGTTTTTTATCTGTGGTCATTTGTCGCCTGTGCCATTAGAAGAGGCAAGAGTTGCGATCCTGGCACCAGCGCCATGGCTGAAAAGCGCCACCACCTTTCCGCCTGGGAGAAACGGGGTGATAGTGGGTCACAGCAGGCTTAGGCAGACCCGCAGTCAACAGCAGCAGGAAGCAGCAGTAGTCAGGGGGGCCTTTCACAGAGTCAGACCTCCTCTGTGGAAGGGAGTGTGGCTTCACTCCCTTCTTCAGCTGGTGGCCCCTGTGTTGACTGTAATGACTGTGGCATTACTTGGTTACATTGTTCCACATTCTTGATATTAAAGGGGTTATCCAGTGCTACAAAAACATGGCCAGTTTCTTTCAGAGACAACACGACTCTTGTCTCCAGTTCAGGTGTGGTTTGCAATTATGCTCCATTCACTTTGATGGAACTGAGCAGCAAAGCCTCACCCAAGCTGGAGACAAGAGTGGGGCTGTCTCTGTAAGAAAGTGGTTTTTCTAGCGCTGGATAACCCCTTTAGGGCTCTAGCGTGCATCCTTTATATAGTGCTTGAAAAAGCAATATATTGTAATCCCTTTTCTTTATTCTTCTTCTTCCAGTTTCTCTTAAATTTCTGCAATTAATACGGCCAGAACCACTTTGTGCACAGACTGTTTGAACTGGGGTTCGAAGCCCTCGGTGGTGACAGGTGTGATAAATATTTTTGGATTTGATTGGATTTGTCTTTTTAAAGAAATTTGCATTTAAAGACTGAAAATTCCTCATAGACATGAATGGCAAAATTTTTAGAAATTCAAATATCACAAGGCATAGCAGTAACCAGCCAATCTCAGCACACATGCAAATAGCTGAAATGTAGCAGCTAATAGAAACTTGCATGTCCTTCACTCATTGACATTATCCCTGCAGTTACTATTGCCCAATAAAAGATGGCAGGTCCCTGCGATCATCGCTCTTAAGGGGACGGTACTAAAGTCTCTCTTAAAGGGATGGCACCAAAGTCGCTTTTAAAGGGCAGTACCAAAGTCACTCTTAAAGGGACTGTACCAAAGTCTCTGTTAAAGGGATGGTACTGCAGTTGCAGTTAAGGGGACGGTACCAAAGTCAATTTTAAAGGCCAAATATCACATTCACATTCACTCTTAAAGGACCAGTAGTGAATTCACTCTTACTGGTGCTAAATTTGCTCTCAAAGGGCCGGTACTGACTTTGCTCTTAAAGTGCTGGTACCGATTTTGTTCTTAAGAGGCTGGCACCTAAATCACATTGATAAGGCTGGGTTCACACTACGTATATTTCAGTCAGTATTGTGGTCCTCATATTGCAACCGAAACCAGGAGTGGATTAAAAACACAGAAAGGCTCTGTTCACACAATGTTGAAATTGAGTGGATGGCCACCATATAACAGTAAATAACTGCCATTATTTCAATACAACATTGTGTGAACAGATCCTTTCTGTGTTTTCAATTCACTCCTGGTTTTGGTTGCAATATGAGGACTAAATACAGCCTCAAATATACGTAGTGTGAACCCAGCCTTAAACAATTTAAGTGTTTCCACTTTTAGACGTTTCTTAATTCTTTAAAGCAGTGCTTCTCAATTCCAGTCCTCAGGTCTCATCAACAGGTGAGGATAACATGATTTGAGGATATCCGATACAAAGAACAGCTGTGCTAATACTTGAGTATAATTATATCACCTGTGAAATACTAAGGAAATCCTCAAAACGTGACCTGTTGGTGAGGCCTGAGGACTGGAATTGAGAAGCACTGATTTAGGGTGGGTTCGCACTACGGAATTCTCGCGGATAAACTCTGCGGAATTCCGCTGTCTGTCCGCGCGCACGGTGCCTTTCTGCCGGCTCCATAGACACATAGACAAGTGATATGTCACTTCTTTCGACGGATAGCGGAATACGCCGGCCCATAGAATGGTGTCTATGAAGCCGGCGGAAAGTCGCGCGGCCGTGCGCGCGGACGGACAGTGGAATTCCACGGAGTTTATCCGCGAGAATTTCGTAGTGTGAACCCACCCTTAAAGTGTATGTCCAAAATCGTTGTCCTGCCTGTTTTGCAAATATCGCTGTGGGGAGATGCAGTTTACACGGAGACAACCAGTCGTCACCTTGCAAGTTTTATAAACAAGTCTGTTCATCAGAAAAAGGCTCATACCTGGGTGTCAGACGGTTGCCTCCTATGCTGCGTAACTTAACCTCATTTACTAAGTGGAAGCCTACACACTCAGTGGAGGAATTTATGATTTCATCAGGAAGTAAGCAATTGCTCAAAATTTGCAACAATCTTTTGCCATTACATCCAAAAAAAACACTGATAATTTCCTCCTAGTGTGTTCAAGTGAGCTTGTAACTTATGCACATCTTTCATAGACTGTAATGTACTACAGATTTTGGTTTAGTTGTGTTTTGTCTTGATTTTTTAAATGGTAATTTCTATCTTGCTTGGTTTGCCAGCTGTGATGCAAGGAAACATGAGGCAGATAGCTCCGTACATTATGTAGTGGCCAAATTGGGTTATTGCAGTTCAAGATCATACTGAAGTGAATGAGAAGTGAGAGTAGTTCTAGTAACCACTTGTACTATTGTGTTTTTTGTGATAGTTACACTTAAAGCTGAAAAATTCCATTCTATGGTATGACATAAAGCACATAGTACTGGTAGATAAGTTTATGATATGATTTTGTGAAAATGAATTTGCAAGGTTTCTACTAGAGATGAGCGAATAGTGAAATATTCAATAATTCGAAATTCGATTTGAATAGCTCCCGATATTCGTATATTCAAATGAATATCGAATCTCATTATAGTTTATGGGAGAAAAATACTTGGGACCAGGAAATCAATATTCGACCACTAGGAGGTCACCAAGTGCACAATGACACCTCAGGAAATGATGCCAACACTGGGTGCATCTAACACTAGTGATGAGCCAACATCCCAATTTTCCCAAGTGTACGCTGAAGATTCATGAACAAATTATAAACGTAAAGTAGAAGCGTACGTTTCAGTCCAGCAGTACGCACTTGCGTACATATCAGGTCAGGTGCAATGTAAAATACGTAATAACAAAAATAAATGATAGCTACAAATCAGTAGTAACAAAATAACAGGTATCCCACACACTGTATACAGCCGTATACCGGATATATAATTGTTTTTACAACAATAAAATTAAAGGGATGGTCAACGCCTTTACAGGACGCAGACTGCACAAATCAGTAGTAGCAAGATAACGTGTATTATCCAGGAATCACAGTATACAGCTGTATACACTATCAGTAGATGTCTGAACACACTGCATGCCTCACAGCAGCTTCTAAATATATGGTTTTTATACTTTTAGCCCTAACAAGGGCTTTTGGGGGTCCCTTCCTACCTAACTTAACCTAAAAGTTTTCTCTCCCTGGTATACAGTCTGTCCCTCTCTAGCTCCAACCAGCAAGTGACACAAATCTGAAATCACTATTCTTATATTCAGGAAGTCACATGGTTTAGCAAGACAATCACAGTTAGAGTTTTTTTTAAAGTCCTGCCTACTCCTAGTGCATGTCCCTCCCCCCTGCATGTTTATTGGCTGAAAGAAAGTGCCAGGGGGGTGGGAGGGCAAATCGAATTTTTACTGCGTTGTTTTGTTGGAATATTCGAATGCAATCGAATAGCACAAATAGCGTACTATTCGCTCAACACTAGTTTTTACAAATATCTAAAGAACAGAGGGCTATCATTGTAGGGTATGTGATAAGAAGTCCTCCAGTCTGAACAGTATATCTAATTTCCTGTATTAAAAGACAATAAATCTCTGTTGTACATAATTAATTTCTGTGGACATGGAGCTAAACTTTTATGCGAAATTATGGGGGATGTTACTGTATGCAGGATTGTTGTACACTGCTATGTGCAATACATTATACATAATAAATAATTTGTTGATGGACATTAACCATAGCCTACACATTCCTTTATTTGCAATGTTCAATGGCCATAGAAGAAGCTTAGATGTTTAAACAGAAAAAGCAAAAGATATGTAAACCATGGTCTCATTCAGAACAACAAACCATTTCTTTGGAGAGTCAATATACTTTTTGGAGACAATAGAATATTATGTATCAAATCTATAAAAGAGAGTGAGATAGGTGGCTGCCATACTGCTTATCCTAGGGAAACAGAGGGCAGGTAATAAAATGTAAGGTGACAGTCTGTCTATCTATCTATCTATCTATCTATCTATCTATCTATCTATCTATCTATCTATCTGTCTATTATCTATCTATCTATCTATCTATCTAGATAACTAGGCACAAAGTTTAGTGTCCTATTTAGGATGCAAAAATTATACAATATGGCACAGGTTAATATGTACATGAAATTATTGTAATGAACATTTACAGGAGGATACAAACAGGAAGATGATTTGAACAAGGCAATTACAATACCATATTAAGAGAAATTGGGGTACATCTAGGTCTTTGAAGGACCACTGACTGCTCAGTAAATATTATTTGTTATTTCATGTACTGCTCATATAGTATATAAATACTATGTTAACACTATGGGGAACATTTATCAAAGTTACGGCAGGGGCGCATGCCAAGGAGAAGGCGCAGATTCGCAAGATAGGGAGGAGGCATGGCCTCCTACTGTGCCTCATTTACCATGATGTACGTCTGGGAAAAGGGGGTGGGGCCTAATTTAAGACCGGCGTTCAATGACTTCCCCCCATATTCTTACATATACTTATTGATTGAAGCCTAGACGTCATCCTCTAAACATCTGTAGTGGTACTGTGAGCCTTGAACTAAACTAAGGCTGGGTTCTCACTGCGTTCTTGCAATCCGTTCAATGTATCTGTTTTTAATTGGTTACTTTTAACGGACAGAAAAACTTAGTCAACACTATTTTTGTGTCCGTTAAAAAAACGCATCCATTTCGATCCATTTAATTTTATAATGTAAGTCAATGGAAAAACGGATCCAAACGGATGACACACAATTACATCCTATTTTGTATCCATTTTTCCATAAAACATGTATGTTAAACGGATTGCAAAAACACAGTTTAAACCCAGCCAAAGTCAACGGTAACTTGGATGAATAGCAGCCGCCAAGTGGGCGATGGTCTCTACTCTTGTTAGGCGCAGGGACAGTTTAGGTGAATGCTTGTCAGTCATTTAGAGGCAGATTGGATAACCAAGTACCAAGCAAAAATCCAGGAGAAGAAAGACAGGGACAAAATCTGAAAGAAATGCAATACAAAAGACAAAGGCATGGTCAATACAGGAGACCAAACAGAACACAACCAGAGGCAGAATGAACAAGCCAGGAGTCAGAATTACCAGAAGACAGTAGCGGATTATAATAGGTCCTTTTCGAGGGGTAGCCCAGGGCCCAGAGCCCTGAGCTCCTGGGGGGCCCATCGCCACCCAAAAAGACTTATACTTTCAGTGGTGTTTCAGTTCTACCGTTCTATAGTTCTGCCATGATTTGCAAAAAATTGCTTCTCTTTTACTGCAATTTTACACAAATCAGGGCATCATGATATTATCTATCCTGTACTATGAACACCATGCTAGTGCTGCCATAGTTACAGGGGGGGTTGGGGGCCCAGGCTTCTTGAACAGCCCGGGGCCTATGGTAAAGTTATTCCGTCTCTGCCAGAAGATCAGGACTCAGGAGTCAGAAGAGCACCGATGAAGGACGACTGTCAAAAACAGGAGCCTGTTTAAATCTCCCTCACTGAGAAAGTGTAGAGCATCAGCGCCGACTCTGATTGGTTTGGGACCCCCAATCTCCCATTGGCCGATGGTCTTTTTCTGCTAACAATCTTCTATGTTTCTGTGTTTCTATTCCCCTCAGATAGATTCTTCATCAGCTTTTCCCCAGTTTTACATACAAATATCATATAAATACATATTCCCCAGTTATACATACAAATATCATATAAGGTTACAATAATTTATGGGTATTTATCATACTTTGTTATAAACACTAAAGACACTAGAGATTCACTAAAATCCATCTGAATAGGAGTTGATATATTTACTGGTAAATGCTTAAATCACATCTGATAATTTAGCGCTGTTATGGTTTTGTGGTTTACTGTGGTTACTTTGATCTATAGTATATGGGGTCCTTCTAAAAATAGGACAAAACTTTTTCATATACTGCCTTTATTTCATATGCATCTGAACTATATGTAGATTGGTTGATCTGGATGTGCCTGTCGTCATTTTCAACTTTTCTATATAACCATATCCATTAAACAAGTGAGTGAACTATTTCTAAGGTCATTCATTTACAAGTTCAACTTTCACAAACCCATATACTTTTATTCTGGTTCCTTGTGATATTATATTTGAGCTCGTAAGAGAAAAGTGCTTGAGTAAAACTTGGACAGTCGGTCCTTTGGGCTTTTCCACTACAAATCAAACAACCCTTCATCAACTTTGTCATTGCCAATGTTTCAGTGTGAACATTATATTTTGATGCAAGAGGCTGGTCATAAACCTGTGACAATTTGCTAAATGGTAAATTAACTTAGCAGTAGAAAACCTAAGGAGTTTCAGTGAACCAATAATACAGGAACAAAGCAGGAAATGTGATCGCTTAGAGTGGAAAGTTATGATTTTATCAACCAAGGAATACTCTGAAATGGAAGCTTGAGGCTAAGCAGCCAAATGGATCTGGGAGCTGTCACCGGTTCTGTGTGAACTGACACTCTAGAAGTTTCAGATTTTTACTGCTTATATTCATATCACCTTTTACTCCGCTCTTAGTTTTTTTGTGAACACTTTTTTTTTATTTATAGTATATGGATACACTGGTGTTAAAGGCACCTTAAAGGCATCATCTCCAAAGTATAACTTCTGAGTCCAGAGAACGGTATGGTGGGGTAGTGGGGTAATATGCCAACAGGCAGTGACGATGAACATTGACAATATTGGGCAATATCACATAGCTAATGACTTCAACGCACTGCATTGAGATAAATTAAAATACGGCAATAATGGACGGCTTTTTAAAAAGAAAAAGAGGACACTATTTCTTTCTCTCTCTCTTTTTTTTAACTTAGTGTGAACATAGCCAAAATGGGAGAAATAGCTGGAAGATGAGGATGTTAATGCTATATTCAAAACAGCATATATACAGCAGTCCCTTGTGAATCCATGCCACCATTAGCAGTTTGTTATAGTTTATGAAACAGCAGATAATACTCTTATTATTACTATTTGCTCAAAACCCCTTTAGTGAAAAAGCAGCAGTAACAATGCTACTTTTTAAAGTACCATAACCAGTACCAGTACCAGTATTTAATTATTAGGCTATGTTCACACAATGTCAAAAAAAGAGAAAAGGTGCCCACTTTTTTTTATTTAAAAAGACGTCCGCTATTGCCGCAATCTAACTGACTGCAGTGCAATGAAGTCAATGGAATGACAGACGTCCAATGCGCACAGTGTATAAAATGACGAACGTTGTCTGCTCAGATGTCAAAATAATTCTTTGTTCACACAATGTTTTTTCAGCTCCGTTTAAAATTATGTCTGTCATTTTGAGTCTAAAATAAGGGATGTTAGTTAGCTTTCTGGCCTCCCCTTGACGGCTGTTGGCCCATTATTCTAGTTTGGGGTTACTAATTGGCCTTTGGGTGTGTCTTAATTGAAAATTCCTTTGAATTTAATAGTTAAAACAGAGAAAGAAAAACTGTGTGAACAACTTATAAAAAACGTCCGCTGTTTGCAAAGGATGTCCAAAAATAATTGTCATGATCATTATTTTGACGTCCGTGGCGAAAAGGTCCGTTATTCAATACACTGTGTGCATTGGACGTCATCTTTCTATAGACTTCAATGTATTGCATAGCAGTCACTTAAATTGCAGCAATAATGGACATTATTTTAAATAGCAAAAGACGCCTGGCTTTTCTCTATTTTTGACGTTGTGTGAACATAGCCTAATGATCATGTCAATTATTTTCGGACGTCTTTTGCAAACAGTGGACGTTATTAGTCTTAGTCTTTCACACAGTTTTTCTTTTTTCACGGTCCTTTCACCTACACTAAAATAATGTACCAACAGCTGTTATTGCACTGGCGGGCAGACAATCCTCAAAATAACAGACATAATTTTGCACTCAAAATGACGGACGTCATTTTAAAAATAAGCGGACAAGAAAAAATGTTGTGGGATCATAGCCTTATAATGTGTCTACCTCAAATCTAAAACAACAAAAGAAAAATCAAAAAATAAAAGTATAATTGTATAGGTAAAGATTGAATTCCCTTGTACTGGCAAAAGTTATTCTGCATTGGCAACTTGTCACAAAGTAGTTAAAATAGGGAAATTAAGTTGTGTGCACATAGAGGTCAGAGACTGATGTGAATGTGACAATCACTATACAGCATTGTGGAAAATGTTGGCACTATATAAGCAGAAGGAAATAAATTAAACTACATCTTATCACCATATAATGACGTGCTTAGTAGTTGTATGATCTCCTCTACTGTATGGCAAATACTTAGTTAAAACTAGAATACAGAATAGAAACAGGTAAAAGCACCGAGTACATCTCAATGTAAATATGTGTGATAATAGCCAGAAACATGGAAGTTCAGACCAGTCAATGCTTTGTTTTAGTCCTTGTACAGAGCTGGGGAAACCAGCAGCTGCATCTGACTGAACTGGTCAAAACTGAGGGCAGTACAAAGCCTGAGATTAGATGTTAGGAGTAACGTACCACACACAAGGCAGCAGGCAGCCTTTCAAGAAGGCACTTCAGAGGACAAAAAAAAGCTGTTAAGCTCCTTAATTTCCCCTGGTCCAAAAAAAAAAACCTTGGTCCAAAGGATTTCAATATGTAACATCAAAAAGAATCTGCCGCATGCACTTATACCGCTGGGCATCATTTTATGTTTACTAAAATCTGGGAAATGATTTTTGCGACTTTACACGCCTGTGAATTCTTTTTGTGACGTGCTTACATAATAACGTACATAGGCAATGGCGTAAATTACATATTATTTCTTATAAAGCAAACAGCAATATTAATTAAAAAAAATGTATTTTCCCCTCCTGGAAGGAATTCAGAATATGAACATTTTCCATGGCTTATTTAAATTCCATGAATTTTCATTTCTCTCCTCTCCCTTTAGTATTCCTAATTTATAGATGAAGAGATTTCACTTCTCTGTAGTTGATTCATAAAATCAGTTGACTGATCTGCATTTGCGACTGAATAAGCAACCACAGTTGTGTGGAGAATGACTGCAGCGTTCGGCAAGGAAAAAAAGCTCAGGGGGAACTTGGAATCTCAAAGGGAAAACACACGCTCACTCACAAGCAATATAGGCTTTCTTAAACCAAGAGCAAACCAGTCTTGCTTTTTCTTCCTGGGTTCTTCAGTCAGTATGGAGCAGCAAGCAGAAATTGGCCTTCCTCAATGTAATGGGAATTATTGGACAAAAACATATTTTTTCATACATACACAATGTTTCTCCCCTTTTTACACTCACCTATTCATGTAGAATTTTATTTTTGTGTTCACCTGCTTTCATGCCACCTACTGAGAATGGAAAATGAAAAATGATACATTGTATCTAAAAAAATCATAAAATCAATCAAATGCAAAAAGTAATATACATAAATATTCCTTAGTAATTCATCTTGCATTCTAGATAGTAATATATTTTTACAAAATGATGCTTTGTATGTTTCAAGCCTTTGGTGAAGCAGTGTAATATAATTATATATCATGACAATGTCTGTTGTTATTATTATAACTATATATTACTATATCTGATAATGGAATGATTACTATCCTTTATTTCATTTTTTAAACATTTAATTAACAATGGTAATACAAAACACAATTATCATTTACTTATTTGATGCTATGAGGTTTTTTTTTATATTATTACTAAATATTAAGAATGATATAGGATATAAAGTAAAAGTACAAGGGAACAGGCTTTATGAGTGTGAAAGTAGATCAAATTAATGGATGGCTTTTTTTCTAGTGTATATAGTTTACACTAACAATTACTGTCGCTATAATTACCAGGAATCTCATGCAGGATATTTTTAAGAATCATTAAAGCTTAATATACACATATATGAGTGCAGATATTATTACATTCTTATTGATACATTGATCTCTTGGCAATTTTATGCTCTACATTTTGTTTTTACCATGTATAAATGATATACAATATAGATTAGTTCTTGTGTGTACGTATATTTATTTTTCTATTGTCGATTTCATTAAAATACTTTATAAAACGTTCTCATATTACGTGAGCTCAGAGAAAGCTAGATTTTTTTTACAATCTATGAAAATTCCATGTTTTCATTCATTATATTACAATTACCTGTGACACACCTACCACAACTAATGATAAGAATCATCTGAAAGAAATCACATATAGAAACATGTAACAAAGTCAGGCCTTTTATCGTCATTGTATTTTATCACTACTTGGATTTATACAGTAGGTGACAGCCATTATTAGCATTAAATGGTGTTACTTCATCCATACCGTATAAGTACAACCTACCATTTTTATACTGGGATGTACAGTATTTTGTTGTCCGCATTACTACGCATTACTGACACTGTATGTTCATATTATACAACTGTGAGTTTTATATTATGGAAGAATTAGATTCCTTTATTTAAACTGGTTATTTGCCAATTTTTTATACTAAAAAGGAGCAAACTGGTTAAAAAAAATATAACAAAGCTTATTTATCTCTCCGCTTCCTGTCACCATCGTCATTGACGCTGCAACGGGCTGCTGATCCTCACTTCCTAGGACTTGGCCACGACACACAGGAAATTCTGGCTCAGCCAATGTCTGCCTGCTGTGGTGATCCGCCTCATCCAGTGATTGGCTGGGAGGGAATTTCAAAGCATTTCTAGTGGAGATCAGCAGGGACCTGGGTAATGTTAGTAGCTATAAGCATGCTACTTTCTTTTCAGTATTATAACGGCGGCTTCTGAAAAGCAACATCAGATCACAATTAAGTTCAAAAGTTTTTTCACTGTGTAAAATTAAATATTCAATCCACAAAGAAGTAAAAAAATGTGGCACTCACCATACCGCTGGTCATCAAGCTTTACTGCAAAAAAAAATATTCAGTGCAAAGAAGGGAGGACATACAAAACAGTGCGTCTCTATAAAATGTAAAATATACTAAATGTGTCACTTATTAAAAATATTAATTATTCTTTCATTTTATGAAAACACCACATTTGATGCACCCCAGGCTTTAGGCCACATGCATACAGTGTTAGGCCAGGTTCACACTATGTAAAGACAACGGCCGTACTTCACAAAAATGTCAGTAGTTGTGCAAACAACGTCCGTTATTTGTAAAATAACTGCCGTTGTCTGCCCAACTATGGCCGTTGTTATGAAATACGGCCTTGTTTTTTCATACTGTGAACCTGGCCGTATTTCGTATCTAAAATTGTAATATTATCCCATATTTTTATCATAGGCATTGACATCTATTCCAATTTGTGCCATGAGAAGGCCATCTGCATTCTGAGCTCCCACAATGCATAGAGACTTTTGTTTGGGCATACCTATCTTAGTGCAGCAGTGGCTTTTTCTTAAGTACCAAGATACACATACATAGAAGGCCCACAGTATGTCTATGGAAGTACACAAAACTGACATGGAAAGAGATGAGAGCAATGGCAGGAGTATATGTGTATAGTAGTTGGGGACCAGGTAACTAATAGAATCTATACTTATCAGTTAATAGCTTTGGAACATACATTTCATCTGTAAATAGTGCAGGACCGGGCAGAAGAGGAGTATTCACAAGTGCATGTAATTGTATTATTTGGGTGAACAGAGGCTTTAAGTATATTTTTCCCATAAGGAAACTATACTGTAGCTGTGTCTTTAGTAAGACACCATTGGGAACCCATTTGCTCACCCATTTGATTTAAGCTATTGTCCATGTAATGCTGCCCTTAAAATAAGATCTCCCAGTTACACACTTAATGCTTATAGTTTACTTAGAAAATGTACACATTTTAAATAAAAAACACTATTTCTAATAGCCTCATGTCTGTGATCAAGGCTTGAAAAATATGAAGAACTTAGATAAGAAAGCACAAGTTGTCTTTCCAGTCATCATCTTACATTACCAAATTTCGCCTCCCTCCTACTTCGCTAAACATTTCACCTCCAGCACAAACATATAAAAACCACAAATATTTCTTCATTAAAATCTCCACCGTAATTTACTAAATAAAAAATATTCTGAAAATTCTCAGTCTGAAGAGCTTTGCACCAGAGAGACCATGTTCTGCCTGCTTTTTCTTTTCTTTTTTTCTTCCCTTAACTTGTACTTTTTGATTAATGTTGCATTCCTCCTGTGAAATTGATACATCAATTTTAATTATACTGTATTTCTTTTCACTTGTAGGAGACTCCCATCCTCAAAGACTAGTTTTCAAACATTAACTCTTATCATCCTCGCCTCCTACCCATTTTCAACCTGTAAATTATAGAAAAGTTGCGCAGCATGGGAAACTACAGTTAGAAGCCTTACTTGGAGTCTTCTGCTCCTGGGGTATCTATGAATGTGTATGGCAGGGCCATAAGTCTGTGCAGATGGCCCTATGTTTGTATGAGTAAATATGATCAAAGAGCAAAACATTTTTAGGTCTCAGACGGGAGTATAAAATCTGCTGAGTGGATACATTCTATCTATATACAGTGCTACAGAGTATATTAATACTATATAAATACGCACAAAAAATAGAATAGAAGATCAATGCTAGAAAAGGGGTGATGTCCTAGAAAAGTTTTAATACATTTTTATACAGCATTTTCAGGTATTTAGGGATAAATATTGGAGAAAGAAGGCACATTATGCACGTTACAGAAGCCAACAATGCCAATCCCTTATTATTGAGGCTTTGCCTTCATTGCCATCATGACTAAAGTTGATGGCCCTTAATGGCTATGATGAATATGTTTTTGATATGTACTCTATTAGATCCACTTGACTTAAAGTTGGTAAAATCAGGTGTGTACCACATACATGTATGTAAAGTTTTTTTTTTTTTTTTTTTTAAATTGAAATGACTTACATCACTGTACTGTCCTTCTCCCTCATGGATGAACACTTTGTTTCTAGAGATGAGCGAACCTGCTCATAGCCTATGGCTATGGCTGTATCCCAGTTTTCCAGGCGGTCCTCCAGCTGTATCCACTCTCTCCACGGAGCGGGCAGACAGCGTCAGTCAGAAGCCGAGAGTTCAGATTCATAAGAACCCGAACCTTGGCAGGTTCGCTCATCTCTATTGGTTTCCTCTCTGAACTGTAATCTTGCTGTTGCCATGGATTAGAGCACTTTCCCACAATCCTCCCTGCTTGCATACACAATAGAGACTAACAAGCAATATGCTGTTAGATAATCTCAGTGGGGCAACAGGGCAACAGGGCAAAACAAAGTAGGCTTCCATGGGATTTTTTCAGAAAAAGCTTATATAGTACATTTGAAACATGTTATATTCCCATAGTACATCAGTTTAGACCTGTTTATCTTAGGGGTAAAATCCCTTTAAAATGAGTCTTTCAAAAGCTGTGGGCACCTGAAAGCATAAACTGAGCTTTTTTTTCCGTAAATGTTCATATACAAAGATATGTATCACGGAGCCAGGTGAGCCACTGCTTTATGGCGCTTGGTGGAAGGGAGTTTAGCTATGGTTGGTCCCATCCCCTCTGCCATTGGGTGATCACTTACTCTTTGGATATATATATATATATATATATATATATGTACTTTTACACTAATAAAATTATGAAGTTGTATCAATGTTACCTCCCAAGTTGTTTAATCTTTTAAAATACCATAATAATTGTAGAATAAGAAATATTTATCTGTTCCAGTGGGAGTCGCAGGGTAGGGAGATGTGTAGGGCGAATCTCTATTTAATAACAAAACAGGAGAAGTTTTTTTGGTATGGGAGGTTGAGCCAAAGAGACTTGTATGACCTAAAGGTTATTTAGAGAGATGAAAGTAAAGCCTCTCTCTGTCTTTATTGCTGTCAGCACTTTTTAATGTCAAACTTTGTGAATGATTGTCCAAGAGCTGAGCTGGTATTTTTTTTTTCGGCCTAAAGTTTCCCAGGATTGTGTGATGTATTCATTGCTTTATAATTAACGTGGAATCCAGCGCGGGTGGGCTATTGCATTACAGAGTCCTGGATTTAAAGTGGCTGCTCATAGTCATTGTTTTCTGACGTCTGTCTCTGTTATGACAAGGCCTTTGTCTGACACAAAAGAAATTCATGTAAATTTCACAACATTGTCCTCATCTACCAACACACTATAAGAAGTCAACACAAACGTAGAGAAGATCACCCACGAGTTACCTGGACGTCTGCCATAAAATTTAATGGTGTTTTATTTGACAGTACTGACACATACTGTTTATTGTATACCGAACAGATCATATTAATGAAGATGAAAAAGTCAAGGCAACTAGCACCTTTTCCAATTTTCCAATTGTCTTTTTTCCCCTTTTACCTCTTTGTTAGGACAAACGTAGAGTAGGGTTCATCAAAATGGTAATGACATTTTTTTCTATCATTTTTAAAGAAAATATTTGCAAATCAGCATATTACACAATGGATGATATTAATCAAGAAAAACATATTTTGTGGACATCTTGCATACAAAACATACTGTTATAGAAAAACTGTGGCAAGGGAACACAAAGTCTCCTGCTGGTCTCCATCTGGTCTCCTCTGATATGGCATTAGCATTCGCTTTAGTTTTTCTGTCTGCCATAAAGGAATTTCAAGTTTCTACATTGGTCAAAGGTTCTAAAGGAATATCCGTTAATTTCTAGTACAAATATATAGATAATAAGATCAAATAAACAATTTACAAACATAGGCATATAGATGGATAAAAAAAAAATAACTAGGGTAGATGAAGAATGTTCCATGTTCACACATTGTTGCATAGCAACGGACACTGTTAAACAGCTGGCCGCCGGGCTGCACTGTATCGGCCGCAGGAACGTCCTCTTTTTACAATTGATTTGCGGGAACCAGTGATTTGCGGCCACCGCTGCACATTGCATTGTCTGAACAGCTGATGTTTCCGGACGCTGTTCACTGAACAGCGTTCGGAAATAATTGACAAGCACATTACTCTAACGCCCATTCTAAAGAACGGGCGTTAGAATAACGATGTGTGAACACAGCGGGAAGCATTGCATTGACTTCAATGCAATGCCGCCCCTGCAGTAAAGAACGGACGCTGAGGCCATTGCAATCAGCGTTTGTTTTTTACTAAAAAGAAAACGATGTGTAAATCTAGCCATTGACTAATGCAGAGCACAGTTTGGAATATATTATAGGGTATACATAGTCAGCAGAGAACACCTGTGTACGCAAGGTGAGCCATGAAAATGTAGTGTAGCAGACAGAAGAAAAGTTGAAATGTTGCATTGGGCAATAAAGTGATCCACAGTTAATGAGGACATCTTGGAGGGCAAGATTTTTTGTCTTCCTTTCAATTTTGGAGCAGTAGCCTCTAATGTTGCCATGCCTGTGCAGGGAGCTTACATTGCAAAAAAACATGTACTCAAAGTAAAGATTGTGGGCCTAAATCCCAAGAGAGATGATTCAGTTTAATGTTAAAGGGGTTATCCAGCGAAAATCTTACATAGATTTGTAATTTACTTCTATTTAAAAATTTCAAGTCTTTCAGTATTTATCAGCTGCTCTCTGTCCCAGACAGGAACTGTCCAGAGCAGTAGCAAATCCCCATAGAAAACCTCTACCGCCCTGGACAGTTCCTGTCTTGGACAGAGATGTCAACAGAGAATACTGTGTAAGGCCATGTTCTCACTGTGTAAGACACCGGCCGTTCCGTCACCTGGCCGGGTCACGGAACAGCCAGTTTCAGAGAAGATTACCCGGCCGAAACTGCAGTACTAGGCGGATGATCTTCACTACAGTTATATTCGGATGCGAGCGCATCCGTGCGCGCCTGCATCCAAATTCGCCGCTGCACTAAATGGAGCGTGCTCTATAGTGTGCACTGACAGGTTTTCTGGAGCCGCTATTCAATGAATAGCAGACGCAGAAAACTGACATGTCAGTTTTTTGCAGCGCTGCTAGGGATCCCAGCCAGAGTGTATACCATGTGTATTAACTCCGGCCGGGATTCCATAAAGGGCAGCACTGCGTAAGTTACGTATTAATCCCCGCCGTTATTGCAAATCTGCGACAACGGCCGTGATTAATACGAAACTTACGTAGTGTGAATATAGCCTAAGACTGAAAAGAAAACAACATTTTCAGCAGGACATACAGCAGCTGTAAGTATGGGAAGACTGGACATTTTTAAATCGAAGTAAGTTACAAATATATATAACCAGTTCATTTGAAAGAAAAGGATTTTCACTATATAAATCCTTTAAACCATTATGAGGCCCCCTCAGTGCTGGTGGATGAATGAAGAACATGATCAAAATGTGCAGTAAGAAAGCTTATTTTACACGTAAGGTAAGTATAACAGTAATGCAGTTCTAACACACACACACACACATACATATATTATATCTATCTATCTATCTATCTGTCTGTCTGTCTGTCTGTCTGTCTGTCTATCTATCTATCTATCTATCTATCTATCTATCTATCTATCTATCAGCTTTTGCACAGTACTGTTGTAGGTTTTATGTGTTTGCATCTGCAGACAGCTTAGTCCCAGCAATGCAGTCCGAATGCTTAACCGACAGGTCATCCAGCCCAAAGAATAGGATTTGGGCCATAAAGAAACAGACGCAAACATTGGTTTACAATAACTTAATAAGCTAACAGGTAGACAAACATAGGTGAGCAGGAATTCGGGATAAACAAGGAAAACAGCTTCCCTTATTTATCCACCAACAAATATAACCAGCATTACGCAAATTACTGCGCCTGCTGTGTCATTAGTCTGCATGCCGTAATAAACATTGGGGTAAGATGTTTTCTGCTTGTTGTCTACTGTAAAGTATAGTGGCCTGTCCACCGGATAACCCTTTTAATAACACTGTGCTTCTCCAAGGGCAATGTCGCTGCCCTTTTATCTATTGCACCTCTACCCTCTTTGAAGTTTTTAGGGCCTCCAGATCTCATCTTTATGCTCTACCTTTGGGACCTACAATATTCCTTCTATATCATACTCTTTTCTGTGAAGCAAACTAAGTTTTCTGTCTGCTGTTTTTCATAGCTGGTGATCTTGCTGGTCTGGTACTTATAGTTGTGCAAGGTTTTTCCCTTCTTCAGACATTGATGTTCTGTCCGTATTTGATGACACATAACATCCTTTCTCCAGATTTATAAGACTTTCAGTTCTTTAGGATTGCACAGGATTTTATCCTCTTTCTGATGCAATGTTGGATATTATGTAAGCAGATGGATTGTAATTTTGTGAAAACTCCCTCATTCTTAAAGAGGTACTTTGGCAAGGGACATTTTTTAACATGTGCCCAGGAAGGGTTCTCTTAAAATAATAAGTCAGACTTACCTTCTTGGCTCCAGTGATGTCGCCACTATCCTGCTTCTCTATACCACTATTCGGCTGCTTCCGGGTCCTGGGGCAATGACATTGCAGGCCTGCACAGGCAAACAGTCGCTGATGGTCAAAAAATGTCCCTTTCCCGGGGTACCCCTTTAAGGAGGACAGTGCTTTCAACTTAATATCTACAAGACTTGTAAACTTTCTTTTTTTTCTTGTAGTATTAAGTTCCTATACACCTCTAAATAATTGTATGTAAGGGCATAAGCCCATAGACCTTCATTGAAGCCAATGTCAGCTGTAAATTGGTGCAAACTTCTTTAATATGATGTGATACATATTTAACCCACATATTTAACTTTTTCCTGTGAAGAACACTTAAGGCATATGTTGGGCGAAGGAGAATGATGCATGCTCAGGAGCTCGGCCTGTGTCATACCCAGTGGGTGTCATCTGCAGATAGCAGCCAACATCAGAGATCACTCTGATGTCAGTCATTTAACAAGTTTGCAATTATCGGTGAGCTTTGAGAATTTGTATTCAAGGTGGTTGCAATCTTCCTTGTCTTTAGAGGCCTGGTGTAGCTGTATATTAGGTTAGTATGCTCCTGATATAATATACAATTTCTTGTAGATAAGCTGTGTTAATATTTGCACAGACAGTAAGTTCACATAGGGGGCACTTATCAGAAATGTACTCCTGGCGTACTCCATGGGGACAGCATGGTGGGGAAGAGGCATTGCCTGCAACTCTTAATAAATGCAGCTGGGAGTGGGGATGGGGCTCTATTTAAGATTAGCGTATGAGTATGCTGGTCTTAATTAATGTACCCAATAGTATAGGATATGTTAATAAACTATACGACTACTTTCCAAATCTGTCCCTGTGTCTGACTTGAATCCTATTACTGCCAGATTATGTTCTCTTGTCAGAACAAATACAGACTTGACCTAGTAGAAGCTGTCATGGCATTTATAATAAGTTCACGATCACATGATTTAGTCTTAAGACCAAAAAGGCTCTTTTTTGCTCTTACTGAACGTCAAATGGAAGGATGAAAACTAAAATAAACCAATAAATAAGAATTTCATGTCTCTATTACATTTTAAACTTGACAACCTATGACTAAATACTAAAAAAACACATAGAAATACCTGCCTACCTGGTGACCTGGGCATTGCCTGTCTATGTTAGGATGGAGAGGAGGAAGTGCTTTTTATTGGGGACCAGCACTGTCTGAATGGCAATAACAGGTGAGCATAGGTTTTTATGCTAGAATGGCTCCCTGGGCACCTTTAATGTTAGATTTATTATCTGGAATATAGTTTTAATGCCTAAACTTAACATACTTTAAAGTATCCCTAAACATTAGATGCTTACAAAATCTCATGAACAAAGAAAAAACTCAGCTCACCATAGGTGGTTTGTTGTGTGATGGTGGACGTTCAGGCAGGAGCAAGTGGAGTAGTAGTGGGCCGCACCCGGTAATAATAGTAAGAACGAGGAGAAGATCCACAGCGTCCAAAAAAAGTTTTGTTGTCTTTATTATGAGGCATATAAAAAGTTACAAAAGATAAAAACGTAGGCCTACATGTTTCGGGGAAACACCCCCCCTTGATCACGGCAGTAGATGCTTACGCAGTGTGGCTTAGGCTATTATTAGAGAATAATGGGGGGGGGGGCTTTTGTGTATACTATAGCAGAGACAGGTAGTGTGATAAGGACAGTTGTATAAGTCTGCAGCTGATTATTGTATGGACTCACCTACTATGTATTTGCACTCTTGCTTTCTAGACCCCTGAGAACTGTATAAGGTCTACCTGTCTTGGCGTCTGAGAACTAATAGGAGGAATTGGATAGGTAATGATGTAATCTTGTATTTCACAGGCCAGCCACCATAAAGTATGTCATTTTTTAAAATATGGAATCATCCTCTTTTTTCTCCTTCAGGGTAAGTTGACATGTGGCAAATTTGCTGTAGAAATTTCTGAGACCATCCTATTCATCTGAATGGGATTTGCAGAATTTTTTTTTGCAGTAACGTCCCCTTTCAGATGTGATTTTCAGTTGAGGAAATTGCTGTAACCAATGTGCAAACATACAGTTAAATAAATATCCATTTTAATTGACATTTAGGAGTTAAAGGGGTAAAAAAAAATTTCGTTTAAAATAACTGGTTTCAGAAAGTTATATAGATTTCTAATTTACCTCTATTTAAAAACGGCCAGTCTTCCCATATTTATCAGCTGCTGTATGTCCTGCATGAAGTGGTGGATTCTTTTCAGTCTAACACAGTGCTCTGCTGACATCTCTGTCCGAGACAGGGATTTTCTGCTGCTCTGGACAGTTCCTGCCTCAGGCAGAGATGTCAACAGAGAGCACTGTGTCAGACTGAAAAAATACATCACTTCCTGCAGGACATACACCAGTTGATACGTATGGGAAGACTGGATATTTTTAAATAGAAGTAAATTTCAAATCTATCTAACTTTCTGGAACCAGTTGATCTGAAAGAAAAATATTTTCATGGGAGTACCCCTTTAAATAGGATATTAACAATCTAACAAAGTTTAACACCTGAAATGAGGCAGATTTGTGGCAGAAAATTCTATTACTGAGATGTGTTCTGTCCATCTGAATAGGGTTATCTCCGCAGCATAAGTTTGGATTGCTGTAAGCTTCATTTAAGTAAATGGGTGAGTTGCATACATTTCTGCCTCCGCTCTGCCGTGTGAGTCATGTATACCTTTAGAGTAACAAATACGGACATGGCGAGAAAGGAGCGCTGCACCTCACACCTATGGCTGACACTGATGCCTCTCGGCTACTTTTATAAACCAACGCCAGGATGTTGGTATATAATTTAATCAAACCATATTGCCTCATGTACCACGTCCAGTTCCCCTGGTTCACATGATTAGGGTGAGTTCACACCTAAAGGATCTGCAGCAGATTTGATGGCGCAGATTTAAATCTGCAGCAGATCAGCAGCAGATCTGCAGCAGATTTGATGGCCCAGAGTTACTTTGCATTGAATCTGCAACTTTAAATCTGCGCCATCAAATCTGCTGCAGATCTGCTGACAGATCCTGTACGTGTGAACGCACCCTTAGAGTAACAAATGCTGTATTATACATAAGATGGTACATAATAGACCACACCAGATACCTGTCTGTCTTATCATAGATAAGTAGTGTCTAGTACAATGTTTATATTGAGCTTCTGCACTTTTATACATTAAAAATGAGCCTAAATAGGAAAAAAAATAAAATACAGTCATTAAATCTTTATTGTATCCTTCCACGTCCCCCCTTCTTTGAATGTATCTAAGTGCATTTAGAAATCATCCATATGTATGTTTTAGTATAATTCGCTGAGTATACAAGTGCAAATTTTGCATGTGTGGGTTCCCTATGTGTCTGCTTTGTGTGTTTGTGTCTGCATATGTATGTTCAGAGAGCGGCTTTGTCTGTTTTAAGCACCTTTTGAATATATTTGTCACAGCTCATTGAATCTCTTAACAACCAAGCTCCAAACCTCCAATCCTCTCCTTGCAACATGGTTACCTTATTACATATAAAGGGAACAAAAAGAGAAAAGAGAATGAACTGGTGTCCTGTAGCACTCCCAAAGGCTCAGCACCATCCTGATATATCTGATCACTCAGAACATCTCATTAGTTTAAGAAAAAAAAAAGTTTTTAAAGATCCCCCCCCCCACCTCTGTACTTTTGGTTTTTAATGTTCTCACCAAATGCAGTCATTTTATTTGATCTTTCCTCTTCTCGCATGTAGGAAACTAGTTGATGGCCCATTAAACATATTAGGACAGCTCTGCAGCAAGCAGCACTGGCAGCACTTAACACAGACAACAAATATCAACAGGAGAAGTTTAAATTTCTGGAGGAAAGAAAAAGCCCTCGAGAAACAGATTAACAAAATACAAAAAAAAAAAAAAAAGAAAGAAACTCATTTCAAATAATTTGTTAAATGATTAAATGAATTTAGATGATAAGTGTTAGAGCGGATTTTTTTTTTGATCAAAGTATAAATAGCTGAATGGAAATTGCAGTATTCTAATTGTGGCGCAGGTCATTAACCAATTAGGTCCCGCTCATAGTGATTTTAAATAGCTTCTGGAAACATGCTTTCATCTTCATCAATGTACAGTATACTTATACAGTGCTTCTCTACTGTCTATAGTGAATACTCAATGCAGAACAAAAAATCTTGTGTTACTAGGTTCACACTACGTATATTTCAGTCAGTATTGTGGTCCTCATATTGCAACCAAAACCAGGAGTGGATAGAAAACACAGAAAGGCTCTGTTCACACAATGTTGAAATTGAGTAGATGGCCGCAATTTAATGGCAAATATTTGCTGTTATTTTAAAAGAATGGCTGTTGTATTGAAATAATGGCAGTTATTTACTGTTATATGGCGGCCATCCACTCAATTTCAACATTGTGTGAACAGAGCCTTTCTGTGTTTTTAATCCACTCCTGGTTTTGGTTGCAATATGAGGACCACAATACTGACTGAAATATACGTAGTGTGAACCCAGTGAGTCATGAATGTGTAATATTAGATGTTGGCTATGTTCCTATAACGTCTTTTTAGGTGAAAAAACATCAGTTTTTAGATAATGATGGCATTATTAATGATCATGAGTCTTTACAAAAAACAGCCGTTTTTTTTTTACCTAAAAAGACATTGTGGTAGTATAGCCATAAACTGCTAGTTTAGTAGGAGACAATATTCCTTTGTATAAGAGAAAGGCACCAAGTGCCCGAACCCTATGGGGAATTTAAAATTTGCATAATTTGGCCATACAGCACTCAATGCATTGTTTATACATAAACCATAACCCCCCCCCCAAAACCGTACAAAACCCACCTATTGCCAGCATATGTGTTCATATAATAACCCTATAGAGTCTGACTTTGTATTGCAAAATAATGGAATTTTACAGCTCCCAAAAACTATGCTATTTATCCCATATAATATCCACATAAATACTTTGTGGTGCTTTAATACCTAAACCAACCTCATCAGTTTCCATCCCTTATGCTAATCCATATAACAGTGAGTTCACTAGCTTTGTGAAAGAAATACAACTTTTTTTAATCCTTTGTTAAAGGAAAAGTCCGATGATTTTGAAAATTTGTCAGCCAGCAAGGGGAACATAATAAACAATCATTACTTACCTCTCCCTGTGCCTCTCAGGTATTTTTCCTCAAGTCGTGACAACAACAGAAGTTGGGGGGTAAGGGTCCTGCCTATAGGTAGCGCTTCGGAGGCACATGGAGAGGTAAGTAGTGATTGTTTATTATGTTCCCCCTGACTCTGTCAGCTGACAAATTTTACAAATCGCCAGACTTTTCCTTTAAATCATATAAAAAATCACACCAATGTGCTAATGATGAAAACTATTATTTCTAGTTACCGTAGAACTTAATCATGGTATATTTAGGATCTATGGCAGCTTGAAACATGTTAGTGTTTCAGTTATTATCTTTTACTATTAGCCCACTCACTTTTTTCACTATCGATCTGCACCAGGAATCGGCCTTGCTTTAGTGTCCCTCATGCTCTACTACCAAATCGGATCTCCAACCCTTATTTCTATATGTTTCCATATAATAGTGCCAGTCCCAGTGTATATATAATATTTCTAGCCACATTGGCTCTAGCATGGTTTTAACTACAATAACTATACCAGTCACAGTGCCTATGATAGAAACAGCCACGTATAATAGTTTTACACACAGTATTACAGAAATGCCAGACTCACACAGGTAATTTTTCTGTGGCACTTTTTGATCCAAAGACAGACCTGAATGTAAAAGGAATGATAGTTTTCCTAAGTGTATTCCTTGCCAGAATTTGCTTTAAAATGGTATAATATACACCCATTGTTTTCAGTGGGAATATGTACCATATTCATATATACTTATTCCATGGTTAATTTTAAATTCACAATGTGGAACATAAATAAGTGACATGTTTTTGGCTTTTTTCACACAATATCAAAAATAGAAAAAAAAAGTCCACTTTTGCAGTTTATAATAATGTATTTAATAAAGGAAGTTATCACCAAAGACATCAAAATAATAATCAGGACAATTATTTTCCGGTGTCTTTTGCAAACAGCGGACAGTTTTTATTAGTTGTTCACACACAGTTTTTCTTTTTGGTTCTTTCTCTGTTTTTACTATTAAATTCAATAAACTTTTCAATTAAGCCACACCCAAAGGCCAATTAGTAACCCAAACTAGAATACTGTACCAACAGCCGTCATTGCACTAAGGGGAGGCCAGACAGCTAAATGACATTCGTTATTTTAGACTCAAAATGACGGACGTAATTTTAAACGGAGCATAAAAAACGTTGTGTGAACATAGCCATTGACAGCAAGTACTTCCCATTTGTCGGACCCTGAATAGAGCTAGCCCGTGTCCATATTGCTCCAAAATCTGCAGCACTAGACAATAAAAACCACCACAGAAATCCAAATATATGTCTTCTACGGTGCATCACGGTCCGAAGATAAAATATGCAGTGAGAACATGCCGAAAGGAAAGACTGATACTTCTCTTCTCTTTTATATCTACTGCTGTGTCTGGCTCAAAAACTGCAACAAAAACTGCATGTGTAATTCCCGTCTAATAGTGTCAGCCTCTGGAGACCAGATTGCATCTGTGCTCCTTTTACAGACTTGGAATGAAACATTGTATCCGATGCAGCAATAGATTTGGTTATGTAAGTTAAATGTTAAAACAATGGTAAATAAATTATATATATATAATTTTTCATGCCCTATAATATCTTAAATTTCTAAACTTCAAATAAAATTGTAAAATGCTTCAGAAAGAAGCATTTTACATGGCATGCACAACATTTGTTATGTGTTTTTGACACTATGGTATTTGCATATGTTGACAGCTTAAAATTATTGACAAAAGGTGTTTCTTGGTTTATTAGACATGAGTTATTTTAGATGTGTACATCTATGGCAGCTATAAGGTGTCATATGACGTTACACATTTAGAATTTTAGCATAACTTCATGC
Organism: Dendropsophus ebraccatus; assembly: GCF_027789765.1. NCBI lineage: Eukaryota > Metazoa > Chordata > Amphibia > Anura > Hylidae > Dendropsophus > Dendropsophus ebraccatus. Next base: position 62,619,775 of record NC_091461.1, read on the forward strand.
ATTCTAAGACCCTATTGATAAATCTCCCTCAATGTGTTGATATGGATAAGCCCAGTTACAGCACCTATTTGCATAAGCTTCAGCAGTTTCTTTATATTTTTGCAACTGACTGTGAGATACATTCACGTACAATAGCAATTGGCTGTGAAACCAATAGCAACAAAACAGGTTCATTCACTACTGTACTTAGAAAGCACAAGGAAAACCAATGGTATCATAAAAATAATGGATAAAATATTCATTAAATATCAATGAGCATCTAAAGACAGTACAGGGCAAACACTTCTGATTTTGTATAGGAAATACAACTAGAATTTACTATATGCCATAGTCTATCAAATAGGGGGATGAAAATTGGATAACAGTCATTATTTATATGAGCATGCAGAATGAGGAACCAGTGCTTTATGGCCTGTGGTTTATCACTTACCATCAGATCCATGGGATCCCATTAAGATGCTTTAGCAAGAATAAAAATGTAAATTAATAAGGTAAATGAATATTGTATTGTTAGATATTTGCAGTTTTATTTTTTTATTCTATAATATCATTAAGAAATGTTGGCTTCTTTTAGTATAAAAGGTATCTTCAGTGGTCATGTTCCCCGTGGCCCTACTACCTCCTTCAACATTAAGGCAGTACAGGCTATATGAAGCTAAAATGATCAGAAGCCATTTATCTAAAGAGTCGAAGGATTTATTAACACATGGCCGTAATGCATTTTTAATTAGATGTGACAGTATCAGGTGACTAAATGCATACTACTAAAGAAAAATGGATTAACGTCTACATATTATACTGGACTAACATCTACATATTATAATGGACTAACGTCTACATATTATACTGGACTAACGTCTACATTTTATAATGGACTAATGTCTACACATTATACTGGACTAACCTCTACATATACTGGACTAACGTCTACATATTATACTGGACTAACGACTACATATTATACTGGACTTACGTCTACATATTGTACTGGGCTAACGTCTACAAAGCATACTGGACTAACGTCTACATAGTATACTGGACTAACGTCTACATAGTATACTGGACTAACGTCTACATATACTGGACTAACATCTGCATATTATACTGGACTAACGTCTACATAGTATATTGGACTAACATCTACATATACTGGACTAATGTCTACATATTATACTGGACTAACGTCTACATATACTGGACTAACGTCTCCATATTATACTGGACTAACGTCTCCATATTATACTGGACTAAAGTCTACATATACTGGACTAACGTCTACATATTATACTTGACTAACGTCTACATATTATACTGGACTAACGTCTACATATTATAATAGGCTAAATTCTAAATATTATACTGGACTAACGTCTACATATACTGGACTGACGTCTACATATTATACTGGACTAAAGTCTACATATTATACTAAACTAATGTCTACATGTACATATTATACTGGACTAACATCTGCATATTTTACTGGAGTAAAGTCTATATATTATACTGGACTAACGTCTACATAGTATACTGGACTAACGCCTACATATTATACTGGACTAAAATCTACATATTATATAGACTAAAGTCTACATATTATACTGGACTAAAGTCTACATATTATACTAGACTATAGTCTACATATTACACTAGACTAAAATCTACATATTATACTGGACTAAAGTCTACATATTATACAGGACTAAAGTCTACATATTTTAAACATGTATTTTAACCCCTTAAGGACAGAGCCTGAAATGGCCTTAATGACAGAGACAAATTTTATGAATATGACCAGTGTCACTTTATTCATTAATAACTTCGGGATGCTTTTACCTATCCGGCTGATTCTGAGACTGTTTTCTCGTGACATATTGTACTTTACATTTCTGGTAAATTTCTGGTATAACAAATCTTTATGAAAAAAACCCAAATAACGTGAAAAATTTTGAAAAAATGCATTTTTCCAACTTTTAAACTTTTTTGCTTATACAGAAAGTGGTTATACCACATAAATTATATATTAAATAGCATTAGCAACATGTCTACTTTATGTTAGATGGCATTTATTAAACTATATTTCATTTTTTTAGACAATAGAAAGCGTAAAACATAAGCAGCAAATTTCCAAATTTTCAGTAAAATTTCAAAATCAGATATTTTTAGGGACCTGTTCAGGTTTGAAGTGTATTTGAGGGGCCTGTATGTTAGAAAGACCCACAAAGCACCCCATTTCAGAAACTTCACCCCCAAACTCTGCAAAAGCACATCCAGAAAGTTTTATAACCCCTTAGGAGAGTCACAGAAAAAAAACCTATGTGCGTAAGAAATTTGAAAATTTTAATTTTCTGTGCAGAGATTTTATTGTAATCCAATATTTTTCATATTTAGAAACTTATTACCAGAGAAATGCACTCCAATATTCATTGCCCCGTTTCTGCAGTTTATAGAAATACCCCATATGTGGCCCTATTGCGCTATTTGACGCAACCACAAGCCTCAGATATAAAGGAGCGCCTAGTGAATTTCAATGGCTCCGTTATATTTGGTCATTTCTGACTGTACCACTTCAGGTTGGCAGAGGCTCTGGGGTGCCAAAACCTAAAAAACACCCCTAAAGGGACACCATTTTGAAAACTAGACCCCTCAAGGAATATAACAAGGGGTGCGGTGAGCATCTGGACCCCACAGGTGCTTCACAGATTTTCCTAACAATATGGCGTGAAAAAAGAAAAATTTATTTTTTACACTAAAACGTTCTAGCCTTCAATTTTTCATTTTCACAAAGGGATGAAAGGAAAAAAAAAACACAAAACGTGTAGCGCAGTTTCTCCCGAGTACGGAAATACTCCACATGTGGACATAAAGTGCCAAGCGGGCGCAGGACGAGCCTCCAAAGGGAAGGAGGGCCAATTGGCTTTTGGAAGCTGGATTTCACAGGAATGGATTTCAAGGGCCATGTCGCACTTACAAAGTGATTGTGCTGCCAAAACACTGGAAACCCCCCACAAGTGACCCCATTCTGGAAACTACACCCCTCAAGGAATCTAACAAGGGGTGCAGTGAGCATATGGACCCCACTGGTGACGGGCACAAATGTAGAAAAATGTGACATGAAAGTGAAAATTTTCATTTTTTCACTTTCACGGCACATATGTGCCCGTCATCCAGGGGTACATATCCTCACTGCACCCCTTGTTAGATTCCTAGAGGGGCGTAGTTTTCAGAATGGGGTCACTTGTGGGGGGTTTCCAGTGTTTTGGCAGCATGAGGGCTCTGTAAATGCGACATGGCGTTCATCATCCATTCTGGCCAAATCCAACCTCCAAAATCCAAATGGCGCTTCTTCCCTTCGGAGGCTTGCCCTGCACCCACATTGCGGTTTATGTCCACATGTGGGGTATTTACGGAAATTGCTCTACACATTTTGTGGCTTTTTTTCTCTTTTAACACATTGTTCCACATTTGTACCTGTCACCAGTGGGGTCCATATGCTCACTACATCCCTTGTTACATTTCCTGAGGGGTGTAGTTTCCATAACGGGGTCACTTGTGGGGGGTTTCAACTGTCTTGGCAACACAGGGGCCTTTTAAATGCAACATGGCCCCTCGAAATCCATTCCAGCCAAATCCTGCCTCCAAAAGCCAAATGGCGCTCCTTCCCTTTGGAGGCTTACCCTGCACCCGCATGGCGCTTTAAGTCCACATGTGGGGTATTTCCATACTCAGGGGAAATCGCTCTACACATTTTGTGTTTTTTTTAAATCTTTTAACCCCTTGTGAAAATGAAAAAATCAAGACAAGATCAATGATTTAGTGTAAAAATTTAACATTTTTTACACTAAATGTTGGTCTAGCCTTGATTTTTTCCATTTCCACAAGGGGTTAAAAAAGAAAATGAATGCAAAACGTGTAGGTTAATTTCCCCCGAGTACGAAAATACCCCACATGTGATCATAATGTGCTGTATGGGCACAGGGCAAGCCACCAAAGGGACAGAGTGCCATTTAGAGGCTGGGATAGAGGATGGAGGCCATGTCGCAATTACAAAGCTCCTGTGCTGCCAAGACAGTAGAAACCCCCCACAAAAGACTCCATTCTAGAAACTACACCCCATAAGGAATCTAACAAGGGGTACAGTGAGCATATGGACCCCACTGGTGATGGGCACATGTGTAGAACATGTGCCGTGAAAATAAAAAATACAATTTTTTTTCAATTTCACGGCCCAAATGTGGCCGTCACCAGGGGGCCATATACCCGCTGCCCCCCTCGTTAGATTCCTTATGGGGTGTAGTTTCCAGAATGGGGTCACTTGTGGGGGGTTTCTACTGTTCTGGACGCACAGAGGCTTTGTAATTGCATCATGGCATCCTCTAATGGGAATGGCGGCCATACCTATTTAGCTGGGGAAAAGGGACAATTCTAATTTATTTGGGGGTATTAGGCCAATTATTAGTTTATAAGGTTGAAAATGACAGGTGTCCATCAAATTCAACCTGTGTTGATCCAGAGGAAGGCAAAAAACCCTTGTGAGGCAGACGACAATAGCTTCATCACAGGGGGAAAAATTCCTTCACAACTCCATAATGGCGATCAGAATAATCCCTGGATGAACGTGACCCCTGAAATAGGAATAAGGAACAGAATTTAGATAATGTAGAACTCCAGTGACGTGTGGTACACCTTGAAGCGATCCAGTATGCAGAGGACGGGGGGATCAGGACAGGTGTCACACTGGAAAATGGCGTTCTTCCTGATCCCCCTGATACGCCACACTCTGCACTTCTTCTGGGGTCTCCTGTTTTCCAGTGTGGGGGACGTCACCTGGAAAATGTTTCCCTGGTGCGATATGGGGTCCCTCATGTCCAGAAGCGCTGGGTCCGCTCCATGGCTACTAAATATTAGGGCTCTATTACTGCTTCTGATATTTTCGGATTGTGCCGCAAGCTACAGTAGCTCGGGCAGCGAGGGACCGGAAAAGGCGTACAGGTGGTAACCTTTATCCAGCAGTGGGAAGATCAGTTCCCGAATGATCTTCCCACTAACTCCGAGGATGGGGGGGGGGGAATCTGGGGGCATCTGGGGGCTGGATTTGGGTGTCCCTTCCATCATACACTCTAAGGGTATGTGCACACTGCGGAATGGCGAAGGATAACCCTTTGTGCATTCCGCAGGTGGAGGCGCGCGTCTCCGCTCATGTCACACTCCATTCTATGCACGGGCGGATTCCGCCTTCTGTCCAAAGAATGAACATGTTCATTCTTTGGACGGACAACGGAATCCGCCGTGCATAGAATGGAGTCTATGACACGGACGGAGACGCGTGCCCGCATCAGTCTGCCGGTGGGTGCCAGCTGCGGAATGCACAAAGGGTTATCCTTCGCCATTCCGCAGTGTGCACGTACCCTAAATCTGTAAGTGTACCCTTAGGTACTCTCACAGAGTTTGGAGAATTTCACGCCATACCATCATCTCTTATTGGGACGGTACTGGCGGAAAGACGTGTCTGGGGGGCAGCGTACGCTACGCTACCCCCAGACACGTCACTGGATGATGAGGAGGATGAATGGAGAAAAGAAGGATCCCCCCATTCATCCTCACTGGCTGTTTCAGTGTCGGAGGCAATAATAACGTATGCGTCCGACACCGAAAACACCCTGGGGGGCCATCTTTATACGAGGACTAGTATATGGGGTATGTAAATGTGTAGTGGTGTAGCGTAAAACTTTATTTCATGTAGTGTGGTGTAGTGTAGTGTTTTTTACGTTTTTTTGACAGTAAGAAAAAAATATACCTACGCCAAGAAAGAAGCTGCTGATAAATGCCGCACTTGTGTGCGGTACTTATCAGCAGACAGTGGCGGTAGGATATAGGGGGGAAAAACGCCCCTACGCCAAAAAGGAGGAGTTGCTGATCAGCGGCGCACTTACGTGCTATTGATATTCACTGATCAGCCGCTATGGGGCAGTACAGAGAAGCTGACGAAGACTGCCGAAGATAGGGGCCACGGAAAAGCCCGAAGAGCCGGAAATTGCCGACGGGACCCGATCGAACCCGGAAGTGAAGACGCGCGGACGCGCGGTACCCGATCGCTGCTCCGGACGCCCAGATCTGGTGAGTATAGTGCACCTACACTATACACACCTGTTCTGCACCCCTCAGCTACCTAGCTGGGGGGTGCAGAACCCGGGGATACTGTTTTTTAACGGTTTGATCGCCGTGATGGGCCGCCCGGTACTGGCCAGCCTATCACGGCGATCGTGGGGGTGGCATCGGCGCCATCTTTCCCCCGGACACTAATGGTGATTGGTGCTGTCTCGGACAGCACCAATCGCCATTGCTTTCCGGGTCACCGGGTCACCGATGACCCGGAGAGCTGAATTTAGCTGCTATATGCTGATCTGTATACATCAGCATATAGCAGCGATCGTCGGCACGGGAGGGGTTAATCACCCCCCGTGCCGACGAGCAGAGATGGCCTGCTATACATTATAGCAGGCCATCTTCCCCGACCGGGGGAAACATCAGGCGTAAATTTACGCCCATTTGCGCTAAGTACCAGGGCGCGGGGGCGTAAATTTACGCCCGATGTCGTTAAGGGGTTAATAATCTGTTATTTACATAACACCTCTTTATTCCATGGTGACCATCAGAACTTGTCATCACTCATTGTCCCTAATGGTGTTCACAATCTAAACTTGCTACCTTATCTTTGGCTTTGTTCACACTAGCTAAAAAAAAAAAGGGCCTTGATGCAGTGCATTGAAGTCAATGGAATGATGGCCGCCCAATGCTTACAATGTATTAAATGAAGGACGTTGTCTGAGCGGATGTCAAAATAACGATCATTACGATTATTTGCAACCGTCTTCTGAAAAACAATGAACGTTATTTATATTTTCTTTTCTTTTTTCACCATCTTTACATTTAGACTCAATGGACTTTTCAACTAAAGACACACCCAAAGGACAATTAGTCTACCTAAACTAGAATAATGTACCAACAGCCCTCATTGCACTGAAAAACCAGCCAAACCGCAAAATACCAGACGTCATTTCAACCTCAAAATGATTGGTGTAATTTTTTCTTTTAAAAAACGGACAGGAAAAAGTGCCATTGAAACATAGCCATTATGTGATTGGAGTATGGGAGAAAACCCATACAAACACAGAAAAAACATGCAAATGCCATGCAATGCTACCTGCTCACTCTTATAATGCTACTTTCCCTAATAGGAACGGAGTAAGCATAGGTTAGGTCAAAACAAGGCAAACTTCTCCGTCCATATACAGAAAAGGCGCAGTAGAGCGAATACTTCGGAGTCTGAGGTAAGCTGACTGTACGAATGACTATTTTTTCACTTCTAGGCTTGTGACAGTATAGTTGTGCCTGCTGCTGGCAGCTTCTCTGTCTACACAGCACTAGTCATTCTTTAGGAAGACTCCCTGGAGCCAGACATAATTGGAAAACACACAGCTCACAGTGGATGTCCAGTGCCCCTGCATCTACTGATTGGCACAAATATCTTGGCATACGCCATGCTACACCCCCCCTCCCCCAAAATCAAGTCTCAACTAACATTATATATTTATTTAATAGAAGTTATTCTAAAGTAATAAGATTCATCTGTTCACAAAATATCTCAATTGCTCAGAGGAAACCCGCAAAAATCTGTACTTTAAGATCTAGGTTCTCAAGCCTTTCTCTAAGATATAGCATAAGGTTCAAACAAAAAAAAAAATCTTCGAATTTCTTTTTTTTTTTTTAATCTTGACTTCCTAAAGAGAGACAGTGACATGCAAAAGGCTTAACAGACCAGATTTGTTTCTCTAAGCCAATTAACTGCAAATTGTAAAGCAAAAACTTTTCAATCCAAGAGCACCAAGCTTGTCCTGCCATATGATTAGTCGTGGTTCACCGCGCAAATGTCAGACAAGATATGTATCAGAAATTTCTTGTTGGCTCTGACCTATGAAAAATGAAGCCATGTGTTGTTCTTTTTTTTTTTCATTTGCTCGAATCTTATTTTATATCATCCAAATACAAACATTGACGATAAATAAGTTTGCACAGCAATCTATTAAGGACAATGCACAAAATATCTAAAAGTGAAATAATTTAGCCGTGGAAACCCTACAAAGGATGGACAATTTAATGTGTGTTTAATTGGCTTGGAAATTTAAGGTTGACTGCTTGTCTGAGAAAAGCACTAAACCATTTCTGGGTTAGCTCTATCTATTGTGGTGGAGGCACCTCTCCTGATAATGGGTGGTTTACAGCACTGTGTAAATTTTATTGGGCACAAAGAGGGGTTATGTTCCACCGTCTTTCTGATTTACAGACAGGTGATGGACGCACTAAACTTTCTACCGGAAGGTGCTAAAACCAGTTATATAACCACATGCAGCTTTATATGTAATCATACAAATAATAAGTGATGTGTAACAATACCTCATTATCAGCTTAGCTCTGTGTTTTCTAACAAGGTTAAAACTGTAATAAGGGTTAAGCTACTGTGTACATCCTGTGTTTGTTTCTATAGCCAAACTTAGTGCTACTGGTATTTAAAATTTTTTAGTTGTCATAAATACATGTAAAAAATTTTGATCAGTTGGGGCCTGGGTGGAATGAGCGGAAGAAGCACTCAGCTAAACACTTGATCTTCCTGTGGTCTATAAGAACTGATTCTATAGAAAGTCCATAGAGCCCATGTCTGCAGCAGGGAAGATGGAGGGGAATGAATGCTCAGTTTAGTGCATCTCCCCATTCACTCTAGTGAGCACTGGGGGTCTTAGCACCCAGACCCATACTGATCAAAGCTTTTGACATGTCTCTGTGATATTCGCAAGGGAAGCTTCCAGAAGCTTCCAAGGCAGTGCAGATAACTTTATATCTATATAATATATGTTCCTGATGATTTAGGGATGTCTGCATTACCTCGGAAGCTGCTGGACTCTTCCCTTGTGCATGTTTGGAAACGGCCCTGCATTGGCATTGTTGGCTGTTGGGATTGTTGGATCCACAGATTTTATTATGTCTCTATGACATGTCACAAGCTTTCACAGTAACACTTTAGAGAGATAAAGAAGACTGATTTGCCATGAGTATGTTATATCACTAGTGAATTAGTTTGACAAGTTGGACTCCATGAACATGTGTTTTGCTCACATTTGGCCAATATGTTACAGACATTTCTGAAACTAAAAGTGTTTTACAATGATCACAATGGGGTTGTTTTTGCAGCATGTGCAAACCCATTTCTAATCAGTGGAATACTCAGATCTGCCAGGTGAGAATACACCTTTAGCCGACCATACATATTAGCTAAGTGTTGGATGAATCAGGGGAACGGCTGAATAATTTACTAGGTGGCCTCAAGACTGTGCCCCATGGCATGTGCATGGGATAGCTTACAACTAACTGAGCATTCAGCTGACAGGTATGTTATATGAATGATGCTCAGAGCAGCCAATCAGAACTCAACTTTAATTTCTCCTATTGCTCTGGTGAAATAAAAGCTGTGATAAATCTCCCCATTAAGGCTGGGTTCACACTACGTATATTTCAGTCAGTATTGTGGTCCTCATATTGCAACCAAAACCAGGAGTTGATTAAAAACACAGAAGGGATCTGATCACACAATGTTGAAATTGAGTGGATGGCCGCCATATAACAGTAAATAACGGCCATTATTTCAATATAACAGCTGTTGTTTTAAAATAACAGCAAATATTTGCCATTAAATGGCGGCCATCCACTCAATTACAACATTGTGTGAACAGATCCTTTCTGTGTTTTTAATCCACTCCTGGTTTTGGTTGCAATATGAGGACCACAATACTGAGTGAAATATACGTAGTGTGAACCCAGCCTAAAGGGGGTTTTCCACTTTGCTGATTGGCTGATGGGCACGCCTAAGGCCGGGTTCACACTGAGCAAAACTAGCGGAATGCCGTTAGCCTCCCTCTCATAATGGGAGTCTATGGGAGGAGCGCGCTCCTGCTCTGTCCGTGCTGAAGAATGAACATGTTCATTCTTCAGCGCGGAGAGACGCTGTGAGAACAGCAGCGCGCGCCTCCCGTAGATTCACATTATGAGAGGGAGGCTAACGGCATTCCGCGGCGGACAATTCCGCTAGTTTTGCTCAGTGTGAACCCGGGCTTATGCTATCTACTAACTAAGATGTGTGTCATGGGCTCCATTATACAGGTGCAGTGAGGTGTGGGACTGCAGTGAAGATGCTGAGGTAGATGAGCGAGGAGGGTAAGTAGGATTCCCCATCCCCCTCCCCACCTCATGTTCTCACTATGGACGCCTTTCCCCACTAAGTAACAGCATGTTCCCATAGTGGAAACATAACCTTAATATTAACATGGAGGATGGAAGACCTCCTCAAATGTATGTTCACATGCATCAGATATAATGCATTCATTGGAATAGAATCTGCCATGCACTAGGAGATTTATCAAACATGGTGTAAAGTGAAACTGGCTCAGTTTCCCCTAGCAACCAATCAGATTCCCCACAGACTCTTTGGAAAATGAAAGGTGGAATCTGATTGGTTGCTAGGGGCAACTGAGCCAGTTTCACTTTACACCATGTTTGATAAATCTCCCCCATAGTGCAGAGACAAATTCTATTAAAATGCACAAAATTGATTTTAAATCACAAAAATGTCTACAGAATACCTTTCATGTGTAAGCATACTCCAAACATGCATGAGCATGGCACCTTCTCTGTCTCTGAATTAGGCATAAAGGAGAAAAGGGTGTCAGAAAGCAGTATTAGTTTAGACCTGGGGTAGGGAATCTTGGGTCTCCAGTTGTTGCAAAATTACAACTCCCATTATGCCTGGATAGCCAAAGCTTTAGCTTTTAGCTATATATTTTCATTTACACAAAAAATACCTTAAAACTTGCCAAAATGTGACCAAAACTAAGCAAACTAAGCATACACAAATCTGTAATATGAAACTAATGCCATATTCACATGGGCCTATAAGATATACACATAAAAATGCAGCACATGCTACTTGCCAGAAATAACATGATCAGACCTATTGTACTATATAGTTGTATATGAAGCAAAATAATCAAGAAATGAAAACAGATAGTTATGTATTTCTAAATTATTGCAGAATAGCTAGGGTTATTGATTCTATAATGGGTCTCCAGAATGCCCCATCATTATACATGTGGAAATAACCCATTTTGTTCTGTTACTCACTAGAAGTTAATTGATAGTAACATATATATTTTTTCTAGCATTTTATAATTACTTAAAGGGGTATTCCTATCTCCAAACATTATCCCTCTTCCTCAGGATACGTGATGACCAGCTAATCAGTGGGGGTCTCACTTATTACTATGACAGAATAAAATTGTCCCCCAGATGAATGAAGCATAATGCACATGCACAGACAGCTTTTTATTCATTTTCCATTGGACTTCTATACAGTTTTGTTGTTATTGGTTTGGGTTCTTTTTTTTTATCTTCTCCCACTAATGCTAAACACCTTAAGATTCTGAATATCTGACCAGAGGTCCCTGGCCTATTTCATACATGTTACGACACTTGAGAAGACCCTAAGTACCCATACACACTGATCAATGTTGTCTCTTTAACACCTCTCTATGTCTACATGAGTCTTTGTTTTACCTTTTTGTGTTCTTCTAGAACTATACAACAGGTACACAGCCCCCTATTGTCTAATAGTAATAACTGGGTTTCTGGTGCATACCTGAAAGCGAAATGCAAATGAAAGGCACCCTTCACCACCCAGTGTGAAATCCACGGATATGTACTTTACATATACAAGGAATTACACATTACTACTGTGGAATTGATGCCTCCAGAACAGGTTGGCTACATTGCAGTCAATGGGGAGGCCTCATTTTCCTTTCCTCTTTTTTTTCTTTCTTTTTTTTTTCTGAATTTTGCTTACCCCCTTAATGAACTCTGATGTCCACCTCTGATCACTGAAGGATGACAGAAGGGTGATTGAAGGGCAGTCTCCCAGGAAATGAAACCTGTTCACACAGTCCAAGTATGCTAGCCCTACCGCTGCCCGGCTCTGATTTATTCCGAAAGACATTCCTTCCTCCTGTAACAATAACGCTCTTAAACTCCAAACCCCATCTCCCTCACATAACATAGCTTCTTTTCTGTACATATGGACAGGTAACATTAAAAATGAGATTATGGACATACTTCTGCTAACATGGTTTACCTGCTTCTCTGCTCGGCTTACTGTAGAAAAGATACATCTCATAGACTCTTCTCTGCCTTTTCCATCTGCCTCATTTAATAGAAATATATATTTTTTCCAATCCAGTCTTTATTAAGTTTTTGTATAAATATCAAATTACCTAACTATCAGACAGGAATAATAAGCAGGTAGAAAACACAGGGGAAATAATATACATAAAATTACCCAATATTATAGAGGAAGATATCCTACAGTGAATCTTTACTTTAATGGATTTCCATAATTGATAGCTGCCCTAAAACAATTCATTGAATGCTACAATGCAGGAACAAAACAAATGATGCTTTCCAACGGTAACAGAAGCTGTGGCACTCACCATCAATATACAGCCAACTTTATTCCAGACACATGATCACAACTGCTGAGAACACAGGACAATAGCAGTTTCACATTATCACACCCTTCCTCTAGGCCACTGTCTTTGTGGACAGTTCCTGACATGGACAGAGGTGGCAGCAGAGAACTGTGTAAGACTGGAAAGAGTACACCACTTCCTGCAGTGCATGCTGCACCTGATAAGTATTGTAAGGCTTGAATATTTTGCGTAACAAAAGAAATGTACAAATCTATATAAGTTTTTTTCACCCTGTGGAGTTCCCCATTAAAGGGGTTATCCAGTGCTACAAAAACATGGCCACTTTCTTTCAGAGACAACACGACTCTTGTCTCCAGTTCAGGTGTGATTTGCAATTAAGCTTCATTCACTTCAATGGAACCAAGCCGCAAAAACCCGCCCAAGCAGGAGACAAGAGTGGTGCTGTCTCTGGAAGAAAGTGGCCATGTTTTTGTAGCGCTGGATAACCCCTTTAAGTAATAATAAAGTACTTCTAAAATTATTTCTATTATATATAAAATGTATGGCCTTATTGATGAACATACTGTATGTAAATGAAGTAATAATGCAGTTATGAACCTTGAGATTTAGAGGCCCAAGATATATTTGTGGGTTTTTTTTCTTAAAACTGTTTTTGCAACTATCAATATTTATCTGGCAATTATGAAAAAAGGCTCTCATTCCCCATGAAGAAGCCATAATACTTGTTGGGGTACCATGGACTCTTCAGCTTTCCTGTACAGCCTCATACTTATTCATGTGCTGTGCTTTCTGTTTTCTATATGTTTAGCACATCTCATCCTCTATGAACTTTACTGCTCCATTTTCCTCGATTGTGTTTAATTGGAAAAAACAACCAAACTCTGTATGTAAAATTCATTGTCTCCATTTGCTGTAGCTCCTGTTACAAATGAAAGTTATAAAACAGTGAACTCAGCTTATGGGCTATGTTCACACTATGGGATTGTTTGGCTGTCAAAAAGATGTCTGATATGTGCTAAAGACGGACGTCTATAATGATCATGATATGATCATGAACTACATGCTTTTTGCACCTATAAAACACCTGGAAAACACAAGATGTTAGGACAACAAGCCAATAGAAAGTTTTTGAGCCTGACTTGTGGAAAGTTATCAATCCAGAAGCTGAGTAGGAGGAGTGCTTAAATCACTAAAACAAGATGTTAGGCAGACCAGAGCATAACAGACCAGACCACTATAAAAAATACTATAGAGCATTTTTTATAGTTACAGTAGATTACATCTTTAATAATTGGTGGCCAATAAAAGTGAAAAGAGACAATGTAAATGTTATTAGGGAGCAGGAGGACTGACCCCTTCTCTGTTTCCTAGTTCTCATGAGCCACGTCATAGTGATGCTTTAATAGCTCATTCAGACTCTAGTGTCAAGCCATTGACCCCTTGCTTTAAGACAGCCTACACTGTTGTTAACATAGCCCAAGGATGGAATTACTCCGATAGCATATTTTTGTCTGGCAGACATGCTAAAAGGAGTGAAGGTGATTAAGTGAAATCTGTAGTAAATTGTGACATGCCACTTAGGCCTATGGGAAATAAGACAAGAGACAGGTTTAGAGGGCTGTTTATAGCAGTCACTGCACCTTTAGTAAACACAGGTAAGGCCGGTGTCATTTCCTGTTAGTTGTCTGGCTAGTTAATCAAACACCGTCATTCACTGACTATGTGTGTGGATAGAGCCCTGTGACTTTCAGACAGGTCGGAATCAGTTTATCAATGTTATGGTGACTTCCGAGCATGAGAACTTTTAGCTGTTGACATAACACTAAGTGGAAGTGAGGGGAACAAGAGTCGGGATGAATATTATTACTGTCGATGTCTAGTAATGTCTGGGCCTTTAAATCTGCTATCAAGAATGGAATTAATGCAGGACTTGACTCTGATCTCTCCAGTCAGCAGAATCTAAGAGAATGCAGGTTGTCACTGAGGATTTACCAGGGATTTACACATCCCTAGGTTGTATTGCAGAGTAGCTGGTGACTGTAGGAGCTGAGTGTCAGAAACATCACTGCCCGCAATACTACAGCACCTTCCTCCAAGACTCTGGTCCTGCTTGCTGCAGCATTGGTAGCTGTCATATGTAGGTTGTGGGAGCCCCCGAGCTGTGAAAAGCGGATAAGAGCCCCCCCCGGCGGGTAAAAGCCCCCTGTGTAATAGCGCAGACAGCAAATGGGGAACAAGGAGCAAGCAAGCGCTGACTTGACAGGTCGCTGCTCACTTGCTCCCTCTCATCGCCCCATGTAATAGGGGCTTAAGATCTGTCTTGACATTTGATGGATACTCTAAATCTGGCGTATGTACCTGACTAGCCCCTTGTTTGCAGATTTTTTGATCATTCATGCTCTTCTGGCTAATACACCTTGGACTGTTTCCTGACTACTTTTTTGTACCGGCTATGTCTATTTATATATGACCTCCTTGTTGGGACCCTGGGTAGTCAACTACTCCCTCGCCTGTCCCTGTTTCTGGGTTTGGTTTGTGACCTTTTTTCCATACACTGTTATCAGTCACCTGAAAACCTAGGGGTTGCCTTAGAGTTTTGCCAAAAAGAGTGATGTTAAACTTTGGTAGTTGCTTTGTTACCTTTTGGTCACATTCATTGTGTCATTACACTGAAAGAGACAATAAGCCAAGATCCATTGCAGGTAGTCAGATTGTATATCTGTACTGGCAACACATTGCTGAGTTAGATAACTAGGTAAACCCACCAGTAACAAGCTAAGGGGCAAGCTAAGGATAATTGGGAAGTCTAACCTAAAAAGGGGTAATCCAGGAGCATAGTCAGACAATAGCTGATTCAGAATATAGATATAGGAATCTACAAGCATACCAGATAGCATATGAGATGCCATTACCAACATGGAGCTTATTCAAATAGGGAGCTGGGGCCACAGATTGGTTTCCCTAACCAAGCCCCTGACTGGTCCACTGTAGATATCCCCACTGGCCCTTCTACCAGCGCCACCAATGGCACTTGAGTAGCAGTGGCTGAAATAAGCCACAGAAACGTGGCCATGTTAGTATGTTATACTGTATATAAGAACTGTAGGTATGAGCATGTCTCAGTAAACTGTATTTGTAAACAAAAGGTATTTAATTATAAATACAATTGTACGTATAATATATAATGATAGATATATAACATTTGCTGCACGATGTGGACGAATCCATGCGTGCTCGAGGTTCGTTTATCTCTCATAAAATTATTTCTACTGATTGTTTGCTAAAAGTGGATGATCCTTCAGAAGAAAATATTAATTTTACCTTTCCATTTCCCATAGTTAATTATTAAATCATTTTGGCTTAAAAAAAAATTCTAACTTGTATGTTGCAAAATAAAAACTTCCAGCACTCCCACACTAACCGTCTGTTCCCTCTGAAATTGTTATCTCACCCACTCGAAAGATTAATAATTGTCTCCATCACATGTTCCCTGGGACAGTACGAGAAATTCAGTTCTGCTTAATGGTTCACCCTGTTTATATAATACAATGAAATCATAGCTGATGCCACAAGCTGAAATGTTTGTATATGACTATACATTTTCAGTGATTTTAGACAGTCCTTCCATAGAGTTAGAATTTCCTTACTTAAACATTTACCCACATTTCAGGAATACAAATTTTGTTGAACCTTCTATATAAGAAAGTGACACAAATAGAATTGGCTTGGCTCAATGTTTGCTAGGTACATTTACAGGGAAGAGACATCAGAAATGTGGAGTATGGTCCAAACACTTTTGATGTAGATTTATGCCTGCAAACAGATGTGAATCCTGATAAATTAGGCTCAGGAGGAGGCCACACCTCCTCCCTGCCTTGCCGCTACCCCACCAACCCATTGGGCAAGCAGGGGATACGGCAAGGGTATACCAGGGAGAAGAGGTGAATCTGTGCCTTCTCCCTGGTGTATGCCAGGGGCGCAAATAAAATAAATCTCTTCCTATATTTTTTGATGCAATAAGTTACTCACCCCTCCTTTATCCAGCCATTCTTTACCTCTCTCAGCTACTGATTCCCTTCTTTCAGCCCTTGCTGTAGGTTACCAGGCCGGATTTACTAAGAGACGCACACCTCTTTGTAGATACACCCATCTCTGTGCCTGGCGTAACAAATCTACAAATCAGGCCACACCGCCTCCCCACCTAGCGGACCCCCCACCTGGGTGTCGGGTGACTGGAGGACATGACAGGAATACGCCAGGGAGAAGGGACGGCTTCCTGCCCATGTCTAGTCACGCCTCTCTACCTGTCAGCATGGGGATGATTGACAGGCAGAGAGGCCAGTAACGGGCAGGCAAAGGCGGGCAAATCCAAAGTGTCCAATGGCTTTAAAACCTTACTTCATTGACTTTTTTGTTAAAATAAGCAATACAATATCACACATAGGTAATATCCAGTGCGTTTCAAATCTTCAGAGATGTAAATGTAGTCAGATGAGCTTAATTTACCTATCATAAAAAATAGTGCTCACAGACTCATGAATAGACATTCACGTAAACTAAGAAAAAAAGGGACAAAATCTGATTCCTATTCACCTGTATGTGGCCTTTCTGTATGCCTCTAAAGGACATTTTTGCAGGTTTTCCCCAATACAAGCATTCAATCTATGAAATATTATTGTCGTACATAGGGCACACAGTGGAGCATGTAGGGCATGATATGTATACCATATGGCTATGTACTAGGTTGCTGGATTACACCGGTGGCTCCTTGCATGTAGCTGTGTGCATGGGGCCTAAGGATCATGTATTCACACTTACTAGCACTAAATGGGCTTTGCATGATGAGGATAAAATTATATCTAAAAATACAGTAATTTGTAATAACACATTTTTTGTCCACACAGCACAGTACCTGTACATATAAATATACCTAAGAAGCTGGTCAGCCGTGTATTCATTTGCTTTGAAGAATGGCTGTCCTACCCATATGAAAACAGTCATTAGTTATTATATGTTAGTAAAAAAAAAGCTAATATGTGTCTCATTGTAAGGAGATGGCAGAATTATAAGAGAACGCTTTCCCATGTAAATCTTCCTACAGTTTGCAAAGTGAATAATTGGTGTCATACTGCATCCTAAAACATGAAAATATTGCCAGTTTAAAGGAAAACAGGTGTTGGAATCACTGGCTCAGTAATTTTCATGGTACCACCTGTGCAAAAAGCAGGACTATCCCCAGCACCAGCACACGTTCAGCCCTTTAGGAAGGCCCCTGGTAAAACACAGTTAACTTTTCTAATTGGCAATAATAGTTCACACGCCTGTTAATTAAATACATGTTTTACATACCTAAAAGCAAGTAAGAACATAACAGTAGATGCCGTATCCACCAGCCTTTATTTTCATTGTTTTCTGCCTATGATAAAGCAGTTGGTACAGTGGATCATTGCTTGCTACGATGGCAGCTTATGGTACTACTAAGCCTAGTGCTAAGTGTACTATAGGATGTATAATACAATAAGTGTAGTTTTTGATGATCTTTCTAATATTTTTTTAGGCATATTAGATTTTTTACTACCTTCCTCATTTATAAATGGCAACTTTTTCCCAAATGTGTCACATAAAAAGTTTCATGTTTGCCATTATCAAGATACAGTATATCTACAATAGAACATATAACTTTCCTGGAATGATACGATAGTGTCAATGATTTGCTGAATTTATATTTGAGTGTCTATCACATTGTAAACGAAGGGGTCGGCACTAAAAAGATGGAGGTGATTCGGAGACACATTGTGATGCTAACAGATTTTTGCCAAAATGTGCTGGGCCATTGGTCCAGAAGATTCAATAAGTACATTAGTTATGTCACACTCTGCTAGGTGACAGATAGTGTGAACATCAGCTTGTGCTCCCTGTGTTTGTGTTTATCATGACAGCAGCAAGCAGTCCACGTGAAGTAGCTTTTGTCATTGGTTATGATGTGAGGATAGGAAGTCAATAAGACTAAGTAAAAAGCTTCATGCTGGCAAGACACGCTGACAGTGCATATTGCACTAAATCATGGCAGTTTTCTCTTGACAGTGTCTATTGGCACTTCAGGCTGGCAGCATGCTCCAACTGTATGCTGACGCTGTACTATGAGAGTCTGTGCTTTATTTGCTTACGCTATATGCTGACAGTATGCTGGCACTTAGCTCTGGTAATGGAATTTGCCAGCATCAGCTATTGTGGGTCTCTATCACATTATGGGGCCAATGCATGCTGTCACTATATGTTCTCCCCAGTGTTCTTAGGTAGTGGTATCTTGGTAAAACCTCTTTGACACTTTGCACTGGAGAATAAAAACATGTTTTACATTGTGGAATCACAGGCAGATATATGTAGAAAAGATTTCACTCTTTTTAATTCCGTAGATTTTTTTATTTATTTTAGATTCAGCCAATAAAGATTTAACTAAGGTTCTGTTCACATCTGCATTGGTGGTTTTCTTTGGAGCCACCAACCCAGATTTGGTCAGAAATCTAAGAAAAAATAATGAGCAGAACGTAACATTTCATAATTCAATTTTATTTTCATTACCCTGTGGTGATCCTGGTTTCACGGTCCATTTTTCAAAATGCTGCCCAGTTCCGGTACCATTTTCTTCTTGTGCACAAGCCTGCTCAATGCACTGGAGGTGGGCCAGCTTCCAGTGCATAGAGCAGACCGATGCACAAAAAGAAAATGGCACCGAGTGTGGGAATCAGGCGGTAATTTGAAGAATGGACCGTGCCACCGGGATCACCACACATGAACAAAAAAATTAATTACTAGATAGCAGAACACTTTTAAGTGAGGCACCCCTGGCAGCTGTCGTTGTCCAGAATGCAAGATATGCGGGTTATATGTCCTCATGTGCTTATTTGCCTAGAGAAATCGCTTGACAGCGTGAAACGTGCATGGCCAAGGGAGTAAGTGTCTCTAAGGCCTCATTCACATGTCCAGTGTTTTTCATGGAGTGTGATTTTGTCCGCTCTGTGAAAAACACTGAACGTCTGTTCATTGCATCCGTGCACTGGGTTGTGAGCTGGGAGCTGGTGACAAGAGCGGGGGAGATGGCAGCCCAGAGCCGACGACAGGGGCGGGGAAGATGGGAGCTGGGAGATCGGAGCCAGGAGCAGAGGAGATGAGAGCCAGGAGCGGGTGAAATCAGCGGGAGAGATGAGAGCTGGGAGCGGGGGACAGCAGTGGGGGACATGAGAGCCGGGAGCAGGTGACAGCCGTGGAGGACATGAGAGCTGGGAGCGGGTGACAGCAAAGGGGGAGATGAGAGCCGGGAGTGAAGAAGATGAGAGCTGGGAGCGGGTGACAGCAGTGGGGGACATGAGAGCCGTAAACAGTGACAGGAGCTGGGGGAGGCATCTGTGCCGCCATCCATACTATGACCTGTCCTATTTTTTCACGGCACGGATGGCAGCACGGAAGGTAAGAATGCCCACATAGAATTTTGTGGGCCCTAAAACAGATCCGCGACCACGGACAAATTTACAGGACATGTGAGTAAGGCCTTAGCATTTCTGCTTTGTACTCTCGGATAAAGTAAAAGTTAAGATTTTAAGGTGATGTGCTGGTTTTCATTTTTTTTTATTCTTCTATCCATGGACTGAGCACCATCTATATCACCTGAGGTGAGAGTGTTAAAGACAGATATTACCAATAACACCAGCATGTGGGAAGAGAAAATATTATCACCATACATATTACAGCCATAGTGTTACTGACCAAATCATGTACAATATTACCAGTATATAGGAAAGAAATATTACCACCACACCACAACCACTACCATCACCACCATATTTTTACTGACCAAATCCAGTATACTAAGACCAATAAAACACAGTACTAGATAACAAGTAACAAATAATACCCCCACATACTGACTTACATCACCACATACTGACTGTCTCCACATACTGACTAACACCACCACTGCTACTCACTAATACCACCACATACTGACTAACAGCACAGCTTCTACTGAATAATCCACTGTACAAAGATCACTATCATCTCATCCAGTCATATACAGGTAGCCCCAGCTCTACACAGGGTTTATACACCATATACATTACAGTGCAGTTATATCAAGTGACTCACAGGGGACGTCTTCTCTGATCAGAGTCGTTTTCTTCTTCTCCATCTGCTTCTCCATCTGCCCAGGGCCATTATGAGAACTTCTCCGAGCCACGAATTCACAGAATCTGTCAGACAGACATATTAGGCTCCTCACTCCAGCACCATCCTCATCTCTCTACAAACTGCACATCTGTATTGGCCCCTTTACACCCTCATTTAGTGGGTAGGCTGACTCTATGTGGCTCACTCCCCCCCTTATAGATGGCCCTCCTCTCCTCCCCCATTATAGCTGTCCCCCTCTACCCCCCTTATAGATGGCCCCCTCTCCCCCCTTATAGATGGCCCGCCTCTTACCCCATCCCTTATAGATGGCCCCTCTCTCCCCACTTATAGATGGCCCGCCTCTTACCCCCTCCCTTATAGATGGCCCCCTCTCCCCCCTTATAGCTGGCCCACCTCTTTCCCCTCCCTTATAGCTGTCCCCCTCTCCCCCCCTATAGATGGCCCCCTTTCCCCCCTATAGATGGCCTGTCTCTTATGCCCTCTGCGACCCTGGTAGCTACGCAACTGTGTGGTTTGTGGGTTGTCTCTCATGTCCTCATGCCTTTACAAGAGGTGATGTTATCAAAAAATAAATATTTAGATAGAAATACCTTTGAAAAAAATAAGTTTTACTTTAAATAAATCTGTCAGCTGCCAAACTGCTGACAATGTTAGGTACCCGTTGGGTCAAGGAGACACATGGTACCTTTCATATATCTGTCTGTGCTTCCATAACATAGAAAAATACTTTTGTTCTTCAGTGTCAGAGACTTTCCCAAGTTCCTAAAATGCTGCAAGCCAGAACTCCTCCTCACTTCACAGTCCCTTCCCATCCTTATCCTAGCTTAATTGTCAGGCAGCTGAAGCTAAGCCTTGATTGTCAGTCAAGCAAAGACAGGGTTGGGAGGGGAAGCAAGGAGGCATTACAGCCCTCAGTACTTGTATCTTCTTACCCTAACAGCTATCTAACAGTGTCAGCAGTTTACAACCTGAATTGCAAACTGACAGATTCACTTATTACTGTTACTATTCACTATTCATTATTCATTAACCCTATACAGTGGTACCTTGGTTTAAGAGTAACTTGGTTTAAGAGCGTTTTTGGTTTAAGAGCTCACAGTTTTTCCAAATTGTGACTTGGTTTAAGAGCTCCCTGTACTGGGTGGGAGGGGGAGTGGGGGAGGGGCATGGTATGCATAGCGGGGTCTACAGCACTGTACTCTGACCCAGCAAGTCTCCCTCACCTTCCAAATCATAGCAGATCCACTTCAGACTGGGGCTTACATCAGGGGAAAGGACTGTGGAGGTAATCTCTTCATAGCTGTAACCCCTTTCTCCTCAGACAGACAGTGCTGCTATACTGTGACCACATCTGTACTGCTCATTCCTTCATACTCCCTGCAGTCTCTGTCCTCCCTTGTGTTTCCCATCCTCCCCATTACTGTACAGTAACTTATAATATCACATATTCTGCTGTTTCTGAATGTTTGTTTCATTAGTTTTACATGTTATCCTAAATAATAAATTATTTTTGGTGTGTGGAACCAATTGTCTGCATTTCTATGATTTCTTAGGGAAAATTTGCTTTGGTTTAAGAGTGGATTTGGATTACAAGCACGGTCCCGGAATGAATTATTCTCGTAATCCAAGGTACCACTGTATTTTTATTTTTATTTTCCAGTGCAAAATGTCAAAGAGGTGTTCCCAAGCCCCTGATCTGCTGCAAGCTGGACTGCTTCCCATCCCGGTCTTTGCTTGATTGGCAGTCAATTGGAAACAGACTCTGGCTGTCAATCAAGTGATTGAGATGGGAAGGAAAGTGAGAAAGTGTTACAAACTTCAGTACTTCAGGAGCTTGGGAAAGCTTCTTTGACACTTTGACTTTTTTTTCTATATTATGGAAGCACATACAGACATATGAAAGGTACCACATGTCTCCTTGACCTTAAAGCTGTCTAACAATGTCAGAACCTTGGAATGGGAATTGCAACTTCTATAGGGGACAGATTTCAAAGCTTCTGGTACTTATCAGCTGCTGTATACCCGGCAGGAAGTAGTGTGTTCTTTCCAGTCTGACACAGTGCTCTCTGCTGCCAGCTCTGTCCATGTCAGGAAGCAGTAGCAAATCCCCACATTTCCTGTCCAAGCTGCTTAGGCACCCTATTAGACTGGAAAGAAAACTCCACTTCTTGTAAAGCATACAGCAGCTGATAAATACGGAAAGACTTGATTTTTTTTTAACAGAAATCATATACACATCTGTATAACTTTCTAGCACCAATTGATTTAAACAGATTTTTATTTCTTTGGAGTACCCCTTTAAGTTTACTATCTACACTTAATAGTCACATGTTACAAATGATATTATTGGTACATAGAATAAGTGCCCAGAGAAGAGAGGGATTGTAGAATCCAAGCATGGTTATCAATGCTCTTGTAGTCTGGATCTGCATGCCAAGCATTGAATTATGTTCTTCCAGTCCACATATTCAGTTTGGCATCTGAGACCGATTAACTAGTAAACATGCCCCTGAATACATACAAGACCTATTTGGGGTTTTGCTCCTGCCACAAGCATTTAAAAATGTATTTGGTGGTCTGAAGCACATGGGGAATTTTGACTGTGATTTGAATAACTGGTCTATGCTCCAAGGGTAGTGACATTTTGCTTCAGTGGATACAATGAAGCAAAGTAAATGCAATTTAAAATTGGAGTTTGTTCCTGGTCCATTGCCACAAAATATAAAGCATTTTATTTGCACCAGTTTTTGCTCCAAAACTGATTTATTTGGAGATGTTCAGATGGGATTCTGGTGTCATCTGGAGGGTGGCGGGGTGAGCTCGTAACCTGATTTTTGCTGGACCCTTATACAGACAATCGCATGAATGATATAATTTATCATCCGGCTGCTTCCACTTTCCATGTAAATGTATTATGCACTTTCTCAGAACCTCTTTGAATCAATAGCAGTGGTAAAGCTTCTCAACTTATCATTACTGGTCAATTCTTTGTGACAATGCTTTCCCGCCTGCATAATTCACCTCATTTATAACCTCCACTGGTTTTAAGACCAGTTTATATGTAAGAGCCTACCGACCACCATATAAATAGCTAAAATATATTCATTTATATATAAAAAAACCCCCCACAAAAAAACACACAGAAAACCAATGCATAGGCTGCGGCATGAAAAACATACTGGAATAAAAACGGGATTATATCCCTACATACCATGTGACCTTTCAACCAAACTAATCCATACAATATTCATTATTTCTGTTTGTTTCTAGAAACACATTTCGTAGTCAATATGTTGCCCTAAATCTGTGGAATGACCCAAAGAAAACTGATGATTGTTAAGAATAGAGCACAGCACCTGAATAATGACAGAGTATGCAGACACTGTAGCCATTGTATTGGGACAGGAAGCAGTGTTCTACAAATGTGCTGACCGCATGCAGATTTCTGGTATTGCATTTGAAAGTTTGCTGATGGTGCTTAAATGGAAACAAAATCATAGTCTAAGTTGTTTGTAAAGTAATATATTATGTAGTAAAACATGGATGTACCTAACCCTCCTGATGTTGGCATCAAATAACACATAATACTGTTACTAAAGTCTGCGATTTCAGGAAATTTTGTATTTATAATATTAATAGCAGCAGCAGCAGCAATGATATACATTATGGGGGAGATTTATCAAACTGGTGTAAAGCAGAACTGACTCTGTTGCCCCTAGCAACCAATCAGATACCATTTTTCTTTCTTCACAAATTCTTTGAAAAATGAAAGGTGGAATCTGACTGGTTGCTAGGGGCAATTGAGCCAGTTCTACTTTATATAGATTCAATAAATTGTCCCCACTATGTTTATTCCAATTAGTATATAGAGGAGATGGGGTCAGAAAAAATCTTAAATGCAATCTCACATCCAAAGACAGGTAGATGTCATACTTGGTCACATCCCACCTTTAACCCTTGAAAGAGAGTCCGACTCCCCACCCCTTGTGTCTGCAAGGAAGAGAAGACATTTCTGGAGTATTACCAAGGCAGTACATGAAGCCGCTGGGCTTCAATGGAAAATGTGTAACAGGGCCTCTACCCACCATGATATCTTTTTATGTAGCAGAGGAACCTTTGAGATTCTTACAGCACCTGGGTCCCTTTGCCACTGCTACCTTGGCACTCTTTAAACTCCATCCTTATAAAAGGTTATCCAGTCAAGGGTCATCTTTTAAAGCAGTTTGAGTGCTTGGCCCAGCAGTAAGCGTTTGTGCACACTAAGGATTCTGCCACTGATTCCTGGTCGCATTAGCAGCAGGCGTGGCAGCAGGGTGCAGCTACCTGTAAGATCCAGTGGTCATGTTTTGACCAGTAAGTCTGCAGTCCTGGATTGATTTACTCAGGGTTTAAGCTCCACACTAGCCAGTAGCCAAACTCGTAGTCATAGTGGCTGTTCTAGGCCCTACTGGGTCAAAGAGATTGCCACTTCTGCTAATGCTTCCATCATCTACTGGCTGTTCTAGGCCCTACTGGGCCACAAAGAGTGTTGCTGGTGTCACCCCATTCAACTTTCTGTCCTATGTCCTGTGGGGCCACATACACTCTCACACCTGTCTGTCTTTGGTCCTGTGTGTTCACTCTGAGACCATTGTTACCACTACTTACTGATTCCCGCAGTAATACTCTCTAAGGGTTTGCTAACACAGTAATTAAAAACACCCTTTAGATGTGTATTTTATTGGTGTGGATTTGCCAAAAAAAGCACTTTTTAATGCCTGGATCAACTGTGATGTCCCACCATGGGTGTTGCTGTTGGTTACACCCTTCGCAAAAGCCTGTAATTATTATAACTGGTGATGTAGAAGTGATAGAGTTTCGCCACTAGATGTTGCTATTGTAGGTATATGTACTCAGTTGCTGCACAGCTGAAGTATGAAAAAGGGTTATTGTTTACTTGTGTGTCACATGGATCTGTGAACCTATGGGAATATCTTCTTCTGTCCTATCATCTCTTTCTTTACTTCTTCTTGATTCACTCTTCACCCATACACAGCACACCTTACAGGGAGCTGTAGATAGGAAATCACGTAAATAGAGGAAGTGTAGAGTCACTTTTGTATTTAACATTGTAGGGGAAGGACGCAAGCTAGAACGCTCCCTACAGTGGTTCCTTTGGGCCCTGGCCCTCTGCCAGGTCCCCAGCAGTAGTCTTAGTCAGGCTCCTGTATGGTGAGGAAGCAAGACAAGACGCAACTAAGTTTCTCTTCAAGTAACCTTACTCAGCACTATGCAGTGTTAAAACCCTCACAGGAGAGGACAAGCCAGAGATTATCTCAACCGACGCCAAGGACTAGGAGTCACAGTGCAGGACAGTATCCAAAAAGGCAGAAAGCTAGGAACTGATCCGGATAGAGCAAGGTTGCTAGAAGCCTATGAACTCTATCTTGCAGCATGGGTGTCAGCAGGAAAACCTCAGCTCATCCTAGGTAACAGGGTCTGGGGCTTTTGTTTGTCACCCTCTAGGACGGGTCCCCCGACACTGGTAGGGCAACAGGTGGTTCATTCCGACCAAGGTCGATGCACAGGCACAAGTATTTTCTCTCAAGTATTCTTATATCTCTACCTCATCCTCCAACATCCCGGCAGAGCATAGTACTACTTGGGTTGAGACTTTAATGACATCCTCCTCTCTGCTCCTCTGATTCTTCTATGTATCTCAAAGCACGCAACCCAGTACAGTACAACTGTACTACTTTCTACGCTCTCATCACAGATATGGATCTTGTAAGCTTAAGTGTATTATCAAATGGAACGTATGCTGTCAATGCACAGCTGCATGTTCTGTTGCACACAAGTACTTTCAGAGTAAACAAGATATTATTTATGGTAAAGAGACTCTGTGATTCTTCGTCCCGCACCAACACAGTATACACACACTGCTTGGGACATTTCTCCTTTCTGTGGGTGGCAGTACCAATAAAGGGGTCCGTGGAGCCTCAGTTACGAGTCTCAAAACACGGGAATAGCCAGATATCCCTCTCTCCAGAGAAGGAAGCCCATTGCCAAGGGGTGCCTCCTAGTGGGGAGAGCACCAAACCACCCTGATACGTAGTCCCTCAGGTCCTCACTCTGTTGCGAGCTTTGGGACCTAAATAGGGAAACACCAGGGTGGCCCCTGTGAGTCAAAGTCTAACTCTGTGGCGAGTATAACGACATAAGACAAGGGTTACCAAGGCTAGGCATCCATCCATCCACAGACTGCAGTTTCGGGGTATTTGCCCCTCGTCAGTGTGGAGCAGGATTCTGGCTACTGGGGCGGGTGGTTTGGTGCTCTCCCCACTAGGAGGCACCCCTTGGCAATGGGCTTCCTTCTCTGGAGAGAGGAATATCTGGCTATTCCCGTGTTTTGAGACTCGTAACTGAGGCTCCACGGACCCCTTTTTTGCATATTCAAATTTTGTATGGGACAATCAATGGAGACTCGTAAATGAGTACTCCATTGGAATTTTTCACTGTTCTCCCTGAGTTCAGTGATTGTTGTGTTTTGTTGGCAGTACCAATAGTCCGGGTGGGTCAATACTCCACTCCGAAACACGGTGACTACAACCTAAGTGACCCCTCAGCAGCCTGGCAGGTCACTGACCACAGGGGAACAAGGTGTAACCGGCCCTTTAAAATAAAAGCAGGTGTGCCCTTATACCTGTGTTCCCAACCGGAACTGATGTCACAATACAACATCCTAGGGTCCGGCTACATCTTGGCCAACCACCACAGGAGTGGCGTCACACTCTACCACCTTGCAAGTCCTCCGCCATAGCACCGTGGGGGCACACCACACAAGCACAAACCCTCCTAAGGAGTGACATGTCACTTAGTTTTAAGCAGTAGGGGGTGCTGTAACAATATTAAATAAGGGCTTCTGATCTATTATGGAGCAGCAAAGCAATTGTTCCCCATCTCCCACTAGTCTCCTGTATCTCCTATTTCCGGTTATGTCACACCCTGGACAAGCCCTTTAAAGAAATCTGTCAACTCCATTCCTGGTATAGCCCTCTCCCTATCTGCAGCTACATTCCTGTAAGGAGCTGACAGATTCCCTTTTTAAAAAATTAGGGGGCCCAAGGTACACCCCCCACACCACAAAAAGATTTCTATAGATATGTAGTTTTAGGCTATGTTCACACTACTTATGAGTCCGGCCGTAGTTCGTACGCAGCCGTACATGTGCGGCTGAAAGTACGGCCGTGGGAAAAATAGACATGCGGCCGGATTGTGAACATGCGGGCGAACCGCGAACATACGCCCGTAGTAGAGTAATGCTTCCCTAGCTTGTTTCGAAGCGATCTGAAACAGGTCATTAACTTGGAACTCTTCGCCCAGCCCAATAAAACACGCAGAACCTTTTGGATCTAAAAATCACGTTCAATTTGGCTAAAATAAGTACTCCGTATGGGACCGCATGGAAATCCACGGCCGTGAGTTAGAACATTTCCGTCCTCAAACAATGGTCTTGTTCATTTTTCACGACGCCGTATACGATCCGGCCGTAAGCTCATACGTAGTGTGCATTGTGCGGCCGTATATCGTATACTTTCAAGCGAACGCATGAAGCTCAAAACTACGTGCGTATATTCGCAGTTCGCACTACGGCCGGACTAATACGTAGTGTGAACATAGCCTTAATATAACACTATTGCCAATATAAAAAGAGCAAAAATGACAACCATACAGTGATGAAATATTAGCTTCATCCTGCTACTGAACTTAATGCCCTACAATGATACCACTGCACAATGCCTAAGTAACACTGCCACGTCATGATCACTATCATCACCACTACAGACTGTATAGTCTATGAAGATTTCGTCCAGCCATAATTCATCTCTGCAGAACCCGGCCACTGTAGGTAGGACCTCCTATAGGTAGCTTTCCCCATGTGGGTAGAACCACTTATTGGTAGTTTGTTAGCATTAGGACCCCCATAGGTAGTTTTCCCCATATAGCTAGCAATCCTGGTAGGTAGTCTGCTCACTTTAGGTAGGACCCCCTTTAGGTAGTTTGCCCCTTGTAGGTAGAACTCACTATAGGTAGTTTTCCCCCTATACATAGGACCCCCTATAAGTTTTCCCCTTTTTAGTAGGGGCCACTGTAAATAGTTTACCCTGCTAGGTAAGACCCCTCTAGGTAGTCTGGCCTTAATGGATTGTATGTCCCATGTAGGTAGAACCCCTTTGTAGGTAGTTTTCCCCCTATAGATAGGACCCCCTATAAGTTTTCCCCTTTTTAGTAGGGGCCAGTGTAAATAGTTTACCCTGCTAGGTAAGACCCCTCTAGGTAGTCTGGCCTTAATAGATTGTATGTCCCATGTAGGTAGAACCCCTTTGTAGGTAATTTTCCCCTTAATAGTTATTCTCCGTAGCCCTTGTTGCTATTTTGCCCCCAATGAGTCGTTTGGCCACTGTAGGTAGGGACCCACTATAGGTAGTACCCCTCATAGTTAGGACACGCTTCTGGGCAGTCTTCCCCTTTAGGTATGGCCCCTTGTAAGTAGTTTTCCCCTTTAGGTAAGACTCCTATAGGCAGTTTGTCCCATGTAGGGATGACCTCCTGTAGATAATTTTCTCCCAGTAGCTAGGACCCCCTACAAAATACCTTCTCTCTGCTTCCCCCAGTCATCAGCATCTTTTCCCACTTCTAGGCTGCAGGCTGCTTCTTACTCCAGTCGCCAGAGGCTGGGTGTGTCTCTCACTTTGAAATGTACACATGCACAATGCATGGCCGCCCCCACGGCTCACTTTGTTCTACCAATGAGGTATTTGGCAATTTTTCTGACTCCAAATATTAATGTAATTATACATTGTAATGTTATGTCACTGGCCTAATAATTAAGAATCTCTAAACATGCTTCAACTATGTTTTTTGTAGTCATTTCAGCCCCATTGAAGGCACATGTATATGTAACCTAGCTCACTGTTGCTGTCGCTGTACTTCAAGTCCAACAATAATTTAGCAGGGATGGATACAGAGAATGAGACAGAAGACAGAGGTGCCATAAATATGGGATAGGAGTAATATTTTTTATGCAAGAAAAAGACATTTCTATTGAGATGCTCTGGCACTTGGCTTATTCAGAGTTACAGAGCACTGCCCATTTTTGATGTGTCTATGACCACATTTTGTATCTGTAAAATACTGACTGGAACATGCACGCTATATTCTATAGACACTAAAAAGCATATGACATTAAGGCTTATGGAAGACTACACCCTGGTGGTCACTTGCAGAGTCAGAATGTGTGCAATATATAGTAATATATGATGTTGTAGAAATTGGAAGTCCATGACACCAAATCTCACTTTTGCACAAGCCTGGAAGACAGAAATGGCTGCACATCGCACACATGGTTGATAGGAAAGCCTATCAGCTACATTAAAAACCAACATCGGAAGTTAGTATATAGTTTGATCAAACCATATTGCCTCATGTACCACCTGCAGGTCTCTGATACACGTGAGTCCAGTGGTGTAGCTACCATGAAGGCAGGGAAGGGGACTGCTATGGGGCCCTTGCAGGAAAGGGGCCCCAGAAAGCCTGCTCTGCCTTCATGGTAGATATGCCACAGACAGCCGCCTACCGCATCCCCCAAGGGCCCGGAGAGGAAGAGGGATCCAGCATTGTACTCTTCAGCCCGCTCACTGTAGTTAGGGTGAGCGGGCTACACATCAGGAGAGGAAAAGAGCAGGAGGACCTGCAGGTCCTGCACCGCACAGAAGGAGAGGACGAAGGACCCTATCACATGACTTAAAGGTCCTCAATACTTCTGTGTAAAGATCAGCCGACTACAGGAGGAGGAGGGGGAAGCCTGGGAGCTGTAAGTGCTGAGTTTGTGTATGTGTATCAGTGAGTTTTTGTATGCATGTATCTGTGGCTATATATGTATATGTTAGTGAGTGTATCTACTGTAGCTAAGTATTTTTGTGTGTGAATATGTCAGTAGTATCTGTGGCTGGTGTATATGTCAGTAGTGTCTGTGACACGGGTGTATATGTGTGTATATGTCAGTAGTATCTGTGACAGTGGTGTATATGTCAGTAGTGTCTGTGACAGGGGTGTATATGTCAGTAGTATCTGTGACAGTGGTGTATATGTCAGTAGTATCTGTTACAGTGGTGTATATGTCAGTAGTGTATGTGACAGGGGTGTATATGTCAGTAGTGTCTGTGACAGTGGTGTATATGTCAGTAGTGTCTGTGACAGGGGTGTATATGTCAGTAGTGTCTGTGACAGTGGTGTATATGTCAGTAGTGTCTGTGACAGGGGTGTATATGTCAGTAGTGTCTATGACAGGGGTGTATATGTCAGTAGTATCTGTGACAGTGGTGTATATGTCAGTAGTGTCTATGACAGGGGTGTATATGTCAGTAGTATCTGTGACAGTGGTGTATATGTCAGTAGTATCTGTGACAGTGGTTATATGTCAATAGTATCTGTGACAGTGGTGTATATATGTGTGTATATGTAAGTAATGTCTGTAACACTGGTGTATCTGGGTGTATATGTAAGTAATGTCTGTAACACTGGTGTATATGTGTGTATTTGTATATGTCAGTAGTATCTGTGACAGTGGTGTATATGTCAGTAGTGTCTGTGACAGTGGTATATATGTCAATAGTATCTGTGACAGTGGTGTAGCTACTATGAAGGCAGGGAAGGGGAATGCTATGGGGCCCTTGCAGAAAAGGGGCCCCAGAAAGCCTGCTCTGCCTTCATGGTAGTTATGCCACAGAGAGCCGCCTACCGCATCCCCCAAGGGCCCGGAGAGGAAGAGGGATCCAGCATTGTACTCTTCAGCCCGCTCACTGTAGTTCAGGGTGAGCGGGCTACACGTCAGGAGAGGAAAAGAGCAGGAGGACCTGCAGGTCCTGCACCGCACAGAAGGAGAGGACAAAGGACCTTATCACATGACCCAAAGGTCCTCAATACTTCTGTGTGAAGATCAGCCGACTACAGGAGGAGGAGGGGGAAACCTGGGAGCTGTAAGTGCTGAGTCTGTGTATGTATGTGTATCAGTGAGTGTTTGTATGCATGTATCTGTGGCTATATATGTATATGTTAGTGAGTGTATCTACTGTAGCTAAGTATTTTTCTGTGTGAATATGTCAGTAGTGTCTGTGACTGGTGTATATGTCAGTAGTGTCTGTGACTGGGGTGTATATGTGTGTATATGTCAGTAGTGTCTGTGACAGGGGTGTATATGTCAGTAGTATCTGTGACAGGGGTGTATATGTCAGTAGTATCTGTGACAGTGGTGTATATGTCAGTAGTGTCTGTGACAGTGGTGTATATGTCAGTAGTGTCTGTGACAGGGGTGTATATGTCAGTAGTATCTGTGACAGTGGTGTATATGTCAGTAGTGTCTGTGACAGGGGTGTATATGTCAGTAGTGTCTGTGACAGTGGTGTATATGTCAGTAGTGTCTGTGACAGTGGTGTATATGTCAGTAGTGTCTGTGACAAGGGTGTATATGTCAGTAGTGTCTGTGACAGTGGTGTATATGTCAGTAGTGTCTGTGACAGTGGTGTATATGTCAGTAGTGTCTGTGACAGGGGTGTATATGTCAGTAGTGTATATGACAGGGGTGTATATGTCAGTAGTATCTGTGACAGTGGTGTATATGTCAGTAGTGTCTATGACAGGGGTGTATATGTCAGTAGTATCTGTGACAGTGGTGTATATGTCAGTAGTATCTGTGACAGTGGTGTATATGTCAATAGTATCTGTGACAGTGGTGTATATATGTGTGTATATGTAAGTAATGTCTGTAACACTGGTGTATATGGGTGTATATGTAAGTAATGTCTGTAACACTGGTGTATATGTGTGTGTTTGTGTATGTCAGTAGTATCTGTGACAGTGGTGTATATGTCAGTAGTGTCTGTGACAGGGGTGTATATGTCAGTAGTATCTGTGACAGTGGTGTATATGTCAGTAGTATCTGTGACAGTGGTGTATATGTCAATAGTATCTGTGACAGTGGTGTATATGTCAATAGTATCTGTGACAGTGGTGTATATATGTGTGTATATGTAAGTAATGTCTGTAACACTGGTATATATGTGTGTATATGCAAGTAATGTCTGTAACACTGGTGTATATGTGTGTGTTTGTGTATGTCAGTATTGTCTGTGACAGGGGTGTATATGTGTGTATATGTCAGTAGTGTCTGTGATAGGGGTGTATATGGGTGTATATGTCCGATGTCTTGGATGGTACATGTATTGCATAAAAAGCATAGGCTTTGGATACTATACACAGCAAATAGATTTAATGCAGTTCACATTTGCCAACTGGCATCTCACCAAGCAAAAGTGTGCCAAAATTAGATTTCCTAACTAGTAATAATGTATTTATAGAAATAAGTAGTAGTTCCATTATATTATTGTGCAACATAGTAATGATTTCTATGGGCTGAAGTCAAACTGCTATGAAAAAAATAAAATGAATATAAAATGCTCCTTAGGTGTCCTTAAAGGCACATTACTTATGATAGCCTGCAGCTGGGAGCTATTATAAAACAGTCTATATGCTGTTGTCTGGTTTGCAGGACAGGTAAGGGAATGCTAGTAATACTTATAACCATGGTTCTAACATATTTAACAGACATGTACATTAAGGCTATGTTCACACAACGTAAGTTCAGTATTAATCACGGTTGATTAAACAATGGCCTTGATTATTCTTAACTTACACTGTGCTGCCCTCTATGGAATCCGGCTGGGATCCCTAGTGGTGTCGCAAAAAACTGACATGTCAGTTTTCTGTGGCCACTATTCAATGAATAGTGGCTACAGAAAACCTGTCAGTGCACACAATGGAGCACCGACTGCACTCTCCATTAAGTGCGCAGCCTCAAATTCAATTGCCGTGAAGATCATCTGGCCGGTACTTCAGGGATGATCTTCTCTGACACCGACTATTCTGTGACCCGGCCGGTGTCATACAACGTGCGAACATAGCCTTAAGAATTATTTCAACAATATATTCTTTTTTAAAGTTTTGCTTAAGGTGCTGTAAAAAGTAAACAAACCGTACTCACCTGTCCTGATCCCCGACCACTGCCATTGTGAAGGTTCCTGGTCACTGTTGCTCTTGGCTGCTTCCTTATTCTTCGACATGTAGTCCCTGCAAGAAATGCCTGTCCATCCAATCACTGGCTGAGGTAGACCACCGCTGCGACCAGTGATTGGCTGAGTGGGAAGTTCCTGCCGGGAGACCACATGACAGGAACCTGGAGCTGTGAGAACAACAGCAGTGGGGGATCGGCACAGGTAAATATGATTTCTTTATTATTTTCACAGTCCTTGAAGTCAATAATAAAAATGTTTGTGCCACCAGAATTCCCCTTTAATAGACAAATATGAAGAAAAAAAAGAAGATTTCGCTGGGTGTGTCTATACAGTAAAAAGTTCTCTTTAAGTTTTACCAAAGATAGTTCCACTCTTTATATGTGTTATAAGTCTGTCTTTCTTGTAAACGTGCACTTGTGAGGGTAAAATGTCCAGAGCGCATTTTTTCTTTCCTAACTTCAGTATTCTCTTAGTGTAGACTTTTATTTGATGTTAGAAAGTGAAATACTGTACCCATCTTATGTCAGGCTACTTAGGATTGTGTAATGTTTTTGCAGTGCTGCATGAGCAACCAAGCAAGAAATATAGCTTTTTGCTTGGCATACTGACCACCAGATGGCACTCTTCTATTGCTAGTTATGCAGAACTGGGCATTCCATTTACACTTAGTAGCAAATGAACTATTATGTTTGCTCCTTGTTATAGCTCACAAGTGTCATGTGATGTCTTCTGCATATATTAATGGTTACAGTTCTTTATATGTCATTGCCAATAAAAAGGTCATCATTATGATTACACAAAAATAAGCTGGGGATAGAATAACATGCAGTCAGGTTATTTCCCTATGTCAGTCTCTAAATCGTCATTGACATACGACAGTACATCTATCAAGAAAATTTAAAAATTGCAATGGTGTAACATAACTAATTCAAAAATATTAACAGTATGCTTTACAAAGGCCTATTAAGAAGAACTGGTTATTCTATTTGTTGTTTGTTAATTGACCCCAATCAATTGGAAACATTTAATATTTATATAAAAAAAAAAAAATAAAAACAGTAATTCGGGAAAAATGTATCAATCTGCAGCTACAAGTCCTGCACCTATACAGTGCAGTCAATGTTTCTTCTTTAAAGACAGTATTTGGGTTGAATTCACTTTAATGTTGAAAGAAGAAGACTTCCTAAGAAGTTGGTTTTACTGGATTTAGAGACCCGGCGGCCACATTGAGGGCCATTTATGGAAATTCTCTAAAGCCAGCTCATCCTTGCTTAATGATAGAAATGACGCTTAAGCTCAAAGTAATAAAACTACAGGGTGTCGGCAGGACAAAAGGGGCCAAATCTCCCAATAAATAGAACTCTGGTGGAGTCCTTTTTTTCCTGCCAGGCCTTCCAGCGAGTCCACCAGGAATCTGAATGACGGGGCTGGCTGCTATTTTAGAAATACTGTTTGTGATTGGAAAACAGTTAGGAATGAAAGTGCTTGTCTTTAGTTCTCCCTTAGTCCTTGTTGCATAAACTCCTCCCTGGTGGTTCTGGGGTCCCGGGGAGGAAGGAATAAGGGCCTTAATGAGTGAGGGATTAACAAACAAGAGAGAGGGAGCTGAAAGAGCCGTCCTTATACAGGTCCCTCAGTGTGAATCAGGGTAATTGGATTGGACCTCTACCCCCTAATGAATGAAAGAATGGATTGCACACTGCAGCAGTTTCTTTAGCCACTGATGGTTTCTTTGGAGGAAAACTATCGTTTACTGTAATAGCCCTCGGCACAAAGTGGAGCAGGTATTAGAGGGATCAGCTATCTCATTAAAGGCTTAGATTATTTGTTCTACTCAATCCGTTTGTTGGTGAAACACTTTTCACTACCTCTCTGGAGACTTGGAAACGCTTAAACAGTTTGTCAAGTCATTTTCCCTTTAACTACACGGGAGATTCTGGTGCTTAGATTCCTCTGCACTTTTCCGTCACTTCTGCCTTTTTTGGTTTACTTCTTTCTTCTTTATGGGCTTTTTTTCTTTCTTTTTTCCCCCCTGACTTGTCCCAGTGACAATAAAAATAAAGAGTAAACTCCGTCCTGCAGACCCAGCGGAGGACATTATGGCATTAACTATTTGCTTGCTTGAAATATATATATATATATCATATATATCTCTCAGTAATGAATGCAGTTATTTCACCTGATGATACATTGACTTATATAACAATTGTTACTTCAAATGTGGAACTCTGGGTCTGGGTTTTCAAGTCCTTTTGCATTATTGATGGAGTTTTACGTATTTCTATTGAAGGATGAACGGTGATTTTAATACAATTGGAGAGATTTTGTACTTGTGTTGTTGGATGCATTCATTTACTAGATGACACATTGAAAGTGGCACAGGTGGCATGACAGCATTGCTTCGATCAGATGTTGGAGAATACAGTAACAGATTACTAACTGTGCAACCTGTTTTTTGACAGTGATCTACAGAGCATAAGAGATGGTCAATGTACAGAATGTTGAAGGGTTAAGCTTCAGAAATAGGTCTATGTCGTAAATAAATAGGCAAAAGAAATCTTCAGGTCAATCATGTATGACATTTCTCTTATAGACTAGCTATAAAAAATATTATTAGGTATCGTACCATTATGTTTTTAAAACAAGAAATAGCATGGGAAATAAGAGTCACATTGATCAACACATATTACAGATATCAAGGCAACTGCAATATTGTACCTTGGAAGCCAGACCTGCCATATTGGCTTCACCTACTGTTTCAGTAGTAATAGTAATGAATGGCAAGCTGCGTTTTACAACTGCATTGTACTGTTTCCATGATAATGCACCATACTCTATTAATAAACAGCAAGCTTTCGCATATATGCTATTCATTTTGGATAATAAATGCTATTCAAGCTACATTTATTCCTTATCATCTGATATAAAGGAAGCTGTAGCTGCCTCCCCTGCTCTAATGTAATGGCATTATTAGTGGAAAGACCCCTTACATCAGCCTCAGCATATGTGGTCAGATTAACATCTTTGGCTTTTCTAGCTCAGCATGTCTGTCTAAAGTGCCTGGGGCACAAAATCTGCTCGGTGCAGTACAGGTAAAGTATGAGAAGAGAAAACACAGAGAAATAACCATCTCTGGCATAATAGATCTGGATTTAACACCCGCATAATTAGGATTAAAGAACAAGGGGTTGTTTAGATAAAATAGGTCTCTATTTCCTAAAACAGCACCTTCTTATCTGATATGGCAATTCTTCTATATTAAAGTCAATAGGAAAGAGATGCAATATGCCACAAAGCCCATAGTCCAGAGTGGCACTGTTCTGGGGAATATTGCAATGTAAAGTAAGTGAAATGGAGCTGCTATATCCCTATGTACTAAACAGTAGCCACACTGAGCAGTGGTTCTCTTATTCATACTGTGGGGCACCTGTTGAGCTATAAATTAAAAGAGCAACAGCCTACAATGTAACCAGTACACCGGGCCTCTTGTATAAAACCTATTTCAGACAAAAGGTGGAGATTTTACCTCTAGTAAAAAAATCAATGGGGCTATGACATATATTATTCAATGGGATGTTCCATGAAAGTAAGCTGCTTTTATAAGATACCCTAGCACAAATATATTGAAATGTCATATTGTCCATGTTCCTGGCAATCCTATTATAAAAAGTTACAAAATAAGTCATCATCTTAAAATATGCTTCTTCCCTTCCAATTCTCTTAATGGCAGAAATCTTTTACAGTATTTAAGTTTAAGGCTACGTTCACACGTAGCCAAATGCCGCCAGCCTCCCTTTCATAATGACAGTCTATGGGAGGCTCAGCGCCGAGTGAGGAGGCACACGAGCCTCCCATAAACTCATTATGACAGGGAGGCTGGCGGCATTCTGCGGCGGAGAATACCGCTGCGGAATTCTGCCACTTTTGCTACGTGTGAACGTAGCATAAGTCTATAAGCACCTTTAAGGTGTTCATACATATTACTTCAAAGTTGATCAAAATAGACGATTTTAACCGTAATAATCATTTGTTGGGTAAATTATAAAAAACAACAACAATTATTCTTGTCGACCAATGACATACACAAATGTTTGTTTCACTGTTCAGTGCCAGGTGCTATTTAACTTGTATGGCCACTTTAAACAGCTATAATGGCCAATATGGATTAAACTGTGTAACTGCAAGAGTCACAGGTGGATTTAAAAAAAAAAAGGCTGTAAAGGCCCTTTAGAGAAAAGCTGTCTAATATGTATGGGGTCTTTTCCCGGACAGATCAAAGAGCATGTTGAACTTAACCGACACCAACAGAGAAGTCGCTTCCCCCACCTCTATTCTTCATACATATATCCTTAGCCAAGTTGATCATTTATGTGTATGAGCAAGTGCAGGAGTGATAGCTACTAAGCCAGCAACTTTACCATGTTTAAGGGTACTGACACAACAGAGCAATATCCAAGCAACCTATACAGGGACACATGGAGTCCATACTAGAGAGCTGCAGGATAGTGGGCCTGTACCATCTTATGTAGCCGTGATGTGTTTTTTGGTCAGATTCATACAGAATTAAAAAAACAAGAGCCAGTAAAGTAAAAGGTGTGTGGCTGTACAATAGGTCCCAATAGACTTCCCTTATTATTACACTGGGGCCAAAATATGATCGCATTGTCATCTAATAATAAGTCAGCCTTTAAATAATTATTAAACTTTTTATTCTTTTTTTTTCCACAAAAGAGAGTATAAAGATGATACTTGTCAGTTTGTTGTACGGTATAGTAAAAGAATATTTTTTTTTTTAGAAAGCAAGTCCATTTGGCTGTGTAGAAGTAATGGGAGCGTTTTCCAAGCTGATCATCTCTTAGCGGAAATGTGATTAATCACCTGGCTTTCCGAGTTTTGTATCTGCTCTTCCCTGGTGGTTAGGACTGTTGTCTTAATTAGATACATTTAATTAGAACCAGAGCATAGGCGCCTCATTGGTTGGCCCTGGAGGTCTTTTCACCTTAAAGCATTTAAGGAAGACTAGATGACAGAAGTGTCTGTGATGTGGCATATAGATCAGCTTGTTTTGCTTTGTGTTGTGTAGTGTGTATCATTTTGGAATCTGACAGGGCATGATGGATATCATTGCTGATGATTGCGTGGAGTTTACAAACCGGGGGGTGGGGGTGGGGAGTTGCTGTGTTCAGTCAAGTATGTCCCCCAATATCTTATTTGTAACATAACTATAGAAAATACTATGCAGAGTCCGGTTCCCTGCATAATAATATTAAATGTTTATTTCTTCCTATTTACTATAACATTCTTATATTATTTAGTGTAATAATACTGTATAGTAACATGAAGCATATTGGTAATGAGAATAGAGTAAAATGAAACAATGTTGCACATACAATGTGGTTACAGTGTATGAATATGCAAGCTTACTTATTAATAGTTGTGCAAAACAAAGTGTAGTCTTTTTAGCTACTGTATATACACATAATTTTTTACTTTGAAATCAATTAGATTCTTGCATATCATCGTGCTTATAAAGTGTCATCATTGATAATGACAGAGCATCTTTTTACATATGGTCATCTTTTAAAATAATGATTGGTTTCTTAAAAAAAACACTAGGGTGCTGCTACATGGTGATGACCTGACATAACTGCATCTAGTAGCGTCATGTTGTAACCCTTTACTTATCCTTTACCCATTCAGAGAATGCTCAGCAATTTTCACATCTAACACCAAATTTCCGTAAATATTTGGCAAGTACAGAAGCATAGGGCAATAGTACATGGGTGTGACATGGCTGTGTGACTCACTATTGCGTTGAGTCTTATTTGGTGTCTTAAAGTGAGAAAAGGGTAATTGATTGTGGGTTGTCAGTGTTAAGGCCCTATTACATGAAGTGATTATCAGCCATATTTGGCCAATAATCGCGTTATGTAATAAAAGGCAACGATCAGCCGACATGTACGATGTCGGCTGATCGTTGTCTTTAAACCTCTTTAAACATGCTGAAAGACTAATGACCAGGATAGCAATGATCTGCTGCTGCTTTGTAAAATAACCGCCGATATCTCCTATGGGCTCCTTCTGCAGCTCCCCCGCCTCCCCCTGTACTTACCTGCTTGCTGTCGGCAGCGAGCTGTGAACAAGGAGCAGGTTGTCGCTTACTTGCTCCCGCTGTTCACCCCGTGTAATAGGGGCTTTACTGTTGGAGGCCCAGCATCAAGTTTACCTAAAAAAGGAAGGTACATCCATGCAAAGGGTGGTTAGCTGACTAGTTGTGTGGGTCACCTTTTGGTTAGGATTTGTTTGGCAGCGAAGATGGCTTCTGGTGAGACCACCAGAGCCATCCAATGTTTGTAATAATTGCCAAGCTTTGTGCCATCTGTATAAACTAAAGTCGCTAAGCTCACTCTATCAGTTTTTTATAGTATATACTGTATTTAAAGAATTTTCTATTCCCTACATATGACTTTTAAAGCATATATGTTGTTTCAGGTGACTTTTTAGGATACACTGCCATGTGTGTGTACACAAGGATTACTGCTATACTTTTAGATGGCATATTTCTACAGCTCTCTGCAAGCTCCCAGAGCTGGTAGATGGAGCCTAGCATCTATGGTGTCTGCGCACACACAGAACAGGATTCTCTGTTAAGATAAGATAAGATATATTACAAAGATTCTTGTACTGGCTTGTACTATTGATTTATGCAAAGTTTTTGAAACAGTGTCTACTTAAAGAGGAACTTTCAAAATATGACCTTACAGTCAAGTGATCAACTTTAAATGTAGCTGTTGGAAGTTTTGGGCCACATTATAGCAAGGACCCAATATTATGTCAGAACCTGGGGCCACCAGAGGACACCCTGGAGCTCTAGTAGGCCAGTTCAGCTATCGCTGTTAGCCAAGAGTGCCAACCTGAAGTTAGTGGAGTAATTGCTGGTTAAAGGGGAACTATCAGCAGGTTAGACACCTTGGAGGACACCTTGGAGCTCTAGTAGGCCAGTTCAGCTATCGCTGTTAGCCAAGAGTGCCAACCTGAAGTTAGTGGAGTAATTGCTGGTTAAAGGGGAACTATCAGCAGGTTAGACGAATCTAACCTGCTGATCGTTCCCTAGTGGGCATGGGTTCTGAGGATGGAGATATGTCTCCACTGATAATCATTAGGGGGCAGATCACTAAATGGGAGTGGTAGCCCCGCCCCAGTGCTCCTGATGGCTTACCAGCCAGGGGATTTCAGAATAAACAGCACAGGACTGGCAACAAGGATGAAGGAAACAGATATACCTTCCTTCTCAGCATCCTGTGCTTTTATCACTTAAAAATCAACAATTTGATAGACTCAAACCAGCATGGCTTCAATGAGGGCAGATCTCATTGAGTTATTTGACAATGGTACAAAAGTGCTGGATGACGGTAGTGGCATGGATATCACCTCGGTTTCAGCAAAACCTTTTATACAGTTC
Source organism: Dendropsophus ebraccatus (assembly GCF_027789765.1). NCBI lineage: Eukaryota > Metazoa > Chordata > Amphibia > Anura > Hylidae > Dendropsophus > Dendropsophus ebraccatus. Next base: position 62,661,117 of record NC_091461.1, read on the forward strand.
TCCATAAAGAGCTGATAGACAAGTTAGTGAGATTTGGAATTAATCCCTTGATAGGTCAGTGGATTTGTGGTTGGCTGAAGGATAGATATCAGAGGGTTGTTGTTAATGGTGCATATTACGAGCAGAGACGGGTTACAAGTGGTGTGCCACAAGGGTCTGTTCTGGGTCCTATTCTTTTTAATATGTTTGTAAGTGACATAGGAGAAAGTTTGGTAAGAAGGGCTTGTCTGTTTTCTGACACAAAAGTGTGCAATATTCTGGAGGCATCAGTAATATGAAAAATGGTCTAGCTTTGCTAGATAAGTGATCAAAACAATTAAAACTGCAGTTCGATGTTCTCAAAGTAAAGTAATGCACTTGGGGAGGAGGAATTCTCTATCAAGTATTATATTATGAGTTCTGTGTTAGCAAAGACTTTAGAAGAGAAGGATTTAGGGGTAGTGATTTCTGACAGCCTTAAAGTCTAGCTGTATAACTAGAGGTATAACCAGTCAAAAGAGAGAGATTGTCATCCCACTGTACAGAGCTCTAGAGAGACCAAATCTGGAATACTGTAGCAAATTGATAAAAATATAACCAGTGCAAACATAGGCTATGAAATTGTGGATGGCCTGATCAGGAAAGACATAAGGATCTAAATCTGTATAGTCTTGAGAAAAGAAGAGAAAAGAGGACATGATTGAAACCTTTAACTATGTTAAAGGGGTACTCCGGCCCTGCAGTATAATCTGTGTACGGCCGTGGAGGGGGTTGAAATAGAAGCCGGCGGTGACTTACCTCCCCGGTTTGAGCGGCGGCTTCTGGATCGCGCCACCCCGTACCCCCATCCCGCTACTGCTTCCTAGTTAAAGCTGCGGCTTGAGACGTGATGTCTCAAGGCAACTCTGCCATTCAGAGGTTGTATCGGAGTCCCGCCTTGGCCGCTGAATGGCTGAGCTGCCTTAAGACATCTTATTGCTGCCACCTATGGAATTCCCGCCGTAGTGTATAAACATAGTATACACTCCAGCTGGAATCCCTAGCAGCGCAGCAAAAAACTGACATGTCTGACTGACAGTGACATTCACTGAATAGCGACCTCAGAAAACTTGTCAGTGCACACAATTGAGCGAGCAGATGCGCCCGCATCCTAATTCATCAAGAATTACCGGCCGGGATGATCTTTCTCTGACACCGGCTGTTTCTTGACCTGGCCGTTTAACAGAACGGCCGGTGTCTTACGCCATGTGAACATGACCTAAAGGTGCAGCACTCACACAAGTACCATGGCCCATTCAAACAGCTTATTAGAAGGGATGCCAGAAGTCAGACAGCCAACAATCTAACAATGATGTCCTATCCTGAAGATAGGATATAAGCTGTTAAAGCCTGAATAACCCCTTTAAGCTAATAAACAAAGATGATAGCGATACTTATTCTGGTTGTTAATATTACTATTTCCACCTCCATAACTGTAACTTACTTCTATGTTTTGTCTTCATTGATGGCTTCAGGGCTGGTGTCACCACAGGGCTTACCCGGGCAAGTGCCGGGGCCCACAGCGCCTCTAAGGGCCCAGAGTTATATCTGAAAAAGCACAAAACAACACAAATCGGGAGAGCATCCGATCCTAAAGTGTGAACAGCAGCGAAAACAGTAGATACACTTACAATTGGTGAGTGGTGAACTTCACACCTGTATATATATGTAAACAATAAAAAAAGAAAAACGTTTCTTTTTTTGTCGCTTACATAGGGGCCCAGATAGGGAGAGGGGCCCGGTGTTATAATGTTCAGCATACTCACTGTAGTGCAAGGTAAGCGCTGATCATCAAAAGGCATAGAAGAAAAGAGCAGGACCTGCACAGAGAGAGAAAAGGGTGAAGGACCTCATCACATGATCTGAAGGTCCTCAACCTTACAGTGTGGAGAGCAGCCTGACAGAGAGGAAGAGGGAGAAAATGGAGCTGTAAGTGCTGTGTGTTAGTGTCTGAGTGTGTCAGTGTCAGTGAGTCACTGTGTGTCAGTCAGTGTCTGTGTCAGTCAGTCAGCTTGTCAGTGTCAGTCAGATTCATTCATTCAGTGTCTGTGTCAGTCAGTCAGAGTCAGTGTCTGTGTCAATAATGTGTGTTATGATAGTGTGTGAATGATGGGTGCATAGTGGATGGATGAGGGGCCCACTGAGGCTTTGTCTCCCAAAGGCCCGCAAAAAACTGGAGCCAGCCCTGGATGGCCTACATTGTTCATATTTATAAAATACTGGAAGCAGTAAAACTCAGAAAGGTTATTTTCATGCTTGTTCATATACTTAGTTATGTAGAAATTATTACTTAATGGCAAAGAGAATAAACTACTGTGCTACCCACCAATATCCTGGATACTTTACAAGAGTCTCCTGTCTGGTAACTGGAGGTCTGGGACCTCCAGAATGTTGGCTAATAATGAGAAGATCCTCCAGTCCGGTGAATGGCACAGAATGATTATCGGCATATACACAAGTCATGTAAGTCAGCATATTATGCTTGACCTATGCTTTTGAAAGAGAATTAACCTCAAGCTTTTATTTTCTTTAACATATTCATTCCTTTTATATATGTAACATGATAGTTTTGTACTTAGTGAGTTGTGTATTGCTATTGCCCTGCAGACACTGAGCAAGTAGACTGAATTTTCCTGTAAAAAAAATAAAAAATCCGTAGGATATTGATTGCTTTTAGTAAGACTCTCAGTCGACTGTGAATTTTGAAATGATTATTGGATTTGAAAGCAGACGGGGATTAGAACAGGTCAGGTGAACGATTAATAACTTATTGATAGCAGATTAAAAGAGTGATATCAAATCTTTATCCAAGTGAAGATGTAGTTTATCAATTTGTCACAAAAATGTAACGATCAGATGCAAAGAGCATCAGCGCTAGTCTTGTAATTGATCCTCTTTTGGCATACATGCAGCTTATTGGAAAGAGCTCAGCTGAGCTACAAAGTGTAATGCTGTACAGTCACAATGTACCGAAGAGGGGAACCACATGTGAGACCTTTTATTATATAAAGCACTATATAGGGGGAGATTTATCAAACTGGTGTAAAGTAGAATTGTCTGAGTTGCCCCTAGCAACCAATCAGATTCCACCTTTCATTTTTCAAAGACTCTGTGAGGAATGAAAAGTGGAATCTGAACACACAACAGTGATACAGGCACCTTATTGTTGCAGCCAGTTATTGGTGTTAGTAGAGTCTTGTGCCAAATTTTGAGTGAGTGTATGGTGCACTGAATGCAGAAGGGTTTAAAAAAGTGAGCAGAGATTTACAAAAAAAAAAAAAACTTTACGATAATTTGAAATTGTGGGCAAATTTGTCAGACCACCCCTTTTAACATAACCTTTCTGTGCTGACCAAAATTACCATTGGATTTCGCCTGTTTGCCATAAAGACATAAGCAGGCCATATACTTGAGATTGAGGTTCTAGTTGACGTCTCACTCCACAGTTAAACTATAGCCTCTATCCAAATAAACATACAAAGTTGATCTGCAATAATTTAATATTCTTGAATCAAAACCTTTTCAGTGCCCACAACTAGTGTTGAGCAGTTTTGTCAAGATTCCCAGCAGCTGTAGAAGTTGGATGCAGCCTTAGGGCCTATGGTCTGTATTCATGTTTTCCAGGACTTCCTAGAGCAGCATCCAAATTCTGCAACCACGGGGAATTAAATGCTGAGTGTGTGCACTTGGATAATGTTACCGAACCTGAACATTTTGACAGGTCCGCTCAACACTACTTACAAGCCTACACAGAAACATTTTCTATTGGGTAAATTGCAGAAAGGAAAAAAGGAAAAATTATGGGATGTAGCATAAAGTGGAGCTAGTCCTCCATTTATATCTATATATTCTATAGCAAGTTTCATCCTGGATATGCTGGTCTCCCTGATTACATCGTCTGAAGATTATAGGTGGCCATACACAAAAGACAGAAGTATGTTGATGGCTGATTGTTTCACAAACACAGCCATACACATTTTAGTCTATATTGGCCATTATATTTCAAACTGGCAATACGTAACTGATTATCTTTGTGGGAACCTTTTCTCTTGTTGGTAAACGGAAGATTTTCGTCCAACTATCGGCTGAAGATTTCAAACAATGGTGGCTTCTTTACAGATGATAACGCTATGTCATTGGAATATGAAGAGTGCGCCATCCAGGAAGAGTAGTTAATATAGACTTTTCTGTCACTTTTGACCATAGCAGGATAATTTTTTTTTTCATCTTGGAAACCCCTTTATTAGTTTTAGAGAAATTTTTACAGAATTCATATAATGTACAGCAGATTTTATACCATGATAAAGCTTTAAATAATTATACATGTATAGTCTATATAGTCTACTTGTATTGAATAGTTTTTTTGCAAATACACAAGTTAATTACATAGCAAAATACATGTATATGCATAATATTGCAATAAAAGAGGTTGGCCCAGCATGACCTGATCACATGCACATTTAGAATTAATCTAATGACGATGTTCCAGATAATTTTTCGTCCTCATAACTGCAGCACGTACATATGTTTGGACATATCACAGAGGACACTTGGCTTAGACTAATTATGTCACAGCCTTTAATGTCATCTTGAGAAAGTTGCGTTAACTTATTGGACATTTGGGCAGGCGAAGAGTATTTAAAAGCAAACGCTGTTCCAAGTGATTAAGTGTTTGTTGGTTATTTACAGTACATGCAGATGCAATGTCCATTTCTTTTGGAAGACTGGTATGGAGCCTGGAGAGCCGACAGCTGGACTGCGGCCTCATCACGGCCAAAGTAGTCCAGCCAATAGGTCTTTATTAATGTTGAGGACTAAATGAACTAAAAAAGATTTGCTGTGAGCATCTGCACACTCTTCCCAGGACTTGTATCCTTGCAGAGATCCCTGCCACCTGCCCATAATATCACTGTTCTTTTATCTCTTTTCTCGCTCACGCACTGCATGTTCACACAACATGCTTCCTAGCAGGACGCCTCTCTTCGCTTCCTCAATACCTATGCATTTGTCTTCTGTTTATATTTCAGAATGTGGTCTCAGATAAGCCACAGCTGGTCCAAAAAGCAGACACTGCAGACTCATTTGAGCCCCCGGCATCCGACAGCTGGAGCGTTCCCCAGCTAAACACAAATCACAAAGTCTTAGGAGCCCTCATTTTTTATTTCAATTTACACTTGAATCAAGTTAACTTTGCTCTTCCTTTTGTTCTCTTTGACAATGCAGACATTTGGCACAGTGTATTTAGAGAAGCGTAAGCCGGAACTCATTGATGTTTATTCTCCATTTGGGATGTATTTGAGTTTTATATTAGTCCAAAATAAATGTAATTGACTATGCAAAAGCCCTAAAACCAACTGAACATACTGATGAACCTGTTAATATTCAGATGCATTGCGATAATAATAAATAAATATTATTAGTGGCAAGAGAATAAACCAAGACCAACAAAAAGTAGTAAAAAACAGGCCCTATTTTTGAGCATGTAAGCTACCATCTACATCACTTGCAGCCTTCTTTTAGCATAGGAAAGCTTCAGTCGAAGGTGTACCTGTCTTTCTACTATAAGGCATGATGGTTTAGATTCCTCAACCTTTCATAGACAAAAACTGTTGTATTAGTCCATAGCAACCAATCACAACTCAGCTTTATGATGTGCCATCATGTTATCAAATTGCAATACCCCTTTAAATCATGGGAAGCAAGAGAATGAAAGCTAAATGACAGGGCTGAAAAATAAAACACTGGATAATAGCAAGTGGACAATTCATTACTAGATAGCAACAATTGAACTTTAGCTACAGGATCACAAAGATCATCGAGGCCTGGATAATAAGAGAGATAAAGGGCTATATCTTAATGACCAAGAATTGGACAATTGTCCTCTGGGTTACTATGTACAAGAGGCTTTTCTATAGGGTCACCGGGGTAAGACCTGTGGCCGTGGGGTCACCAGAAAAACAAATGTATTTCAATGTGTAACACCCAAAGGGCAAAAAACACCACCAGGGCCTACAAAATCTACCTAAACTTTAATGAATACAACATACTCATATGATAGAGCTGTGCTTAGAATTGCCATAACTAAAGTCAGCAGCAAATTAATAATAAGAAAATGAAGGCTAATACTATTATATATTCATACAACTACATAGGTCAAAATAAATTTACTGTAGTCACAAAGAAGGGAAAAAAGAACTATGGCACAATGGGATACAGAATGCCAGGAGCTTTGGTTTTCTGCATGGTGGTGGAACAAGAAATCACCCGCCTTGTTGTCCTTTAGTCAACCCTTGATCTTTATGCCCATGCCCACCGGCAGATCACGTAAAGTCAATTTGTTCAAATATGTTTCATGTTCCTTTACCGCATATTTCAAAGAAGGAGCATGTGCCAAGCTGTGTGCAGACATTGACTGGAGATGTGAAGTAAAAGGGGAGGAGGTGTAGATGAAGCAGGTCCTGTATAACTCAAGTGCTTTGCAAAAATACAGGGTGCCAGTGTGGGGGCTTGCCGCTCATACAGCTCCCTCTATCCTTTTATTTGGCATGTCTGTCCGCTCTCATGGTTCTGCTTCATCGAAATTCCCTTTGTGTTACCGTGAATGGGAAGCTTTGCTGTTGTCTGTCCTTCTTTTAATTAAAGCTTCCGCTCCCTACAAGGCCATTATGTCACAAGTTTTCCTCTTTTCTTGCTTTCTACAACACTTTGCCTTTTTCCCCTTTCCTCTAACTCTGTAAAGAAAGGAGTAAAATAAGAAGAAAGGAAAAGGATTGTAACAGACGCCCAACATCATTGAACCGAAAAACTGTAAGCAGGAAAAGCTGATAATGTCCAAAAGTGTGCGCATGAAAGGAATTAATTCAGGCAAGAATGTCAGGATTGTTCTTGCTATGCTAATACTTTGTAATGAGACCTTAAAGAGCAAAACAGGTGATTATAAGGATTAAATATATTTACAAAATAAACAATGTAGTTTCGTTCTCCAGAACGGTTGTTTCTATCCAAGTCAGTGATACACAAATACTATGGCTGCTGAGGTGCGGGGAGAGCTGGTGAGCTGGTGCCTTGTGTTAGTCTTTGCACAAGGTTAGGATACTACTGTCGTACACTGGGCATAGCCTTAATTAAATTTTTCTCTTTTCCCTTTTTTTTTGTGACAGAATGACCGTAAAATAACATTTAATTGGTTTATAGAGGAAATTTTCAGGAAATTGTCATGTTTTAAGTAAATTTTAGCTTTTGGACCAATATAAAGGTTGACACCTTGGGTTCTGTTTGCAGAACGATGGTCAACATGAGCGGACAATGTCACATTGGCATAATAGTCTGTACAAACTTCTATATGGAACATTTTAATTTTCTATTTAACTGCTATGTAATGTATATAAATGTGCTTTTTGTATTTCTAGAAATAGATTATCTATGTCCACAAACATTTTAGCTCTGGTAGGATAAACTGGGCACATGTAATATTATATAGAAATGTATCACTTGAAAATATTTTGGCAAAACAGTACATAATGATACTAATGTAGGTAAGAATTATATAACATACTTTAAAATTTCAAGCATATAGCATACAAGCCTGACTTTAAAGTACTAGGGTATGTTCACACAATGTTTTTGAGGCAAAAATATGGCCATATTTTCAATATTACAGCCGTAAATAATGACCCTGATCATTATTTGCAGTCATAAATATAAACATTTGGTCGTATTTTAGCCTAAAAAAACATTGTGTGAACATAACCCTAGCGTACTAATCTACAGGATTTAAGATGCAGCTACAGGTTTCATGATCCATTAAAAATAAACTTTATTTTCATGTGGCTTTTGCTTAACATTTTTTATCTTTTCCAGATTTTGCTTTTGTCCCATATTTTTCATACATATCTCATTTTAAGACAGACATGTTTTCTTCACCTTTAACTCAATGTGATCAGACAAAATTGTCCAGATCTGGTTTATGCTAAAATAAAAGAAAAAATATTAATAAAAAAAATCTAATAAGAAATCTAATAAAAGTTTATATAGGATAATATGCTGGGTTTTAAAATCGTCTATGCAGAGAAGATCCATGAAACAATCTTACTAATAGGGAAAAAAGTTGTGACATGTTGGGACACTTGGTTCACACATTTTACACATGAATTCCTTATCTTTAGCTTGTAAAAATATGTTTAGCAAATGTCATCACACTCAATATATTTACTGTTTATCAATCATCATCTCTATTCTATCTCATGACCTTTGCTCCTTATTCTCCAATTTATGGCTCAGTTCAGTGAACACACCCTAAACAAAATCTTCTTTAACTATGACTTCATGACTTAGATAACAATGAAAACTTCTTAGATTGTAGAGGTACTTGGTGACCGGCTAGAAAGATGTGTGTCCATGGGCATCCCGTGAATTATAGTAATAACATTGTTCTGTTTCCCTAAGAAATTATTTGTGCCCATTGTGTCTTCTTGTTTGTTCATATGACCTTACCCTTTATCATAAACTAGTATTCCAAACTATAATAGCCAAAATAAGCATTGTGACCTTCATCCTCTTCAGCATCATTAGGTAATCTTTAGGTACTTATCTATTTGTGATACACTACATATAATGTGGAATTACCATACTGTTAAAGTAAAAAACTTTTTTGAAATCTAAAGCATAACAGGTAATTAGAGATGAGCGAACCGGGTTCGGGTTCGAGTCCATCCGAACCCGAACGATCGGCATTTGATTAGCGGGGGCTGCTGAACTTGGATAAAGCTCTAAGGTTGTCTAGAAAACATGGATACAGCCAATGACTATATCCATGTTTTCCACATAGCCTTAGGGCTTTATCCAAGTTCAGCAGCCACCGCTAATCAAATGCCGAAAGTTCAAGTTCGGATGGACTCGAACCCGAAACCGGTTCGCTCATCTCTACAGGTAATACATTTAGGCAGAGAGGGAAATGTATCAAGGTCCTGCACCAACAACAAAAAAAACCTTTGTCTTCTGAAGACTGACTTAATATGTACAGTAAGTATACTTTAGACTAGAGTCCATTTGTGCAAAATTATGCGTCTAAATCAAATCATCGCAATTCAAAGATGGTTCAACCTTCAGATGTATTTTAAGGTTCAGCCCCTAAACTTCCCTTTCCCGTATGTCATAGAGAAAATGTCTTCTTCACTGTTACAGCCTTGAAAATGCTACCGGTTTTAATACATGTTATTATAATATATTCTGTTATGTTTACACATTATATTTTAGTCAAAAATTGTAGTCAACACTGACAGAGTGGGACTGACAGGGCAAAATGATAGTTTCTGTGTTTTGAACCCACTCCTGGTTTTGGTTTAAAAAATACTGACCAAAAGACTGATGGAAACATAGCCTTAACATAGCCATTAGATAGAACTATCCTTTCATATACACATTAAGTTTATGTTCATGTATGGCTGTCCTTATCAAATAATGGCAATCACTCTAAAGAAGGGTGTGTGAACATAGCCATACACTGTATTTTAATTCATAATGGCTATTACAGCCATTACAGTGGCCATTACACTTGAAGGCTAGGTTCACACTATGTAAAATGTCTGTCTTTCATAACAAAGGCCATCAATTTGCAAATATTTGCACAATGGTTATACATAAATAGTGAACCCAGGTAAAGGATCAATGCTGTTTCTTGGAATATTCTGATAAGGTTCTTACCTGAAAGATTTTTCATGCATTAAAGATCTTTCTTGAAGGAACAATCTTTCCTTTATCAGTCTATAATGTCAAATGTAGCAACTTCTTTCCAGATGTTGTCAGTCACTGATTGGATAGCTAAAATGATCATGGGTGGTTAAAAATAAACTGACAAATTATTGTTTTGGTAGAAATTGTTTAAAAATTTTAAAAAATAATGTGTAGTTGCACTGATTGCACTAAAGTTCTTACACTTTTTGGTTTCCCTATTGTCTTGTGCCCTCATCCTGCTTCCTTTTTCTCTAACAGTTTTATAGATTATGCCATGAAAATCATGTTATTAGCATAGGTTATTTTGCACTGAATATTTAAAATGTAAAGCTTTACACTAATAATATAATTCTACCATTTGTAGATATACTTCCTTTTTGCTTTTCATCTATACGGGTAATTTAGGGGCTTTTGTAGTGATTTCATGGAGAAAGTTGTTCTTATGTCTATTTGAAATTAACATAAAGTTGCCATATGGGAACTCAAAGAGATGTCAAGGTCAAATAAAAAATTTGTAGTGGAGGAAGTTAGACATTTCCGTCAAATGAAAGTAATAATGGAAACTACTGCCCATGCAGTCCACAAAGCACTCAATTAAAATGATCTTAGACAACAGAGATGAGAAGCAAAACGAACGACCTGTGATATCAGGTTAATTCTGTTTACAAACGGATAAATATTACATCGCTGTCATATAAAACAGAATCAATAACATCTCCCCCATCACCGGTCTGCTACTTTGAAAATCAATTGCTTCCCCCCGACTACACCGTACATCTGTTTTTCAGGGTGACAGGGGGGTCAGTGGTTTATTGAAGTATATCTGAATTTACAATATTAACAACTCACCGTGGTTTGTTCGTGGGTTCACAGTGAATTAATTACCTGTTTAAGAAGCCATGAAAAAAAATCAATTCATGTTTTTTCTCTGCTTTGAGAATAAGAGATCTTATCTGCCATCAGCTTGATCTAAAATATAGAATTCTTATATGTTCTACGAATGGTGCACTGTTGTACTTGCTTTACCCCCAAAAATTGGATTTTTCTTTTTACCAGATTTATTATTTATTAGGTCCGCCTTCTATGTAGAGTGTAAAAAACAATACAACTGAATATTATTTCATAGACATATACATTACTGCTGCTTAGCACATAACATTGTATAGTCAGATTATTTGCCTACTAACACAGAGAATTTAGTTGGGTGTGAAATCTCCAATGGTATAAAACAATGCCTTTTGCTCCTTGAAGTGAATGTGATTCTAACTATTTAGTCTTTTTACTGGCTCTTCTTTTTTTTTAATTGTTTAATAATTGTGGATACTTTTTGTTAAATAGTAGAAACATGAAATATATTTTAAATTTACAAGCATTTCTTAAAATGTATTGTTATAGAGCTATTGACTCACTAATCCCCCATGTGCTGCTTTGTTAGATACCCTGTTGCCCTTGGTTAATGCCCGCCAGGCATCAACTATTTTTGGTCATACAACTGCAGTCACATGATCTGTCCCATTAGTATTGGCTGTTGGTTTTTACTTCCCATACAAACAAGGGGGGTGGTGGGAAAGAGTCTGCATTGTTGCATGGCAATAGCAGGGTCACAGTTCAGAGAGGTTACCAGGAAGTGATCAGATGCATAGAGAAGAAAAATGGTACCTTTATGTAAACTTATTTTCTTCAAATGCATCAACCAACCACCAAAGGATCTAGCACCAAACTGAGGCCTTGTAACGCTGCTAGATGAGACTCAGCAGTGGAGGCTCCATCCTGTTTCTTCCTCTGCTGTGCTCCATGCTCGCCCTGCGGCCGTTCGTGTCTTTGGGTCTGCATGTGGCCAACTGCTCTGGATTTATAGAGGCAGCTTGTCACCACCTTCTACTGCCATCTGCCAAACCAGAGCCATCTTCACCTATTTAAACCAGCTCTGCCTGAGAGTTGTTGCATTAATGCATTATCCATGCTGACTATCCATGAATTCTGACTTGTGACTGTACTTCGGTGCCTGTCTGTACCATGGCCTGTTGCCTCATCCCTGGTACTATGCTAACTCTCCCGCTGATGACCTGGCTTTCTGATCATGTATACTCAGCCTTTTTTTCGGTGCCTTTTATCGGCTCTGGTTCTTGGAAACCAGCTGCCGCTTACACTGGGACTTTAGTGCCTTCTAGCTGCAGATGTCCAGCTTATACATCCTGAAGTGTAATAAAGGGTAAAGACTTAGAGGGAACCCAGACTTTACTCCCTGGTTTGGCCACAAGCCAAACTGGTTGAATAGCACAGTGGGTCCACACATGCTGTCCGTTACAGACCTTCTAAGGCCAAAATTGGAAAATGGCAGCAGATAAAACTAATGTACTCTTAAACCCTATGTAACTTGGTCCATTGGTTAACCCAAGTACCTGTAACTTGCCTTTGGTTTCTTTGTTCTTGAGAATCCTTTAGACTTTACTTTCTTTATCAGATAGAATCCCACCAATGTACCAGAGCTGAAGCTGTTTTGTGTAAAGGAATGGGCTAAAATTCCTTCAAGCCAATGAAAAGGATTAAAATTACCAGAAATATTTAGATGCAGTTATTATAGTTGTTTAGTGTGGTCAAACTAGATGCTAAAGGCAAATGTTCATATAGTTTTGCCTCTTACAGATGTGATATTTCCTTAATAAATATATGACTAGGTCTAATATTTTTTTTTTACTCATTCGTTTAATATGGTTCTCTTTATCAGTTTTTAGATAAATTAGGTCAAATTTTTACAGAAATTTAAAAAATTCTAAAGAGTTCACAAACTTTCAAGCACCACTGGATCCCTAATACCACTTTCCGTGCCTTAGCTTAACAATAATAATAATAATAATAATAATAATTATTATTATTATTATTATATGAATGTATTTATTTGTATATGTTTCCACAAAAACATTTACCTTTAGGTCAAACCAAACTCTAAATGACACCAATAAAAATGCAACAAAATAGTTATAACATTTGGGCTTCGCGTTTCTTGACATTTGAAAAAACAAATCACTTGAACTAAGATTAAGATATAATCCTTTGCTCTGAAAAAGTATATGTTTCTATGCAGTTGTTCATTGAACATGATGGATTTTTCTGTATCTATAAAATTCCCACTGTATCAGGATTTTGAAAAATGTCCACGGAAGTTCCAAGGGGATACTTTGATCCAATGAAGCTTTAAAATAGTTCATTATTTTGTCTATTAGAAATTTAATGAGATCTTGTGTGCAGCCTAGGCTAACAACACCATTGATTAACTGTGAAAATATTGATTTTTTAATAAATACATTAGTTTGCAGTTGGCTTTTAAAGAATAGGTTAATGAACATTTTATGTTTGGTGAGTAAGTTTAGGAGACCCTAGGGAAGCTGGACTGTTACACAAACTTATCTCTCCAAGATAAATGAGAGTTAACCTATTTGACTGCCTTGGAGCCCTTTAACATATTGCTGCTCAGTAAGTTCAATTTACAGTCTGAAGCTATGATTCTGAGTGTATAGGCTTACAATAATTCTTTCTGGTTTCATAAAATGTTCCTTTTTTCTGTGATTTACAAGGGGACATTTGGCACATCTGGTAAATGTCTGATGGCTGAAGATCTTTGGCATTGTGTTCACTCACGTTGTGTGCTCTTAAATGCCATATTTCTCAAACTATTTTCTCAACATTGCCATGTTGGATTACAGGTCGCTGAAGGCATTAGATGCAGCCCTAGTGAGTCGTCAAAAACATGGATAGGCTTATCCATGTTTTCAGGACTTCCTAGGGCTGCATCTAATGCCTTCAGCAACTGGTATTAAAATTAAGAGTTTTTAGTTTGGACAAACCTGAATGTACTTGAAGTTCGCTCTTCTTTAGTGGAGACTATAGATGATTGGTGCATGTTTTAAAATTCTGAAAACCTATTAAAATTGATTTGAAATTAAGAATAAGTTCCTTTTTCTATTATACAATAGGCAGAGTTGTCAATGAACACTGGTTAACCCCTAGAGGACCCAGGACGTAGAGTTACGTCATGGAAGTCTGTCACCAGACGACCCTGAACGTAACTGTACGTCCTGGGTGGTTCTCCCGCTATGAAGTGTGCTCCGGAGCAGAGCGCGCTTCATAGCAGGTGTGGGCCGGCTGCAATCAGCAGCCGACACCTTACCGTTAATAACACGCTGCAGTGGCGTTTAAGTGTAAATGACAGGGGGAGTCCCCTGTCACTTACCGGTCACCCCTGTCACTTGCAGATTATTAAAACGGACCGCCGGAGGTCTCTTACCTTCCTCCGTGCTGTCCGATCAGCGATCTGCTGCACTGAGCCTGCACAGGCAGGCTCAATGAGTAGATCGCCCATAACACTGATCAATGCTATGCCTATGGCATAGCAATGATCAGTGTATGAAATCAAAGTATTGAATGTAAAAGTGACTAAATGTAAAAGGGACTTCAAATGTGTAAAAAAAATGTTTTAAAAAACTAATACACTACCCCAAAGCCCCTCCCCCAATAAAAGTTAAAATCACCCCCCCATCCCATTATATAAATAAAACATATAAAAATAAATAAACATTTAATATACCGTAGCGTGCATAATTGTCTGATCTATTAAAATGTTACAAGCGTCATTGTGAACGGTGAACAGTGTAGACGAAAAGAGGGAAAAAAGTGTGCGGATTACCGATTTTATGTTACATTATATATATAAAAAAATTTATAAAAAGTTATCAAAACGTCCAAATATGGTATTAATAAAAACTAGAGATCATGGCGGAAAAAATTACACCCCATACAGCCCCGTAGGTGAAAAAATAAAACCGTTATAAGCATCACAATATGCCCATTTTATTAATAATTAATTGCCAAAAAAAAGGATTTCATAAAAAAAAATAGCATTAGAGAATCTCGGTAACCTGCATATGGTTGTGTTACCATATTGCATTCTTTTTTACAATTTCACTTATTTATATCTTCATAAATAATATATTTGGGGTTCCATCATACTTGTTATGGTAAAATGAAAGACGCCATTTTGAACACATTCAACAGCTTTTTGAATACAAAAGGAAACTCTTATTACAGAGTTTCTTAAAATCGATTGTACCGTTGATAGTTATTGTTTTCAGAAAAATGATATTGAAATGACAGTTACACTTTAAGTTAGGCTTGCATATTTTTATAGGTACAAAACTGTAAACAACATGGCGACATTTACTCAAAAATACTGTTTAAAGTATGTGGTCATGTCTTGTGAAGACCCTTATTTGCGGCTCATTTCTGCTTTTAGACAACTCCAAATTGTCTATAGATGACTTTTTTTCATACAATCCTCCTATGACACACTATTTAGAAACCACATTGTTGGGAAAGGCCAATTGCTTTTCCAAAATAAAAAACTGCATGCATGGTCACTTCTCTACTGGGTTCAATATGAGTTAAAGAAACCTATGATTGATTGAGAGCATTAATATGTTTTTATAACACTGTTCAATTTCTGTAATCACGCTTACTCTCTAAATCAATAATAAAAACTAACTCTACCTCTAATAAAACAAATTTACCTTTTCCCAGCCCCCATGCTGGCATGGTCTACTCCTTCTCCACTCTAAGGTTATCGTGTGTGCTGGCATTGGGGGTGGGGCATAGAGGTACTATGCCACTTGTGACATCGTCTATGCAACAAAGCATGCATGAGCAACCAGTAACCTATAAGAGTAGAGCTTGGGGCAAGGCTCATTTGTTTCATTACAACTTTCAATTGCATGTGTGTAATTTGAAAATGTTCTTGAAGTTGAAAGTGTCCCTCAATAGCCCAGGATCTAGAGCAGCTGCACTGGACCGCCAACACTTGCTGTGTTTGGTGTGATCACAGGAACCATTATTTATATTGATTGTACCTCTAGAATTACTCAATAAAGATTTTATAAATTTTTTCCCATGTTAACATGATTTTTTTGTGAACATTAAATATTTTATTACTTATGTGACACACTTGGGAGTCAATAGCTCACAGGGACTGCAAACTTTAGGGTTAAAATTAGGGATGGTCCGAACCGAGTTTGGTTCGGGTTCATACGAATGATTCCCGCTGTCTGCCCTCTCCGTGGAGCGGGTGGATACAGTGGGAGAACCGCCTGGAAAACTGGGATACAGCCATAGCCATAGGCTGTATCCCAGTTTTCCAGGCGGTCCTCCCGCTGTATCCACCCGCTGCACGGAGCAGGCAGACAGCTGGAATCTAATGCCGAGTGTTCGGGTTCATACGAACCCGAACCTCGGCAGTTTCGGACCATCCCTAGTTAAAATGATTGGTTCATCAAGAACTCCAACTTTACATGATCTGGTTTTGAAGCTGGTTGCTAACAATTGGAGCCTTATGGAACATCACAGGAACCTTGTTAGCTTTGTCAGTTTTGGTCCTCTCCTGCCAGCTCCCACAGACCCATCACCCAAGATTCTTTGAACTTCCTAGGTGGTTCTCACTGAATCCTGAAGATGGTGGTCAGGTTATTTAATATGATGGTGTGGTTATTCAAGGTGGTGGTGGGATTGTTCAAGGTGGCGATGGGGAATTCCCAGACCCATGCTGCTTATAGGAAATAGAAGGGGCTGCCTGAGACCCAGAGTGTATAGTGAGCCCTGGTTTAATGGGATAAGAAACATTCAAGCCCAATTAGAAATGACAACATATTGTGTGACCAAATGTGTACTCCTTCATGAAAGCCAACATGCTTTCTGTAAATGTATTCAGAAAATGACAAAGCATGAGTCATCAGACAATCATTACCTCTTGCAGGTATATATTGGGTGGGTGCGTTCACACATACAGGATTTGCAGCAGATCCTGTACGTGTGAACGCACCCTAGGGCTATGTTTACACTACTTTGTGCGGAGGGGAACATAGCCTATTGTTGTATGGGATCCCTGCCGAAACGTATACACATTGTATACGCTCCAGCCGGGATCCCTTGCGGCGCCGCAAAGAACTGACATGTCAGTTTTCTGCGGCCGCAATTCAGTGAATTGTAGCCGTAGGAAACCCTGTCAGTTCACACAATGAAGCGATCGGCTCCGGCCACTTGCTTCATTGTGTCCTATGGGGAGTTCTGATGCAGCCGCGCACTGATGCGCCCGCATCAGAACACTACGGCCACAAAGATCATCCGGCCGGTACTGCAGTACCGGCCAGGATGATCTGTGCAGTGACCAGCCGTTCTGTGACCCGGCCGGGGTCACGGAATGGCCGGTCGTTCACATTGTGTGAACATAGCCTAAATGAAGGGAATTTGATACTGTATACATAGTGCAGATTGGTAAAAAGAAATGAAATTTTGTCTAAACTACTTTCTCAAGCATATCACCTCCATACTGGGAAAGATCAATGCACTGTGCACAGATACCATCTCTATGATCCCCTACATTTTATGACTTTGGCAGGTTGCTGGGTTCTGCTCCTGGAGTCCTTGGCTGGGGTAGCATTGCCACATTCCACAAAAGAGAAAAAGTGAAGTCTTCAGTGCGGTACTCAATGTACAAGTACAAAAATATATATTGTGCTGGGGTAGTATTGCTGCTTAATGTGCTACTGAGTGTGCTTAGCAGTGGGTGGTCCATCCAAGTATGCTGCTGACAAGATACCACAGTGTATATCGGAACAGGGTTTTCAGCTAATTCCTACTAAGGAAATAACAAATAAATGTTTTCTCACTTTTGACTAACAATAGAAGAACAATATGGACCGAAATTGTATATTTGAATGTGCATAAAACAATATAACCAGTAGTCGATTCATGGCTGCTTACATCTGGGGCATTTTATCTGACATTTTTGAAACCATGTATTGCATGGTGATTAAACTGTGTCTCCCTCCACTGTTCACTGAAGACTACCTTTTGTGTATGGGCCCAGCCATCCAAGATCTTCTGAGAGAGCTGTGGGTTTTATTATTATTTTTCCAATATTTGAATATCTATGGATACAACCACGCCAGATTGGTTTCGTGCATGGGCTCCTTTCTGATCCAATAGGGTTCATGTCAGGAAGATTGTATTGTATGCCAATTAGATCAGAGTATACCATGACAGGTATGCTTTAAAGTGACATTTGCATTCTGACTTCTCTTCATAGATGTAAAGGGTAAATTTTGCAATTTTCATACCTTATTTTACATCATACATCATGGTGCTTGTTCAAGTAAAAAGTGATCTTTTATCATCTGCAGATTGTGCTACGATGTGCCACTTAGCCCTGCCCACAGTGGCACCGTAGGCCCCGCCCCTCTATGACCGCCTTGGCACATGGCCCAGCCCCCTCACCAAACATTGGAACAGGCTGGCCTAAAGGTCTAGGCCCTATCCCCTCTAGATGGGGCCTATTTGATGATGACGTCACATAGGGGCGGGGTCTAGGATGACACTGTGGGCGGGGCTAAGTGGTGCTGTTGCCATGAAGCCCCGCCTACTTAGCACAATCTGCAGATGATAAAAGATCCCTTTTTACATGAACAAGCACCATTAAGTATGATGTAAAATACTGTGTGAAAACTGGTAAATTTACCCATTACACCTGTGTAGAGAATTCAGAATGCAAAAAGGGGGTGACAGTGTCACTTTAAGCTGTACTGCATATTTGGTATGGGGTAATACCCATAGTGACCAAGTGTGGGAGAGGATAAAGTCAGTCTATGTCATGTCATAAAAGGCATACCAGATTATATTTCTGTACAGGGATAAGGTAAATTAACCTCTCCCTCTTCCTTAGGAAGCATTAGTTTTCTTTGTGGCTGTTTACAAGCCCATATAAAAATGGTAAATGCTGTCTGTATTTTATTATTGTCAGCAGGCTTAATTTAAAGAGGTATCATCTGCATAGGCATAATCTTCAGTAGATCACTAAGAGTGAGGACAGAAATTGGTAATCTTGTCCATTTTTTCAGTTCTGCAAAACTTTTCTGGAAAACGATCTGACAGTTAAAGGAGGATATGGAATCCTACATGTTAAAAATGGCAAGCAGAATATTCTCATAAACATGTATCTATAATACTAAGGATAAACAGTAAGGATTATAATTAGTTTTGCTGCAGAAAGCTATAAATTGGATTAAACATGTGGTTTGCAGCTGACTGCGCTCCTCTTCATTGCCCCACCTGATGGGTCTTTCTATGATAAAAAGGAAGGGATGTGAAAAGTGCATTGGAAATGGGTTTTGGATTCCGCTTCACAGCTGAGGGTTCCTTGTGGAAAAAATGAAATTTTTTCGGCAGAAGAAGCTGGCATGGAGTCACTGGCAGTATCTGTCCTGTGTTCGTATCATCTGCTGCTGCTCTTCCGGAAACATGGTTTGCTGGGTTATCAAGGCAATGAGGGCTGCTGGGGGTGTGAATAAATAAGTATTCAGTTTCCTTCATTGATGCTTAGTAGAAGAGAAAACAGCTCCGCTGCGAGGGCTATAGTAATATGGTAACACAACTTGTCAGTGCCTTATGTAACCTTATGTCAGAGCATTTTGTGAAACACTGCTATGCACAACGTCTCTACAATATTAATAGTATTAATGACAAAGAAACTTGCACTGTGGTTAGGATTTTAGCTCAACTCAACATTACTGATTTTTTTCATATATGATTCAAGTCCTATTGATTCTGTAGATACCGTTACTGTACCGTTACTCTATGTATGAATCCTGGACATGCTAAAAAACATAAGGGGGCATTATGAATTGTAAGCAAATTAGTTACCATAATTCCTTTGACAAAAGATATATACTTATTATAGTCAGGGGAGGGGAGAGAAGATGGATGAAATAAATTATGTGGTCAGCTTAGATCAATGCCAAAACAAGGATTTTATACATTAAAGGGGCATCACATGCATGTCATCACAGGGTCCCCAGTCTACTTTGTCTTGCTATTCCCAAACAGAAAGAAATCTATCAATCAAAGCTGGGGGTCTGTCAGGGATGCAGCATGAAAGTGATGCCGGGTTCCCTTTAAAGGGAAACTATCAGCAGGTTAGAAGCACATAACATGCTGATAGAGAGCTGACCTGCTCTGCTGATAGCTGCTGATTCAATATCAAGGGTGGGCCAGCAAAAAAAAAAAAACAACAACAGTGTGTAGAAGGATTAAACTCTGAATATTTCATCAGAGCCCCATACCCTATAGGGAGCTATTAGCAGGTTAGATTCTTCTAATCTGTTGATAGTTTGCCTTTAAAGCTAGGTTCAGGTGGCCCAAAAAAATCATAATTTTTCACAGGCAATCTCCCTGTCTAAAAAGAAATGTGCTGAAGATAATAGTTGAAATTAAGGGGTCATCCAGGCCTAGGAAAGCATGGCTGCATGTCTAAAAAACATAACAACACTTTTGTCCTCAGTTTGGGTGGGGTTTTGCAGCTCAGTTCCATTGAGTGAATGGAGCTGAAGTACAATACCACACACAATGTGAACACCTGGGCTTTTAAAGCTAATTCTGGATAACCACTTTAGTGGATGTATAAAGTGATCAAATCATATCACTAAAGTTTTCTTTCAATACAGTCTATTGGTGCTTATTAGAGATGAGCAAAACAAGATTGACGCTGTTAATTCACTTGGTTTTATGAAGAAAATTCTGAACAATTCTTTAAAAAATTCGGGAAACATGGTGGCCACAATGGCAGACACACTTGTTTAGCTACAGTATTGTGACTTGGCGGGAATCACCTGCAAGGCCCCAGGAGAGAAGGCATTAAGTTAGGGAGAGAAATAGAGAGACAAAAGGAGAGAGAGGAAAGGATAGGAAAGTCTATTTGTGGGTCTATGTGGGTGCTCTGGGAAAAGTTATCCCATAATATGGGAGAAGTGGTCAGTGTCCTGTGAATCCAGGCTGTGGGCACTGTGGGTGGTTAACCCATTAGTATTCCAGTGTGTTGCTGCTAAGAAGCCAGTCTCCAGTGAATCCAGTCTGTGGGTGTTGTGAAGCCAGTGTCCATTCAAACCAGTCTGTGAGTGCTGTAAAGCCAGTGTCTCTTTCAACCATTCTGTGGGTGCTTTAAAGCCAGTGTCCATTCAAACCACTATGTGGGTGCTGTAAAGCCAGAATCCATTCAAACCAGTCTGTTTGGGATGTAAAGCCAGTGTCCTTTCAAACCAATATGTGGGTGCTGTAAAGCCAGTGTCCATTCAAACCAGTCTGTGGGTGCTGTGGGTGAAGTTAACCCAGTGTTCCAGTGTGAATGTCAGGCGGGTATTGTTGACTGCATCCTGCAAATTTTCAGCTTCACTACAGCCAATTTCGAATCCCAGAGACAGCAGTCATCATTTGCATCTTCCATGAGTAGTGCTACCACCATTCTATGGCAAGGGCAGGATGTGTCCTTGGCCCTGTCTCCTGTTTTGTCTCAGATACATGTACATGGAAGCTACTAGGCACAGCATGTTGCTGTTATATACACATAGCAGGAGTTGTATACAGGAGGCAGGTATAAGGCCTAGCTTGCTGACAGTGGTAGAAAATCAGCTGCATGTCCACTGCAGGTTTTAGGCGGCATAAAACAAAAGCAAGCATTCATATAGCCTTATGTCACTCAAAAAACCAAGAGAGCCGTTAAATCCTCACACAACAATTACCTTTTCATGAACCATTATGGGACATCTAACTACTATCCTGATATTGTAAAAATCCCAAGAACAGTTATCAGGCAGTCTCCACATGTATCTGTAAAAATAGGACATGAATGCTACTTTTCCTTGTCCCAAATGCCAGTGGATAAAAACCCCACTGCTATGGCAACAAAGAGGGAAATGTCCTTCTTGAGAAACATAGTTATGGGGATTTGTGCTTGGGTAATACTGTTTTTGGGGTATGGGTTGCATGGTGCACTTTGTCGAGGAATTGAGCTGTTGTGGAAAATATATACCTATGTTGGAAATGGTTTAATTGGTCTACACCATAGCCACTAAATCTAAAGATGGGGTTCTTTGAATGTATGCAAATTTACTATGCGTATTTCCTAGGGGATTATTATATTATTAGGGGTGTACTTGATGTTTAAAAAGAAAAAAAAATGCTTATGGTGGGCAAATTTTTTACTGGCCACTTTTCTCAATGAGACTCATGCACGTGCCTGTTTGCTGACTGCTGGCTCATGTTTCTGTTCTTAATATCAGGCATGGGGTTGGCGAAATCTAGTCTAATTCTTGGAATTTTAATGAAGGTCAGCCTCTCCACACTGGGGCAAGACAGCCTTATCCTTGTGGGTATACCAATGGCCCCTGCCACACTAAACACCCCCTCAGATTCCGCACTGCTGGCTGGGCAGGACAGTAGGGTTAGAGCAAACTCTGCTGGCTGATGCCAGATGTTGACCTTTTCTACCCATAACTGCAATTTTTTAGGGGCAAGGGTTACTTCAAGTATGACTCGAGCTGTAATTTCAGCTGCTGCTGGAGGGAGACTTGAATGTGGGGCTGTTTAGTTTCTTCCTTTAACTTATGGCTCTCTTTTCTGTGGATTGTGATTTGGTTCCTCTCCTGGCCATTTGGTTTGAGCTCGGACAAAAATGTCACCTGTTGGTGTTTGGAACCCCTGCCCATATAACCCCTCCTCCTCTTCTTCCTCCACCACCGTTTTGTCCCCTCTCCGAGCTCTGGTTCTCTTCTTGTGCACTGGTAGATTGTAGCACTGCTCCCGATGATGTTCTTCAATGCAGTCTACATGATATGAAGCAGGGGCATGATATCATTTATACCGTAATTGTTGCGGATGACCAACAGAGTGTTTTCCTCAAACGGTACCAGAAATCTGCAGTTGTCACACATTATCTGCAAATGGATGACCTGAAAATTGCAGTTCAGCATGAAGCCACCAGAATGCGTCAAGAGGAATTCGTAGACCGTAGACATACTGTATATTGTGTATATAGATTATTAGTGGGGAGGAATGAGTGTGGGGATGTAATGATTTTACCCTTTTCTAATGCAGTGGTTTATTATGTTTTGCTAATTTTTATAATTTTTGTCTGATATGGTATGTTTTTTTTCATTTACTTATTTATTGTTATATTTAGAAATATCAACTTAGCCAGTAGTTCATTTAGCATCTTTGCCAAAGGGTGGATGCTGACATAGTCTTATTGTGATGGCTTCACACCGAGACTGTTGTCTCTTGCAGATGGGGCTGAGCGATGGTAGTTGCAACTGGGCAACTGGGGCCCTCAAAACTGACCAGGGTTATATTCCTATTACACCCTGCCAGAGACAATATTATGGGACACTGCAAAACATTAGTTTTGCATTGTACAGTACAAAGTCATAAAAAATTCCATAGAATGACAAAAAATAAAATTTAAAAAAGTAAAAAAAAACCCTCTCCAGCATTTTTTCAGTTGAAGTACTATAAGGTGGGAGACTGCCCTCTGTCATACCCTGTGTGTGCCGGCTGCTATCTTCAGAGTGATATCATCCAATTCCAGTCATTTAAATGTTTAGTGACCTAAACTGTTTTTTTTTATTTGTCATTGGTGACGCTGTGGTACTGTGATCACTGGATGTAATCTGGCTCTCACTGTAGTCTGAGGCCTCTGGTAGGCTTTGGAGCCTATTGTGACTTTACAAGCAGAGCACTGATCTAATAGGTCATTGCAATGCATATTCATTACTGTGAAGAGTCCCTTAGCCGGGGGTGAGGTATTCGATTAAAAAAAAAAAGTTTGAAGAAAATAAAATATTTTTTAAAAATCTGCCCTTTATTAAAAATGTTATTAAAAAGATGAACATATTTGGTATCTGCACTTCCAGACACATTATCACATTCTTGATCTTGCATGGTTAATTGCACAAAGACAAAAAAAAACATATTACAAAATTGCTGAATTTTCATCACATGAAATCCTAAAACAAAAAAGGATAAAAATGTATTCAAAAGGTACACCTTCAAATGTGGTACTGACACAAACAACCACTGCACAAGAGAAACAAATATTTATTGCCTCTCAGTTGTTTGGACGCATTGCCTCTCAAAACCATAGAATAAATGATAATTACTACAGCTCACTGTGTAATTTTTATTTTTTAAAAGCAGTAAAACATAAAAACTAAATACATTTGGTATCACTGTAATTGAATTGACCTGCAGAATAAAGTTACCATGCAATTTTTACTGCACAGGAAAGGGGAACAGCTGTATTTTATTTATTTTTTGTTAAACAGTAAAGGGTGCCATTGAATGGTACTTGTCCTTTAAAGAGGATTGAAAAAAAATTAGTGAAAATAAAAAATCACTGCAGCTGGAAGGGTTAATGATAAACCCAGAGGCACTTATTGAAAATGTATTGACCAGATAAATATCTTTAGAAAGACAGAAAAATACTAGTTTATATTGCCCTGTGCCCTTAATTACTTTGTCTATTCTTCCCAAAAATGAGCTTTTCATTAGATACGTAGATGTTTATAAATTATGACTACATCATTGACATTCTCTGTGTGATTGATTATGTTCGGCGTATAAAACTTAAAAAGTGGCATCATGGGTATCACAGTAGGAGAGTAAAATAAACTCTTCATTCCCTTCAGGGGACCTTTTGGCTGCCATTGACAACTAGAGAGACATGATGGTGGCATGCATGGAAGCACACAGCTGTCATTCCTACTTAGTTTAAAAAATATAATGCATCCCACACATGATTCAATAATTGGGTTGCAGGGCACAAAGTCCAATACAGCAACATGTGTGGTCCAGAAACTACCCAAGCCTGAAAATGACCCTATTTAAACTATAGTGCTAGACATGATCCAGCAGCTGCTCGAAAGACTATTTGTATCCAAAGGTGTGATGTTAGGTGAGTAAAATAAAATACCAATGCTGTCTTCTAATGTAACTGTACAAAGGCTAAAAGCAGGTTATACAATTATTAAGCAAAGAAACAAATCTATCTATCTATCTATCTATCTATCTATCTATCTATCTATCTATCTGCAATAAATATGTAGATGTATTGCGCAAACTGAAAAGTATTCACTAAGGATAAATTTACACAAAGCAGAAATTTCTGCAACTGCAAATCAGTTCAATTTAAAGGGGTTATCATAAAACAAAAAACATGGCCACTTTTCCCCCTCTCTTGTCTCCAGATTGGGTGGGGTTTGGAACGCAGTTCCATTGAAGTAAATACCACACCTGAACTGGAGAAAAGAGAGAGGGAAAAGTGGCCATGTTTTGTAGCGCTGAATAACCCCTTTAAGTGAATTGGTTTATATCAGCAATAAGCACAGAGACCTGCTAGTTCCATTTACCCAGATGGGGCAGTTGAATACATTTCTGCAACAAAGTCTATGCAGACTTAGAGACTGTTACAGGATTTTTGTATTGATGGGTCGTTCTCTATAGGATAGAGTGACACCTAGTGGGGAAGTGCTTCACTGCAGTCCCCTTTTTATACTTGTGTAGGCTATTTGTTTGTTTTCTATCTCAAACCGTTTTTGTATATATTGATATGTTGCTGGGGATGGCTGAAGGAGCTTTTCCTCATAATGGGGAGAAGCAAGGGTGGCGTGGCAACTTAAATATTTGCCATTTTCAGGGCACAGAATGATCCTCCAGAGAGTTGATCTCACTGCTGTGGCCAGTACATCAGTGAGTTAGAAGCTGTGTGGGTAGTACACCTGTGAGTTAGGCACTGTGGCCAGTGAATATGTTAGGAGCTCTGTGGCTAGTACATCCGTGAGTTAGACACTGTGGTCAGTGAATATGTGAGTTAGGCATTGACAGCTGTGGCCAGTAAATACGCGAGTTATGGTCCTTTTATATGGAGCGATAATTCACCCAATCGAACGATTACCGATTTCAAAGTAACAATGTGTTTTTTTTATAAAGATCAGTGTTCAAACGGAAGGATAAATCGTTTGAAAAATCGTTATTGCGATTGTTTTAAGATCGCTTAAGCCCATCTCACACATAGGGTGAATCATTGCAAAACTGTTTAGACGAAGCATCTGCTTATTTTCAGTGAACAACCAACGACGATTTGAGAACATGTTGAAAGATCTTGATGAATGATTTATCGCTCGTCGCTTGATCGTTTGCTTTGTTTACACGAGCCGATTATCGCTCAAATGCGATCGTTATTGCGAAAATCCGAACGACAATTGCTCGATGTAAAAGGACCATTAGGCTCTAACTACTCTGGTTAATAAATCCAAATATTGCCGCAGTTAGTCAATAAGGCTGTGGTAACACATGCAGTAACAGACTATGTTCACACAACGTATTTTTAGCTCCATTTAAAATTACGTCTGTTATTTTGAGTCTAAAATTGCGGACGTCATTTAGCTGCCTGGCCTCCTCTTAGCGCAATGATGGCTGTTGGTACATTATTCTAGTTTAGGGTTACAAATTGGACTTTGGGTGTGGCCTTATTGAAAAGTCCATTAAATTTAATAGTAAAAATGAAGAAAGAATGGTGACAAAAGAAAATCTGTGCGTGAACAATTAATAAAAAACATCCACTGTTTGCAAAAGACGTCCGAAGAAAATGTTTTAACATCCGTGGTAAAAACGTCTGTTATTCAGTACATTGTGTGCATTGGACGTCCGTCTTTCCATTGACTTCAATGCATTGCTATTGCAGTCAGGTAAATCGCGGCAATAACAGACAGTTTTTTAAATATCAAAGTCGGACACCTTTTTTTTTAAATTATTTTTGACTTTGTGTGAACATAGCCACACAATCAAAATGCCCTGTGAATGTATGATTTAATTGCAGTTATTGATCATTTCATCGCAATGCTGCTTCATTTCAGTGTTTTATTGCATCATTTTATTGCAATTATGCATTTTATTGTTATTAATAATTTAATTGCTTTCCAGATGTTCTTCA
The DNA here is from genome assembly GCF_027789765.1 of Dendropsophus ebraccatus. Taxonomy (NCBI): domain Eukaryota; kingdom Metazoa; phylum Chordata; class Amphibia; order Anura; family Hylidae; genus Dendropsophus; species Dendropsophus ebraccatus. Next base: position 62,687,725 of record NC_091461.1, read on the forward strand.
CAGCGTTAATGCAATGAAACCCTAATCAGGACTGTTTTTACCTCTGTGCAAGACAGTGGCATCGAGCACAGGGTGCCAACAAAAATTATCAACATCACCCCTACCCCTGGAACACACTCAGCAGTGATCGATAGCACCCCCCCCTAATCCCATGGACTACACTTAGCAGTGAATCAAATTCACCCTGTTGCCAAAATAACCTAGAAACTGTCCTGAATCCAACGTATGACAACATACCCTCAGTGCTAAGGCTAATAAAAAATTGAGTTGCCCGAGTTAGGCAATTAGTGCTGTGGCTAATAATTTGGGCTCTCATTGATTTCAATCGGGTCCAAGGGTCCTCTCATCCCTAGTTGGAGCTGACTAATCCACTGGAGAGCCCTTGAAGATATTTTCTAAAAACTGTTTTCTATTAGGATTATTTTGGCAAAATCCACTGCATAATCCCTATTAGGGAGAATAGAGTAAAAGTGTGTGAACTCCTTTATTAGCCAGAGCAGATGATTTCTATATAGAACAGTTCTTAGGGTGGTATTACACTGGACAATTATCATTCGAACAATCGTTAGATCTTTCGGATTTGAATCGCTTAGTGTAATAACAGACAACGAGAAATCGTTGGTCGTTTGATAGAATTTGGACCTATTTTTCTCGCTGATTGCTTGCAACTCGTTTGCATGTAATAAGACGTCGTTTGGTCAGTCTCAATAGGGACAAACACAGTAGAGACGACAGGATGACAACAAGAACGATCGTAAGTAATGATCATCGTTTGGTGTAATTGGGTAAACGATTTCAGGTCGTTGGCCATAGTGGTCGTTTGAGATCGTTTATTGTTAATCGTTGAAAAATCGCTTCGTACCCTTAGCCTGGAAGATTCAGCATATCTATACATTGCATGGTTGTCTCCTTGATTTAAAAGGCAGTATGTCACTGACAACGTATCCCTTGGTGATAATTTGATAATTCTCATTGTTAAAAATGGGTTTTAAAAGGGTAAAACCCCTTCAGGGTATGTTCACACATGGTGAATTCACTGCATTCAAAATTGTGCGAACATACCCTTAATGTCTAGAATAACATCTAGTAATGATATACAAGTATAGACACAAGGTCCTTCCATGTTTGTTAACCTCCTCCCGCCGCTCCACAGTAAATTAACGTTCCACACTCCTCCTCCCCTCTCTCCTCTGCCATTGTCACAAGATTGTAACAGCGGAAGGGGGCAGAGGAGAGGGGGCAGACACAGGCATAAGCTGATATCTTAAAACGACCTGGGCATTGAGGCATCAATGAGCCCAGGTCGTGAAAGGGTTAGTATAAAAGTGCTGATGACACTTCACAGCTTGTTCCAGTTTTTGGGTATACTATGATAATCACATTATTGTCTGGCATATGGTATTGCGCACTGTAATATCTATTTTTAGAATACCTTGGCTTACAGCATTGTACATGGCAAGGCGCCACTTTACTTTACAATAGCATTACATGACAATATTAGTGGCACAGTCATTACTCTTGCTGTATAGGATGGAATAGGATAGTTACAGCACATAGACCTTAAAAAATTAGATTATTTTAGACCTTGTGAGAAGGCTGCAAATGACTGTGCCGTAGATTTAAACCTCTAATTTAGCCCCTTTCAAGACACAAAGATTCAACTTAAAATATGGAATGGAAATCTGCAGTACTGGCAGGAGATATTTCCTTTACCAAACATTTCAAAGAAGGGTGGTATCATACACTAGATTTTTTTTGGAGAAAAAGCACCATAAATTTAAAAAAAATCTATCTATCTATCTATCTATCTATCTATCTATCTATCTATCTATCTGTGTTACCTTAAAGCAAATCTAGCACTAACTATGTACATATGAAGTTATTAGTATGAGCTGATCGGCAGTGCTGACCTGAATGCAGCTGTGTACCACTTTTAAAGATCTTACTTCCAATTCCTGAGATATGCCTGGAATTCCAAATACCTTGTTTGGTGCACTGAAGGCATTCCCAGCACCCCCTGTCCACCGCTTTACAGCTGATTGGATCATTGACGATGCTCAAACGTGTTGTTTTTTTGTGTTAATTAATTTTGCTGCAATTTTGATGCTTTTCTGCTGTGAATTGTGCAATTGCACTATTTTTGTGCTGATTCTATCAAAATTGCAGCAAAAAGGGGCCTATGTTACTGTGATTGCGCAATTCACTGCATAATTAATGCTAATTGGCCGATACCAATGTATTTAAATGGCCACATTGGGTACCTTGGGTATCAAGTGACATTACACTACCAATGTGATTTATTATTATTAATAATATTTTTTGTACATCATTTGTACATTGTGTCTGTCTCATAGACATGGTGAAATTACAGCCCATGCTTCAGCCTACAAAATGGCTCTTTCCATTGTATACCACAGGTGCACCATTGTGACACATAGAATATTAAATTACCTTTTCATGCCCTCACTGAACAATGCATCAATACCAAGTCTGGGCTTTAAAGGTAACAATTCATTTTACGTTTGACCTGAATGTAGCCTATGAAATAAATATATACTTACTAATTTCATGTCATTGGCTATGCTGCATATTGAACTACTGTAGAAATACTGGCATTGAATTGTTTTGTAAATTATTTTGTTAGACAAGACTTGACAGAGGTGCATATAATTGAACGAAGGTTAAGGAGCAAATCTTGTTCCCACTGCTTCCATCTTTTATCTTTCCAAGAATGCGTGGGACAGAGAATGCATCTCTTACATTCTTCCATCATGGTCAGCCATGACAGGAAGTGGATTTGTCATTACAAATTGAATAAATTTCAGGGTTTGCAGGTTTCAGATATCCAACCTCCGACCTAGTAACGTCATCTTATTGTGTCAACCGATGTCAAATTCCTGCCAATTGTTTTTTATTAATTCTGCCACAGTAATAAAAGACCCTGGGAATGACTCCTGTATTTATCATGGGATCTATGATCTGGGCAAGTAAATTGGAGTACGTCAGTAGACATTTTATAAAGAACATACATCAGACCTTTCACAGGACAGTTTCAATGTTCTCATTGTTTTAGACCATTAATTTAACTGACCCAAACTACCTGTAGTGGGTGCCCTAAGGCTTCTCCTCGCGTCCTTATATGAGATTCCAAGTTATACTTCCTCTTCATTCCTGTTTACCCTACAGGTGTCCTACACAAGCACCCAGCTTTGATCTTTTCTGATGAATGAACGATTTGGGTGAATGATCAAACACAGACTTGACATTTATCCAGTACTCTAAATACACTCTAAAAAGACCATAAAAAAGGAACTTGGTACCTGCACTTAAATGTCTACACTGTAATGATAAAGTGTATTAGATATAAAACACTTCCCCCCCCCCCCCACACACACACATCACACAGATATACTATAAAATGCATAAACAAATAAAAAGAAATATGGGTAATATGTGAAATGCATACTCTACATCTACAGTATTTGTGACATATGATTACATGCATGCTGTAACTGCTACTGGGTCTATGGATAATGAAAGGGTTTGCCGAGCTTGGCAGAAAAGGAGATTCCAGGGGACTGCACAGTAGCCTGCTGAGTATGGGTGTTTTTTTTTTTAAGTTTGATTCCTACGGGGGGGAGGGGGGGGGGATTACCTACATAGAGAATATTACTTACTGGGTGACCAATTACCATAGGGACTATCTCCAGGGGGAGGGGGGGGGGGCATTGGTGCCTACATGGAGGGGCTACCTACAATGGAGGCTACCTACAAGGGTTTATCCATATGGGGGGGGGGGGGGAGGGTTAACTACCAGGGTGGATGCCTACATAGGGAAATAAAAGCCCCCTGTGAGTACCTGGATATAAGTCACTGTCATAATTTGTATGGTCTGTGTAGAGCTGATATCTACCAATATATGCTAACAGTATGAGATGGAAGTGATCTTAGCATAGTATAGGATTTTATTTATTAACATCATGGTGGTAATGGCAGTGGTCATGGTGTGATGCTGCAAACATGCTGCAAATAAATTGCACAGTGCCATGTGATCTACACTGCAGAGACCTGATGTGATTACAGCAGATGTCCAGTGGTAACATAAGGTGTCAATAGTTCAGTAGTAGTAGTAGTAGTAGTAGTACATACAACAGTACATACAAAGCAGTGGTAGTTCCTGGGTTTATCGGCTTAAGATTTTCTACTACACAAATACAGTAAACTCTCCACAAGTTAGCCTTTGAGGGGTTGGCCTTTGGGGGTTTTCCAGTCATAATTAGAGATGAGCGAGTAGTACTCGGCCGAGTAGGTATTCGATCGAATAGTATGCTATTCAAAATACAGTGATACCTTCGTTTAAGAGTAACTTGGTTTAAGAGCATTTTGGAAGAATAGCTCTCTGATTTTCAAAATTATGACTTGGTTCAAGAGCATTGCTTTGGTTTAAGAGCTCCCGGTAATGGGTGGTCGAATTTTGATTTCCAAGTGTCAAGCATTTTTCTCCCATAGACTTTAATGGGATTCGATACTTGATCAAATAGTTAAGTATCTGGGTCTATTCGACTTGATATTCGAAAATTTGAAGATTTAAGTACTTGCTCATCTCTAGTCATAATATATTTATGGCCTATCTATAGGATGAGGTGCCAGGATATACTGAAAGTACAGAGCTGAAAGCAGTTGGCTCTGTTTATTATGTAGTGGCTGTGCTGGGTTACTGTAGCTCAGCTTTCACTACAGTTACTCCAGAACTGCCACTGCCCTGAGAATGGAGTTATTCTGATTTTAGCTCCTTTTCTTAGCAGATGGCAGAGCTTGGAAAACAGTAGATACGTGGAAGTTGGCACCCAACTTATCTAATGTTGATAGCCTCTTCTTAGGATAGGTAGTTGTGATATCAAGTTGTGACCGGATAACCCCTTTAAACCGGGATATGGCTGATGTGCCCATGGATAAGTATGTATGTACTGTATGTATGTACTGTAGAAAACAGTAATATTTTTTATACAGAAATATCAGTATAGTAGTGATTTCTAGGTTCCATTTAAATGAACTAAGGTCAAAGAAATATTAAGTGAATGACTTAAAGAAATTGCTTTTTGGTCTGGTGGGCTTGGATTTAAACCACTGGTTTCACCTTTAAATCAGTTCATTTTCTTTTTTATGTGTTTTTCAGGTGTATTTTATAAGAAGGCAGCCTTTATTAAATAGGGACGTGTGTCATAAAGGAATGAAAATGTAACTACTTTTGGTGGGAATATAAAACCTTTTAATTTTTTTTTGTAACTTTTTTTTGCAATTTTACAAAAAAAATTGCAAAATACAGATAAAATGCATTTTATTGGTTTTGTTTCATAGTGTTGTCCCATGCTGGAGCACTGCTCAATTCTGACAGGACAATCAGGACCCCGTTGTTGAAATCAGTGAACAGTGTAAAAATCTTAGTGGTGGGACAACCTCTTAATTTTACCTATTCTGGGTACCCCATGTGTATTCTTGTGATATATTCTATAAGCTAATCTTTTTAACATACAGAATAAGGCTGGGTTCACACTATGTTTTTGCAATACATCGAAACACATCCTTTTTAACATACACAAAAATGTAATCGGCTACGTTTTTGTCTACGTTAAAAAAAGGAGGCATTTTTCATTTCTTTTATAGTCAGGTCCACAGACCTTACCAGGATGAAAAGTAACCAGTAAACGGTGCTCACAGGATCAGTCAGCGAGAGGAGTTACATAGTTACATAGTTACATAGTTAATACGGTTGAAAAAAGACACATGTCCATCAAGTTCAACCAAGGAGGGGATGAATACAGGGAAGGGGGAGGGGTGATAGGTTCTATACATAAGCATATTTTATTGGTCTCAACAACAACGCGTATCAAGGTATACATCCCTTTATCAAGTTAAAAGATAAGTCTCTTTTTAATGCAACAGGCTGTCTGGATCCCAGAAACTCAGCTTTTATGCACACATGATGATTACAAGCAAATGAGGATGTTACCTTTAGTAGCCATTCAAACCCATTTGTGTCAACTTCTTTGCATGTTATCAGGCCAAAAACACCAGGGTATGTTGACTTTTGATTTGGGTCATTTGGGGGTTTTTGGTTGTTATGATCGATCTCTCATTGGCTACTTCAGAACAAAAAGAAGGTTCTGCAGTGGCCATCTCAGTCTCCTGACCAAAATATCATTGAACTACTCTGGGGAGATCTCAAGCACACAGTTCATGTAAGACACCCCAGGAATTTACAGAAACTGGTGGCTTTTTGCTAAGAAGAAGCTTTACTATCAACAACTACCACAAAAGACTTCAAGCTGTCATTGATGTTAGAGAAGGCAATACTCGGTATTAAGAACTGGGGTATGTAAACATTTGATCAGGGTCGTTTGGATGTTTTTGGTTGTTATTATTAAGTAAAAAAGAGGAAACAAAATAGTTTGACAATAAATGTCTTCACCCAACCACTAACCACGAGTGGAAATTTTTTTTATCATTCATATTCTGTGAAAAAAATTCTGCCGGGGTATGAAAACTTTTGAGCACAACTTGTACTGTAGCTCAAGAAGCAGCACATATTTAATATCTGGATGGAAGGCCACTTTTAGGATAATGTAGCTCAATATCAGCTTTGGGAATGACAATTGCAGGCTTCCATTTTTAGCGGCCTCTTCCTGAAAAATGTAAATGTGACTTACTCTTAAGCAAGCGCGCCAATATGTTTGGCAGGGAGTAGAACATATGTAATCATATGTAAATGTAACCCCTCTCCACACTTTGGTACTTGAAAGGTTAAGTGGGAGTCAGAGCAGCTTCTTCTACATTCCCTGTTGACATTAGTGTTACATTATTAATATGATACAAGGAGCTGAATTCTTCTATTGTCAGGTACCGCACCTGTTAACCCCACAATGACCTCTCCTCAGGCATCAATGCTCCTCAGGAAGCTCCTATTACATTTGGTCTTGTTACATACTCAGAAATTTTGGATGGGAATATTGGACAACAAACAGAGTAAATAATAGTTGCTTTTATACGCTGTACTATAGTACTTAGCATCATATTCACAAATTAAATCTATCTATGCTTAAAAGCTACTGTATTACTGTCAAAATAGCAACCTCCAACTGATGGTTTGAAATGTTTTCTTTTTTGGGCACAATAATGATCGTTCTATTTCCTATTTGTTTTCCCGGAAGCATTTGCATTGTCATGTCAGTACCCAGTTTAGTTCATTGTTTTAGAATTTTCATGAATATGAATTTCTTGTTACTCCACTCAGAAGGAGACTGGACAATGTCATGAATCCTTCATTGGCTTCTCAGTAAATGTGTGTAATGCATGAACAACTAGCATACAATTTACTATTCTGTAAAAAGAATGAGTTCATGTGTCCCTTTAAGCTTTAATGTTATGTGGTACTGTATGGTACATACATGGGCATGGTAGATGTCACTTTTATGGAGCCAATGGGGCTGCCTCTGTTATAGCCAGTGTAGCACTAGGGTTTCAAGGGCTTACCATAGAAAATCAGTCTGATAGACAACCATACATCTATATACAATATAAGCATATATACTGCAACTTAAAGAGGACATGTAGCCTCCCCTGACCCATATGTCTTAGTAAATAAATCTCTGTATTCTCCATGAAATTACAATTCTGGGACATCTTTTCTTCAGCTGGGTTCACATCCACATTAATACCTCAGTTACAAGCTCCATTATAGATGGTGAATAAAATAGCACTTTATGCCAGACACTGTGCCAGAAACCTAATGAATCCCATTACCCCTTAAGGACCGGGCCAATTTCGATTTTTTTTTTTTTTTGATTATTGGGGGGTATTTCTTTTTACTTGTTATATATGTTCCTTAAGTCGCTACGATTAAAATAATATGTAACATGTATAACTTTTATATTATCTGATGGCCTTTAAAAAATTCAAACCATTGTTAACAAATATATGTTCTTTAAAATCGCTCCATTCCCAGGCTTATAGCACTTTTATCCTTTGGTCTGTGGGGCTGTGTGAAGTGTAATTTTTTGCGCCATGTTTTGGTGCTTACACCGTTTACCGTGCGAGATCAGGAATATGATTAATTAATAGTTCTGGCGATTACGCACGCGGCGATAGCAAACATGTTTATTTATTTATTTGTTTATGTTTATTTATTACATGGAAAAAGGGGGTTATTCAGACTTTTATTAGGGAAGGGGGCTTTTGATTGAAAACATCACTTTTTTTTTTTTTTACTTTTACACTTATAATAGAAGTGCCGCGAGGCCCCGCTCTGAACTCCCTTACCGACCGCAGGGCGTAAATATACGCCCGTGGTCGTTAAGGGGTTAAAGCATTACTGTCATTTAAAAAAACACTGAACATCCCAACCAACACGTTAAAAGATTTGTTAACTGACAGTAATGCTTTAAAATAAAAAATAAATTGTGTCATTTGTGTTCAGTATGTAATAGATCTCTGGCTTCACTTTGTTTCATTGTTCTGCTACAGTGATGTACAATGCAGGTATGAATTTAACTGTAGAACTCTGTGTTCTTCTGTTATCCTTACTGGTGGAACAATCTTCTTGCCCTCTTCATGAATATTGAGGGATAGGTATGGGGGGGGGGCAGTGCAACAAAAGCTGAAGTACCAACCCCAGTGCACCAAACCACCTAATTAACATATTGCTAAAACAAGGGATTGCAAGAAAATGGAGCTGCGGATGACGGTAAGAACACTACCTACTTCCTCAGTACCTCCTGCACTATGGAATGTAATAAAAGTTTAGATTTTACAGTCTGCTGTTAGTTTTTAATAGCAAACTAGGTGTTACCAGTTAGGGTAAGATTCCTACACTGTGTGGCAGTATCCAACCCAAACAAACAGCTCTAGACAGTGTAGGGATATAACCCATCTGGTAACATCCAGTTTGCTATTTAGTCATACATTTCTAGTAAGAATATCACAAAGCCCCCTGCTGTGCCCCGCATAGCAATAATGTTCCACCTCTTGTGCCCCCATTGTAATAATGCCCCCGACTGTGCACCCCCACATAGCAATAATGACCCCTGCTGTACTCTACATAGTAATAACCTACTGTAAACAATAGATAAAAATACATTAACCAAGGTCATTGGGTCTTGGATATCCGGGTCAAATTAATTCAATGTTTCTCCTTCCTTCTAAGAGCCATAGCACTTTTACTTTTCCACCTACAGGGCTGGTTGGGGTGTCATTTTTTGCGCCATGATGATAGTTTTTATAGGTATCATATTCATGTAAGAAGTAAATTTTATTTGTTTTTATTAATTTTTTTCTAGTATATAATTTTAAAAAAATCTGCAATTCTGGTGGTTTTTTTTCACTGTTCATTTATGGTGTTCACCGTGTAGGAACAATATTGTTATAGTTTAAAAGATCGGAAAATTCCGCAAGCTACAATATGCAATATGTTTTTGTTAGTTTAAAAAAAAAAAAACATTTTTATTTGTATAATGGGAATAATGGGAAAGGGGGTAATATAAATATTTATTGGGGCATTTTTATTAGTTTTTTTTAAATTTGTTTTAAAACTTTTCTATTTTTTTTTTTACACATTTTTATTGTATATATAAGTCCCTTAGGGGACCTATATATGCAATGCCCTGATTGCATATACTGATGGGTTATTGACAGGCAGCTGCGGAACCACGGATTTCTGTCATTCTCAAGTCTGAGGACAGTAATGTGTGCAGGGCCGATCGCATTGAAATGGCCCTGCACCTTTAAAACCCCTTCACAGCCAGGAACATTTACATACGTTCCTGCTGAACGAGGTATGTGCAGCAGGAACTTATATAACCATTTGGGTGAGGTGAAGGGGTTAAAGACCAATATAGAAACATGCCTGTGATTTTTTTACATCTTAAACTACAAAGATAACATGTTGACATCCATTACTTCTTGATAGCTGTTTTCCTTCCTCTGAAGGAATCTCTTTTATAATTTTTTTTCTCTTACTATGTTTTATACTACAGTATATGGCTATGTTCACATTTGGTAAGAGACCGGCCTTTTCGTGACCTGGCTGGTTCATGGAACGGCCGGTCTCAAAAAAGATCATCCCGGCCGGATGATCTTTAGCGCCGAAGAGTTCTGATGTGGGTGTATCCATGCGCGCCCGCATCAGAACTCCCCACTGCACACAATGGAGCGTACGGCCGGAGCCACACGCTCCATAGTGTGCGGCTGCAGAAAATTGACATGTCAGTTTCTCGCGGCACCGCTAGGGATTCCCTCAGCCTGCAGCACTACGTAAGTACAGCAGAAATGATTTCTGCGGAACTTACGTAGTGTGAACATAGCCTATATTAGGACTGTTACTAGGACTACACTGGCTTTGTCCACATGCTCCCAGCACATACAGTCTGCTGAATATAGCCATAGGCTCCCATTCACTCAGAGACCAAAAGAGAAGAGACTCTTAGACCATAAGAAGAATATGTTGTGCTTTCCTCTACAGTTGGCTGCTTCAACATTAAGAGAAATCATCATTTTGCAACCTACTGTATGAAATCTAGACAGAGAAGTTATGTACAAAACTTAAAAGGGTACTTCTATCTCAACTAACAGAATTAAATTTGTGGGAATTGTCAAGTCAAATATTTTTGAAAATACATTCATTTAGAAGATTTGCCTCCTCCAGATGTTCTATTCTTTTCCTCCCATTGTTGACAGCTCATTGCCGCATTGTCTCTAAAAGCAGTGGTCTGGCTGGTGTGTATATTGCTATAGTATAGCATATTTATATACTATACAAAATATACAGTATACACCATACCTTAATATATCTACATTATATCTAAATATACACCAGCCAGACCACTGCTTTTAACGCAGAATCATGGAAGCCTGTCAACAACGGGAGGGAAAGGGAGGACAGGTCATGAGAAGTTGGCAAATAAATACAGTGGTGCCTTGGATTACGAGCATAATTTGTTCTGGGACCATGCTTTTAATTCAAATCCACTCTTAAACCAAAGCAAATTTTCCCATAAGAAATCACTGATATTCAGACAATTAGTTCCACACCCCCAAAATAATGATTTTTTTTAATTCTGAATAACATGTAGAACAGATGAAAAAAACAGAGAAACGGCTTAGTATAACTCAATATATCATATTATAAGTTACTGTACAGTATGGCAATCAGCATGTGGCGTATAATGTATAGTGCATAAACCTGAAAAAACAGCAGCAATTTGTAGATACAGAATGGAGATGCAGATATCCACAATGCAGTAGCGTAGTGCAACAGGCTAGAATAAAGAAGCAGAGCTGCTGTCAGAGGTCTGTTTGTTCACATGACAGCAAGGGGTGTGTGTTCAGCATGGACCAGGAAGTGAGAATCACAGAGCTGTACAGCAGGACAAAGACAGAAACTTATAACATATAATATATATGTTATATATAATATACGGCAGTTTGAATGGCTGAGTGTAAGTGCAGGCACATTATAGCAGCAGTGTGTATAGCTGAGTGTCAGTGCAGGCACATTATAGCAGGAATGGAGAAGGATGGGAAACACAAGGGTTGACAGAGACTGCAGGGAGCATGAGGGAAGGAGCAGGACATATGTGGGCACATAAATGCAGCGCTCTTTGTCCAGGGAGAGAGGGGTTACAGCTATGAAGAGATTACCTCCACAGTCCTGTCCCCTGATGTAAGCCCCAGCCTGAAGTGGATCTGCCATGATTTGGAAGGTGAGGGAGACTTCCTGTGTCAGAGTACAGTGCTGTAGACCACCTTATGCAGGCCATGCCCCTCCCCCACTCCTGCTCCCACCCAGCACAGGGAGCTCTTAAACCAAAGTGATGCTTTTAAACCAAGTTACAATTTTGAAAAACTGTGCGCTCCTAATCCAAGTTACTCTTAAAGCAAGGTACCACTGTATAGTATACACAAAAAGATTCAATGTGACGAGCACTACAAGATTAACTTCCTTTGTTGTGAAAGGAATACCCCTTTAGGGTCAGTTCACACGTACAGACTCACAGAGTAAATCTTGCTGCGAGTCTGTCAGGTCCTGGCAGTTCACTGAACGACCGCTGCGTGTATGTAATTCTGCCGGCCCCTTAACCCCTTCTGCTGCCGCCCGGCTCCCGCTCTGTATACATTACCTCTCTCCTGCACAGGTCCCGGCGTACTGCTCTCCCGCTCGGTCAATCAGTGGCTACGGCTGGGCAAAACACTGATTGGCCGCGTGGAAGAGCAGTACGCCAGGACCCCGTGCAGTGAGGAGAGGTAATGTATACAGAGCGGGAGCCGGGCGGCAGCAGAAGGGGTTAAAGGGACGGCAGAATTACATACAGGCAGCGGTCGTTCAGACAGCTGCGATTATGTAGTGACAGTGAACTGCCGGGACCTGACAGATTTGCAGCGAGATTTACGCTGCGAGTCTGTATGTGTGAACTGACCCTTAAGTTGCATACTATATTTGACCATTGTTAAAGGGAAGTGATCACTAACATCTCGCACTAGATTTCAAAACAAATCTCAGTTGTTCTTAATCTCAATGGTACAAATCAACAATCTCAAAATTGCACCATTGAGCTGCTTGACATACCATCAGCAATTTGATTTTGCAAACCCTTTGAACATTTTTCAAGGCACAGTTTTTGGTGCTCACCAGGAGCTACTCCATAGGACCTTACAATATGGCTTTGAGATTCTCACTCCACCATTTAAAAAAAAGTGCCATGTAAGAAAGAACCATGATTTGTTCTCACCTATGTGGCACACTACAACCCCACCGGGGAAGGGGCTGAATTTATGTTTGCAGTATCCTATGTGCAGGAAATCCCTGGCTATGCCCCTGATATAATTGTATGTTAGAGAACCCACATAGTAGTGCTAAGGGCCACCTATGTGTCCCCCAGTTATGCCCATGCCATTAATCTCATACCACTATCTGCGTACTTTTTATCAATGTGCTATACCACAAAGGTCAAGAAAGAAGATGTTTTATGTATATATGCCCCTTTTTATTCTTTTACTGTTCCATTTGGGAAGACCAGAAAAATTAGCTTTCATGTTTATGATTGCTACTTGATGTCAAGATGAGTGTCTCACACTATAAATTATAACTATAAGCAGCTATCCAGTAATATACCGGTCATAGTTCTGCACGCACATAGCAGGGCTGTGTAATGCATTCTGTACATACATTTTACTACTGATCATTTCCATGTCTAGGAGACTGCTTATTGTGTTGTTTTTATTCAAGAACTTAGAATAAATGCACACAAACACACACACACACACACACACACACACACTCATACACACAAACACTTAAAAGAGTGAATTTTTTTCTGCAATACTTAGGAAAAAAATGTTTCACAGGGGATTGGAAAGGCGAAATTTTTTCACATCCAAATGGATTGCAATTTCCCCCATTTAGCACCTGAAGGTAATTAGCTCGCAGAGACTGCCGAGTGAGAACACGTTCATGGAACATTAACTCTCATACATTCTCCAGTTGCAGAGCATTAATAGGAAAGATTAAAGTTTAAAGAGAGCAAAATGCCATTACCTCGTGAGCCACCTCTCTCAGCGGCAGTAACTGGTCCTCACTAACCTAAAAGCACCATTGGCATCTCTAGCTTCTGTTTCAGATAATGGCAGCTTAGTTTTCTTACTTCGCGTACGTAATGCAATTTTGAAGCTATCGTTGACATAACTATTGGACAATATTAAGTATAGTGAACAAAAGGGGGAAAAAAATGACCATCGTATCAAACTGAGCAATACTGTAATGTATGGCATATTGTCGACTGTGCTTTGACTTTGATTTTACAGTCACCAAGGAGTCCCATGGCAATGGAGAGGCTCAAGGTTGAAGGACAAGTGTATTCATATGAGTAAATGTAGGTCTGCCTAGGATCTCACAGCAAAGCCACTTGTGTCTCCCAGGATTTCAACCCAGCTATATTGAAAATGGCCAACCCCATAATGAAAATTCATGCAAAAATTGGATGATATCCACTTGCCTTGTACTGTAATCCATTGCCAATTTTAACTGTACAAACCTACAAGTAAAATCTGTAGCGTTTCTGTCCCATGTGGATTCTCCCTAATAGTTCATGGATGTGAGAGAGAAATACATTATCTGTAACTCATGGGCCATAACATATTAGTATCTCTTGTGTATTGTATTATAAATTATTAGACAGTCATCACAAATGTTGAAGCCTCTACTGAAGTGCATATTTAGGTTACTGGGAAAAAAACTAAAATTAACCTCAGGGCTCCAACTTGTGTTGGTCCATGCTGGGTAAGGGGTACCAAACCAAAATTTTTAAGGAAATTAGGGACTTAACCCAGTTCTCATACGTTACACTTATAATTCTGATGTAAAGAGTAGAAACCCTACACTGATCTATTGTTTTAGGGGAAGTGGATTAAAATCAATCCCATCTCAAATGTACTTAACGTAGAGGCATACCATGGGATTGGGCCATTGGAAAGAGAAGGCCAATCTCTGGGATCATACAAAGGATAAGGAGGGGAAACAAAAAAAAAAGTCGTCCTAGTTAGCAAAATCCATTAACACAATAGGGTACCCATTTAGATTTTACCTCTATGCCCTCCTCTCTTCTATGTATGCTGTTGGGTATAGGGCATGTATACCCTTGAGCATCTCATATGGAAAGCCATATGTTTAGGCTATGTTGCCTCTATGGGAGTGAGCCGTCATTTAGCAGGGAATGGCAGCCATCCATTGAAATAATGGCTGCAAATAATGATCATGATGATTATTTGCAGCTGTTAATATCAATAGACGGATGCCTTTTCCCGATGATATCCCTTACTGGGAACATAGCCTTAAATGTATTATGCACTTGCCATGAATTTAAGTCCTTTCAGGTAGTAGGAACAAACAGTGACCCAAATGTGCCCAAATTTATTGTTAGTTAGAATGCAGAAAATCTCATATTTTGGGTGGAAAACCAATCCAGAGTAATAAAATCTGGACTTAAGGACTATGTTCACACATCTCTTTTCAGCCATCTTTTGTACCAAAAGGTGCATTGTTTTGTATTATTGAGTTTAATGGAATTAAATATTGGAACCTAATTTAAAAAAAAAAAAAAAGTTTGTAATACACCCATTTTATTACTTTTTAGTTGTTTTTTTTTTTTTTAGGAAAAAAAACTAAACAAAACCCTTTTATTTTGTGTGTAAAAGGGTAGGACCAAACATTGTGTGTGAACATGGCCTATAGGACTATAAAAGAAATCAATAAAAACACCAAACATTTTCTGACTATTTTTACACTTTTTTTTGTAACTATTCTTCGGGCTGCAGTTTTTCAGCTTCTATTTGCTAAGTCCATCTTTTTAGCCATTTAAGCCTTAAACATTGGTATAAAACAGTGTTTGAACATAGTGATGCTTTACATTTAGTAATGCATTCATAGGCTATATCCATACACAGTTAGTGGTCTATCTTATGCCTGCTATTTTGCAGCAATCTTTTGCTCAAAATACAGCCAACATGGCTGCCTTCTTCCAAAACAACTTCATACCTCAGGTTGGGTGTAGTTTCACAACTCTATTCTTGTCATTAAAACTTAGATGCAATGCCACACACCAAGAGGCAGGATACACCTCCAAATAATACAATGTTAGCATTACTGGCATCAAAGATGATTTTGGCCCTCTTTTGGTCCAGACAACAGCCAAATAATAGATTTTTTTGTTGCAAAAAAAAAAAAATTATATATATATATATATATATATATATATATATATATATATCTATAGGGGCATGTGTGAACATAGCCCATATCTATTTTTTTTTGTTCTTTCTACGTGTATCTCTCTACTGATACAATTTCATACAACACACGCCATGTGTGCTTTTCAAATATGCAGATACTCTGTTCTCTTATAAAAGTGCTGAGGTTAAGTGCAGAATGATTGCCATATAATGAGATGTTCTCAGTTTAGAATTAATGGATTCCGTACTAAAACTGTAAAAACTATAAAGAATAGACTTCTCATGTCAGCTGTAGGACATTAGGCTACAAAGCACATTGGTAAAGTTTATTAATAATGTTGTGAATACATGTAAGACAGAGCACATGTATCATATGACATGGGCGGGTGAGTAAAAATGGTGGAAATCAAGTATACTTTAATAGAAAAAAATGTGTTTAAAACATCATTTGTTTTTACAGTCACAGGATTAATGCAGTTCTTCCACACAGGTATATCAAAGAAGGCAGGTGTATCCCAACATGATAAGGTGGGGGCATACTGCTGTACTGTGTACTGTGGAAACCCAAGGGTTCAAATTAATCTCCTAGGGTCATTAAGTTGATGTTTACCAAGACATCCAGAGGGAACGCCAACTCTTCCTTCTGCTTGACATGGTTAGATTGTTAAACTGATACGTTTCTGCCTGTGACACAAAACAACATAACATTACAAGAGCGCAATAACAATGGTTAACAATTTCTAATAGATACAATAATAGGAAATATAGGAAATGCTGTTGTTAGGTTTACTGGACATCAACAGAAAAACTGACGTAAACTTATGCCAGTATGAAGGGTTCTTCTGTTGCAGAAAGATGGAGAGAGAAAGATAGAGAGAGGAAGATAGAGAGAGAGAGAGAGAGAGAGGGAAAAAAAAAAGAAAGAAAGAGCAGGCGAGAGAGAGAGATGAAATTGAGACATGGAAGAATTTATAGCCCAGAAAATTCCATTCTGCTATCTGATTCAAAAAGTCCAGTCCCCCCAGCTTCGGAAAATCTATTTTCCACATTTTAATACCCTGCAGAACAGTCCTCATAACTCATCCGAGTGTGTTAAGCACAGTTTTATTAGATCTGAAACAAATTTTGGTGGGGAGATACTATAGGTCATTAACCATGGAGTAATTTTATCCTTGTTTCCCTAATGATGCCATAATGGCGAGCGAATTTCTTAACTAAAGACCAAAGAACATTTTGAAGGTCAGTTTCATCTGTGAGCTCCTTCATGCGCTTCTCAGAGAAGATTGGAAAACTCGCAGATTTTTTGAAGAGTCATTAATAATGTGGAAGCTGAAAGCGTACTCTTATTTGCCTTCTTGCTTTTTACCTTTTAATTTTATATCTCTTTATTCTTTTTTCCTTTTTTAACTCTCTTTTTCGAATTGTCCTCTCGGTGTTGGAAAGAAATTGTCATTTTCCTGCTATGCATCCTGTTCATTTTATATGTCTTCTCACATATAACCTATATGCCTGTGTTTACTTGCATGTATTACATATTTGAACGAGTGTGTTTTTTAAAGTACTGGCTACATGCTTCTTTTCTGTTCTTTTTTTATTTGTATAGCAGATGTCCATAAAGTTTCATATATTCTGTTACACGTATAGTAGGAGGTGGCATATTTGTGGATATTACAACATGGATGTGACTTTTTTTTTTAATGTTATGTCTGTGCCGGACATCAGTCTTTATATTCGTATTGTATATGTTCTTACCTCCTTACCATATAAATTTATATTTACATTGTGTGTCATTGATTTATGATAAAGTTCCTGGAACAATCTGTGTGGAGGATTATCATAATCATTTGGTAGAAATAAGTGGACAATTATCTGACCATGGAATAATTATAGTTTTGAATTATTTGAATTGATATGTAATAATAATAATATTAATAATATTATATACTTAAAATTATATTATTTAAGCTATTTCTAAACTAGTTTTACACTCAAATGGAAAGTTGTTTGCACTTTCTAGGCATGATCCATCAATAATACTCCAAAACAGTCAACCCTCCTTGGACCTTTTTTTTTTTTTTTGGGGGGGGGGGGGGGGGGGATGCATTATATCATCAATTCTCTAGAATTGGAATGTAGAAGTAAAGACATTTTAATTTTCCAAAACTTTTTCCCTGGGTTCACAAACAAGGGTCAACCAATTATGACATGCCATTTATAATTTGTGTCCTTTTAAATGGCAGACTATAGTAGCTTTAAAGAGAATGCATTATCAGGAAAGGTCATCAAAATCTAGTTTTTTGTTAAACATATATTTTTAAGAATTTTTGGTGATTTTTGATTTGCCATTTTACTATGTAAATTGTAAAATAATCCTGAAATCTGGCCACTGGGTCTAATAATAACCTGAGACTTCCTGTTTTGTATAGAAAACTTTTTGGCAGTCTCCTCACTACCATCTCGGGCAGGATTACAGTGAAAGATGACAAGAGTAGATCGGTTAGACAAGATCAGGCCGCTCACAATAGGCAAATGTCACAGCTTACCCATTTACCCTCCCTCAACAAATTACTCGGCTCAGGTAAAAGAGCATGCCATAGAAGATGATGGGGTCAGCTCCATTCTATTGTTCCTATGTGCATGGGACTTGATGTAAAGCATAAATGCTGTGCAGAAACACCAGGCAAGATGTCTACCCCCCCTAATAATTAGAAAAACAATGAAATAAAGAATTTACAAAATAGAAAATAGAAACCGAATAGAAATTTAGCTCTGGTTAGTAAAACAAACAAACAAACAAAAATCTAGGTGGCATATTCACTTTAAAGTGTACCTGTCGTTTGTAAAAACATTTGACATGTCACAGAGACAGGTCAAAAGTCTTGATCGGTCCGGGTCTGAGTTGGGCTCGTAGTGTATGTCTATGGAGCCTGGCTCTTTTTTTCCCCACACTGCAGCACATTCTCTCCCCGCTCATTCTCTCAATTAGAATACAGGTCTGAACAACCAGACCTGGATTGAGCAAAAGTTTTTACAAACGACAGTGATACTTTAACTTTTACTCATAGTATGGCTGTGTTCAGATGCCATCTTCTTTTAGGCTTTTGACAACTGTCTTTTAGGATGGCCGTCATTTGAGGCTAAGTAATGGCCGTCATTTGGCTTCAAAACGAGGGCCTTCTTTAAAGATGGCCATCAACCAAATAAAGATAGCCTGTGAAAGTGGCCAAAGAGATATTGTGGAAACCTGTCATCTCACTCCATGAGTATGTTCCCACAACTTTCCAAATAACTTTCTAAATAATGGCAGGTATTTATTTAACGGCCGTTATTAAACAATAATATTAACACATAATATGGGGCCATCTCAATCAAATACACACAGAGCAGAGAGAGAGACGGACAGCAGCATGTTCTTCTGGTGGTAGCGGTCTGAACTCTCAGACCCTAACCCAAAAAACTTTTGAGACACCTCTGTGACAGATCAAAAACATTTTTTTGGGGACATTTGGCATGCTTTAAAGATTTTTATGTTTAAAAAAATTAATGTAAAGTATGTGTTGTTTTGCCATTGAGTTGCTTACAAATGGTTGCAAATAACAATTTCTTAGAAATTTTAGAAAGAAAAATTTAATTGAAAACATTAAGTTGTATAAGTTTTTGGTGCTAAAAACTTTAAGAGGATCAAAATAAAAGTTAGTGGCACCAAGCGAAATGTCTTCAACTGTAACAAAGAACCAGATGGTTTCTAATGAGCCTTTTTACTATTTTTGCTTCCATTTACTAAGCAGGTGAAGCTTGGAGGGTCATATACTTCTTTTCTGCAGATGAGATATCAGAAAATGTCTGTTGGTTATTATTACAGACCCGTCATTAAAAAAAAAATCTACAACAAGAATTTAGACCGTAATAAAATCCTAAGAAGGAAAAAGACACTGGGTTCACACTGTGATTTTGCAGTCCGTTTAATGGATCATTTTTTAAATGGTTACTTTTAACATCAACCATGTTTTTGTGTACACTAAAAGAAAAACACATCCTTTTCGATAAATTTTTCTTAACCCCTTCATGACCGAGGTCATTGATGCACAAATGTCCCGATTAAATTGAAGCAATGTTTTTCCTCGCATTTTAAGAGCCATAGAGCTTTTATTTTTCCACCTACAGGGCTGGTTGGGGTGTCATTTTTTGTACCATGATCTCTAATTTTTATTGATATCATATTGGTTTAATAAAACATTTTTGATTGTTTTTTAAATTTTTTTCTAGAAATAATAAAAAAAAAAATCTGCAATCCTGTTTTTTTTTTCAAGCTGTTCACTATGCGGGAACAATATTGTTATATTTTAATAATTTAGACAATTCCGCATGCTAAGTTATGTAATATGCTTATTGTTTATATATTTTTTTATATTTTTATTAGTAAAATGGGAAAGGGGTTGATATAAATTAGGGATGGTCCGAACCGAGTTCGGTTCGGGTTCGTATGAACCCGAACCCTCGGTAATGATTCCCGTTGTCTGCCCGCTCCGTGCAGCGGGCGGATCCAGCGGGAGTAACGCCTGGAAAACTGGGATACAGTCTATGGCTATGGCTGTATCCCAGTTTTCCAGGCGGTCCTCCCGCTGGATCCGCCCGCTCCACGGAGCGGGCAGACAGCGGGAATCTGCTGCCGAGCGTTCGGGTTCATACGAACCCGAACCTCGGCAGGTTCGGACCATCCCTAATATAATTTTTTATTGGGGCATTTTTTTTAAAAATATGGTTAAACTTTTTTTTTTAAATACATTTTGCATTGCATGTATAAGTTCATTAGGGGACTTATATACTGTATGCAATGCTCTGATTGCATATATTGATGAATGCTATGCCATCTGACCTGACAGGACAGAGGTAAGTGTCTTACCCCAACCTGTTGGTAGAGGTGATCTGGACCCCCACAGTATGGCCCGATCAGTCCTGTCACGGACTACCTTAAACTCTGCAATCACTGTGCATTACGGTGTTTAAGGAGGTGAATGACAGGCAGCTGAAGGGGGTTAAAGGGTTAATTATTGAATTCAATAGAGAAATGGATCCAAAGAATGCACACAGTTTTTGCATTTTTCCTAAAAAAAAAAAAAAAATGGTAGGTTAAAGGGACTTCAAAAACGCAGTGTGAACCCAGTGTAACTGGGATTTTTTTTGTTGTTTATTCCATAATTTTTTCCTATACTTGGTCTGAAAAACATTTGTCATTAATTATAATATCTCACTTTAATATGTATGAAATGGTATTATTAAGCAGTATATTTAACTAATAAACATTGTTTATCTGTGGCATAGCTACAATTTAGGAAATGTATGCCTCAAAATGAAGACCTTCATTGTTTCTACTAATGTAAACTTGTGCATAAATTTATATGGGTATTTAAGTTCATTCAGTAGGTCTTGTAGCTGAAACCATGGTTAGATCCACCCTGAAACACTCACTTTAGAAAAAATTTCATCTATAGCATTTTTACTGACACAGGCATTTTTTTTTTTAAATCAGCATATTCTAGGTATGGCACCTGGTTCACCTGGTTTATGGTGTTCTCTCTCACAGACCTAATCTGATTTTTCCTGCTTAAAAAACAAAACAAAACAATTTCAGTTTTTTTGTGGCAATTATTTTTGCATTCTTCTTTAGCAATCTTGAAATCACATGATCAAAGATTTACACGATTTGCAATAAGAAAAACGCAGAAAAAAACACAGTATTTTATGGGGGAAAAAAGCCATAATTAAGCCCCCTGAGGCTTAACCCCTTAAGGACCGGGGCAATTTAGATTTTTGCGTTTTCGTTTTTTCCTCCTTGTGCATAAAAGGCCTTAGCAGTTGCATTTTTTCACCTAGAAACCCACATGAGCCCTTTTTTTTTGCGCCACTAATTGTACTTTGCAATGACAGGCTGAATTTTTTCATAAAGTACACTGCAAAAGCAGGAAAAAATTCAATGTGTGGTGAAATTGAAAAAAAAAACACATTTTGTGTAATTAATGGATATTTGTTTTTACGCCGTTCGCCCTGGGGTAAAACTGACTTGTTATATATGTTCCACAAGTCGTTATGATTAAAACGATATATAACATGTATAACTTATATTGTATCTGGTGGCCTGTAAAAAATTAAAACCATTGTTTACAAATATATGTTCCTTAAAATCACTCTATTCCCAGGCTTATAACGCTTTTATCCTTTGGTCTATGGGGCTGTGTGAAGTGTCATTTTTTTGCGCCATGATGTGTTCTTTCTATCGGTACCTTGATTGTGCATATACAACTTTTTGATCGCTTTTTATTAACATTTTTCTGGATTTAGTGCGACCAAAAATGCGCAATTTTGCACTTTGGGATTTTTTTGCGCTTACGCCGTTTACCGTGCAAGATCAGGAATGTGATTAATTAATAGTTTGTGCGATTACGCACACGGCGATAGCAAACATGTTTATTTATTTATTTACTTTTATTAATAACCTGGGAAAAGGGGGTGATTCAGACTTTTATTAGGGGAGGGGGCTTTTTATTAATAACAACACTTTTTTTTTTACTTTTACACTTATACTAGAAGCCCCCCTGGGGGACTTCTAGTATAAGTGCACTGATCTCTCATAGAGATCTCTGCAGCATAGATATGCTGCAGAGATCCATGAGATCGGCACTTGTTTATTCCGGCTGCTGCAGCCGGAAGTAAACGAGTGCCGAGCCGGGGACGGCGCCATCTTGGAGCGGTCCCCGACCGGCTTCAGTAACGGAGATCGCTCCCCGGGACAACGTCCCGGAGGAGCGATCTCCCCACTAGACACCAGGGATGACGCTGCAAACGATAAGCGGATGCAGCTGTCAACTTTGATAGCTGCATCCGATTACTGTATTAGCGGGTACGGCGATTGGACCATGCCCGCTAATACCTGCGGTCCCGGGCTACAAGCAGCACCCGGGACCGCCGCGGTTCAGAGCGCGGCCGCCGCGTGGCCCCGCTCTGAACGTTCTTAACGACCGCAGGGGGTAAATATACACCCGCGGTCGTTAAGGGGTTAAAAAGAATTGACACAAGAAAGAATATACAGTGGTGCCTTGGATTATGAGCATAATTCGTTCCGGGGCCGTGCTTGTAATCCAAATCCACTCTTAAACCAAAGCAAATTTTCCCATAAGAAATCATAGAAATGCAGACAATTTGTTCCACACCCCAACAATAATGATTTATTATTCTGAACAACATGTAAAACAAATGAAACAAACATTCATAAATAGCAGAATATGTGCTATTATAAGTTACTGTACAGGAATGGAGAGGATGGGAAACACAAGGGCTGACAGAGACTGTAGGACATATGTGGGCACATACATGCAGCGTCCTCTGACTGAGAGAGGGGTTACAGCTATGAAGAGATTACCTCCACAGTCCTGTCCCCTGATGTAAGCCCCAGCCTGAAGTGGATCTGCTATGATTTGGAAGGTGAGGGAGACTTTCTGGGTCAGAGTACAGTGCTATAGACCCAGCGATGCAGGCCATGTACCTCCATTGTGTGCAATGGTGAATTGGAATGCGGGCGCACAAGGATGTGCCCACATCTGAAATCACCAGAAATGAAGATCATCCGGCCGGTACTGCAGTACCGGCCAGGATGATCTTCAGTAACCCCAGCCGTTCTGTGACCCAGCCGGATCACAGAGCGGCCTGTGTTATACGTAGTGTGAACCCGGCCTTATAGTGTTCACTAGAGATGAGCGAATATGATTCGATCGAGTAGGTATTCGAAAGAATATTGCGGTATTTTAAAGATTCAAATACAATCGACTAGTGTGTTGAATACGCGGCAAACATTTGAAAGCCCTCCCATCGCACTTGGCGCTTTTTTTTATCCAATCACCATGCAGGGAGGCTGTGAGGGACCCTGGGAGTACGCACACAGCGCGAAAACAGTGTATACTTTCATTGGATGGCTGAACCACATGACCTCGAATCTTAAATACAAGCCTCCTGCCTCTCGACTGCAGATGCGCTTTCAACCTAGTCAGGGAGAGTTCCTCGAGCAGGGAGAGATTTAATAGTGTTTTTGTTAGGCAGGCTTACTACTAAACCCAAAAGTCCTTTTCAGGGCTAATATCCAGCGAAAAAGTCATCTCTGCATCCAAAGCACTTCTCAGTGCTAAGACATAGATGATATAACAGCAGCATCAGCATAAGCTGTATTCATTCCAGTACCCTTTGTGTAAAATTGACTTATAGTGTCCCTGGTTTAGCCCACTAAGGGCACGTTAACGTTATACCTATTGTGCCAGTTACCCAGTTAAAGGCACGTGATACCCACAAGTGTGCCTGTTACCCAGTAAAAGGCACATGATACCCAGTGTGCCAGTTGCCCAGTAAAAGGCACGTGAAACCCAGTGTGCCAGTTGCCCAGTTAAAGGTACGTGATACCCACAAGTGTGCCTGTTACCCAGTAAAAGGCACATGATACCCAGTGTGCCAGTTGCCCAATAAAAGGCACGTGAAACCCAGTGTGCCAGTTACCCAGTAAAAGGCACGTGATACCCAGTGTGCCAGTTACTTAGTAAAAGGCACGTGATACCCAGTGTGCCAGTTACCCAGTAAAAAGCAAGTGATACCCAGTGTGCCAGTTGCCAAGTAAAAGGCAAGTGATACCCAGTGTGCCAGTTGCCCAGTAAAAGGAACGTGATACCCAGTGTGCCAATCTCTGCTCTGCTGCGGCCTAGCGTTCGTACAGCATAATGCGTGATACGCGCGAATCACATGACGCTCTACGGACGCACTTTGGAATCATGTATGTAACGCTGCGCAAGAAATATAAAGGAAATGTGTGAACATTGCCGTAAACGTTCGTAAAGTATTCTCAATTATTTTTCATTCGCAACTGCGGACAGTGGCATTACACTGCAATTTTGGAGTGTTGGGTGCACCCAGGCATGCTCCCACTGATGTCACAGTGTCATTCAGGAGGTGTTGGCATCATTTAAGGAGGTTTCATGGGGGACTTGGTGACCTCCAAGTGGTCGAATTTGGATTTCCAAGTGACGAGAATTTTTTCCCCATAGACTATAATGGGATTGAGCATTTGTTCGAATATTCGAATCTCGGTGCCTACTTGATTTGAATTCTCGAAAGTCGAATATTTCACTACCCGCTCATCTCTAGTGTTAACCTTCTTAAATAAATACTATACTGTATTTAACTATTTCAGACTTGTATTTATTGTATTTATGTAGCATTACCAATTGCTAAAGTTTTTTGTTTTACTTTAAAAAATGTTGATCCATTTTATTCCTTTATTGAACATATTATTCCCTTTTTTAGTTCCTTTATGGAAATTTACTATTAAGGGGCATGTTCGCTCGTACAACACTCTGCATTAGTTCTGTACTGTAGCATATTGGGCTGTGACCACAACCCTATTATATCATATCTTTGGTCCCTACTTGCCATGTTAACTGTGTATCACCCCAAATTGTATTAAGGAAGGGAGCGTCAATCAAGTGACAAATGGTGTTCCATTGCTTTTTAATGACCTAGATTTCTTGGTTGAGACCATGGCACCTGAATGGTTAAATGGTTATCTCTGAGCCTGCCTTATGTTAACAGGTGTCAGCTGCAATACACAGCCAGCACACACTATATGTGGCTCAGTTACTGACCCTACGTTATACACTCTGTCTAAAATTGTGGCATACAGTGGTACCTATCAATGCAAGAATAGAAGGCTTGTTGAGAGCTGGCCCAAAATGTAAATGTGTTTTATCTATTCAGTATTATGCTGCTATACAGTAAAGGGAGAAGACTAGAGGAGAAGGCTCAGGCAGGTGGTAAACAAGAGGCAACATAAAGCAGTTCAGACATGTACTGTGTCAGTTTCACTGTGTGTGGTATGTCGTGTGTTGCAATACAACTTGCCCACAGCAACCAATTACAGCTACTCTTTCATTTTACCAGAGCTGAAAGCTGAGCTGTGATTGGTTGCTGCGGGCAGTTTGCACCAATCTAAATTCTACACCCTTTGATAAATTTGGGCCTATATGTTGAAAAAGTGGTTGAGAACTGAGCAAGTGGTGAGTGCTGAAGCTACATTTCCTTGAAAATACTGACAAACTAAATTTGATTGGCAACTGAATTGTTTGAGAACTGGGCTGTTTGAGAACCGAGGTACTCCCCCCCCTCCCCCACTTATAGTGAAACTTCATAAAAAGACCGATTTTGGATGGTTTTCTCAAAAAGGTTTTACTTTATTGCAAGTGTCTTAAAAAGAGTAATATTGTTTTTTTTTTTTTGGAAGTTCAAAGTACAAAGAAATGAATTGCTATTGTTAGAACACATAATGAACTGGTAAGTATGCCCTGTTATTTCGTAAACTTTTTTTGATACATAGCTGTCAAATCCCGGGTGTTGACAGAGGTAGAATCACCAGTCATTGCTAATATCAGTGCGCTTGGAAATATTTTCATAATGATCCACGGTTCACATAACTAATTCTCCAGTCACTAATGAGCATTAAGAACTCCTTTCAGTCTCACTCTTCTCCATTAGATAATTACAATTCAGCAATAGAAATTAACTCTTGGTCCGTGTTTTTACTAGATTCTGATGGCCCGACTAAAGCAAAACCTCCCAAAACAAATCTCAAGAGGTTTGCTCATCTATAGTAATGGAATTTTAACTCCCAATTATATCCATCAAGCTCCATCCTGTACCTTATTACAAACATTAAGGGAGAACAAAGGCTGTATTCATACATTGCAGTTTTATTGCTTTACTGCAGTACCATTTCAGTGAAAAATGCTGCAGTACTGTAAGGAGACTGCATGTGTGAACACTACCTAAAGAAAGCTGTTTTTTTCGACTAAAATTTGATCATTATTAGAGATGAGCGAACCTGGAGCATGCTCGAGTCCATCCGAACCCGAACTTTCGGCATTTGATTAGCGGTGGCTGCTGAAGTTGGAGAAAGCCCTAAGGCAATGTGGAAAACATGGATATAGTCATTGGCTGTATCCATGTTTTCCAGACAACCTTAGAGCTTTATTCAAGTTCAGCAGCCCCTGCTAATCAAATACCGAACGTTCGGGTTCGGATCGACTCGAAACCCGAACCCGGTTCGCTCATCTCTAATCATTATGTTTCTTTTAATGTATGCATCATATATTTAGGGGGTCCTTTCAGGCATGATGGATGGAATACTAACTGGGACTTTTAGGTGAAATATTGGCACTGTGTTGTGAAACACAGAATGACTTATTAGGAAAGTTGTATTTTTAAAGATCACATTTATTATTGAGCAACTACAAGACTGCTGTTGGAGATGAGTGAGCACTAAAATACTTGAATGCTCGTTATTTGTGTTGAGTATTTTCTAGTTTTAGGCTATGTTCACACTACGTAAAAGTACGGCCGTAGTTGCCATCAGCAACAACGACTGTACTTTGTACGGTGTGGAACTGCCTTTTCTTGTATGGGATCCCGGCCGGAGCGTATACACATCGTATATGCTCCGGCCGGGATCCCATACGGGCCGCAAAAAACTGACATGTCAGTTTTCCGTGGCTGCAATTCAATGAATTGCGGCCGTAGGAAAAGCTGTCAGTTTACACAATGAAGCAAGCGGCTCCGGCCACTTGCTTCATTGTGTGCTTTGGACGGTTCTGATGCGGGCGTGCGCTAATGCGCCCGCATCAGAACACTGCGGCTAGAAAGATCATCCGGGCAGAGACCGGCCGTTCCGTGACCCGGCTGGGGTCACGGAACGGCCAGTCTCTTACCCCGTGTGAACATAGCCTTAGATTGAGTAACAAACCCCATTAAAATCTATTGGAGATTAGAGCATTTTTCCATGAACTCCTACGTGGTAGAGAAAAGTGTGTCAGGTGCAACTGAAAACCTCAGAAAGTAATGGAAACACCACGGAAATGGAACAGCAAGGGGAGCATGCATGGATGCATCTAAGACTCCCAGGCCGCTGTATTAGTTATACTAGTTGTATGCTGTACCACTATTAGACTGAGAAGACCAATATTACTGGTATACTATACCATATGTCAAACACTTTTTCCTGTTACACAGGAAAATCACTATTCCTAAAAAGCACTTTTGGGTAGTTGCTGATTAATGCTAGTACTTCTACTGTGTACTCCAATAACACAAATTGTAGCACAGTATACATCTGTGTATACTAGCTATATACCAGCACCAGTACACAGTATACAGTATCAGTATACTGTATAATACTGGTATATTGTATGTAATATCATCTTTTTCTTAGTAGTAGTAGTAGGCTCTCTAGCATAACCCCCTTCAATAGATCTAAAATAGTATAGCATAGGTGATTAAGGATAATATTGTAGTTTATATATGAGTCAAAGTAGTATGTAGAAATAAACACTTTTTATATTCATAAAATCAAAAATCAAAATAAAATAAGGACACGTTTAAAATATATAATATAATATAATATTAGTATCAGTTGGTCACACCCCTTTTTCTAGAGATTTCACTCTACCTTCAAGGGGGAAGGACGTGTTTCCTTGCGTCTCCTCAAGAAAAGACGCCACAACCCTGTGGTATCCTATCTATTGTTGGTCTGAGGTATTCCTGTCTAGTCCAGATCATCCTGACTCTTCGATTCTCATATTTATCTAAGATCTGGGTATCGTTTCCAGTCACAGGGGGCATCTGTAGGGGGATAATACAGGGGGGCCATCTATAGTGGGATAATACAGGGGGGCCATCTATAGGGGGATAATACAGGGAGGCCATCTATAAGGGGGACAACACAGGGGGACCATCTATAGGTGGATAATACGGGGGAACCATCTATAAGGGGATAATACAGGGGGCCATCTATAAGGGGAATAATACAGGGGGGCATCTATAAGCGGGATAATACAGGGGGCATCTATAGGGGGATAATACAGGGGGCCATCTATAAGTGGCATAATACAGGGGACCATCTATAAGGGGCATAATACAGGGGACCATCTATAAGGGGCATAATACAAGAGGCCATCTATAAAGGGGCATAATAAAGGTGGGACATTTATAGGGGGGAAATAAAGGGGGCCATCTATAAGGGGCATAATACAGGAGGCCATCTATAAAGGGGCATAATATAGGGGGGACATTTATAGGGGGAAAATAAAGGGGGATAATATGGCGGGACCATCTATAAGGGGGATAATACAGAGGGCATCTATAAGGAGGCTATACGGGGGGAGGGCATATACTATAAGGGGGTCACATAGAGTCAGCCTACCCACTAAA
This sequence comes from Dendropsophus ebraccatus, assembly GCF_027789765.1. NCBI lineage: Eukaryota > Metazoa > Chordata > Amphibia > Anura > Hylidae > Dendropsophus > Dendropsophus ebraccatus. The sequence goes on from NC_091461.1 coordinate 62,716,789, forward strand.
TGAGCGTATAAAGGGGCTAATACAGATGGGGAGTTAGTAGAGAGATGAGGATGGTACCAAAGTCAGGAGCCTAATATGTCTGTCTGGCAGATTCTGTGGATTTATGGCTCGGAGAAGTTCTCATAATGGTCCAGGACAGATGGAGAAGATGAAAACAACTTGGATCAGAGAAGACGTCCCTTGTGAGTCACCTGATATAACTGCACTGTAATGTATATGGTGTACTGAACCTGTGTAGAGCTGGGTACCACCATATGACTGTATGAGCTAATAGTGATCTGTGTACGGTGGATTTTCTTTAGTAGCAGCAGTGACATTAGTCAGTATGTGGTGGTATTAGTCAGTATGTGGTGGTTATATTTGTTACTTTTGATCCGGTACTGTGTTTTATTGGTCTTAGTATTCTGGATTTGGTCAGTAACAATATGGTGCTGATGGTAGTGGTTGTGGTGTGGCGGTAATATTTCCCTCTTGTATACTGGTATTATTGGCAATATTGGTCAGTGTACAGGATTTGGTCAGTAATGTCATACATTCATAATGTCATACATACATCGCTTGGTCGAGGCCAAGTTGACAGTCTGCAGCCCTTAGGATATGCTGGGAGTTGTAGTACAGCAGTACAATCCTCTGATAACTGCCACTGTAGACAGATGTATTGATGGACCTTCAGGGCTGATGGTTGTCACCCACAGATTGCAGCCACCAGGAGCCTCTGCACACAGTGATTTATTAAAGGATTGTCCACTTAAAACTCCCAGCATACCCTGAGAGCTTTATCAATATAGGGTGTTCTGAGAGTTTTAGTTCGACTGAAAATGTTGTTCACAAGGGATTTGTCACAGATGCAGATACAGATGAATCCAGGAAAGGACCGGGTCAGCATGTCGTGTCTCACTGGTTCTATATTGGTGGGCCCCAAGGATCATTTCCTCTGGTGGGCCCCAGGTACCCCAGTCTGACACTGGTGGTGGTTGTGTCTTTAGTGGTGGTCGGGTTTCAGGCTTCCTTACCTTAGCCATGTCTCTGAGCACTGAACACCATGTACTGTACTTCTGGGCACTTCAGAGAGGTTTTAGTTCTGGACTTTGCTTGAGAAATATATAGATAAATATTTGATAGTTTGATGAAATCTGCAATTTGCAATCTGCAATCTGCTGCTTTTTGGTCCATATTATCTGAGGCCACACTCTCCCTCACTACACAAACATAAATCACCTGATATGTTTTAATCCAATAAGTTTTCACATTATACAGCCTGTAGTTGGAAAATATGCATAAAAATGATGGCATTGTCAAAATTACTCATTTGCCTTATAATTATGCACACAGTCTGCAAAAGGTTCCTTTTATTTTATACAATTAGTGAAGCATAACAATGTTTATGGAACAACTGGTACTTAGCAGGTAGGTGTAAGCCATTATGGCTGGTTTCACACAGGTGTATTACAGATATACAAATAATACTACCATAATTACCACCATAATTATTACATTTTTATGCATATATTATAAAATAAATCCAATGTACAAAGTTCAATTCTACCAATATACAATGACTGTATACAAATAGCAGTAGTAAATACCAATTCTATACAGGAGCTCTGCAGACCATATACAGGGGCGGTCTTGGCATTTCTGGGGCCCCAAGCGAAGTTATGTCTGGCCCCCCCCCCCTCGACCTGCATTACAAAACAATAGACCGCTGTGTGTTGCCCCCAGTAGTATATACCCCTTGTGTGCTACCGCCAGTAATATATACTCCTTGTGTGCTTCCCCCAATAGTATATACACCTTATGTCCTGCCCCCAGTAGTATATACCCCTTGTTTGCTTCCCCCAGTAGTATATAGACCCCTGTGTGTTCCCCTAGTTATATATAGCCCCCCTTGTGCTCCCCCAGAAGTATATAGACCTCCTGTGTGCTGCCCCAGTTGTATATAGATCCCCTGTGTGCTCCCCCACTAGTATATAGGCCCCCTGTGTGCTCCCTCAGGGGTATTTAGCCCCCCTGTGTGCTCCCCCACTTGGATATAGACCTCCTGTGTGCTCCCCCACTTTGATATAGACTCCTGTGTGCTCCTCCAGTAGTATATAAACCCCCTGTGTGGTTCCCCCAGTAGTATATAGACCCCCTGTGTGCCCCACCAGTATTATATAGACCTTTTGTGTGCTGCCCCAGTTGTATACAGACCCCTGTGTGCTCTCCCAGTTATATGTAGACCACCTGTGTGCCTCACAAGTAGTATATAGACCCCCAGTATGTTCCCCCAGTAGTATATAGACCCCCTGTGTGCCCCGCCAGTAGTATATAGACCCCTGTGTGCTCTCCCACTTGGATATAGACCTCCTGTGTGCTCTCCAAGTTGTATATAGACCCCATTCTGCTGCCCCAAGTAGTATATAGACCCCCTGTGTGCTGCCCCCAGTAGTATATAGACCCCTCTGTGAAGCCCCAGTAGTCTATAGCCCCCCCTGTGTGCTCCCCCTGTTATATAGCCCCCCTGTGTGCTCCCCCATTTATATAGACCCCCGATGTGCGCTCCCCCAGTTAAACAGACCCCTGTGTGCTCCCCCTCCCATATATTACATAACACAATAAAACAAACACTTATACTCACCTGGGTCCGGGCGTCTCCTCTTCTCTTCACTCTTGTGGCCACAGGAAGGGTTTTCCCTGCAATCACAAGAGACTGCACTCCCCTTGTCCTGGCGCCGATGCTCCAGTGATGTCACTGGAGTGCCGGCACCAGAAGGACAAAGCCGCCACTTGCGAACGCAGGGAAAACCCTTCCTGCGGCCACAAGAGTGACTGACAGGAAGGGGGCCAATGTCTCCCGCCCTGTCATAGCTGCTGCATGTAACTATGAGCGCTCATTACGAGTGCTCATAGTTACAGTTCAGATGGCAGCAGCGAGCGGGGCAGCAGCCCTGTCCAGTGGTCTTGAGCATAAGAGCGGGGCGTGGGGGCCCCCCTGGATGTTGGGGGCCCCAAGCGATCGCTTGGGTTGCTTGGTGCCAAAGACCGCCACTGACCATATAAGTGACTACAACGTGCTGGGAAACATATGGAGTCTCATATTTTCAGAAGATTTACACTTCTAGCCAAAAGCAAAGTTAGACACCCATCCTACCTATTTAGTTTAGGTGCCTAAACTACACCCATTGAATAAAACAAAGCCCCCTGCCATTCATTGTGTTTAAGCAAACTATGCTTTTTTTTCTTTTTTTTTTTTTTTCTCGTTTTTTCCTTCTCGCCTTCTAATAGTCATAGCGCTTTTATTTTTTTTTAACCTACAGGGCTGATTGGGGTCTTAGTTTTTGCGCCACAATCTCTAGTTTTTATTGGTATCTTAGTTGAGTGGATAGGACATTTTGATTGCTCTTTATTTTATTCTTTTTTCTGATGTAACACTTTTGCTTTTTTCATTTATGCCATTCCCCATACAGGAACATTTTTTAAGTCCCCACGGAGGACAATTACATTCATTTATTACATTATATACACTGATCAATGCCATAACATATAATTGATCAGTGTTATCTGTGATCTTTGCATAGAGCCTGCCTGTGGCAAACACTATGCAATAATTGCCGAGCTGACTGCATGGAGGAAGGTAAGAGACCTTCAGCAATAAGATAAAACGATCGGAACTCCCACAGTCACATTGGGGAGTTATATTGGTTTATCAGATTAGCATCTTTAAATGATTTCAGTGCAGTTACATCCAATGACTCACAAGCAGGAACGATTCCAGCTTTTATGCTGCCTGAGGCGAGAACTGACATAGCGCCCCTTCTTAAATCAAAAGTAAGGAAGAAAATCACCATACATATTACCATCATACTGTTACTGAACAAATAATAATGCCACACCCCTAAATACAACCATAGTAAACAAATACTATCACCAATATTACCACTACACAAGAGAAAAATATTACTGTGCAGCTGGTGATCTAGAAGTGAATGGCACAGAACAGAGAGCCACCGGTACAGTTCTTTAGTGCCCCTCATAGCAGGGCTGGTACCGGGTTTGTATGTCTGCTACAGCGGTGTCAATGAGGCGGGACCTAGAGCATTCATGCCCTAGGCCTGCAGTGCCTTTCTCCCTGCCTTATTCTGTCGTCACACTCATGAGCAGAATCCTCATCATCAGCAGGCCTAGGGGTTGGACACGCTAGGCCCCACCTCACTGACTTCCCCACATTACTAAGGAGCACTTCAGAATATATTGACGGTTTGGTTGGCATGCCCAGCAGTACAGATTAACTTTGAAGGGAACACTGGTTATAACTGTTATAAGGAAGTGTCTAGGAGTCACAACAGTTCAGCCAGAGGTAGACCTAGTGACATACATCCTATGGGGGCAGACCATGTCATTCTTGAATGGGTGCACAAAGTGGGCACCAAAGAGGGCAGTAATACTGGGCAGAATGCATGTAGAAGATAAGGCTGCTAAAAGGGAAAGATTCCTAAGATGTTTGTCTGTCATATTATAAGGATATGAGCTGTATGTACAAAAAAACATCTTTGACATTTTTGTCTTATAGAGAAGAAATAGAAAAGAGAATAATCCAGATCAGAAAATACATCACTAGTGAGTCACAGTATGTACTGTATTCAGCATAAAATCTGGAGAGTGCATGTGTACAGCAGGTATCTATCACTTGATGGTTACCGTATGGGGTTAAATTGGTCTTTGTATAGTGTTTCCTATTTAACACCTTTATACTGGGCATAACTGAGCATTGTGCAGTGGTAATATGAAGTCATGAAGTGACAACATTATATATTGATTGTGTAGTGGTATTATTGCTAATTTTTTATTTATTTATATTTATTTATTTTTAGGGGGGGGGGGGGCACCTTTATAGACTCAAGGGCCCAGGTTCAAAATCTGCGCCATTGGCACATGGTGCCCAAGTAACCTAGTAATGCCCCTGGATAGACCATATGTTCCCATAAGTAGGGCCTTCAAGTCTTTGGTGTATAAAAATCTTCTATCCCGTTGTATTATTCACTGCTGATTTCCAAATTGCTTCTGGATCACACAAGACCTATGCATTGTCTTTCCATGGTTGGGCAGCTTCTCATAACCCTATGATCATCATGCACAATGCCAAGCTACGGGGAGTGGTGTAAAGCAGGTATATATAATGTAAATAACTTGTTCCCTATATGCTTCACCAGTTGAGGCTTCATGGAAGAGTGGCAAAGCAAGCAACTTAAAAAAAGTCTCATGATGTTATATTTCATCAAAAGGCAAGCAATGGGCTCTAAAATCAGGAGGAAATAGGGTACTATGATCTTCAGACTAGAACTGAGCTTATTGATCATGAAGCTCTACACTTTTTAAATACATTTTAGCAATAGATAGTGGTCTTAATAATCTTGGCTTGTGCTCATTCAGGAGAAACCTTTAATACTTATTTAATAGGGAAAACACCTGTGTCGGTCATATGATTGGTGCACATGTGTCATTATTACATGACCAGCACAGATTTGAATTTCAGACTTACTGTCTTCCTCGTTTAATAAGAACATATAATCAAAAAAATCTAATAAATTCTTTGGATGAAGAGACAAGCCTTATCCTAGGCACCTCCTGTGAAAAGGGGAGCTATCTGCAAGCTAGATTTGTCTAGCCTGCTGATAGTTCCCCTTAAAATCAAGCCAAGGCGACTCCATATAGTCAGTAATCTATCTTGGTAATCCCAAAACACAAATAATCTTCCTTTTTAACCATGATTTACTAGTGGGTAGTGTTAAGCGAACATCCGGAAAGTTCTGGTTCAGCAATGTTTATCCAAACCCGAATGCTCGGCATTTTACTCCCGGCGAGTGGATAGGTTAGATGCCGCCCTAGGAAGTCTTGGAGAAGCTACAGTCTGATTGCCATTGGAGTCAGAAAGACTTTTTCTCTCTGTCATGGGGCCAATGGCAACTGCCCCATAGGTTTTTTTTTTTGCCTTTCTCTGGATCAACACAGTAGCGTTTCTGTAGGTTGAACGTGATGGACTCTAGTCTTTTTTCAACCTTATTAACTATGTTACTATGTAACAAAAAAAAATAAAAAAAAATAATGTAAACAGCAAACTTGCTTTATGTCACATCCCCTGTTGATTTAGATTTTGAAAGTTATAATGACAGTGACACTTTAAATAGTCTTTCCAAGTATCTTTAACTAAAAGCATTAATGTCTCTATTGGGTAGATATCTGAAGTAACACTTTTTTTTTTAGAATTAACTCTTTGGTTAAACAATGTCTTACCTGATGTAATGCATATGCTGATATATAGGCAGCAACCCACACTTTGTTTTTAAACACATTGCTTGACACAGGTCTTTGTTTCTTTTCCTTTTCATTGATTACACAAATTTTAAACACAAATTTGATATGATGGGTTTGCATAGCTTGGTGTGAGAATATTTCCTGTAATACAGCTCTGCTAGCCTAGAAAGTAACTGTATAACTCTGCATGTGCTCATGTCTTTGGTGTGTGTCTGCGGTAGGGTGAGTTTTGTAGAAGGGGAGGGAGTGCGTGTGCCCAGTGCGGCGACACTCTCTGCTCCCAGATGTGATGCCAGCGATAATTTCAATTTTATGCCTTTGTTATGGCTTTAATCACTTTCTTTATGCGTTTTGTTCCAGCGATCAGGGAGAGACACCTGATAGGCAAAAAGAATATCAAGGGAACAATTTTTATTTGGGATGTGGTGAGAAGTCTAATTAGAATTTGAATTCTGCTGAGCCTTGAAATGGTGGGTACTTTATCCTGATCGCCTTAGATATTGTTTGGAGTCAATCATTTGTCTTAGAGCGTAATGCTGTAAAGGCTCTCCAGTCACATTTCTTCTCTTATAGGGAGGTAGGGAAAACTAATGGTGGGGATAGAGGCAGGGAAGATACTCACTAGCTTGTACTGACAGGAATGGGAGTAAAAGGTTTAACCCATCTGAGTGCTGGATTATTATAATGCAAAATAAGTGTACAATTTTTTTTTACTGTTTTTTATTTTTACTATGAATACACGGTGAGTAGATGTATAATTTCACTGTGTTCTTATGTAACCTACACAATTGACATGTCCAGTGACTGATTTATTTGAATTAATTAAAATCACATTTTTAATCTTTAGCTGCAGCTATGTTGGGGCAGATGGATCATATGTCTCAGGTACTGGGTGTCCCGAAGAGTTGCATAAGAAGCAAGAATTAAATTACAAAACCACAACTCCAGGCATGATGGGAGTTGCAGTTTTTCAACAGCTGGAGAACCAAGGGTTACTACCCCTGATCTAGGTGTATAAATGTCCTGTCCTCAGTATAAGCCATCAATATCAGAATTGCAGGGTTATAAACACATTGCACCCAACTTATTAGCTGTTTATGTGGTGTCCCCTCTGGTAATATGGAGGAGGTGCGGCTGGTCACTTGCTAGATGGTTAGGTGTGATGCCATTTCTATGGTGGTTGGCCAAGATATAGAGGTGCCCAGTGATGTTATGTCGTGAAGCCGGTGCCGGTTGGGCCCACAGGTATGGTGGCACACCTCCTTTTATTTTAAGAGGCTGGCTATATCTTGTTCCCTTGTGGACAGTGACCTGCCCGGTTGTTAGGGGGTCCCTTGGGTATTTATCAAGGTGGTCCGGAGTGGAGTAGTGACCCACCCAGACTATTGGTACTGCCACCCACAGAACGGGGAAATGTCCCATGGAGTGTGTACTGTGTCGGTACTTGACGAGGAATACCAGAGTCTCTTTAACATAAATAAAATATTATTTACTCTGAAGGTACTTGAGGTAGGCAGAAAATCATACAGCTTTGCCTTGATACAATACTTTACACTTGATAAGATACTTAATACTTTAGGATCCAGATCTGTACTGAGAGTAGAGAGAGTGGTACAGCTGTACTGACTGAGTTGCATGCTGAGAAGTAGAATAAAGGATCAGAAGAGTAGAGAGGAGGATGTCGAGAGAGTCCCAACCCAATGTAGTACTGTGCTCTGCTTGAACTTCGGAGGTAGAAATAGAAGAATACTTGAGAAGAGAGAGAGAAAATACTTGTGCCTGTGTTTTGACTCTTAGGTCTTTGCACCACCTATTGCCCACCAGTGTCGAGTGACGCATCCTAGAGGGTGACACAAGCCCCAGACCTTGTTACCTAAGATGAGTGGAATGCTGAGGGTTCCCTGCTTACACCCGTGCTGCGACATAGAATTCATAGGCTTCTAGCAACTTTGCTCTATCCAGATCAGTTCCTTTACTTTCTTTATGGATACTGTCCTGCACTGTGTCTCTCCTTGTCCACGGAGTGGGTCAGGATAATCCCTGACTATGTCCTCCCTAGTGAAGGTTTAACACTGCATAGTGCTGATTGAGGTTGCTTGAGAAGAAAAGATGTCTAGGTACATGTGTTCTGCGTCTAGACCACAACTTAGACTGGGGACCTGGCAGGGGCCAGGGCCCAACTGGACTGCTGTAGAAAGCGTTCTGGCTAGTACCTAGTTTACCGCGTAATCTGGTGCCTGTTGTGCATTATACAAAGTCATTGGGAGCAGTAAAGACAAAATGGAGGATTCCAGCAGGTGTAGATTTGGATCATGATTCATGCCTGTGATCAGGTGTAAATCATGATAGATGAGAAGCAAGAGGAGGCCACACCTCCTCCCCACCTTGACATGCCCCCCCCAAGCCAGGGAGAAGGGGAGAATCTTCACCTTAGCCCTGGCATATACCCCTGCCAGATCGTTCATAAATGTCAATTACTTCACAAAGTCCATATTATTAACTCACTGGGCACTATAAATTTAGAGTGTGCTATACCAATTCGATGGGAGCAGTGAAGACAAAGTCAATATTAACTCACTGGGCATTGTAAACTATAGTGTTATATCAATTCACTTGGAGTAGTGAAGACAGCGTCTGCCCTAATAGCCTACTGGGTGCTGTGAAAACAGTTCAGTGAGTGACACTATCCATCATCCAATAAAATTTACTTTGCTGCTTCTAAAATTCCAAAAAGAAGGAATATGTCTAAGCATGTAAAAAAAAATCAGGCTCTTCTCAGGGTGTGGGCAGTGTCAGTGGCCTAGGTGGCACATGGGGTTGTGCCAGTATAAGACAGAGTAGTGGGAGTGGTCATTGGATGTCTGAGACACAAATGCAATTGCCGTCAGCAAAATAGGTCCTCCTGAGCCTAGAAACTTTACTAAACCCTGAGACACTGGATTTAGAGGACCTTTTTGAGGAAGCTTCTCAGGGTCAACAAGTTCAAGGAAGCGATGAGACTCTTGGGGTTGACACGCCCCAGAGAAGTGAGGAGATCCAGCAGCGTTATCGGCTAGGTCCTAGGAGATCAATTTCACTACATACACACAGCGGTCTGAACGACCGCTGCGTGTATGTAATTCTGCCGGCCGCTTAACCCCTTCGGCTGCCGCCCGGCTCCCGCTCTGTATACATTACCTGTCCTCGCTGCACGGGTCCCGGCGTACTGCTCTACCGCCCGGCCAATCAGTTTGTTGCCCTGCCGCAGCCACTAATTGGCCGGGCGGGAGAGCAGTACGCCGGGACCCGTGCAGCGAGGACAGGTAATGTATACAGAGCGGGAGCCGGGCGGCAGCTGAAGGGGTTAAGCGGCCGGCAGAATTACATACACGCAGCGGTCGTTCAGACCACTGTGTGTATGTAGTGAAAATGATCTGCTAGGACCTAGCTGACTCGCAGCGTTATTAATGCTGCGAGTCGGTACGTGTAAAGCTACCCTTAAAGAAAATACAGTACAGTGGGAAAATCTTCTCCAACTTAAGGTTGTTGTAAACTTTTATTTATTACAATCAATGTAAAGCCTTCTTAAATATGGACTTTTCTTCATCACACGTACGTTCTTTTTCAGGTAGGCTTTTCCAGTCTATTTAAGTGTATCCCCATTGACTAGGTGTTCATTTCCATTTTTTGGCAGTTGGATGGCCCATTCAGCTCAACTGTCAGATTACAGATAAAGTTAAAATTAGGTTCTTTGTTTGTCCATTAATTGGATCTTTCTTTCTTTTCTCCTATATTTTAAAGAAAAAGGAAAGTCCTGCTAGAGGAGTACTGCTTCTGCCACTTCCCAGTGTCTGCTGTAGGCCCCTCAGGGTTGAAGAGTCAGAGTGCTGCCCCTGCCACCTCCCAGTGTCTGTCCTGGACCCCTCAGGGTTGAAGAGAGTCAGAGTGCTGCCGCTGCCACGTCCAGTTGTCTGTTCTGGAGTATTCTAGGACCATTGCCTCTGATGGGGTTTCCCCTTTGCTGTCCTGGGAGAAAGTGTAATTTTACGCTGCATATTTACCAATATCCACTGCTGTCCGGGGAGAAAAATTATATTATGCCACTGGTCCACCAAATTAGACCATTGCAGACAATTCAAATAAAGGAGAAGTCCGGCAAATTTTTTTATTAAAGTATTGTATTGCCCCCCAAAAGTTATACAAATCCCCAATATACACTTATTACGGGAAATGCTTATAAAGTCCTTTTTCCCCGCACTTACTACTGCATCAAGGCTTCACTTCCTGGATAAAATGGTGATGTCACTCCCAGAGCTGTGCGGGCTGTGGCTGCTGGAGAGGATGATGGCAGGGGGACACTGAGGGGCACAGGACACTGGAGGGACACTGAGCATCCCTCTGCCATCATCCTCTCCAGCAGCCACAGCCCGCACAGCTCTTGGGAGTCGGGTTGTGACATCACCATTTTGTCCAGGAAGTAAAGCCTTGATGCAGTAGTAAGTACAGGGAAAAAAAGCACTTTATGGCCAGGTTCAGACTATGTAACTGTGCGGCTGTATTTGCGGCTGTAATTGTGCGGCGGTATTTTTGGTGGTTCATGCGTACGCTGGAAAGTATAGGATATACGGCTGCACAGTGCACACTATGTATGAATCTACGGCCCGATCGTAAACGGACCTATAAAAAATGAACAAGACCACTGTTTGCGGCTGGACATGCGGCCGAGGATTGACAGGCGGTCCGTACGGAGTACTTCAAAAATAGCCGACAATGATGCCGAATGCCGATGCCTCTAATAGTTAATATAATAAATTAATAAAACACATTTTCTTTGTAATAAAGTCCCTTTCGTTGGTCAATAATTTAATTCTAACGAATCCATCATTTGGCAATTAAATATACTGTTAAAATAAATAGATATATAAATAAATGTATATTTATATATATATTTATTTTTTGACAGTATATTTAATTGCACAATGATGGATTCGTTAGAATTAAATTATTGACCAATGAAACTGAATTTATTTCATCGAAAATGTGTTTTATTAATTAAATATTAATTAGTACAGGAAGCTCCATAAGCCGTTAATTCATATGCCGGCAATAGAGCTTTCTGTACTAATCATCACTTTACTTTAATGAAAACATCAAATGTTTCTTCTAATTATGTTATCACAATAGCATTATTAGAAGAAACATTTAGAATTATATGTGCGCTCAGCTTGGGGGCCAGACTGTAAGCAGCGATCTGTAAAGATGCTGCATACTGTAAGGTGCACAACACCGCTCACAATTATGGGTGTTGTGCTCCTGTTTGTGTGTTTTTTGTGTGTTTCTCCCTTTTTGTTTTTCAGATATCGGTATCCTGGGGATTACGTCGGATTCCGTGGACTACGTCGATGACCAGCGTTTTTTTAATGTGTTTTTTTAATAAAATGGTCAATGAGGGGTGTGGGGGTGTTTTTATTTGAATAAAAATTTTTTTTAACTTGTGTCTTGTCTTTATTTCTTTACTTTATAGACTTAGTAGTGGAAGACGTCTAATAGACGGAATCCATTACTAAGTTGGGGCCTAGTGTTAGCCGGTATAAAATGGCTAACACTAACCCCCTATTATTACCCCAGTACCCAATGCCACCAGGGGTACTGGGAAGAGCCGGGTGCCAGTGGTCCCGGAGCGTCAAAATTGGCGCTCCTGGACCGGGCGGCAGCAGGCTGGTAAGATTTAGGCTGGGGAGGGCCTAAACCAATGGCTCTTCCCACCCTGGTGTTACCAGGCTGCTGTCGTTTGGTTTTTAACCCGGCTGGTTATAAAAATAGGGGGGACCCTATGCGTTTTTTTTTAAATTATTTATTTATTAAAAAAAAAAAACGCATAGGGTCCCCCCTATTTTTATAACCAGCCGGGTTAAAAACCAAACGACAGCAGCCTGGTAACACCAGGGTGGGAAGAGCCATTGGTTTAGGCCCTCCCCAGCCTAATTCTTACCAGCCTGCTGCCGCCCGGTCCAGGAGTGCCAATTTTGACGCTCCGGGACCACTGGCACCCGGCTCTTCCCAGTACCCCTGGTGGCATTGGGTACTGGGGTAATAATAGGGGGTTAGTGTTAGCCATTTTATACCGGCTAACACTAGGCCCCGACTTAGTAATGGATTCCGTCTATTAGACGGCTTCCACTACTAAGTCTATAAAGTAAAGAAATAAAGACAAGACACAAGTTAAAAATTTTTTTTTATTCAAATAAAAACACCCCCACACCCCTCATTGACCATTTTATAAAAAAAAAAACATTAAAAAAACGCTGGTCATCGACGTAGTCCACGGAATCCGACGTAATCCACAGGATACCGATATCTGAAAAACAAAAAGGGAGAAACACACAAAAAACACACAAACAGGAGCACAACACCCATCATTGTGAGTGGTGTTGTGCACCTTACAGTATGCAGCATCTTTACAGATTGCTGCTTACAGTCTGGCCCCCAAGGGGTTAAGGGAGGATGTATTGCATCCCCCTTAACCCCTTGGGGGCCAGACTGATGTCAGACTGCACCCATCCCAGCAAGGAAGGGGTTAACTGACCCCCCCTTCCTTGCTGGGAGGGGTGCAGTGCTGGGGAGGGGGTGGGGAGAGCTCTATACTCACCCCGATGTGTCCTCTTCGCTGGTCCGCAGCACAATGAAGTCACTGTGGTGCGGACCGGCTCATTATATGTGCGCTCAGCCGATCAGCCAATCAGCTGAGCGCACATATAATTCTAAATGTTTCTTCTAATAATGCTATTGTGATAACATAATTAGAAGAAACATTTGATGTTTTCATTAAAGTAAAGTGATGATTAGTACAGAATGCTCTTTTGCCGGCAATGTGAATTAACGGCTTATGGAGCTTCCTGTACTAATTAATATTTAAGAAAACACATTTTCGATGAAATAAATTCAGTTTTGTTGGTCAATAATTTAATTCTAACGAATCCATCATTGTGCAATTAAATATACTGTCAAAAAATATATATATAAATATACATTTATTTATATATTTATTTATTTTAACAGTATATTTAATTGCAAAATGATGGAATAGTTAAATTTAATTATTGAACAACGAAAGGCACTTTATTACAACGAAAATGTGTTTTATTATTTTAAATGATTAACCATGAGAGACATCGGCATACTGCAGAGGATCGCAAACCCCAGCAATAGCAATTCATGTAAACTGTGTTCCCTGCTTTCCCAGATGCATCCAGAGGTGTTTGCATCACTTTCTTAAGATTTTATTTGTTATTTTTAGTTGAACCAGATTTCCAAGTAAATGACCGTATGTTTTGAGCCGCATGTCTATTTTTTCCCACGGCCGGAGTTTCATCCGCACATTTACAGCCGCATAAAAAATACAGCCGCACAGTTACATAGTGTGAACCTAGCCCCCGGGTGCATTCACAAGTACAGGATCTGCAGCAGATTTACTGACGTTGATTTAAAGCTTCAAATCTGCGCCATCAAAACTGCTGCAGATCCTGTACGTGTGAACACACCCTATAAGCATTTCCTGTAATGAGTGTATTTGGTGATTTGTATAACTTTTAGGGGGCAATACAATACTTAAATAAAAACTTTCACTGGACTTCTTTAATTAACAATGAGAGTGTGTTAGAAGTGCCTATGTAATAGGAAAATAAAAAATAAATAAATCTGTGTAAGAGCAATCACTATAGTGAAATCAAAAAGGTGCCCTCTTGTATATAATATTATCAGAACTGCAGGGATCATGCAGTCTTGGCACTCCCACATTGTAGCATTACAGATGTATTTTATTGTATATGTTGTGGCTCTAATATTTAAACTGCCTATGCCCCTGCTGAACTAGATTTAGGTCACAGTAGGCTCCTACACTATAGCCATTACGCCCATTTAAGTACAAGGGTGAGTCAAATGAATCTAAACTCTGGTTGGAGAATTTATTTAAATCAGTTTAAAAAAAAAAGACAAATGCATATTTTAGTTTACATAATTTTCCTGCATACAATACTATCTATCTACCTATCTACCTATCTATCTATCTATCTATCTATCTATCTATCTATCTATCTATCTATCTATCTATCTATCTATCTATCTATCTCCTATCTCTCTATCTCCTATCTATCTATCTCCTATCTATCTATCTATCTATCTATCTATCTATCTATCTATCTATCTATCTATCTATCTATCTATCTATCAGCAGAAGCCTATCTAAACATTAGGCTTCTGCTCCTCACAAAGAATTTCACTGTAACAAGCACTGTTGATTGTTGAACCTTTTTCCTGATAATGTTACAATACTGGCTCTTAAAGGGGTGTTCCGGGGAAAATCAATAAATTAGCAATGGAAAGGGTTAACCAAGGTCAACCCTTTCCTAATATACTTACCTGTCCATTATTGGCCCCCCAAGGAGATCTCCGGTCCGGTCACGTGATCGTCCAGCCTGCAACGTCCCGGATCCTCTCTTGTCACCACACCCGGCCTTCCTCCGGCTTCTTATTAGCAGCAGAGCATTGTGCCTGGCATCTAACTTCGCTCGGCAGGACCCCCCCCCCCCCGAGTGTCAGCAATGCCGACCCTGGGAAAGAAATGCGGCGGGCGACATTGCTCCGCTCTGGGTGTCTGGTGGCTATGATTGAAGTAATGCCGTGCTGACGCAGAGCACTAAACCCTGATCAGCTACACGCTAACAAGCCAGTCAGGGTTCAGTGCTCTGCTGCTAATAAGAAGGAGAGCTGGAGGCAGGCCGGGTATGGTGACGTCACCAGACCGGAAGGAGAGAGGATCCAGGACGTCGCAGGCTTGACAATCATGTGACCAGACCGGAGATCTCCTTGGGGGGGGGGGGGGAGGGGGCGAATAAGGGACAGGTAAGTATATTAGGAAAGGGTAACCTTGGTTAACCCTTTCCATTGCAAATTTATTGATTTTCCCCAGAATACCCCTTTAAGAATTCCAGAAACCTGTAAGCATCCATTTTCCATCTGATGGTTGACTTTTGAACTTTTTCTTGATCAGTGTTTGGCTCCTTGTGTGGCTGAAACTTCTGCTACCTTTCTTAAGCTTCTCTATATATCCATTTAGTTTCGCAACTAAATACTTTTTTTATACTGTGCACAAAGTCTTTGAAAGTGGTTAAAGTGATCTAAATGATCTAATACAGAACATGGTTATAGTGATCTGCAGTAGTACAGAAAGTGGTTATAGTGATCTAGTACAGAACGCGGTCATAGTCATCTAGTACAGAATGCGGTTATAGTAATCTAGTACAGAACACAGTTATAGTGATCTAGTACAGAAAGCTGTGAAAGCTAGGCTCTCCTACACCTGGGGCAAAGATCCAATTTGGCGCCCCCCCCCCCCTTGTGTGCGCACTAAGCATGTTTACTGTATTTTTTTAATGAAGTTAAATAGGGATGGTCCAAACCCTCCGAGGTTCTGGTTCATATGAACCCGAACGCTCGGCATCAGATTCCCGCTATCTGCCCGCTCCGTGGAGCGGGTGGATACAGAGGGAGGACCACCTGGAAAACTGGGATACAGCCTATGGCTATGGCTGTATTCCAGTTTTTCAGGCGGTCCTCCCGCTGGATCCGCCCGCTCCGCGGAGCGGGCAGACAGCGGGAGTCATTACCGAGAGTTCGGGTTCGTACGAACCCGAACCAAACTAGGTTCGGACCATCCCTAAAGTTAAATTATAAAGTAATATAATTTCATAAATGCAATGTATTTGAAAAAAATAACAACCTTCTCTGGAGTAACCCTTTAACCGCTGGGTGATACAGCTATTGTTACACCCATGCATATGTGTTACTGTAACGCCTGGAGTAGTGGATCCACTGGACCGTCACTAGCGATGGCACTAACCTCACCAGGGAGCGGAGTCTAAGGGGCCGCTGGTTTTCACCAGAGCCCGCCGCAAGGCGGGATGGACTTGCTGCGGCAGGCGACCCCCAGGTCGCTACCCCTGGCTTGGTTGCTAGTGACGGCAGGCGAGGCGTGGCAGGAGCAGTAGGCAGGAGATGGTGCTGGCAGAGGTCTGTAGGCGTAACCGCAGGTGACAGGCTGAACACAGGAGCAATAGTGTAACAGAGGAGCAGGAACCAGGAACAAGGACTAGGGACCAGGTAGTGGACAGGAATCAGGAACAAAGAGTAGGGACCAGGTAGCGGACAGGAATCAGGAACAACAGGGAGCTGGGCCAAACGCTATGGGAAGCATGTAGAGACTCCAACACCTGGAAGGGGGCAGGGCTGGAACTTATAGGGGAGTGATTGACATACAGGCCAATTAGGAGCGCACCGCCCCTTTAAATCTGAGACAGCTGGCGCACGCGCGCCCTAGGAGGCGGGGACGCGCGCGCCGGCCGGCACAGCGACGGACAGGAGCGCGGTGAGGTGAGGCGCCCCCGGGGCCGAAGCAACAGATGCAGGAGAGAGGGTGCGGCGGCGGTCCGGAGCACGGGACGCCGCCGTGGCCCTAACAGTTAATTCTTTCATATTTTTACATTATGTTATGAGGATAAGGATAGCTTACATGCCAAGTAGGGTTTATGTAGTCTGCAGACAGAGACTGCAGACAGGCTGTACAGCAGCGGGAACTGAACTGGTGTGACCTCATAACCTCCTCACATCAGGTCATGCACCACTACTATCTGGGACTTAGAGGAGGACTTAAAGGGGTAGTGTGGCGCTAAACATTTATTCACAAAATAACACACATTACAAAGTTAAGTAAGTGAATAGCCCCACTCCCCGTGTTCCCCCCCACCCCGGAAGTGTGGTGCATTATACTCACCGCATTACTGTAGACCCCCGGCCGCCATCTTGGGACAATGATGACATCTTCAGGAGGCCGGCTGAACCACTCCAGCTGTCCCTCATGCCGGCCCCCCTCTGCAGCGTCATCAGCTGCTCAGCGGCGATTGGCTGAGCACAGTTATGCTCAGCCAATCTTGGCTGAGAAGCTGATGACGCCAAGAGCCAAGGTTCTATACCACTGCAGATAGTAGGTAAGGTTTATATAAGTATGATATATATTTCGAGAGGGCAGTTATTAAGGGGGTTAAGTAGAGAATAATGTACAACCAGACCAGACCCCTAAATAGACACTGGGGAACCCTTCACCCTCCTCCCCAGACTGGTCGCCCTTCACCCTCCTCCCCAGACTGGTCCCCCTTCACCCTCCTCCCCAGACTGGGCACCCTTCACCCTCCTCCCCAGACTGGTCACCCTTCACCCTCCTCCCCAGATGGGCCCCCCTGATTTTCCTCCCCTTTCCACACAGCCGTATCTTGTTTATTCCTCCTCCATAGTGCACAGGACCTGCAGTACAGGAGTTTTTTTTTTTTTTTTTTAAACTCGTTTTATTGAAGTATGTACACCATCAGATACAAACATTGGCATATGCAGAATACATGAGAAAAATCAATAAAGGTGGCATACAACAGCAGAAATCAGTTTGCCGTTGTCAATGTTCATATAACAAGTCTCTCCTCAAACAAACAAAAAAAAAAATAAAATAAAATAAGGAAGAGTATCATAAGCAACACAGAACGTAAATAAAGGGTGGGCGGTCAACCACAGATAATATTCCAAGCGTCAGAGCTACGAGCACACTGAAGTCTCATCTCCTACGCCTCCTGTCTCGCTCTCATATATTGATTGGGAGAGTAATTTGTACAGGGTGACGAACACCAGTCTCCCCACACCCTATTAAATTTGGATACGCACCCCCTATTTTTATATGTCACATACAGATATGGTAGCATTGAGTTCACCAGCGCCTTCCATTTCCGCACAGTAGGCGGCCTCGTATCCATCCACCTGATGGCCACAGTTTTTCGTGCCATGAATAAGGCCTCCCGCATAAATATTCTCTGGTGGTGTGACCACTGTTCCTCATCTAAAAGTCCAAATAAGCAAGTTGTAGGGTCATGTGGCACAGCCACCGTTAACACCACCTCAAGCACCTCCAACACTTGCCGCCAGAAGTCCTGCACCGGTGGACAATCCCACAACATATGCCAAAAATCGGAGGAAGGCATTCTACAACGGTGGCATTCCGTCCCAGGGCATCTACCCATCTTATGCAACCTAATAGGGGTCAGATAGCTTTGATGCGTGATAAAAAGTTGTGTAAGTTTATTAGTTGCAGCAGGAGAGACTAATACATGGGAAGCCAACATATCTGACCATATATCATCTGTGATGCCAGATATCTTAGCCTCCCATCGGGCCCTTACCGGGAGGGTGTCCAGTTCCAGTTTTGAGCGAAGCAAGTAGGAGTATATAGCGGATATGAGGCCTCTGGGGCCCTGAGACTTAATTATCCCTATCAGTGGAAATTTAGAGAACGGTGGTCCAGTAGGGGGAAACTGAGCCCTAAAAGCGTGCCTTAGTTGGATATACCGAAAAGTTGATTCTCTAGGGAGCCCGAAAGTGTCCTGAAAATACTGAAAGCCATAGAACCCCTGACTCCCATATACATCCCCCACCTTTGTAACCCCACGGTTTATCCAAAATAAAGGCTCTATTGCTCCAGTCATATGAGTGAATTGGGGGTTATACCAAAGAGGCATTTCTAGCATGTTATCTGTAAATGATAGAAGTTTCTTAGTTTCCACCCATACCTGCCTCCCCAATTTATGCATCGGGAGCAATTTAGTACCACGGGGCATCCCTCCCTCCAGTACGGGCCATAAATGTTCAAGTCCCAGGACATGAGCTAGATGATGTTCCCTGTTGGGCAAAACAGCCGCCTCCGCCCACTTGGCAAGATATCGTAATTGCCCGGCCAGGTAATAAATGAGCATATCGGGCAATGCCATACCCCCCAAATCCTTAGGGCGTTGTAGAGTAGTCTGTTTCAATTTAGCCCTATTAGAACCCCACACAAAAGGGTGGAACAGTGAATGGAGCCTTTTAAAGAAATACAGGGGAACCGGGACCGCCGCATGCTCCAAGATATATAGGCATTTGGGCAGAATAATCATCTTAATGAGGTTAATGCGGCCAGCAACTGATAACGGTAGGGAAGCCCAATTGTGGAATTTAGTACGTACATATTCTAATAGGGGAAACACATTAGTTTGAAGGTCGTCTGAGGGATTTTTATTAATTATGATTCCCAAATATTTAAAACTGTGTACTACCTTAAGATCCCGTACCTGTGGCCCCCATCCCCCCTCCTGCAGCGGCATAAAGTAGGACTTGGACCAATTGATTTGGAGGCCAGAGAAAGATCCAAACCTCTCAACGATTTGTATGGCAATATGCAGTGTATTCTCCGGATCCGACATAAATAATGCCATGTCATCGGCATACAGACCGATACGGTCCTCTCTGATGCCATTAACAACTCCCTTGTAGGCCGATGACTGCCTAATGGTGAGTGCCAAGGGTTCTATTGCCACCGCGAACAGGAGGGGCGATAGAGGGCACCCCTGCCTGGTGCCTCTAGCAAGCCTAAAATAGGGGGAGAGCAGACCATTCACCAAGATATTGGCTCTAGGGGAGGAGTAAAGGATAGATACCCACTTAATAAAAATAGGGCCAAAGCCGAACCGTCTCAGTACCTCCATCAAATACGGCCATTCCACGGAGTCGAACGCCTTGGCCGTATCAAGAGAGGCAATCGCCCAGTCCGCCTTCCTCGCTCCCCCCACCTGGACCACCGCTTGTACACGCCTGATATTTTCTGACGTGGATCGTCCTGGCATAAAGCCCGATTGATCACAATGAATGATGCTCAGAATCACTTTGTTTAAGCGGTTAGCCAATAATTTAGCTAGGATTTTATAATCCAGGTTAAGGAGCGATATGGGGCGATATGAGGTACATTCATGTGGGCTCTTATCAGGTTTTAACAACACCACAATAGTTGCATCGTATAGGGATTCGGGGAGAGTACCAGTGCGTAGGGCTTCACGGTACATGGCTACCAGCCCAGGCGTTATCTGTTCCGCATACAGTTGGTATACTTCCGCCGGGATACCATCCGGGCCCGGAGATTTACCCTTCCGGATGTCAGCTATCGCTGCGGATACCTCCTCCACCGTGACATCAGCCTCCAGTGCCTCTTTCTCGTCCGCAGACAAGGTCGGGAAATTAATCTCATCTAGATAGCTATGTAGTGTATTCATACTGTAAGTCGCCCTTGAGGCATATAAATCCTCATAGAAGGCCTGAAACTGAGCAGCAATATCCGTATTTGTACGGTGTGAGACCCCTGTCTGATCTATGATTTTTAGAACGGCCGGAGACTGAGAGTCACGGTGAACCAGGAAGGCCAGCAGTTTACTAGACTGATTGCCCAGTTCAAAGAAAGATTGTTTTGCAAAAAATAATTTCCTATCCGCTTTCTCACGAATGCATAAGAGATATTGTCTACCCACACTCATCCATCGGTTTTTATTTGCCTCTTATGGGTCTGCAACATACACTCTCTCCAGTTCCAGACATGATTGTGCTAGAATCCTCTCCTCTCTGGCACTCTCCCGTTTAATATAGGAAATCGTGGACTGCATGCATCCCCTCAGGTAGGCTTTGAATGTTTCCCATACCACCAGTCTGTCATCGTGCTCCACATGCACCGTGAAGAACACCTGCAATTGGTCGGGTATTCTGTCATGTTCCCCTATTAATTTAAGCCAGAATGGATGTATGCGATGAGATTTAGGTTTAGGGCATTCCCTCAGAGTGATATCTAAAATAACCGGTGAGTGATCTGACGGGCCTCTCACCCCATATCTCATGTGAGATACAAGGGGGATGACACAGGGACTGCTGAATATATAATCTATTCTAGATAGGGTATTGCAGCCAACATTATGGCAAGAATATGTACGTTGTGTAGGGAATAGAAAGCGGAAAATGTCCACCCAGCCCATATCAAGTAAGAAAGTTTGTAATGGGGTTACTGGTTGAGGAGGGACGCTGGCATGTCTATCCATTAAGGTTGACATCTTATTGCTATTAGATATGTCATGCAGTGGTTCCACCACTTAATGTAGTCCATACACAGTTTTATCATGCTGATTGTACAGGGCAGGCCTGCTTAGTGCACTTAGCTTAAACTTGGAGAAGGACACAGAAAACTTCCAGAAAATATAGTTTCTCTATATCAACCTGCTGTCATGTGTAGTGTATAATGAATAAAATTGTGAATATAAAATATCTCCAATGCTTGTTTGCTAATATAAGCAACTTTCAATGGGTATATATATTTGGGTGACAAAAATAAAGCACTGAACCATTTATTTCTGCATTTCATATGAAAATAGATTAATTTTTTACAGATCTTAGCAGTTTTACAATCAGTGAGTGTAGAATATTAAATGTGCTTCTCATTTGCATGGTTAGTATACCGTTATGAGGAATAATATGCATAAAGACTGCCCTAACTTGTCTATATAACGGGACTTTCTTTATGCAAACCTCTTTGTTCTGATTAGACGGGAGGTTCTATGGCAGTATAATTTGTCTCATTTCAGCCTTGAGTACCTTGTCCCCAGCTAGCGTTAATCTCATTGTAATCTCTCCCATTATAAGAGCAACTCATTATTTGACTTCGGATGGTTGAATACCGAACGAAACATTGGTAAAATGCAGCTGACCATAAACCATTTTCAGCCTAACCCTCCCTATCCACCTCCTCCACCCCTGTGCTGCATATTCAAAAAAGAACCTGATTAAGTTTAGTAGTAGGATAACTCCTTAACCATAATCAAGACAGAGTACCAGTAAAAATAGAACAGAAGCACACATGCAATGAGTTTTATTCCAATTCTACATGGCTAACGAAACATGAAGAATGCAATGCAAGGAAATTAACGAAAAACTGTTTTTTCCATATATGTATCAACCTTAGATATATTCTATCTATCTATCTATCTATCTTTCTATCTATCTATCTATCTATCTATCTATCTATCTATCTATCTTTCTATCTAGCATAAACTTCACTTTCATGTCACTTTCTTGTGACAACTTTGTACAGTCAGCACCTGACTGGTGGGCAAAAGGTGGTTGATTTGGTTGAAGGTATGGAATTCCCCCAATGACATTAAGTAGCATCCAGTGGACTCGTATGGCTACATTTATTGAAGAAAAAAGTTATGGACAGTGGTGACACATTAAGAAAATCATCACATTTTCTTCCTTATTTGTGATATGGAATCACAGGGTTTTATTATGTCTTCTAAAGGAAGGAAGATAGCAAGCAAGCAAGCATTATCTTACACAATAATAAACAGGTATACATGACAATTTTTTACACTTTCCTCATTCTCTTAATAGAAAATAGGTTTATTGATGACAAAGTAATTTTCAGGATACCAATGCATCATGCCCAGAGCAACCAGAAAGAAAAGGATTGAAAAAGAATGGACTGCACATCACAAATAACGCATATCAAATACTATTTATTTCACATAAATGCAAGGGACAAAAAACTATTAAAAACAATTAAAATGCATACATTTCACTGGCCATGATGCGGCCCATGACCCAAACCCACCAATACAATATTCTAAGTAGTGGCCATAATCAATTGGATAATATCACAAAAAATAAATAGATACTAAAAATAAAAAATAATAAACAAAAATGAAAATGCAAAGTGCTAATGAATAAAATTCAAAAATTGTCCAATCAATACTAGTGTAATACCAATGCAAAAGGGTTAAAGTGCAAGTGCAATAAAGAAAGTGCAAATCACACAGTACAACCAGAATGGCCGTCACATGGTGGCTTGAGAGAGAGCATCCTCATGCTCATGCCCAGAGCAAAGCATGGTAAGGATATTCCTGAGGAAAAGTATATGTACTCAATATCCTGGCTGTAGTGGCAGACCATATTAGGTCCAGTTTGGGCAGCCACTTAGGGCCCTGGGCTTCTGGGGGGCACATGGACGGCCAAAACAGACTCATACTTTCCATGCTGTATTGTCTCTCTACTGCAGTTCGCCCATGATTTGCACAAAACCACATAGTTTGTACATCGATTGTGCACTAATCATGGAAAAAATGCAGCCAGGAGACTACTCATTAACATTAGTGGAAATTCTATAGAACCATAACATGTGACTATGATGTTACCACAGATCTTTTAGAGTCTTTACTATAGAGAAGGAAGACAAAAGTTGCTGATATGTGGGAAAGGGTCAGGGAGAGCAATCAGGGGTGAGAGGGGTACAGGGTGACCAGTCTGGGGTGGGAAGGGGGAAGGGGAATCACTAAAAGGGCAGACTAGATGGACCAAGTGGTCTTTTTCTGCTGACAATCTTCTATGTTTTTATGTTTGGGGTGGGGGATACAGGGTGACCAGTCTGAGGTGAGAGAACAATCACTTAAAGAAGAGGATCATGGGGGTCTTGTGGCCTAATTTAGGGTGTGAATTATTTTGAGTCCAATGTCTGTATTTAGGGGTCTGGTTAAGGCCATTTTGAATTTGGAGCAGAAATATCTTAATGGAGTCACCATTGTCTCTGCTCCCCACTGTTGGTAACAGTGCATTAGGAGATGGTGTTTCCTGCTCTCCATAGCACCCAGCCTTGGAGGAGGAGGGTTGTGATATCAGGGAGTCAGTAAGTGCAGTAAATTACATTTACTAAAACTGCACACTGAACAATTTTACCATAAAGTGTGCAACCCCTTTAAGGGTATTTATTTTAGACTGCCTTGTTTTCGAGCTAGATTAAAGCTGCTCCAGTCTCCCATGTAGAGATCACGGGAGCTCCTGCTGTAACTACCAGGAGCAGAGAAACCTCTGCTCCTGGTACATTAACCTCTTACATGCTGAGATCAAATCCTGACTTTGATATACAAGAGGCTGCTGATAAGTCTTTGGCTTTGTGTTCTTTGTGTTTCTATGGTAACAAATGTTATATCACATGAGAGCCTTACGTATCTAACATATGTTTTAAAAATGTTGCGTTTGTAGCTTATAGCAACAGTGATCTAGGCATGCGAGAATCAGCGAATTTCAGCTAAAGGAATAGCAGACATCATGGGAATTTCTCGTAAACATGTTTGTGTCATTATCCATGAACATTTGAACATGAATAAGCTATCTGCAAAGTAGGTCCCTAAATCACAGAAAAATGCAACAGCTCACCTCAACAGCAAGATACAGACCCACCATAGACATGAAAATAATTAAAAGCAGCCCCCCCAACTGCCCCAAAAATTCCCACAAAAATAATGAGTCTCTTGGTTACTATTTGCAAACAGCGTAAACTGCCTCACCACGATAAGGTGGACTCATGTCGAGGCAGACCCTACACTGTATGTACACTATGGCCTCTCCATGGCGTATAATACGCCTATGCTCTGGGCATGCAAGATCCGTCTAATACCTGCAAAAATAATTGCATCACCTGGGTGAGACAGGTGGAGTGCACGACCAAATAGAGGCAGCCACTCCCCCAACTGGAAAACAGAAAAAAAAAGAAAAAAATTGGTCAGCTCTCCTAGAACACTGTTCACACTAGGCAGGAGCACGTTGCCATGGCTGAAATTGCAAACACACAAAAACACAGAAAGCTGTTGCATTTTTCTGTGTTTTTGTGTGTTCTAGGAGAGCTGACCAATTTTTTCCTTTTTTTTTCTAGGTCCCTAAATGTTTGACAAGTGAAAACTTCCCGGTCCATTTGTCAGTGTTTTTGGACTGATAAGAACTTCCTAGATCGACTGGTCAATATGGATGAGACCTGGATTTATTTGTATGATCCTAAATCAAGGAGCAGTCAAAAGACTGGAGGCATAATGGTTCTTTCTTGTTCTTGGAAGACAACACCTGCACAAGTGACCACGAAAAAACTGGTGGGACTAGGATCCCATCTGGTTGACAACCCAGCTTATTCACCAGATCTATCTCCCTCCGATTATCATCTGTTTCTAAACCTGAAAAAACACCTCAAGGGTACCAAATTTCAAACCATTTCTGATGCCATGGCTGCTACGGATGACTGGTTTGAGGCATAACCAAAATCCTTCTTTTTGCTTGGTTTACAGAACTTGGAATACCGATGTAAGAAGTGTGTTGACATCAGTGGAGAGTATGTGGAATAAATGTAAAGTTTCATCTTCCGATCTCGTTTCTTTCTGGGTAAAACCAAAGACTTATCAGCAGCCCCTCGTATATAGAATCTGTGTGTGTCGTTCAACCCATCAGATTAAAATTTATCCCACAACAGAGGTAGTATAGCACACTACATAAATACCATAGCATCTAAAAAAATATACAGCATTTTTGGTTTATGAGACACATTTTTAGCTGGAAGATATCTTGCTAAAGACATCTTATGTTCAATAGAGAAGGTGGCCCTGACTGCTCCCCTAATGGTCAGGAAAAGCGTTAATTCAGCACTGTGACTGCTGAGTGACCTGTGCAGTGAGTGATAGCAAGGCAGGGGAGGAATCTGGATGTGATGTGAATCCCATCAAGATTCCTACATGGAAAGCCCCATTGGAAACTCACCAACAACTGAGCTTAAAGTGACACTGTCACCCTCATTATTCATTTTTCAATCTATAAAGATGTGTGTAACCTGCATATAGCTCTCTGCATACCTGTTAGTTTTTTTTTTTTCATCTTGCGTCTTGCATGTGCGGGTCCGTCATGTGCCGCGCAGGCGCAGAAGGTGACCACCGGGTCACCCACAGTCGGGCTGTGTGTGCGGATTACACCAGCCGCACAGTCCCTTGTTGTTGTGATCGCTCCGGAGTCCTCGCTGCGGCTGTGAAACCCTCCTCCTGCTGGCTGTGAGGAGGGTTTCACGCACGCGCAAGACGCCGGGGGATGTGGATGCACACGTCCCCGACGTCAGAGTCCTCAAAACTGTGAGCGGTGGCCGGGACATATGATGTGCCCAAGGGGGCGGGCCAACAGTGCTGTAATGGGCGGGGATATGTGGCGCTTCAGGGACTAAGCCCCGCCCAGTGGTGCTAGAAGAAGCTCACCGAAGTTTCAATTTCACAGAAACCCGCCTCATCAAAAAAAAAAACAACTAACAGGTATGCAGAGAGCTATATGCGGGTTACACACATCTTTATAGATTGAAAAATGAATAATGAGGGTGACAGTGTCACTTTAAGGACCTGCAGGACCTTCGGTGATGTCACAGTCATTGAGTAGTCAGATGACTGGAAAAAGGGCTCTATGTAAATACTGTAAGTAGGGACAATCTGTATTAAATTATTTTGTGTGTGTGTGTGTGTCTGTGTGTATGTAGCAGTACTGTTTGTGTATGGTGATGCAGCAGAGGTGTGTCTTTCTGTCTGTCTGTGTGCAGAGATGTTTGTGTATAGTAAATGTTAAAGTGGCCCTGTCATTTAAATATAGTTTCACCCCCTCACTGCATTAACCCCTAGTGGTGTGTCAGGAGCAGCAATCTGGAAAACACAGAGCAATAGATTTATGATGGACAGATTACAAAAAGATATCCACACAATAGCAAAAAAAAGTAGGCAATGCCATAAGAGAGTACAGGATGAACCATAGTCACAACGACTATGATGTAATGTAACTAAAGAGTCATCTAAACAAAGCTAGGCAAACAGTGTACTAAGTGTGTCAATGTACCTGTACAGACCGGACTTATGTGGCAGCCAGGAGGAATGGAAGGAACAACAACAACATCAGTACATACATCAACCCCGAAGTGACACTTTTTAATCAGCAGGCGCCACCTCATTGAGACGTCATCGCTAGGTTGTAAAGGCAACTTGTAGACCACAACATAGCGCTATCAGCAGACTACATACAATGCTATGTAGTGTGACAGAAGGGTAGAAATGCCAGAGAATAGCCCAGTGAGAAAGGTAGATGTGTGTCAGGAGCTGTTCCTGTTAGTGTCCACACACACCCATGTTTAAAACCACATGCAGTATGCTAACAAGAGGTGTGGGCCTTGACTTGTGCAATTGATCTGCAGGAGTGAGCATACATACATCGATGCACATGGTAAATGGTACATCCCAAGTGTTAATGGGTAACGTTTCCATGGGGTAAAAGAGGTCTGAAAAGGGGAATAAAATCTATCATGAGGTACAGTATATAAAAACATTGCACTGGTTTGTAACTGTACATACATTGATGAACTGCGTAAACCCATAATGGGTGATTCTCTGACCATGGGGCTTAAAGGGAACTAATCAGCATGATTGTGCTGATATGGTTCCCAGCTGCACAGAATAGATCTACTGTTCTGCTCCCTTAGGCTACCAGCCATGTCTGCAGGTGTGCCTTTACATTGGGGAAAAAGTAGTTTTATTCTGGCCTGCAAGGACGAGAGAGGGGCAGCAACTAGTCATCTGGGCGGGGAGCCACCTGTGATTAGTCACAACTCTCTGCTTGTCAGCGCGTAGTACGGGGATGAATGACAGACAGAGAGACCTTTTAGCCAAGACCAGTTGTGGATTGCACAGACGCAGCTTCTGTGCCTGTGTCATCCTGCATCATAAATTAACGTCTCTGCAGCCTCAGGCATAAGCTTCAGCAACGTTAATTTACTGTGCAGCGGTGGGAGGGGGTTAAGCAGTGGCTTAGCTACCATAGAAGCAGGGTAGGCAGCTGCTATGGGGCCCATGGGGGAGGGGGCCCGAGGATGCACAGGGAAGATAAGAGCCTCCTGTGTCCTTCAGCTTAACCCCTTACGTACTGCTGTGTGTAAGTGACCCAATATTTACTTACATGCTGCAACACAAAAAAGAGTTAACAAGCAGAAGACAAATAGATCTCTGCTTCACTGCTCTGATAACCCCTGTCCTCTGTTCTCTGGATGCCTGCACAATCAAGTATGAAAATATGCGAGTTCCATGCAGAGGTCAGGGGTTATCAGTGCACCAGCAGTAAAGCAAATATCTCCTTGTCTTCTAACCATCCTGGCCAGCAACATGGTGGATTGAGACTGGTCCTAAGGAGGACCATGGGAAGTGCAAACCACGTATATTAACATTGGTAATATATAGAAACATATAGAAACTTACTACAGTTACAATAGATAAATCAAAACCCTGTATGTGTGATGTGATCAGTTTATATGTAATATGCAAAAAATCTATAAGCAAAGTCAAGTAAGAAAAATAGCATATACATAACAAAATTGTAATTTACAGCACAAAAAAATTGAACGGGTAACATCAAACAAATGTCAGAATGATGCAAGTAAGTAAACTATTTCAGTTCCACATTGAGACCCCTCAGATAAAGGGTATCAAGTCTGTGTATCTTGATTTTTTTTTGTTTCAAGAGTCTCTGTTGATCGCTTCCTCTTCTCAGGGGTAGAACGTGGTGAATGACGCTGAAGGAAAGTTGGCTTATATTATGGTTGTGTTTGTGGAAATTCTTTGGTATAGGTAGATCATAGAGGCCCTTCCTAATGGTGCTCTTATGTCTGCTAATGCATAATTTGACCTGCATAGTGGTTTCAGCAGGGGCAGGTAATTATATAAATCTGGGCTAGGCTAGGTTTACACTGCGTTTTCAGCATCCGTTTTTAACGGATCGTTTTTTTTTTGCAAAAAACGGATGCATTTGTGTGCATCCTTTTTAGATCCGTTTTTTCATTGACTTCCATTATAAAAAAAACTGATCAAAACGGATGCGTTTTTTTTTGACGCACAATAAAGTACTGTTGACACTACTTTTTTGACCGATAAAAAAAGGATCCGTTAAATTAAACGGATGCTGAAAATGCAGTGTGAACCCAGCCTTACAAGTAAATCTGTTGTTAATAGGGATTCTCTGGCCAGTGTGTGGGTGTGTAGAAGAATTCTCTTATAAAATGTTACCACAGGTAGAGCAGCCGAAGCAAGGGAAATTCCCTTTTCTGGGGGAAGCAAAAAAGTCTAAATTGGTCCTTTGGGGGGGGGCTCTAAGTAGCTCACCTACCATCTTACTGTATCCACCATAGGTGAACACAAAGGGCAACCTATCTAAGACAGTTTTGGGTCATTTTAGAAACATCTCCTGATGGTCAGTGTGTTGTATTCAGGTCAGATGTTGTGTGATAATATGTTGAAGATACCCACGGTTCAGGAATTTCGGGAACATTTCAGTAAGTCTTGTGTCCACAATGTCCGGGCCATTCACTATTCTTTTAACTCGGAGCAATTGGCAGGGAGTAAGGGAGTAGATCATGGGGGGGGGGGGGGGATTTGCTATCACAGATCAATAGGTTGTCCCAATCTGTTGGCTTGACAGAAGAAATTGTACTTGTGTGGAGTGCACAAGAGTGAATCTTAACTTGGGGTGTAGTCCGTTAAGGTGCGCTTGAAAAGTTACAAGTCATAGAATATCCCTGTTCACACCAAAAAGATGTCATCAATATATCTTAGCTACATCTGAATGTGCGTTGTATGTTCTGATATGTGTCCCTTCGAGGGCAGCCATGTAAATGTTAGCATACTTAGGCGCAATGTTTGAGCCCATAATTATCCCTTAAGCTGCCTATAGTGCTGTCCCCTGAATTCAAAGTAGTTATAGTGATGAATGTATTCCAGTAGCATGATCAGAAAGAATAAGCAAGAGGGGGTCATGTTAGATGTCTGAAGACTACGTTCCTTAACCCCTTAGTGACCGCCGATACGGCTTTCTACGGCGGTCACTAATGGGCCTTATTCTGCTGCCATCAGCTTTTTACGGCGATGGCAGAGAATAAGGCTGCGGGGCCGGGACGGCCCCCACCCCATCCCCCCGGCTACCGGAGGTAGCTGAGGGGTTGGGGCAGTGTGTGAGGTCCGTCCCGGCCCCCCCCCCTTACCGACGATCGCCGCTATTAACGTTATAGCGGCGACCGTCGGTAAATGAGAGTACCGGTGCCGCCTCCACCTTTCATCTCCCCCCGCCGTGAATCTACGGCGGGGGGAGATGAAATAAGTATCCCCCAGACCTCAGATCAGCCCCCCCTAGTGCCCCGATAACTAACCCCCCTCCCCCGGCGGCCATCATTTCCAAGATGGCCGCCGCTATCGCTGTGAACCGACTAACGTCGGTTCACAGCGATTAAAAGGTTAAAATGAATGAAAGCCCCATGCTCTCCGCCACCGGAGGTAGCGGAGAGCATGGGGCAGTCATCGGGGACCCGTGGGGTCCCGGTACAAGCGATCAGCGGTATATACTATATACCGCTGATCGCTTGTGCCATGTGCTCCCGGCACTTTTTATCCCCTGTCACCATGAATGATTGGTGACAGGGGATAAAAAGTGATGTCCCCCCACCCCCCAAGTCGCCCCCCACCCCCCCCTGTCACCCCCGTCCCCCAGTCACCCCCCCCCTTCCCCATATACTCACCGGATCGACGGAGCTCCTTCCTCCTCGACGTCCTGGCTGGTTATGAAGTGCGCATGCGCTTCACAACCAGCCAACTCTGAAAATTTAAAGTGACAGAGACCAATTTGGTCTCTGTCACTGAACTATGATTACTGAGATAGAAAATATCACAGTAATCATAGTAATACAGTGAAAATGAATATGTAAAGTACAAAAAGTGACAAACATACAAAAAAATAAAACACACACTTTTTATTATAGTAATAATTGCAGTTTACTCCCAAATTACCCCTAACCCCTCCCCAGATTACCCGTAACCACCGCACGTTGCCCGTAACCACCGCACGTTGTCCGTAACCACCGCACGTTGCCCGTAACCACCGCACGTTGTCCTTAACCACCGCACGTTGCCCGTAACCACCGCACTTTGTCCGTAACCACCGCACGTTGCCCGTAACCACCGCACGTTGCCCGTAACCACCGCACGTTGCCCGTAACCACCGCAAATTGCCAGTGACCCCCTCCAGATTGCCCGTAACCACCCCAAATTACATGTACCCACCCCAGATTACCTATAAGCACTTCAGTTTATCAGTAACAATCCCAGATTGTCTGTAACCCTTCCAGGTTGCACATAACCCCCCCAGGTTCCCCGTAATCATGCCAGATTACATGTAACCCCCCCAGATTGCACGTAACCACTGCGCGTTGCCTCTGACCACGCCACAATGCCTCTGACCACGCCACGATGCCTCTGACCACGCCACGATGCCTCTGAACACGCCACAATGCCTCTGACCACCGCACGTCGCCTCTGACCACCGCACGTCGCCTCTGACCACCGCACCTTGCCTCTGACCACCCCAAATTGCCAATGACCCCCTCCAGATTGCGGTGCCCATGTCAGATTACAGGTACCCACCCCAGATTGCCTATAAGAACTTCAGTTTATCCGTAACCACCCCACATTGCCCGTAACCACCCCACGTTGCCCGTAACCACCCCAGATTGTCAGTAAGCACTGCAGGTTGCGCGTAACCACCCCACGTTGCCCGTATCCACCTCAGATTGTCTGTAAGCACTGCAGGTTGCCCGTAACCAGCCAACGTTGCCTGTAACCACCCCAGATTGTCTGTAAGCATTGCAGGTTGCCCGTAACCACCCCACGTTGCCCGTATCCACCCCAGATTGTCTGTAAGCACTGCAGGTTGCCCGTAACCACCCCACGTTTCCCGTAACCATCCCAGATTGTCTGTAAGCACAGCAGGTTGCCCGTAACCAGCCCACGTTGCCCGTTACCAGCCCACGTTGCCTGTAACCAGCCCACGTTGCCTGTAACCAGCCCACGATGCCTGTAACCACCCCACGTTGCCTGTAACCACCCCACGTTGCCGTAACCACAGCAGGTTGCCCGTGACCACCACACGTTGCCCATAACCACCACACATTGCCCGTAACCACCCCGCGTTGCCTGTAACCACCCCACGTTGCCTGTAACCACCCCAGGTTGCTGTAATCACAGCAGGTTGCCCGTGACCACCCCATGTTGTCCGTAACCACCCCAGATTACCTGTAACCACCTCAGGTTGCCCATAACCACCCCTGGTTGCCCGTAACCACCCCACATTACCTGTAATCTAATTTTTTTTATCTTATTTTAGTAACTGCGCTATTCTAATAACCATTACTAGCTGCGGTTTTGCTCCTGTAAATCGGCGCTCCTTCCCTTCTGAGCCCTGCTGTGTGCCCATACAGTGGTTTATGCCCACATATGGGGTACCGTTGTACTCAGGAGAACCTGCGTTACAGATTTTGGGGTACGTTTTCTCTCCTGTTCCTCGTCAAATTGAGAAATTTCAAACTAAACCAACATATTATTGGAAAAATTCGAGTTTTTCATTTTTACTGGCCAATTTTGAATACTTTCCTCTAATACCTGTGGGGTAAAAATGGTCACCACACCCCAAGATGAATTCTTTGAGGGGTGCTCTTTCCAAGATGTGGTGACTTTTGGGGGGAATCTATTCTGCTGACACTACAGGGGCTCAGCAAACGCACCTGGCGCTCAGAAACTTCTTCAGAAAAATCTGCACTGAAAATGCTAATTGGCGCTCCTTCCCTTCTGAGCCCGGCTGTGTGCCCATGCAGTGGTTTATGCCCACATATGGGGTACCGTTCTACTCAGGAGAACCTGTGTTACATATATTGGGGTGACATTTCTCTCCTGTTCCTCGTGAAATTGAGAAATTTCAAACTAAAGGAACATATTATTGGAAAAATTCGAGTTTTTCATTTTTACTGTCTACTTTTGAATACTTTCCTCAAATACCTGTGGGGTCAAAATGCTCACCACACCCCAAAATAAATTCTATGAGGGGTGCACTTTCCAAAATGGAGTGACTTATGGCGAGATTTTACTCCGCTAGCACTACAGGGGCGCTGCAAACGCACCTGGCGCTCAGAAACTTCTTCAGCAAAATCTGCATTGAAAAAGCTAATTGGCGCTCCTTCCA
Source organism: Dendropsophus ebraccatus (assembly GCF_027789765.1). Taxonomy (NCBI): domain Eukaryota; kingdom Metazoa; phylum Chordata; class Amphibia; order Anura; family Hylidae; genus Dendropsophus; species Dendropsophus ebraccatus. The sequence goes on from NC_091461.1 coordinate 62,749,882, forward strand.
TTTTGAGCCCTCCTGAGTGCCCATGCAGTGGTTTACGCCCACATATGGGGTACCATTGTACTCAGGAGAACCTGCGTTACAAATTTTGTGGTACTTTTTTCCTCTTGTTCCTCGTGAAATTGAGAAATTTCAAACTAAAAGAACATAATATTGGAAAAATTTGAGTTTTTCATTTTTACTGTCTACTTTTGAATACTTTCCTCTAATACCTGTGGGGTCAAAATGGTCACCACACACCAAGATGAATACTTTGAGGGGTGCACTTTCCAAAATGGAGTGACTTTTGGGGGGGTTCTATTCTGCAGACATTACAGGGGCTCTGCAAACGCACCTGGCGCTCGGAAACTTCTGCAGGAAAATCTGCATTGAAAAAGCTAATTGGCGCTCCTTCCCTTCTGAGCCCTCCTGTGTGCCCATGCAGTGGTTTATGCCCACATATGGGGTACCATTGTACTCAGGAGAACCTGCGTTACAAATTTTGGGGTACTTTTTTCCTCTTGTTCCTCGTGAAATTGAGAAATTTCAAACTAAACGAACATATTATTGGAAGAATTCAAGTTTTTCATTTTTACTGTCTTCTTTTGAATACTTTCCTGTAATACCTGTGGGGTCAAAATGGTCACCACACACCAAGATGAATTCTTTGAGGGGTGTACTTTCCAAAATGGGGTGACTTATGGGGGGTTTTCTCTCTGCTGACACTACAGGGGCTCTGCAAACGCACCTGGCGCTCAGAAACTTCTTCAGCAAAATCTGCATTGGAAAAGCTAATTGGCGCTCCCTTCCTTCTGAGCCCTGCTGTGTGCCCATACAGTGGTTTACGCCCACATATGGGGTACCGTTGTACTCAAGAGAACCTGCATTACAAATTTTGGGGTGCTTTTTGTCTCATATTCCTTTTGAAAATGAGAAACTTTAATCTAAACGTATATATTATTGGAAAATTTAAATTTTCAATTGTTTTACTGCCTAATTGTGAATACTTTCCTCCAGCCCCTGTAGGGTTAAAATGCTCATTATACCCCTAGATTAATTCTTTAAGGTGTGTAGTTTCCAAAATGGGGTCACTTATGGGGGTTTTCAGGATACCAGACTTCTAAATCCATTTAAAAAAAGAACTGGTCCCTAAAAAAATCAGTTTCACGAAAATGTGATAATTTGCTGATAAATTTCTAAGCCCCATAACACCCTAAAAAAGTAAAATATGTTTACCAAATTATGCCAGAATAAAGAAGACATATTGGTAATGTGACTTAGTAACTAATTTATGTGCTACGACTTTCTTTTTTTAGAAGCAGAGAATTTCAAAGTTCATAAAATGCAAATTTTTTAAATTTTTCATGATATTTTGATGTTTTTCACAAAAAACACACAAAGTAGTGACCAAATTTTGCCACTAACATAAAGTGCCATATGTCACGAAAAAACAATCTCAGAATCGCTAGCATACGTTAAAGCATCACTGAGCTATGAGAGCATAAAGTGAGACAGGTCAGATTTTGAAAAATTAGCCTGGTCATTAAGGCCCAAACTAGCTGCAGCACAAAGGGGTTAATGCCAAGGTTGTTTTCAATAGAAGTATAAAGTGAGACCATGTGTAAGGGTGCAAGTATGGTATTGGGCCCAACTGTGAGGTTGTCACTTTTGGACAGGAAATCTGTAGTGTCTAGTACATAGGAACGTGCGGAGGTGGCGTATTCCTCAAGCATTCATTTTAGAAAAAAGGCTGTGTTAAATAAGGAACCCTTCTCTGAGACAATGCAATGTTCAGGTGGGTTAGATAGATCCTTATGGATTTTTGGCAGGGTGTACAGGACTAGGATGATGGGATGTAAAGGGATTAAAAAAAAACTTAAGCTTGTCGTCCCCTAAGTTGTCATGATTTACTGAGTTCCTTTGTATATTGTTCTGTGGGGTTGGAAGGGAGTGTTTCATATACACTATTGTCTGTCATTTTATTCAGTATCTTCTGTATGTACTGGGTGGTGTTCATGATAACCAGTGCTCCGCCCTTGTCCGCTGGTTTAATTGTAATATCACTGTTAAACATAAGATTAGTAGACAAAGTATGTTCATGTTTGGTCAAGTTGATAGTCACCTGCCTGTGCTATTCCCCTCTCTTGAGGTCACTAATTTAATTGGGAAAGAGTTTGATAAATGCCTCCACACATGGGAAGTACAGTATGTGTGTGTGTATGGGGTCAGTATGGGGTGGTTGCAAAGTGCTATTTGCCTTAAGTTAAGCCTCAAGCTACAAAAAAAATTTGAAGTTCAGATTCTAGTTGATACCAGTCAGTAGCAGATGTGGGGCAAACACTTGACACACTTAGTGCATTGTTTTCCTAGCTTTGTTTAAATGACTCTTCAGTTACATTAAATCATACTAAAGGAGGCTATGGTTCAACCTGTACTGTCTTATGCAATTTCCTACTTTTTTTTCCCTATTGTGTGGATATTTGTATACATCTTCATGTAACCAATCCATCAGGTGTCCATTGCTCTATGTTTTCCAGTTTGCTGCTCCTATAAAATTTCCCTTTTCACTGATTTGTTTGTACTATGTCCCCTATATACACACCAGTCTGCAAGACAAAGAACCTTTGGCTTGAAATGTTGCTGTGCTTTGCTTGGTTATAGAATAAATAGCAGATACCTTCATTGGATGGCGTTGGACTAATTCTTCTGTTATGTCCATTGGTCAGTATTGGGATAGGTGACCGTCCAGCGTGCACCCCCATTATTACCCAGCTCACTATGCGGCACAGGAGGGGGCAGACTGGGCAGCATGGGAGGGGGGACTGGGCTTGCTGAGGGTGTTGCTGCGGGCCGCCCACTATGCATATTCATATTTGCATAGTGAGCGGCACTAGAGAGGGTGGCAAGGGAGGGGGCAGACTGGGCGGGCCGAATTGGTGCTCCAGGTGTCGGGTGACACCCCAAATGCTCCTAAGCCCCTGATTAGCATGGGGGAAATTAGCGAATATACTAAGAATGCGAGAAGAGGAGAATCGTTAACTGCCCTGCAGTCATCAGGTAAAGAACGTCTGCGGCATATCAGCAAGTTCATTGGGGAGCACCTGCTCATAATGGCACTTTAAGGACACACCCAAAGAACAATCAGTCCCTACACTAGAGTAATGTACCAACAGCCACCATTGCAAACAGGGGCAAAACAGCGAAAGGATGTCCATAATTTAAACCCCAAAATGACGGAGGCCATTTTAAACGGAAAGAAAAGAAAACTTGTGTGAACATAGCCTAATCTATGTTCCCACACAGTATTTTTGCTCAGTATTTTGGTTAGTATTTTGCAACCAAGAGTGGATTAAAAACACAGAAAGGCTATGTTTACACACTGTTGAAATTTCTTGGATGGCCACCATTAAATGGAAAATAATATCCATTATTTTAAAACAGCAGCTGTTTTTGCTTTATGATGGCCATTTACTAAATTTCAACAGTGTGTGAACATGGCCTTTCTGTGTTCTCAATCCACTCCTGATTTTGTTTGAAAAAATACTGACTAAAATACTGAGCAACAATACCTATTTTGGTATTTATTACCCACAAACACTGAAGCCAGTGTCCTCTGTCAGATAATTATAGATCATACAATGCAGCTGAGAGAGAAACACTGGATCAATACAACTTTCTATTCTTCTCTACATATGTGATGTTTTCCTATTTCACCTTTTAGAACTTCTGCTGTTTTCCTTCCATATTGATGGCAGAAAGAGAGGAAAAACCCTGAGCTAGGAGCCGGATGACACAATGATAGATTACTTGTAACTCTACCTGACACTGAAATTAGGGATTTTAATGATGGGATGACTATCTGTGGATGTTCAAATTCAAATGCTCTCCAAAGCCTTCCTACAGCCATCAGTCCTTACATGCAGTTGTAGACGCCACACACAGGTACTTTGTCTCTGTCACCGCTGAAAGGACATTGTTATTACCAACAACTCTTTGTATTAACCAGTCTCCTACCTAATAGACAACACTTTTCGTTCTGCACCGTTACCCACTCTGGACTGAAAGGCACATTGCTCTCTCGTTCTCTCTCCCCCCAATTTCCCCTGGGGCTATGAGAAAACTGCATTTAAAAATAGTCAAAATTGTAGGGAGAAAATCTCCATTATTTTCCAAATGAATTTCAGAGAACATGATATGAAAAGGAAACTGTGTGGGTTATGTTTTGCTTGTACGTTTTAATACTGAAAGCTGCAATTTAAACGCCACAGAATCTGTGAAAATGATTAGTTTTATGCACTACAGAGAAATTCTCATTATATAAACACTTTTATATTTGTGGTGGACGCCATTAACTGTAGTATAGATATTATTGGACCAACTGTTCTTAATATATATATATATATAGTTTAATACCTAGAAATGGGTCACACCATCAGTAAATCCACATTGCAAATAATTCCCTACCGAGCTTTATCACCTGATCAGCCTACATGGCAGATTGGAATAATACATGCGCATCTAGCTTATTGTCATTGTGTCGTTATTAGATACATTTATTCCAAAAGTACATTTTTGGCAGAAAATTTTACCTTTAAAATTCTAAAAATGTATTTTAATTAGACACCAAGGTGGTACTATAATGCTTATGAAACAAAATTATACAGCAATTTTCAATGAAAAGTATAATGTTTTGGTTAAATAGAGCACCTGAATAATTAGGAACATAAATCTGTAAGACATCTGGGGTTAGGGAATGAGATAGGGTAAAGATTAGGTTGACAAATTAACCAAACTTGTTAAGTTTCTGTCTGTCCTGAGTCAGGCTTTTACGATACGGTGAATGGTGCAAGTCGGATGGTTTTGGATTATAAGCCTAGCCAAGTTTTAAAGCTTTTATAGCTAAGTCATTGATTTACAAGGTGGCTAGGTAAGTTTAAGGTAAGTTAATTTGCATATTCCCATGACGCTTTGCCTGTAAGAATCTATATACACCAATTATGTACAGTGCCCCCTAGAGGCGCCTTATTCAGCCCAACAATACCCTGCTTTCCACTATAGCAGGGCAAGAACCCAGAAAACAAAAACCTGTCTATAGATTTGTGTCTGGATTAGGTGACATTCCTAGTCATGTAATACACATGGATACAAAGGTGAAAATCAAAATTAATAATTGAATGGCTATATCTGTTCACAGTGGAAAACAATGTTATCTACATGGAGTGAGACTTCTTTTACACAGATAGGTAACCCATATAAGCTGATTAGAGATGAGTGAACCGGGTTCGGGTTCGAGTCGATCCGAACCCGAACGTTCGGTATTTGATTAGCTGGGGCTGCTGAAGTTGGATAAAGCTCTAAGGTTGTCTGGAAAACATGGATACAGCCAATGACTATATCCATGTTTTCCACATAGCCTTAGGGCTTTATCTAAGTTCAGCAGCCACCGCTAATCAAATGCCGAAAGTTCGGGTTCGGATCGACTCGAGCATGCTCAAGGTTCGCTCATCTCTAAAGCTGATCAACTAAAGAATGTACATGTTGATCAGCACTTAATAAAAGGATCCTTTGCACGGCCTTACTACTTGGAGTCAATTGTCATCAGCACATCCATCATTGGCAGCAGCTCCTGTTGACTAAGAATAATGTTTAAGGGCCGCACAATCTATGTGATCAGCCAGCAATTGAGTGTTTGCTTGTTTGTCGACTGATTGCTGGACATTTTACACATGGCAATAATTGGATTATAATCATGCAATGTAAAAGCCTTTTAAAGCTTATAGGCCAATCCAAGTATACTGGGCCACTTGTTCTACTAAACGTATAACTATTAAAAATAACAGAACCCCTAAAGGGCCATAAGAGATTGGGCTGCTTATAGCATTACTTTATTTATGCAATTTTATAACTTTCATGTTAGGTAATTATTATGCCAACTTAAAATTCAAACCATGAGGCATGTAACATACTGTATGTTTTACTACAGACTACCAAACAGGTATTATCTGCTTATAGTTGCTGCTTAATGATGACTGTTCTGTAACTAAATATTTATATAGTTATTGAGATCCATATAGAGCATTTGCATGGGGGGGGGGGGGCGGTGTAGAAATAAAAAAATATGGTACAGTTGAAGCAGACTAACCCAATGCTTCAACACATTTGCCCCCAAAACATTATTGCCTCCACTGGGTCCGTATCTTTTTTCCATAAAAAAAAAAAAAGTAAACTCTTTATAAATAATTTTTTTTTTTTTTTTCAGAAGGTGTATAATACAACCATGTACGTTGCTTGGCTTAATTGAAACCATTCTGCTAGCAGATTAGTCTGAGCCTAGGCCTAAAAAAAGAGCTGTACCTGTGATTTTACACTCCAGATTGAATTCAGTGATAATAAAACATTTTTCTGTTGGCATATAAGGTTTGTATGGCCAATTCTAGGGTAATAATGAGAGAAGAGAGAAGAATTTATTTTTTCCATGAGCAAACATTGTAACATAAGTGAAATACATTGCCATATATCAACACATCTCTAAACTACAATGTAACCAATAAGGTAACTATTAACATTGGGTTAGGCACTACGAGAAACAAAATCATATCAAACATACACACAGAGCTTAAACACCTTTGTTGCCAAAATAAATGCTGGACGTAAAATTAAAGTCATTGCCCTGAAATTTAATGTGACAGTCAGAAATTCATGATATAGAGAGTGCAATGAATGTGTCAGCTGATGCTCTCGACCTGGCAGCAGTCTAGACCAACATTGGCATGTTTTTTATTTAGTTTCTCTTGGCTCCAGGTATTGTTAATACGAAATAAATAGAAATAGGGAAAAGCAGCATAAAATACTTCCCATACCTATTTCCCCTAAGGGTTCCTGTGTATGACTAACCTGTGACCTGCGTACTTGACACACCTAATAGATCTGATTCAGATGGTATGTTTTACACGATTTTGCAGATTGGCGTGACCAACAAGCTTACAGCTTTCCCATTCTCTCTAAAATAACTGAGTAGCCAAAATAACTGGACATAAAAATCACAGCCAAAGCATTCATGCACTCCCTTAGTTTCCCAAGCCAGACATAACCTTCTCCTCCGCATTTCAAAACCGTACAATACAGCTCCTGCCCATGTTTCATGCACGGGTCTGGTGTTTGCACGCATGAAGCCAAGAGCTTAGAGAACAATATACCAGCATTTTCCCATATCTCTCAGCCAAAAGAGCCTAATATGAGGGGTGTGCCAGCATGACTACCTTTGGATAAGTAAACCACAAGCTATGCAGCCATTTAATTGATGAGCAACCTTTTGGAAAGCACATAAAGATGTATAATAGTGACTCTAGCAGATATTTTGATGCACAAAACAGAACAGAATTTAGGCCTATGAGATGGAAACTGAAAAAATAAAGAATAATACAAGGTGTAACGTGTATAATACATTTACTTGCGTGTTGAGGTCTATTACAGGGATCAGGCCCACCCAAAATATGTAACACTGATAAAATGATCTTTCATGGACTGTGATCAGTTCTCTTGAAATTACCATATTTAGTGCACATCGCCAGCATCGATTCTTTTTGGACTCCATCCAGTGAGCTCAGCTCTAATAGTCGTAATGATTATAAGCTATATGTTGGAAATAATATGAGATCAATATTAACCATGACATTGACAAAGAGCCAATTGGAGGAGCATATTACTAAAAGAATGAAGCACAGGTTAAAAAAAAAAAAATCCTGTGTTGGTCTTAATGAAGTAATGAAAGAAAGAGTATATGTCAAGTTAGCGAAGTATATTATAAGCGCCAAGGTTAACCATCACCTGCAATGATTTTTGCTGTATGAAAAATATATGCGTTGTGAGATGCGATATCAATAGGAAGGTGGGGAATTATTTAGGAAATTCCTGACATTTAAATAAACCATGTTATTTCCCCAAACCAATATGTTTCATAGGTTTATAAATCACTTCTTCATTCCACGTCGCTATACAATGGAGATCTTTCTCCATTCCAAAAAACATTAATTTGTGTTATGTATACAGTACTCGGTCCACTCTGCATAGACTCGCTGCTGGTGGCACATAAATTGCTTTGAAGGTGATGCTGTGAGAGCGTAGATCTTGTGAAAAGCAAGGAAAAGAAGACGGATTCGCTGATCTGCTCATAGCTGGAAGCCGCAAACAGTTGTTCTGGGTTTATTCACTTCTCAGTCCAAGCAAACAGACACTGCTGGAGTTTTGTATGGCAGTCGAAGGACATCGCTCTGAGTAAACTCATGCTGACAAACTCGCAGCTGGCACCCATAAGGTACTAATGAAAGAGAGCTCACGTTGATACTGCACTAGCTGTCACAGGGTTGGGCACTGGCTTGAAAAAGTTCAAATGGGAAATGCCCTGCTTGTTATTGAATGGTCACTGCTACTAAAAAAAAAAAGTCACGCCATCATAAACTCAACATAACATATCACCTGGAATATTCTGCCATAAAGCCACATGTATTAAAGAAATTTTAAGGTTTCAAAGAAAATATTAACAGGAAAAAATGACGGCAAGAAAAAGAAAGCTCGCGAATAAAAGGAAACACGAAAAAAAAATCCCTGAAATATTCAAAGTAGAAAGTGATATTACAGAAAACTGCAGGCAGCATGCTTGAGTGCATTCAAATTTATTCAAACTCTGTGTTTGACATTGATGAATGCAACGGCTTTTTCCACAATATGTAGAATGCATCGGGCATTAAGGTTTGCAGCATCCGTTTTCATTCTGCTTATGGATCTCAAAACAGCTCTCCTCAGCACCCCTAAAAACGCAATTTCCCCAAATCTCCACTTTCTACATCATAGCAGCCATAATATAGGATCTATTTTCTCCATTATTGAGAAATATAAATAAAAGCTGGAGACTTTTTTGAGCTTGAAAACATAGTGAACAAGTAGCAGTGCCAAGCAGAGATGAAAAAAATCTTTATTGTTTTAAAACAATAGGATTTGCCGTTATACATTTAGGTAGCATGTAATCATTCTTGGTTCTGTCCTTGGTCCTGAAGATTATGACAATGATTCTTCTGATATGTAAATGCTGCACACTAACATAAAGTGCAGATCACACCACAGGTACTCTTGTAATATCGTTAATCCATATACTAATAAATGTTCCATCTTATAGATAAGCCATTCTGTATTGGGTCCAAACTGAAATAAATGCAATATAGAATAAAGATGAAAAATACAGGATCTTTTTTCTCATCTTAAATCCCATTGACAGTTTCAAGTTTTGGTAACTTTGCTAAAAGAAGGGAGCGTTTAGTTTTGCAGTTTTCAGTTGAGGAGCTGCCACACCATGACACTGAAGGTAAATTCCCATGAGGCAGAAATGGTGGGGATTTTTTTGCAGATCTAGGCCATGTTCACATGGCGTATAACACTGGCCGTTCTATAATCGGCCAGATCACAGAACGGCTGGTATTACTAAAGATTATTCCGCCCGGTACTGATCTTTATTTCTGCTAAATTCGAATGCGGACGCACCAGTGTGTGCCCGCATCCGAATTCACCGCTGCACGCTCTATTAAGTGAACTGACAGTTTCTCTGCCGCCGCTATTCAATGAAAAGCCGGATGGAAACCCGGCAGGAGCGTATACACACAGTATACCCAGAAAAAAGGCACACACACAGTGTACGCTCCGCTTGGGATTCCATTCATTTACAGACAATGTATGTTTGTATAAATCACGGCCGTTGTTGTAAATTGCAACAACGGCTGTGATTTATACAAACCATACGTTGTGTGAACATAGCCCTACTGTGTTTTTGCAGAGAAATCTTCAGGTTAAAAGCTGTAAATAAGATCTCAAACCTGATTCACATTGATGCTACTGTAATATGCTATAGATTTTCTACACATGAATCCATGCAAAGTTTGCAGTATATTCTTCTTATGTGAACATACCCTGGGTTTATATACTCCTTTTAGTTTTAATCAGTTTCCCTTGTATGCTGCTCTTTCCTGCTTCCCATGATGTCCCACTCTTGCAAGAACTGCCTACTTTGCCAACCACTGGCCAAAGCAGTGACCTGCATCAACCACACCTTCTGCATACCATCACTACTCTCAAAAGCAACACAAAAAAACAAATACACACTAAAGAAAAGGCCTCTGACAGCAATGCCCTTAGCTTTGGGCATAGCTGCCTTAATGACAGCAAAATCACCATGCTGCAAGGGGTGTTGTCTGGAGACAAAGAGCAGCCCAAGATCAAGGAGGGAAAGTACTACAGGCTGTTATCTGTTGTTAAGGGTTGATGCAGTAGCAGTTGTAACAAGGCCTGTAAGCTAGGGGAGGTTGTGGGCCCCTTCTTCACACTAAGGGCCCTATTCCACCGGACGATTATCATTCAGATTATCGTTAAATCGTTTGAATCTAAACAATAATCATTCGGTTGAAATGCAGTTAACGATTAACGACCGGACGAGAAATCGTTGATCGCTTTATAAGACCAGGACCTATTGTTATCATTGCTCGTTCGCAAAACGTTCACAAATCGTGTGCATTGAATAAGACATCGTTCGGTCGTTCGCAATACATACGAACGCAATAGCGAATAAATAGCGAAGAAAAAACGATCGCAATTACGATCATAAGTAAGGATTATCAATCCATGGAAATGAGTCTTTCGCAATAGCGGTAGTTTGAGATCGTTAATCTTTAACGATTATGCAAACGATAATCGTCCGGTGGAATAGGGCCCTAACACTGACTGTCCCATTGGGCACAATGATCCTGAATCACTGATTATTGAGAGAATTGTAGGACTGCTCAGCCCCTTCTAGCTCCCCTCTGCACACATTTCTGTGCATTGAAGAAACTTGTGGCTAAAGCCAGTACAATGCTAGTGCCTGGAGAGGAAAGTAAGGGTCTTATTAGAGAAAGCGATTTTTAACACTTAACGATAAATGAGTGCAAATTAGAGTTTTTGGGAATGACCTTGAATCATCCACCATAACACACAGAACGATAGTCGTTAGATACGATTGTTACTACGATCGTTTACTCCTTTAGACCTTAGCAAAACAACTAACAGTGTGTACATTTAGCGAACATTTAACGAACATTAAAACAAACGATAAGCAAATGATTAATGATCATTTTATGATCAGCTTAAAAGATGTGATCAACAACACACGAACGATTTTACGATCATTGCCTGCATACACATGGAATGATTATTGTTTAAATTCGATATTACAATTTTTCACACGATAATTGTCCTGTGTAATAGGGCCCTAACTACTGGACCCCAGGTATGCAGAATTAGAATCACTGGACATGCTGACGTAAACCACGTAATTGCTGTAGACCACTGGGTAAGCTGGAATAACTACCCTAGATCCGCAAGCATTAAATCTCCTCACTATCCTAGAAGCAATATGCTAACATTAGCAGGTACACTGCTCTAGGATGATCAGGTATGCTAACAACAACACCTTTGATGCTCTAGGGCCCTAGCACAATTACTACTCAACCAGGCCTATATCGGCCATTGTAATAGGGCTAGTTAATAGGCAAGAATTTAGCAAATGCTAAACACTTAGTTCTTGCCTGTCAAAAAAAACCATCGTCCATCCCTATGTAATAGTAGATGCATTTCCAACAAATAACCGCAGTAAAGGGCTGTACAAATATACAAGCATTTTTTCATGTCCCTCCCATGCACCAAATTAACTTTTATATATATTGTCTGGTTCATTCTGCTCTTCACTGCCATGGATCTGCTCTGGTCTCAGCACACTTCTCCTGATTTTTAAGGGTGCCTTCACACAGAGTATCCGCAGTGTCCTTGCATCTAAATGGGCTGACATACTCACATTGGGATTGATTGTCATCCCGTTGCAAGTGTATTAAATGTAATCCCAGCAGCCCCATGTCATCCCGCTATGAGTATGTCAGCACTTTTAAATGCACGGACAAGTATGCAAAGCGGATTTCGCAGCGAGAAATCCGCTGCGGATATGCTGTGTGTGAAGGCACCCTAAAGGGTCACTGGACACTATTTTTTCCCTTCCCATCACCTGCTATATCAAGCAGCCACACCTGCTTCACCTTGCCTAAAGCTTTCACTAACTTCAAGTAAAGGTGTACATGTGGGATTTTTTTTAATGTACAACCTTAACCTGTTGCCTTTTTTCCTGATTCACTGTACTGTATTGCCTCTCCTGTATATGACCTGGCCTGTTTGCCTATTCCTTACTATGTTTATCCAGTCTAAGACCTTGGTCTATGTCTGAGCTTGCTTCTGCTTGACAGCTGAGTGCTTTGTATATGTGCCATTCGGTCTGCTAGGCAAGCCACCAGCTAAAAAGGTGAAAACCTAAGGGCTACTCATATAATGCTCTTAAGAGACACCCAAAGCCGTACCGGTTGGGTGGCTCTACAACCCGTCACATGTTGCTCCATATTGAGCGTCTTAGAGGGAACAGTGTGCAGATCCTTAACTGCTCCACTCACTGTCTCCAATATATAAACACTTAGGATTTATCCCTGCATGAGAGCTACTGTATGGAAAGCGCTTTATCTGTTTGCTTTGCCTTAAGGTCCCCATACACTTTAGACTTGCTCACTGTGGATTTGGCCACTGGTATGCGATGTGTGGGGCTTTCCCTACCATGCACCTACAGATGATGTAGTTGTAAATAAGGGTCAGATAACTTACAGCCAAACGATGAAGGTGTATGGCCAGCTTTAATATAAAAACATGTATAGTTTAGTGTTATCAGTAACACTAGGTACTCAATAGTCCAAATAATCCTTAGCAATATAACTAACAAAAACAGAAAAAGGATATGCTTAAATCAAGGGTATTTATTCAGGTGACACCTTCACCAATATATACAAATATTTACAAAAGGGTTCAGTTATAAGCAATAATGCACGTTGTTGTGCTTATAAGCAATAATGCACGTTGTTGTGCCAACGTGCATTATTGCTTATAAGCACAACAACGTGCATTATTGCTTATAACTGAACCCTTTTGTAAATATTTGTATATATTGGTAAAGGTGTCACCTGAATAAATACCCTTGATTTAAGCATATCCTTTTTCTGTTTTTGTCAGCTTTAATATAAGCCTCAAGTAGTACAATAGATCAATCCTCTATCATTAAAAGGGTTCATCAACATCAGAGACACTATACAGCTATTGAACGATGAGTACAGACATAGTTTCACCTGCACAGGATGATCTGGATTTAGCCAATTTCTAGTTGTACATCCTGGAACAGACTCTGTTTCTGCTGTACACTCTATCTCCCTCCCACTAAACCTTCTTGACAATAATGCTGCCAACTACAGCCATAGGAGCCTCCCAAATAATAGGAGGAAGATAGAGTTGGCTAAATTCCCAGTAAAGTGTGCAGCAGGAACAGGAAGTCTGGTACAGGAACACAGGAAGTAGGGCAGTAAAGACTATAGAGCAGACAGTTTGCATCAGAAACAAAAGGAAATGAAATATATTACATTTACTTACTAATACGTGTTTATTTATTAGTTAAATATAGGGTTCATAATTGGAAAACCCTTTTAAGTCCTCACATAAATCTCTGCTCATTCTAGGCCAAGTAGCCATGTGGGCAGTCCTACTATGTGATTGACAGCTATCTAGATATATAAGCATACCTGGAGAGAGAGAGAGAGAGAGAGAGAGAGAGAGAGAGAGAGCTGTAAGACAACACACTTGACTACTTTCGAATTCAGGGCTAAGTAGTCAACTAGTACTACTTAAACATTGACAGCTTTCCACATGCACACTTATACATTTACATAACTGTCAATCGCTAAGTGGGCTACTTGGCTCAGAATATGCAGAGATTTATATGAACAAACATGAATACTGTTTTTTTCACATAAAATGTCAATCTGCTCAGCCCCTTCTGCCCTATAACATGCTGCCATAAGATTGGACTGCACTTTCTATGTGACAGATTCCCTTTTAGGGCGTGGAGTATATTGGCCTTTAGAAAACAGCTCCATTTTCCAAATTAGACATGCCTTTTTTAGGTGGTAATACATTTGTGATGCTTTTACTTATTTAAGTGAATCTGCAAAAATTCTTTATTTTTGTGTCACCATTAGTGATGAGCGAATACTGTTTGATCGAATAGATATTCGATCGAATAGTAAGGTAATGTCTTGTTCCTATAGACTTTAATGGGATCGAATATTCGATCGAATAGTCGAATATTAGGGAGATATTCGTACGAATATCGAATATTTGAATATTTCACTTTTCTCTCATCAGTAGTCACCATGTTTTTTTGTGTGTGTGTGTCAATGAAACTGTGGGAGGTCTTGTATTTTCTGCTGGTTGTTATCAGTACTATTTCGAGGTGCATCATATCTCATTCGAATCACTTTTATTACATTTTTAGGGAAAGTGAGATAAAATTTTTAATTTGCATCATCAAATTAAAATCAATGTTGCTCATTTCTTGAATCGAGCATTTGAGCATTGAAAAGTGCTCGATCAACTCTGTGCAGTATCAATGAAATGTTAGCTTAAGGCTATGTTCACACAATACATATAAATTTTATTGTTAAAAATATAACATAATAATGATAATAGTTCACAGTAATTTAAATGACCAAGTAATGAAACAGGGCTGAAAAGAATGTTAAAAACAGCAAAAAACAGGGGTGGGGGCAGCCGGTGGACACTTGGATCTTTCACCACTGATGGTATTATACTTTGTTCATTACTATTGTACTCTTTATGTCTGTAAATTATGGACTTGGTTACACAGTACTAGGATCTTCCTTATTACTTATAGCACTTTGACTTTTTTACGATACATGATCTTTTTCATACTTTCACTGTGTTCTTATTAAAATTATTTATTTATTTATTCATTCACTGTGTCCACCTGCAGCAGCCCCCTTGTGTATGTTTTTTTGCTGTTTTTAACATTCTTTTCTTTAACATTCTGTTTTTATATGTGTTGTAATACATTAGAGGCTCAGTTGTTTCTTTATTGGTGCATATTTGTAACTAGAATCCAAGTTCCTTATTATTCTAACATTTATTCCCCATATATTAGAATGGTATAGGTAGTCTCTTGTATGGTGGAGTTCTGCATATCTTGTATATGTGTTATTTATGTTCACACAATGTTTGGCTGTTTGGCACTCAAAAACAACGGGCAGTTTATTAAGTGTTAAACAACGATCGTCAATGCACAACGGACAGAAATAACTGACATGTCCTTTGTTCAATACATTGTTGTATGCATTGACTTCAATGCAACCCATTTCACTAGGAAAAGAATGATCATTGTTTTAATTGAAAACAACAACCGTTCCTTTCATAAAAAGTAAGTTGTGTGAACATAGCCTTAGGGCCCTATTACACCAACAGATTATCTGACAGATTTTTTTTAAGCCAAATCCAGGAATGGACTTGAAAAGAGGAAAAATCTCTGTCTTTCCTTTGTTACCTGTTCTCTGTTTATAGTCTATTCCTGGCTCTGGCTCAAAAAAATCTGTCAGATAATCTTTTGGTGTAATAGGGCTCTTACTCTGCAAGTCAGTACAGTTATGATAATACCATATTTACCATATTTGTTGGTAGGAGGGATGTGTACAAATAAAAGTTTACCACTTCATAAAAAAAATAAAAATAAATAATAGTGATGATAATAATAATAATAATAATAATAATAATAATAATAATAATAATAATAATAATAAAAATTCTATGCTGCATTCTTTTAATGCTGCAAGGTGTCAAGTCTATTTATTCCCATTAAGTACACCAATTGAAAGATCAGTTCAGGAAGGGTAGCCAAAGAGAATACAGCAGTTAAGATGATATATTTAGTAAGATTTTTGAACACCAAAAATTGTAAAGAAGATCTTATATCACCACTAATTTTGTAATATTACCGTTCATGCTGAAAGGGGCATTTCAGTATGTTAACCTGCAATAAAAAGACTGAAATATCATCATCTTTATGTAGGCACATGCACTGAAACAGAATGAAAGATAAGTTGTAATATGTACTTTGTAAAAAGCAAATATTGTAAAGTAACAAAAGAACCTTTTCATTGATGGATATAAAGAATATTTCCAGTCGAAATGTGGAGTAGTCTATTACTTTTTCACAAATCAATAGTATTGACCTAAGAAACACTTGCCATTTTATTATTTTTAAATTAAATCTCCAAGTAATGTCATCTGTTTGTGCAATGAGGAATGTTTCTGTGCAGGATCCCATTTTTTTCCCATAATTAGGAAAAGTGTATGTTTCTTGAACCATAATACTTCTTGGACCATGACTCTATCTTTTGTTCATAGATGACAATCTAGGAGTTGAATAGCACTCACAGTAAGAAAAGAGTCCACATTATCTTCTATATGACCATAAAATAATAATAATAATAATAATAATAATAATAATAATAATAATAATAATAATAACCAAAGTCTTTAATATGTACATTGAACATTATCCTGTTTTATATCTCCTTGAACTTTGTATACAGTAGTAACTAATAATCCTTAAATTTCACAAATTATATTATGCAGTGTATATTTATTAACTTTCAAAGTATTTCTTCCAAATTTTCTAGGGCATGCAAGACTTATAAATGCAGATAATCTTAGAACAACATATCAAGAAAAAAATAATACCATAGTATTGCATTAAAGTGTGTAATCAGGAAAAAAGTGAAAATGTCCTTCTAGGAATGAACATACTGTACAACCCCCAAGATATATACATATGTTTGACAGAACCAATAACAATATGAAACCTTAGTATACTGGGACACAAGGTCACCATTTCCCATGTGGGGAAATCATACCAAGGTACAGTAAAAAGAACACAAAAAGACATCCACAGGAGAAAATGTGGAAATGTCAGACCATCACACCAGTCCATCTCAGCCAACAGTAGAGATAACCTCCGGGGCAAAATAAAAAAAAATTGTTTTTAAGATCCTTTTTATGTCCTTGCCATAAAAGCATAGTAAGAGAGTATTACTGCCATAAAGACCATAGGGGAGATTTGTGAAACATGGTGTAAAGTGAAACTGGCTCAGTTGCCCCTAGCAACCAATCAGATTTTACTTTTTATTCCACAGAGACTCTTTGGAAAATGTAAGGTGGAATCTGATTGGTTGCTAGGGGCAACTGTGCCAGTGCCACTTTACACCATGTTTGATAAATCTCCCTCCATGTTTTCATATAAAAAAATGTGCACAGTTCTGTACCAAAGACCCACATTTTTCATTCAATAATTCATAGGCACATAGGCACTGCCGTTTCGGTAAACTTTGCATAGACCAGTATAAATGTATGTAAGGAAAATGCCATATAGAAGGTTAATAGTGGGCAAATATTGTTCTGGTGTTCGAGAGAGGACCTGGGAGGACCTGCTCAATGACATAAGGGAAACTGGGATCACAGTCTCAAAGATTACCATAACACACTATGCTGTCATGGATTAAAATCCTGCATCTACTGTATCATCCTGTATCTACTCCACTTTCTGTGTTTGGAGGAAGAAGGATGAGTACAACCCCCAAGAACACAAAGAGGATGAGTACAATCTCAATCGTCAAGCAAGAGAGTGAAAACATTATACTTTGGGGGTGCTTTCCTACAAAGGGGACAGGACAACTGAAACGTATTGAAGGGAGGAAGGGGCCAAGAACCGCAAGATTTTGGCCAACAACCTACTTGCCTCAGTAAGAATATTTTAGATGGGTCATGGCTGGGTCTTCCAGCATGAAAATGACCTAAAACACCCAGCCAGTGCAACTAAGGAGTGGGTCCATAAGAAGCATTTGAAGGTCCTGGAGTTGCCTAGCCAGTTCCCAGACCTTAACCCCAGGAAAAATCTTTGGAGGGAGATGAAACTCAATGTTGCCCAGCAACAGCCCTGAAACCAGAAAGATCTGGAGAAGATCTGTATTGAGAAAGTGGAACAAAATCCCTGCTGACCTCTGTAATAAAATGCAAAATTATTTAAAAATCAAACAATTTGATTTTCTGGATTTTTTATTATAGATTCTGTCTCTCATGGTTGAAGTACCTTCAATAAAAATTACAGACCTCTCCATTCTTAGTAGGTGGGAAAACTTGGCAAGTACTTTTTTTCCCCACTGTAGCTTTACTACAGAAGAAAGATTATGCAGATTATTTTTTTTTTCTGTTGAAAAGAAACTTACAAGGGGTGCCTGTCAGGAATGTGCACTGAGCCTGCTGTGAACTGGGCATGTTTTGCCTTTTGTCTGACACACCTGCTTTCCTTTCAGCCTCCTGGCAGTGCAAGGGTTACACTACTCACTACTGGCCTTGATTGTTGCAGCTGAGCAGTGTTCTTTGACTGACAGATTCCTCTACCTGTCTGAAGCTTGGGAGATCAGAGCACTGGTCCAATGAGGATCCAGACCGGGCTCTTGGTCTGCATAAAACAAAGCTGAGGCAGTGTCTCAGCACTGGCTATTTAGGTTAATACCCAGCTCCCCCTTGTTTATTCCTGCGATCCCCGTCCTAACTCCCTCTGCTTTCTTGACTGTGTTACCTGACCTCTGGCTTTGACTTTTAACTATCCGATTGTTACTTGTTTTGAACTGCGATGTCCGTTTGGTTTTGACCCTGCCTGTTTGACTATCCTATATTGTGTTTGTCCATCTGTCTTGTTCTGTGTTTTACGTACTCAGTATAGAGAACGTCTTCGTGGTTGTCCACGGCCACCTAGGGCCTATTGAGGCAAGTAGGTAGGGACAGAGGGTGGGTTCAGACCTAGGGACCACTGTCGTGTTTTGTCCCTAACCCTTTGAGAACCAGGCCCAAAATGACCCAGTGGATCACCCAAATTTTGACCTTAGTGTTTTCTTTTTTTCCTCCTTCCCTTCTAAGAGCTCTAGCACTTTCAGTTTTCTATCTACGGGCTGTGTAAGGGCTTGTTTTTTACAGGAGTAGTTGTACTTTGTAATGGCGCCTTCCATTCTACCATAACATGTATGACAGAATTCCAAAAAGTATTTTTTCTGAAGATATAAATTGGTGAACACGTAAAAAAAAATGCAATATTGTAACTTTTGGGGGGTTCCTGTGTCTACGTAATGCACTATATGGTAAAAGCGACATGATACTATTATTCTATAGGTCAGCCCGAACACAACCATATGCAGGTTTACACAGATTCTGTAATGTTAGATATTTTATTTATGAAATGCTTTTTTTGGGCAATTAATTATTAATAAAATGGGCCTATTGCGACGCTTATAGCCGTTTTATTTTTTCACCTACAGGGGTTTATGGGGCGTCAGTTTTTCTGCCATGATCTCTAGTTTTCATTAATACCATATTTGTGAAGATCAGACGTTTTGATCACTTTTTATAATTTTTTTTTAAATATAATGTAACATCAAATCGGTAAGTGTAATAGTGATTTTTACTTTTTTTTTTTTTCACATTTGAAGTCCCTTTGGGGGACTTTTACATTCATTTGTTTGATTATTTCACACTGATCATTGCTATGCCATAGGCATAGCATTGGTCAGTGTGATAGGCAATCTGCTCATTGAGCCTGCCTGTCCGGAACGCACGGAGGAAGGTGAGAGACCTCCGGTGGTCCGTTTCAACGATTGGGACCCCCGCAGTCACACTGTCACTTACACTTCAAAGTGAGCTTCATAGCAGGAGAAGCACCCTAGACGTAAAGTTACGCCCAGGGTCGTCTGGTGACAGACTTCCATGGCGTAACTGTACGTCCAGGGTCGTCTATGGGTTAAAAATTTTCAAATAATGTATTAAAATGAGCTCTCTTTTTTTATTATTATTATTTTGATATACAATATATGTAATCTTGGATGAATAAGGCTGGGTTCACACTACGTAAAAACATGTCCGTATTTTAATGTCAAGGCCGTATTTGTGCAAACAACAGCCATTTTAAAAAAAATAATGGCCGTTATTTGTGAAAATAAGTCAGTTTTTATGAAATACGGACGGGTTTTCTTTACGTAGTGTGAACATAGCCTAAGGTAGACATGGTAATGTTTTGAGTCAGTGTGGGTGGTATTCTCTTTCTTTTATTTACATTTGATAGTAAGATGTTTTAAAATTATATTTTATTTATTTATTTTTGCATAACATGCTACATAGGGACAATTTGTTTTATTCTGCAGTTTTTGCTAACTAAGGGTATGCGCACATGATGGATTCCAAGTGGAGAGCTTCAAGTGGATTCCGCCGCATGCCCCCTCTTGAAGTCCTGTCCCTCCCATAGGATCCATTCTATGCTCAGGCAGATTCTGCAGTGCCCCCAATAAATTGATATGTCACGCTTCAAGTGGAGGTGTGCAGTGGAATCCGCTTGAAGTTTTCCACTCGGAATCTGTACTGTGCACATACCCAAACTGAGGCATCCACACCAGCACTGATATTGCATATACGAACTGCTCAACCAATCACAGTGCTTAGTGAGTAGTTGCTGTCTGCACACTTTATCACCAGAATTAGTAGGACTAAGGTTGCACTTGGGACTGGATTCTCAGAAAATAGACAGGGATGGGGATCAGGCCAGGCAACCATACCTCTTTGTCATGTTCCTTGCAGCTTGAGCCACATACTGATAAGACAACCCCTTTAATGTTACATTATTACCATTGCTGCTATCTCTTTTCACTACATACTACTCATTGAAAGGAGTGTAAATCAAAGCTGATGGGCACCAGGGCTAAATCATGTTACCATGAAGAATTGTTACTTACCAACCTCAAAAGGTATATATTTGCATGGAACCATAACCAATGTAGGAGAATAAAGAAAAAAAGAGAGAAAATAGTATGTCTTCTGCACAGATATTTAAGCAGCATATGAATTTGCACAATGCCATTGTTTCAGTTTAGAAACTAATGTTGAGAGTCCTGTGCTCAGCCTGGTAATTGTTAACGGAAAGCAGCCAGTTTCTAAATTTTCTTCACGCTTGTTAGAGGAGAAAAACACTAGATTTAGTGGGCTTTTGGGTCTTCATTCAAGGGCCGGTGCTTCACACTTCAGACAAGTGAGAGGTAAAGCAGCAGTGTGGCTGTGCAGTCTCCTGTGCGGCATATAGATAATCAGAGGCCTTAACTTGAGACTTCATCGAATACCAACGAACTCGAACGAGACGGTACCTGCTGGATGTTAGAAATACGCTTTGCATTCGATGCAGCGGCACAGCCGAGCGTAAAAGGCTGGAGAGAAAAAAAAAGGGAATTTTTATTTATTTATTTTTTTGGGGGAGGATTTTTTTTAAACGATTTAGTTTGATGAAGTGTGCAGAGCTATGCTGTGTGGGAAAGGAGGGGGGCAGGCGAGTATTGGGGTTTATTGAAAGACTTTCTCACTCTCCCTCTCTTTAGATCATCGTCATGGTGTAAACAAACAAGCTAAACTCCCTGAGATTTACAGTGCCCGGCGTCCGTGACTTCCTCTACCGCGCTGTGAGATATTTCTGTACAGGCAGCCTAAGCACTTTCCATTTTATACCTCAACGGCTTTATAGCATCTTAAGGATTTCTCTATATGCCTGGCTTCACTCCCAGGGAAAAATCTAGCTTGTAAATAAATACTAAATATATATGAACAAAAAGGACAGACAGACAGTGTGCATAGTCTTTCCATATCCTGCTCATGTGGAAAGAGTGCACCTGAGGCCTGCATTTGGTTTATAGTCTAATACTGAGTATATTGGATTGTTTTAACCCCTTACGCCCATTGCTTGGCAAGGAATAACATTCATTAAGGGAACTCGAAATTTATTCATAAGGCCAAAATAAATTCCTAGTTGAGAAAATTAATACTTGTGTGCCATATTTTCACCTCTGCTGTTATAGAAATTCATTGCCAGGTCTCTTTTTTAATTATTCAGTACCATTTGCTCTGAAAAGCCTTCTATCTCTCTCATTCTTCTGACCGATTCTGTGCCCCTAGATCTGTCTATGCTAATAGGTCTCCCACCTCCTTCACACCCCACTACCTCTCCTACCAGCATGAAACAGCTGTGTGAAAAAGAACCATAAATCCATCCCATTTCTTCAAGTACAAGCTTTATGGCTATTTGTTGTTTCCAATTTCAACAAACTTTGGTCCTATAATCATGGCGATTAATCCTTATTTAGACGTGCCCACTGAAATTAAGGTCACTCTGTGCTGTATCTCTTGTTTTTTGCTGTGATTGTAACAAATGATATATGCAGATAAGGCTAATCTCGTCTGGTTTATCGAAGATGGGAAAGACTATGCAAAGTATCCTTACTTAAACATATTCTGTGTCTTGTCTGTTCAGGAAGCACAATCCTAGGATAAAGGCCGGATTTTCTAAGTACAGAATCCTGTTGTTTAAAACATAACTTTTTCCCAAGATTTGTTAAAACCCATAATGTATCAATAGAGTAAGTCTTACATAGAACAAGAGAACTTCAAAACTCAGTTATTAGGTCCCAAAGATGAGTAAAAATATACAGCCCCCCAACAGGTCTAGAGTTCCCCTAATTATGTACATAAAGCATAACACAACCCCTGCATAAATAGTTAGTCCCTACATGTTTCTCCCAATGCATAGCGGGATCATCAGGTATATTGCATAGGGAACAAAAAAAACAAACAAAGATTATTGTATTAGTAAATGTCAGAGAATGATAGTGATAATGTTCAGTAAATCCTGAATCATTGACTGACTATGGGGCCACTTTACAAAGTGTTCATCACTTATATAACTGACAATTTAGACATAGCAACATATGTTTTTACAAATACAAAAAGGCTGAGCTCGCAAGCAGTATTTTGGCATTTGGTCAGTATATGGAAATCAAAGGTACATAAATCCCCATGTATAATATTACCGCTATACTATGACTCTATACCATGATAAGGTGAAATTACATTACTTTGATTAATAAGTTTTCAATGTTTAGGCTGGATTTTTCCTGGATTTCTTATGGTGGTCTCCATCATCCCATAATTTCATAGTAATGTTTTACGCATACTGATGGAAAGTGATACCGTCATGTCACATTCAAGGGTATTCTGAAGAAACTTAGAAAATTCAGCAATGCAGACAGTGAAAGCCAGAGAATGCTTTTTATTGTAGGTATATCTTTTATTTTAGACAAAATACCCAGAAAACCCCTTTAACAGAAAGTTTCTTCAATCATTAGGACAAACTCTGTCTATAGTGTCTTTAAGGGTCTCAATGTACCAATAAGTAACATATAGTGGATCCCTCACTGCGCTGTATCTTTCAAAAACAGAAGGAACTAAAACCCCTAAATATTTGGTATCATCGGGGCGCTATTGATTTGACTCCCACAAAAGAGATATTAACGCCTTCATGACCGAGGTCATTTGTGCCAGGATGTCTGGGTCAAATTAATGCAGTGTTCTGCTCCACCTTCTAAGAACCATAGTGTTTATTTTTCCACCTACAGGGCTGGTTGGGGTGTAATTTTTTGTGCCATGAAAAAAATTTGCATCACTTTTCATAAATTTTTTTCTGATATATAATTTTAAAAAAGCAGCAATCTTGTTTTTTTTTTTTTTTTCAGTTTACGCTAGAGATTGGTACTCATTCGAGTATAAGGGTACTCGATGGTATTCGTTACTTGGATTAGCATCTCCCAATACTTGAGACAATGCCATCTTCCCCTTTCTGCATGTTTGGCGGCTTTTTTTCAGCCCATCATCATGCAGGAGAGTCTTTGGGAGCTCGTAGTATCACGTGGGAACCCTACATGTTGTTAGCAGCAATTGGCTGGCCAGATCAGATGACCTGGGCATATAAGGATCAGGTCCCGCGATGCTCACTTCAGATACCGGCTGGATGAGCATAGGGAGAGAGCTGCTGTCTGTCAGGGAGAGTGTTAGGCAGGGAATTAGTGTGCAGTTAGGCAGGAATACGACACAAAGAACCCAACAGTCCTTCTAAGGGCTTAAAATTTTCAAAACATATTTTTTTTTGTTACTCTTGGCTGCTGGCTTGGACTTGTAGTACGGCTGTCAGTAGCCAATTTGTCCTGTTGCTGTCATAACCTTGGCTGGCTGGGATCTGTAGTTCAGCTATACCTATCCTCACTGTGCAGTGTCCTGTGCAATGGGTGCCTTAAAAAAAGAACCAACACCAGTTACACACATACTCTATACGTCTACCCCCAAAACTCCTGTCAGTAATCAATTTGTCTTGTTGCTGGCATTCTCTTGGCTGGCTGGGATCTGTAGTTCAGCTATACCTATCCTCACTATGCTGTGTCCTGTGCATGCGGTGAGAGAGATAAGGATCAGCGAAAAACAGCTACTGCATCAGTGTGTCCAAGGCTGTACATTGACCCCTGATAAACATCAATAAACTCAGGAGATTACTGGCCAACAGTGAACAGAAGTTGGAGCGATGAAGGAGATACAGGAACATGGGGGAGAAAGCCCATAATTTGGCGTAATGTTGTGATTAGCCAGCCCCAGAGGCATCCATGCGTGCTAACCCTGCTGTTTCCTGTCCATTTACATGTTGTTTCCATCATTTTTTGAGGTTTCCAGGTTTTTACGCAACCTTCCCTGTGCCGAGCTTTGGTCCCCTGCAAAAATACTCGAGTTTCCTATTTACTTCAATGGGGTTCGTTACTTGAAACGAGCATCCAAGCATCGGGAAATATTCGTCTTGAGTATTGAGCACCCAAACATTTTAGTACTCACTCAACTCTAGTTTACGCCATTCAACGTGCGGGAACAATAATGTTATACTTTAATAGATTGGTCAATTCCGCACTCTACTATATATAATATGTTTCTTTCTTTATTTTTGTACATATTTTTATTTTACACTTATATTTTACTGTAAAACATGCAATCATTAGATTGCATATACTGATCTATGCTATGCCATAGCATAGCATAGATCAATGTCATCAGCAATCTGTGCATAGAGCCTGCCTGAGAGCAGACTCTATGCACAGATGGACAATCTGACAGGATGGAGGTAAGTGGCTTACCCCCACCCGTCGGTACAAGCGATCAGGGGTCTCAATCAGTCAGTGACAGGTGCTTGTCCTGTCACTGACTACCTTTTTTTTTTCCCTTTTACTTTTTATTACATCAAGAAAAGATATAGAAGCAAGTATTCTCAATAAAAACAATAACAGCAGAATATCTAAACAAATAACTCAAACAAGCCCCCCCACCCCCCCATCCCCACAGAGAACATCTTTCCAGTTAAACCCATGAGCCAATACAAACCCTCTTTTTCCCATGGAGCCAATCCCGCGGGACATCATATAGTAATCCTCAAATTACGAAGTGTCTCAACTCTGTCTCTCACTTCCACCTCCCACTAACTTGTTTAAGTAGCTTTTTTATTCTATCTGCCCGCACGTGCAAGGACCGCGCCCCAGGCCAGGCCGAACAGACCACTCCACAAAAAAAATACAAAAAAAACCTTTCAGAAGTTAACTGCTATAGCTATTCATACATTTGACCTATCTTCATCAGACCAAGATTTTGTCACACTGGCGCTAGTCCTCCCCAGTATCACTGTGGAGGTATCACGCTTGATTTAATTAGTGTCCTATAAATTCCTACAATAGGTTATATAAAACAGGACTTGTTAGGGTTTTTTAAAATAACAAACAAAAAACAATTGTGCCCTTTATTCTACCAAGCAGTAAAAAAATATATGTGTTTAGTCTCTTTTTCAACCATCCGAAGACCAAAGGCCCTATTACATGGGCCAATATTAAAGGAGCAAGCGAGCGCAGACCTGCGTTTGCTTCTCGTTCCTCGTTCACTGTAGGCGCTATAGCACTTGCCAACAGTGAGTGGGTAAGAGCTTAGTGGAGGGGGGCACAGAAAGCTGCAGGAGGGTGGGCTAAAGATCGTCCTGGTGGCCCAAAGGAGAGAATGGCTGCCCCTGCTCCTATTATACAGAGCGATGACCAGAAGACCATCACTATTGGTAGAGATGAGCGAATAACTCGGAAATTTTTTTGTGAAGTTCACGAATATTCGTGCAAATTTGCGTATATGTGTAGATCGCATACAAATGAATTTTTATTAAAACAGGCAAACTATAAAAGCTACAACAGTTTAACTATTACATAGTAGCGATTTTTTTCAACACTTTTGCTGTGACAGTGTCAACATTGGAAAATGTCAATTTAAAAAAAAAAAATGTCAATTAGCCTGTCATCATTCAATTTCCACCATGGACAGTAGTGGATGTTGGTGGATTAGTGGTGTGATCTCAGTTTCTTCCCAGGATAGCAGTGGACATTGTCAATGTGCACCCAGTGAGATGGACACTGTGTTCACTGTGACTTCCTATAATGCACACCCAGAACCCAGTTACTTCCCACAATGCACAGGCAGCACGCAGTGACTTTCTGTAAGGCACACCCAGTACCCAGTGACTTTTTATAATGCACACCCAGCACCCAGTGACTTCCTATAATGCACACCCAGCACCCAGTGACTTCCTATAATGCACACCCAGCACCCAGTTACATGGTATACTGTACAATGGCTCAACTGTTCCCATAGAAAACAACCCACAATCCACCCTGCTATCCTCTCCTCTCTGTTGCTATCTCTTTGTATTTCTCTCCCTGCTCTATACACAGCAGACTGGCCACCTCCAGGAAGCCAACATCACAGTGGGGTTTGCAGCTGATTGGACAAGTACAAGGGATAAATTAATGCCTGATTAGCTGTGAGTCAGAAATTCATCAGATTCGATTGGCTCATCTCTAGCTATCGGTATCATTTGCCTTCAATGTGTTAAAACGCGTTGCCTTTTAACACTACCTATTACACTGAGCAATTGTCTACCCTAATACTTAATAATCAGCCAAATAATTGCTTGGTGTAATAGGGCCTTAAAAAGCTGCCTCCAGGAGACTGGACCTGGATTTCTGGTAAGTATAGCTTACATAGCAATATAGCATGATAACACTGATATCCTCTCCTCAGGTCATGCAGCCAGAGGGGACAGGTGTCACCAAGAGGAGGGGACATTGGTACACTGCGGGTGCAGGGCCCGCCTCCAGCGCATAGAACAGCCCTATTTACACATCCCAAACTGGTGCAGATGGCAGAAACCAGGCAGCGATATAAGAAATGGATTATGCCACAGAGATCAACAAACCGATGTGGACCAGGTCATGTAAAAAAAAAAAATGTACGTAGCAAAGTGATACATTCGCTTTAAGGATTTTAACTTTAACCAAAGTGGATGGGGACAAAAGGAATTTAAAACCTTTTCTCTGTCTGATATTAGGAATCAGTAGATGGTCTTGTAAAACAAAAAATGGCATACTAATACTTGTTTTAAAGATTATAATAATATATCCTTCTGTAATACTTACCACCTCCAGTAGATAATATATAATTTGGAATTGCAATAAACCCTTATCTAAAATGCACTTTTAGCTCACTATACAAGTGTATTTTAGATAACATTGTGTTCTCAAGTAAAACATTTATATGAAAGAAAACTGTGAATTTCTTCTGATCTTCTGGACAGACCTTTAAAAATCTCAGTCTGCTTGTAAAAACTTCCCATTCCTCACTTCATAAACTTCTCACTAGATCCTAAATCCTTCTACATTAGCTGCAAATCATATTTACAAGATGCTTTAGGTATTGAAATCATCACATCCCACGTGTTTTCTGATTTACGATTTTGTGCATGTGATAAAAGAGGCAGCAGTCTTCTTGGTGGTCCAGGTTTGGGTGTGAAATGACACAGGGCATCCTGGCTTTAGGATGCTTCATTTAATAGTCAGGGGACAGGTTCCATGTCCTCTGGGAGGTAAGTGGCTCATACTTTATGCTGATAAAGATGTAAAGTGTAAGATATGGAACAAGATCTTCAAAACTCAAAGTGGCTTATATGTGAACATGCAACTTTCAGATTTCTCTTGTGGTACAAAGGGCTTCGATGGGGGGACCTCGACCATTGCAAAAGGTACCATAGGACTCTGTCCATACCGAGATGCTTTCCTAATACAACCTTCGTATGTCTGTCAGGGCCACTTTAACCAGAGGGCACATGGTGCACGTGCACCGGGCCCACTGGTTAAAGGGGCCCACCCTGAGCAGGGCCGGCCTTTGCTCTGTGCGACCATTGCGGTCGCACAGGGCTCCAGCCACCAGCCTGCCAGGAGGGCGCCATCGGGATGGGTAAGTTACCCATCCATGGCGCCCCCTGCAGGCCCCCCCCTGCGGCGCTCTGTACTGTAGCTATGAGTGCTCAAACGAGCGGTCATAGGTACAGGTAGCAGCAACGGCACTGACAGGTTGGGAGCCTGTCAGTCATCCTTGTGACCGCAGGCAGTGCTTTAACTGCTGACGTCACTCAGCGCTGACACCGCGAGAGGGGAAAGCGGCCTCTTGTGACTGCAGGTAAAGTACTTCCTGCGGCCATAAGAGTGAGGTGAGGTGAAGAGAAGAGGACCCAGGTGAGTATAAAGTGTTTATTTTTTGTTACTTGCTATATGGGAGGGGGAAGCACAAAGGGGGGCTATATAACGGGGGGTAGCAAACAGGGGGGGCCTATATACTACTGGGGGGGGCACACAGGAGGTATATTTTAATTGGGGAGCGCACAGTGACAGGGGGGATTATATAAAAGGTGGTGCACAGGGGTATATATATATATCTGGAGGCACACAGGGGGTATATATATATCTGGGGGCACACAGGGGGTATATATATAACTACTAAATAGGGGCACAGAGGGGGTTAACTACTATATAGGGGTACATAGGGGGGTAACTACTATATAGAGGTACAGAGGGGTGTAACTATTATATAGGGGCACAGAGGGGTGTAACTACTTTATAGGAGCACAGAGCAGTGTAACTACTATATAGGGGCACAAAGGGGTGTAACTACTATATAGGGGCACAGAGGGGGGTGACTACTGTATAGGGGTACAGGGGACCTTACTACTGTATGTGTTGGAGCCTAAAATGTTTCTCTGGCAGATTCTGAAGAGAAGATTCACAGCCGGGGGAAGACTTAAAGGTGGCCCAGGCAGAATGGAGTGAAAGAAAAGGTGAAAGACTCTGATTAGAGAAGACGCCCCCTGTAAGTAAATGGATGTAGCTGTTATAGGGTCTGTAGTGATAGTGGTCATGGTGTGGCGGTATTATGGAAAGGTATCATTGGTGATATCTTTATAAGGTTATAAGGTAACTACCGTATGTATTGGGGCTCCTAATGAAGTGTGGGGGCATTCAGGGCATTACACTGTGTGTGGAGCTCCGATTCTGATAACGCTGGGTTGGGGGGGGGGGGCACTATTGAGGGCTGTGCACTGGGCCCACCAATGTATTAAAACGGCGCCGATGTCTGTAACACCAAAGGGCTACCATCGCACAATACCACACAACAGTTTGCTGCTCCTACCAGCTGCTATTAGACCCCGAGAGACTGTTAAATTGAAACTCCTTGCAGTGGAATTGCAGGAAATAGAGGGACCTGGTGGCCAAGACTTCCGAGATATTTTACTGAGGCAAAGAGTCACTATTGGCAAATTAAAAGGTGGTCAGAAATGTTAGGACTCTCAAGTTGTTTGAAATAGCAATGACCATTTAAGATAGTATAGTATAGCTCTTGGCGTACCAATTAAAACAACACAAAATTAATATAGATATTATTTTATTTTATTACTTAAATTAAACTTTTGTATAAAAATGCCATATTCTGAACCCTACAACTTTTTTTTATATTTTAGTCTGTGAAGTTGTGTGAGAGCTCATTTCGCCAACAAGATCTGTAGTTTTTGTCAGTTTAACATTTGCATGTATGTTTTTTGATCACTTTTGATTCCATTTTTTCCTGGGGTGTCATGTGACCAAAATGTTGGATTTTGGAATTACCAGATTTTTCATTTTATAAGATGCACCTGTTGATAAGATGCACTAAGGTTTTAGAGGAGGAAAAATGGGGAAATCTGTTCAATGCCGCACTACACAGTGAAGGAAGTTTGTCTCTGTTCATTGTGTAGCGGTGGTGATGTTTATCTCCAGCTCAGCTCCCATTCAAGTGAATAGGAGCTGAGCTGCAGTTCCTACAGTTACAGCTACAGCCAAAATGTATCAGGCTGCTCAGGTTGTTCTGGGAACAGTGGTGCCAGGGAGTTAACCCTCAATGAACCGTAAAAGGCTACAGCTCTTTGAGGGTTAACTCCCTGGCACCACTGCTCCCAGAACATCCTTAGCAACCTGATGCAGGGGGCCACTTGTACTGGCTAACTTGCTAGAGGGTGGGATGGGAGGAGGGACTCCACAGTGCTGTGTGGCTGCATCTCAGGTCGGCAAGAGAAGAAAGAGTGGCAGTGCTAAGATATGGGAGAAGAAAATTGTTAGCTGAAGCAGCAGCCGCCAACAGATCATTGAAGCTGCTGCAGGACATCCACTCACCCTCTGCGGAGACCTGTCAGTGGCTGCTGCTTCAGCTGACACTTGTCTTCTCCCATATCTGTGCACTGCTGCTCTCTCAATTTGCTGCAGTTTGGGGGTTTTCAGGGCCGTGTGTACAGCTGAAACAACTTATAAGAATGTTCCATCTTGATAATAATCACTTTGTTTAAAACCCAATCAAACAAAACTGCAAAGAGACCGGCTTCTCTAATACAGTAGTGAGCATGAGAGAGGGGGCCTGGACTGAAGATTGGTGACATACAGTATGAGAGATATAGCCAGGACAGTAGATGGGTGACATACAGCATGAGAGATATAGCCAGGACTGGAGATGGCTGACATACAGTAGTGAGAGATGGAGCCAATGAATATCCAATCCCATTATAGTCTATGGGAGAAAATTACTTGGGACCTGAAAATCAATATTCAACCACTAGGAGGTCACCAAGCGCACAATGACACCTCAGGAAATGATGTCAACACTTCTGGAATGCATATAGGACAGCAGGGGAAGCATGTCTGGCTGCATCTAACACTTGTGATCAGCGAACATCCCAATTTTCCCAAGTGTACGCCGAAGATTTACAAACAAATTATGAATGTAAAGTAGAAGCGTACGTATCAGGTCAGGTGCTGTGTAAAATACGTAATAACGAAAATAACAATAACTACAAATCAGTAGTTGCACAAACAAATTCACAGACAAATTATGAATGTAAAGTAGAAGCGTACGTTTCAGTCTAGCAGTACGCACTTGCGTACCTATCAGGTCAGGTGCAGTGTAAAATACGTAATAACGAAAATTAACGATAACTACAAATCAGTAGTTGCAAGATAAAAGGTATTATCCCACACTCACAGTATACAGCCATATACCTGATATATAATTGTTTTTACAACAATAAAATTAAAGGGCTGGTCAACTCTTTCACAGGACGCAGACTGCACAAATCAGTAGTAGCAAGATAACAGGTATTTTCCTGCAATCACAGTATACAGCCGTATACACTAACAGTAGATGTCTGAACACACTGCCTGTCCCAAAATAGATTCTAAATCTCAGTTTTTTAGGCTTTTAGCCCTAACAAGGGCTTTAGGGGGTCCCTCCCTACCTAACTTTATCTAAAAGCTTTCTCTCCCTGGTATACAGTCTGTCCCTCTCTAGCTCCAACCAGGAAGTGACACGAATCTGAAATCACTATTCTTATATTCAGGAGTTAACGTAGTTTAGCCAGCCAATTACAGTTAGAGTTTTTTTTTAAGTTCTTCCTATCCCTAGTGCCTGTCCCTCCTCCTGCATGTTTATTGGCTGTCAAAAGCGCCAGGGGGGTGGGAGGTCGAATAAAATTTTTTCTGTGTTTTTGTTCGAATATTCAAATGCAATCAAATAGCATGAAGAGCGTGCTATTTGATCAAATAGCTGTTGGATCGAATACTATTCGTTCATCACTAGTGACATACAGTAGTGAGAGATGAAGCCAGGACTGTAGATGGGTGACATACAGTAGTGAGAGATGGAGCCAGGATTGGACATGGGTGACATACAGTAGTGAGAGATGGAGCCAGGACTGGAGATGGGTGACATACCGTAGTGAGAGATGGAGCCAGGACTGGAGATGGGTGACATACAGTAGTGAGAGATGGAGCCAGGACTGGAGATGGGTGACATACAGTAGTGAGAGATGGAGCCAGGACTGGAGATGGGTGACATACAGTAGTGAGTTTAAAAAACGGAGCCAGGACTATATGTCACCCATATCTGCCTCTCTCTCCTCTGGCTGAACAAAGTGTCTGATGCTAAGCTGTGCAGGAGGTAGTAGCAGCAGCTTCTTGAATTTGGTGGTGGCTGCATCTGGGGAAAGGCTCCTCAAGCTTAGGTAGGCCAGCTGCAGTGTACCCCTGTAGGGGGAAGAAACAAGAGTGAAGAATGAATCTTGGCACCTGGGTATGTCAGATGAATCGGGGAATGGTGGCTGGTGCTTGAGGCCAATCAACGGCAACCTGAAGAAGGCTCCCTGGCCTGCTGCTGTCTTCCACTATGGGAAGACAAAAGAGCGGCATGCCAGCCTTTGGCTTTGAGGTGAAAAAAATGTTTCTTATAAAAAAAAAATACAGTAATTTCTATCTCCAATCAACACTCATACAGCACTATTTTAGTCCTTTTTCAGATGCTGCATTCTTCATTCTACCACTGCACGGGTAGAGAAAACATGCAACAAGTTACATACATTTAACAGAATTAGCCACAAAGTTAACTAACTTTAGTGGACATAATCAGCATTAAAATAATGAATGACAACTGAATGTGGAGGATGTAGGCAGCAGAGTAATGCAGACAGTGTGATAAAAAATGGCAGTGTGAATAGGCACAACAAAAAATAATGGAAAAAATACACAGGAAATGACAAAGACAGTTACAGATGGAGGCTATGTTCACACACCATCAAAATAATGATTGTTATTTGCCATTGAATGACTGCCATACAATAAAAACTGCCATCATTTGAACGGTGTGTGAACATAGCTGTAAACTGGTACAATATTATATATACATCCTAGCAGCTATAAGAAATAAAAACACAAAGGGCATATATATCTAGCTACCAAGTAGAATGTGTAAGAATATTAATATTTATTACCAGCCCTGTAAAAAGTGCAAGTCTCACCTTTACAGTCCACATACAGTGCGCCCTCACCTCACCCCAACATAGCGAATAAGGACAGGTGCAGTTTAGAGGCGATACACACCTTTGGATTTACACCGACATATGTTTCATCCCTCTTCTTCAGGGAAAGCATTGGGCCATGTAAAAGGACCCTCAGGCTTTGTTCATACACTATTGAAAATTCTGGTTGTTTTTATTGGACGGCCATTATTTTTTAATCAATTGTTTATTTTCAAATTTTTGAAACACAGTTTAAAACAGTTTAACAGTTTCGGCTATCAACAGCCGAATTGGGATACATATATATATCACAATAAACAGCATGTAAATAGTGTAGTAGGTAATCCAATCAAAGAAATATAACAGGTCAACAGGTTGGCGAGAACTAGTCATACACTGCACCTATGAAAGGTCACTATACCCATGACTGCCAACGAATGCACAACCGCATCAAAGAAGATTGGCAGTTAACTATGTTATGTCAAAATAGACGGGGGGGGAGAGACGAGAAAATCACTCACAAGACCAGGGACCAACAAAGGACACAGGGAGAGAAGGACAGCCATCATTTAATGACAAACAACAGTGGTTCTTTTATGGCAACGTCCGTTGTTTGTGTAATAACGCAGCTGTTATAAGATAAGAGCGGTTATTTGTCAGTAAATGAAGGCTATTCATAGTAGTGGATTATAATAGGTCTGTTTCAGGCGTTAGCCCGGGGCCCTGAGTTCCTGTAGGGCCCAAGGCCACCCAAACAGACTTATACTTTCAGTGGAGTATTGTCCCTGGGTACAGTTTTGCTATTATTAGCAAAAAATGTCTGTTTTTTTTTTGCCACTATTATCTATCCTGTACTACGAACACCACGCTAGTGCTAACATATGTAGAGTAGTGTAAAGGGGGCCAGGATTGGTGAACAGTCCAGAGCCTATGGTAAAGTTAATCCACCCCTGGCTATTCAATAAAAACAGCTATCATTTTGACAGTGTGTGGACATAGCCTTATAAACATACTCCTTCCTTGTACAGGGAGATGGTGCATACAGGGCTCTGTATATCATTTAGGAAAAAGTTATTAAGTATGTGTTTGCCATACCGTGGGCCAGTATGTATTAGGGGTATCTTTGCCTTACCTGTGTAGCGAAGTATAATGAAATATACTATTCAATGTGACCATCGATATGCGAATAATAAATGCATATTTCTTTTTGGTGTAATTCAGGGACATAACATTTAACTGTATTTATAAGTATTTGTCTTTAGATGCTGTTAATGTATGGTAATTTTAGAAGCCATATTGTGTGAGTCAAGGAGTCTAGGTGGATAACTTCTATGTCGACAATTTATTTTCATATTTACCCTGCAAACCCTGTGAAATTGGGATTTAGGGGTAAACTGTTTCATGTAGAAGAGATGACAGCTGGAATGGCAGAGGAGGCTACTACAGTCAATGGGTTTTGTATATAGATACATTGCTCTAAAAGTCTTAAAATCTTTGATTACCCAAGTGTTCAGAAAGCTCATATTTTATGTGCCATTATAGACTGTAGTGAAAATAGGTGGTCAAAGGTTTTAGGGTATTCCTATGATACCATGTTCATATTTAATAGAATTATATAAACTTTTTTGGGGAGATTTATCAAACTGGTGTAAAGTAGAATTGCTTTAGTTGCAACCAATCAGATTCCACTTTTCATTCCTCACAGATTTAAAAAAAAATAAAAGGTGGGATCTGATTAGTTTCCGGGGGCAACTAAGACAATTCTACTTTATACCAATTTGATAACTCTCCCCCTTTGTGCCTAGTGTTACTAAGATGCCACCAGGTGGAAATGGGCCTAGGCTTCTGCTCTAGTGTGGAAAATAGTATGTATCTGAAAGAAAGGACTTGGTGATGTTAATTTATAGGTCTAGGCTTTTCCAAATAAATCAATAATAATGATAGGATTGAGTCAGTGGTGGCCACTATGGGGCGACCTACCAATTAACCAATTTATATGTTTTATATTTCTATGCAACCAGAGTCACTATACAGTATGTTGGATGGTTAGAAATTCTGTTTGTAAAGCATAACACCACTCTTGTAAAATGTTTCTAGAGTGTTTTGGATCTATGGTGGGATTTTTTTTTAGATGTATGTATATCTGTCATTGAGCTGTGTCTGGAGTTCTGCTACATAGTAGAACAGTGATGCAAAACCTTCGGCACTCCAGCTATTGCAAAACTTCAATTCCCAACATAACTGCGCAGCTGAAGCCACATCACTGGTTGTCCAGGCATGATAAGAGCTGTAGTTTTCTGGATGTTCACCATTACTGGTTCATCATTACAATGGCTTCACCATTCACCCATTATATGCTGTTGCAAGCATTGCTTAATCAACAAGTATTAAGGTTACAGCAGCCAATAGTGTGAGATTTTATATATTTTGTAATCAAAAGACTTGAAAATAACTTCTTATTGAGTACTGTAGTTCATGTATGTATACCGGTGAGTATGGAATGTTTTATCATACACACTTGTGGCATGTCAAAAACTATAGTAGTGTTTCTTACACACATGCCCACTTTTTCTCCTCACCTATGCCCCCACTCTCTGGTGCCTTCTGTTATATCCATAGCTATTTTTCACAATATTCAAGAGTAACCATGTAAACAGGATCTCAGAGATATTTATTGCATATGATTTTTATATGCCATAGTATGTTACAGGAATGGGGAACCTTCGGCCATCAAGCTGCTTCAAAACTACAGTTTGTATCATGCCAGGACAGCCAAAGCAAAAGCTTTGGCTCCCCAGGCATGTTGGGAATTGTAGTTTTGCAACAGCTAGAGGGCTGAAGGTTCCCCATCCTTGGTATATTTGATAGATTAATATCTTCAAAAAAAAAAATAAAAAAATTCATAGGCATAAAATGTTTCAGAAAATTTGCAGGACAAGGGGTTAAAACGTTAACAATAGTATTTTATAAAGCTTAAGTGGATTATAAGGTCTACCAATGAAAGCCCCCTCCTCCCTGTGCCTCCAGGTTATTTTGTGTGTCTTCTTGGATGGAAGCCTTCATACCTCTCCCTGGAGCCAAGATTCGGGGGACCCTACAATCTCTCATCATTTTCCTTTCCATCGATAGCTGCTTTCCCCACTCAGATATTAAGTATTCAAACCTCATTTACATCCTTATTTTTCAATTTGCTGCCACAGTAGTTTAATTTATTCGATATAATTTCTTTTTCTGAGGGGACATTAATCATTGCCCTGTGCTTTTTGGCGCCTGTGGGATATGTGTGTGTGTTTTTTTTTAAATCAATAAAATAAAGCAACTCTCCTCCTCCCCCCAACCCTTTGCCACAGGAGAAAAATATAATTTCTCCCTCACTTTTTCCTTGTTTCCTTTATAAAGAACATGGGCTAATTTGTCCTTATTTCTAACACGGCGCAATGTCTATTTCATATTAAATCAAAGCACTGCAGTATATTTCAGCGGGTTTTTTTTTCTTGCTCGTAGAATACGAATAGGTTATGTAGATATTACAAAGTATATTCATTTATCTGTCACAATATTTCTTATATATTAAGTTCAAATGTACCTGTGGTTTAGATTATTTACCAATCACATCACAACAGAAATTCTTTATACATTGATATTAAAGAAACTCTCAGCAAATTAACGACCAAGACAGGCGTAGCCGGGAAGGGCGGGCTACCCAACCTTTGCCAAGGGTGAAGGAAGGAAGAAGAATAGCTAAATCTTTGGAAAATAGTGGATTCTTATAAAACATATTGAAGCTGGGGTGTTACACGGACCCTTTGTAGTATGACAAATACATTAAAGTTTACCTTTAATTTCAACAAACTTCTGACATATTATAAAGACTAGAGATGAACAAACTTTGAGCACAGTCGGATTCATCCAAATCCAAGCATGCAGCATTTCATTACTAGTGGCTGAATATGTTGCATGCAGCCCTGAGGCTGCCTGGAAAACATGGATACAGCCATAGGCCTTAGGTAGTATCCATGTTTTACAGGACACCCTAGCTAGGGCTGCATCCAACTTCTTCAGCCACCAGCAATCAAATGCTGCATGCTCACATTTGGATGAACCTAAGTGTGCTTGAGGTTCACTCATCACTAATCATGACATATCAGAAAATGTGATTGGTCAAGATCTGGAGATCCACACTATGTCACTACAGATGTCCACACAGATGTCACTATGACATGTCAAAAGTTTGTTGACATTTTTAGTTAACTTTGTACAGAGAGTTAAAAAGTTCCATACTAAGCCTAATAAAATTCCTACAGCTTGTGCTGAGTGCCGCAAGACTTTTTTTTTTTTTAATGTAACATGTAGTTGGATTTTAAACATTATTAGCTAGCATTGTACAGTAATTTTAAGTGGGGACACCAGACTCACCAGGCCTGAACATTGCCTTAGGGTCCTTGATTGCACCCAGCCCAGTATGGTTTAAAAGAGACTATTGGAGGAGCGGCACCACTTGATTGCATCGAGCCCAGTATGGTTGAGAACAGACTGAGGAGGAGGAGGAGGCAGTACTTTATTGTACGCAGGCCAGTATGGTTGAAAACAGACAATTGACGAGGATGAGGATGTTCAGCCTTGGAGTGGTGGCCTAGGAATCCTCGCATATGATGTTGTTCAGCGCACTTTCCAGAATACAGATGAGTGGGATGATGTTGTTGATCCCATAGTCATGCCTGCTCAAAAACAGAGTCGCGTCCTCAAAAGGGATCAACAATTAGCAGGACATGTTCTCAGAAACCTGTGCACTATGAGGTTTATAACATGTGCCATACAAGGTGTATGACTCAGCCCTCCCTGCTGCACTGCAGAGAAAAGGTTCCTCCTTTGTGGGTTACAACACTTCCCACCGTTAGTTGACCTGGGGTCAGCCATTCATATATCTCTTACCTGATGGTCCGGAGCAGCTCCTGCCCACTGTGGCTACGTTCACCCAGGCTCACAAAATGGAGGACAGCCTGAGACCGCCGGGCCTGACATTTTTTGTAAGACACCTGAGCAGGTTGGACTGCAGTCAAAGTGGTGGATGGTTGCAAGCTGGTGGAGGCAGAACTTTTGCAGAACTGGCCCCCTAAAGCATCATGGAGAAGACTGTGGCAAGAATGGGCTAACTTTCTGGTGGTCTTCTGGGGGAATGTTGACCCAATGGGCAGTAACAGACATGTACTGCCCTTGCCCATAATTAAAGGAATAGACATTTTTCTACACAACTATGCAGGGATTGGACAGCCGATTGGACTTTTTTTTTCTGGGACAGTGATGGGACTTTTTTTGGACTGTCTTTTTTATTTTTATTTTCGCAGCTAAACGGAGTTCTCCTATTTTTTGAACCTTTATTGTAAAGATATGAACTGAGATTTTGACTTAATAAAGTAGATCAGCTTGAACACTGAAGTTGCTTTCATGTGTCTTGGTTGATACTCACAGCTGTCACATTACATTTTTGATTAGGCAGCACCCAGGTATATCTGAGGAGACTAATTCAAGGTCTCACCCTAACAGGGGTGACAGCACACATCTTGATATTCACAGAAAACCAGGATACAAGGGATTATAGGAGTAATAATCCCTTGTATCCTGGTCTATTCTGTGATTTTATTTGTTATTGTTATTTTAATCAGATTTGTTATGAACTTTCTTAAAGTTCGGTTCGGCGCCGAACCGAACTTTTTGCAAAGTTCGTAACGAATCTGGTTTGTTATGGTTCGGTTCGCTCATCCCTAAGTCACGCCTATATAAGCCTAGTTAGTTCCTGGTGGGAGGTATTAGTCTGGAGTTGGAGACAAAGACAAAAGATACAGATTTTCTATGAGAGAGACTTTCCTTAAGATGCAGTACTAAGCGACCTCTAAGGAAACCTTGTCCACGCCAGGGATCCTTCTTCAGATTCTCAGGATAGTTACCAGAGTAAAGGAACTGATCCGCAGTAAGGCAAAAAGCAGAATACCAAAGTTTCTTACTGATTTTACATGGCTATCTTGGGAAAACTCAAGGAGTCTGCTACGCCCAGTTATAAGGCCTGGGGCCTGTACTATACAACCTGGCACTCTCTGAACTGGTTGGGCAGAAGGCGGTCATACATATATGTGTATATGAGAGTACGAGTATTCTCTCTTTCACCTTAAGTACTATTCTCTACACTAATCCCAGCAGAGTACAATTCTACATTGGACAAGGCCCCCAAGACAGTCCCTGTATCTACTCTAGTTACTATCTCACGCACTACTGTCACCTGCACCTTTCAAGTTCTGTGTTTTTTTCCCATCAGCTGTATTGCACTGAAGATTATAAGTAAAAGTCCCTTCTCTTTACGCGTCAAACTCTGTCCTGATTTTTCCGCTTTACCTGCATCTTCACAACTGTGCTACCTTTTACAAGTGCCAGTGCACATGTGTCTGGGGGTAAGCAATATCATTCCTGGCCACCGTGACAAGTGCTCCAGCTGCAAAACAATAAATGCCCACCTGTTGCATAACACCCTCAGCACCCTGGGCCACGGCATAATGTCTTCCATACTTTTGTCTCATTAGAAGAGCTGCTTATATGTATTTGCTTTATTAAGCTAGTTGTGTACATTCTGTACCCCCACTTTCTGGTGTTCGCATTTAAAGTGAATGTACCACCAGGCCCAGGCAGAAACACTGGAGGCGGGCTGACCCACCATTAGTGGGAGGAAACCCTAGCCCCTCTATGATAGGGTTCCATTGATTCTAATGGAGTCACATAATGGAGGGGCTGGGGTTTCCTCCCACTAAGGGTGAGTCGGCCTGCCTCCAATGCTTCTACCTGGGCCTGGTGGTACAGTCACTTTAAGCTAAACTTGCAAGAGAATTACAAAGATACAATATAATATTTCATTACTAGCACAGAAGGAATTGTTGATACTATAGAATTTTGTGCTTTCTTCAATAAAGATTTGCAATGGTTGGTGTGAGCAAAGGGAACACAAATAACTGGCTGTAAAAGGCAAATTGCAGTATATAGCAGAGTGCAGGAATCATGTTTATAGAGGGAACAGAGGAGAATGTTTGTTATCTCAAAGCAAGCACATTCTCTGCATTGGCTGAACCATTTTAGCATGTCCATGTTGAAAGCATTAACACAAGCTTACACAACTTACTACCCATGCTATAAAATGTTATTGCGCACTACAGCATTGTTTATCCTATTTACATTTAGCTCACATGGATAACCACACAAGGTTGTCAGAAAATTAAATTTTTAGGTAGATTTTAGGATTAATGTAGGTCAGGGGTATAAAGCTACTGTTAAAACTTCAGATTGTTTTAAGACCAACTAGGTACTAAGTTGCAACAGAACATAAACAGTGCATACACTTCAGTAAGGCTATATTCCCACTAGGTAGAAATATGGGCAAACAATGTCCATTCCGTTGTTGCAAAACAATGGCTGTTAATTATGATCATTAATTATGGCCGATATTTGCACTTATTTTTACCTTGTGGAAACATAGCCTAATACAAATGTTTTACCAGTGAAATGTCCACTCTGATTGGTTGGATCTTCCCATTAATAGGTGCTACAGATCTGGCCATTATACGTTGAATATAGTTTCAAGTTACAATTACATGTTGAAACTAATGTAACCTGTGGTCATTGTAAGTAGAAGGGTTACTTTAGTATGGAAGTAATCAGGGAAGTTGCTAATAACCTAAAATACACTGACCCTGGATAGATGTTACTGGATGATAGATGATAGAGTGCTTGTTGTATTACCCAGTGCCTCCAAAAGAGGTACCACAGAGATAATAGTAACAAGTGTAATCACCCTAAAATAATATTGCTATACATGTAGTGCCCCCAAAATAATAATGCTGCACAAGCAAGGACTCCTAAAATAAGTAATAATTAATTGTTGACATTTGTGTCAACAAGAGTGCCTAACCCTGTGTCCCCCAACCATGTTCTCATGTTACACACAGAGGTGCAAGCTACAGGTCAGAAAAGATCTGTAGCTTGAGTGGTCTACAGCATTTGCATCATTGCATCTGTGTACATAAGGACTGTTCTCTTTAACCCCTTAATGATGCATGACGGGTATACCCATCATGCGGCCGTTAAGGGTAAGTAGAAAGGGCTCCCGGTGTGAGCCCTCTCTGCAGCCCGGGGTCCCTGCCACTCTTGGCTAATTACCAATTTAAGTGCAGCTGTCAAAGCTGACAGCTGCATTTAAATAGTAGCTGTGCCCCTCTCCCTGGTGTGTAGTGGGGGGATCTCCCCCCCACGATGCGATCGCGGGGGTGGGGGGTGGCAGATCCCTTGTATTGAGCCGGCAGTGGCTCAGCATTGGAATGACGCTGATCTCGGCTCAGCATTCCATGTATCTGGTTCCAGTATAATACTGCACTGATTTGATGGATCATTTCTCTATTACTGTATATACACAGCATTGATCTCTGTGGGAGATCAGTGCTGTGTATATAGAAAACCCCCAGGGGGCTTCTAATTACTGTAAGTAAAAAAAAAAGTTAAAAAGTAAAGTGTTTTTATTAATAAAAAATCCCCTCTCCTAATAAAAGTTTAAATCAACCCCCTTTTTGCATTTTATAAATAAATATATAAATAAATAAACATATTTGGTATTGCTGCATGCTTAACCCTTTCAAGACCAAGCCTATTTGCACCTAAAAGACCAGGCTCATTTTTCAAAATCTGACCTGTCTCACTTTATGCGCTTATAGCTCAGTGATGCTTTAACGTATGCTTGCAATTCTGAGATCGTTTTTTCGTCACATATGGCACTTTAAATAAGTGGCAAAATTTGGTCACTACTTTTTGTGTTTTTTGTGAAAAACATCAAAATATCATGAAAAAATTAAAAAAAATAGCATTTTATGAACTTTGAAATTCTCTGCCTTTAAAAAAAGAAAGTCGTATCACATAAATTAGTTACTAAGTCACTTTACCGATATGTCCTTTTTATTCTGGCTTCATTTCATAAACATATTTTACTTTTTTAGGGTGTTACAGGGCTTAGAAATTTATCAGCAAATTACCACGTTTTCGTGAAAGTTTCCAAAACGGATTTTTTTAGGGACCAGTTCTTTTTTTAAGTTGATTTAGGAGGTTTGTATACTGGAAACCCCCATAAGTGACCCCATTTTGGAAACTTCACACCTTAAAGAATTAATCTAGGGGTATAATGCACATTTTAACCCTACAGGGGCTGGAGGAAAGTATTCACCATTAGGCTCGATTCACACGTTGTAAGAGTGCGGCTGTATTTGCGGCTGTAATTGTGCGGCGGTATTTTTGGTGGTTCGTGTGTATGCTTGGAAGTATAGGATATGCGGCTGCACAGTGCACACTATGTATGAATCTACGGCCCTATCGTAAACGGACCCGTAAAAAATGAACAAGACCATTGTTTGCGGCTGAATATGCGGCCGTGGATTGACAGGCGGTCCGTACGGAGTACTTCAAAAATAGCCGGCAATGATGCCGAATGCCGATGCCTCTAATAGTTAATATATTAAATTAATCAAACACATTTTCTTTGTAATCAAGACACTTTCGTTGATCAATAATTTATTTCTAACGAATCCATCATTTTGCAATTAAATATACTGTTAAAAAAAATAGATATATAAATAAATGTATATTTATCTATATATTTATTTTTTGACAGTATATTGAATTGCACAATGATGGATTCGTTAGAAATAAATTATTGACCAACGAAACTGTATTTATTTCAACGAAAATGTGTTTTTTTAATTAAATATTAATTAGTACAGGAAGCTCTATAAGCCGTTAATTCATATGCCGGCAATAGAGCATTCTGTACTAATCATCACTTTACTTTAATGAAAACATCAAATGTTTCTTCTAATTATGTTATGACAATAGCATTATTAGAAGAAACATTTAGAATTATATGTGCGCTCAGCTGATTGGCTGTTCGGCTGAGCGCACATATAATTAGCGGGTCCGCAGCACAGTGACTTCATTGTGCTGCGGACCAGCGAAGAGGACACATCAGGGTGAGTATAGAGCTCTCCACACCCCCTCCCCAGCACTGCACCCCTCCCAGCAAGGAAGGGGGGGTCAGTTAACCCCTTCCTTGCTGGGATGGGTGCAGTCTGACATCAGTCTGGCCCCCAGGGGGTTAAGGGGGATGCAATACATCCTCCCTTAACCCCTTGGGGGCCAGACTGTAAGCAGCGATCTGTAAAGATGCTGCATACTGTAAGGTGCACAACACCGCTCACAATGATGGGTGTTGTGCTCCTGTTTGTGTGTTTTTGTGTGTTTCTCCCTTTTTGTTTTTCAGATATCGGTATCCTGGGGATTACGTCGGATTCCATGGACTACGTCGATGACCAGCGTTTTTTTAATGTTTTTTTTTAATAAAATGGTCAATGAGGGGTGTGGGGGTGTTTTTATTTGAATAAAAAAATTTGTAAACTTGTGTCTTGTCTTTATTTCTTTACTTTATAGACTTAGTAGTGGAAGCCGTCTAATAGACGGAATCCATTACTAAGTCGGGGCCTAGTGTTAGCCGGTATAAAATGGCTAACACTAACCCCCTATTATTACCCCAGTACCCAATGCCACCAGGGGCACTGGGAAGAGCCGGGTGCCAGTGGTCCTGGAGCGTCAAAATTGGCGCTCCTGGACCGGGCGGCAGCAGGCTGGTAAGATTTAGGCTGGGGAGGGCCTAAACCAATGGCTCTTCCCACCCTGGTGTTACCAGGCTGCTGTCGTTTGGTTTTTAACCCGGCTGGTTATAAAAATAGGGGGGACCCTATGCGTTTTTTTTTAATTATTTATTTATTTAAAAAAAAAAAAACGCATAGGGTCCCCCCTATTTTTATAACCAGCCGGGTTAAAAACCAAACGACAGCAGCCTGGTAACACCAGGGTGGGAAGAGCCATTGGTTTAGGCCCTCCCCAGCCTAAATCTTACCAGCCTGCTGCCGCCCGGTCCAGGAGCGCCAATTTTGACGCTCCAGGACCACTGGCACCCGGCTCTTCCCAGTACCCCTGGTGGCATTGGGTACTGGGGTAATAATAGGGGGTTAGTGTTAGCCATTTTATACCGGCTAACACTAGGCCCCGACTTAGTAATGGATTCCGTCTATTAGACGGCTTCCACTACTAAGTCTATAAAGTAAAGAAATAAAGACAAGACACAAGTTTACAAATTTTTTTATTCAAATAAAAACACCCCCACACCCCTCATTGACCATTTTATTAAAAAAAACATTAAAAAAACGCTGGTCATCGAC
This sequence comes from Dendropsophus ebraccatus, assembly GCF_027789765.1. NCBI lineage: Eukaryota > Metazoa > Chordata > Amphibia > Anura > Hylidae > Dendropsophus > Dendropsophus ebraccatus. The sequence goes on from NC_091461.1 coordinate 62,794,285, forward strand.
GTAGTCCATGGAATCCGACGTAATCCCCAGGATACCGATATCTGAAAAACAAAAAGGGAGAAACACACAAAAACACACAAACAGGAGCACAACACCCATCATTGTGAGCGGTGTTGTGCACCTTACAGTATGCAGCATCTTTACAGATCGTTGCTTACAGTCTGACCCCCAAGGGGTTAAGGGAGGATGTATTGCATCCCCCTTAACCCCCTGGGGGCCAGACTGATGTCAGACTGCACCCATCCCAGCAAGGAAGGGGTTAAGTGACCCCCCTTCCTTGCTGGGAGGGGTGCAGTGCTGGGGAGGGGGTGGGGAGAGCTCTATACTCACCCCGATGCGTCCTCTTCGCTGGTCCGCAGCACAATGAAGTCACTGTGCTGCGGACCCGCTAATTATATGTGCGCTCAGCCGATCAGCCAATCAGCTGAGCGCACATATAATTCTAAATGTTTCTTCTAATAATGCTATTGTCATAACATAATTAGAAGAAACATTTGATGTTTTCATTAAAGTTAAGTGATGATTAGTACAGAATGCTCTATTGCCGGCATATGAATTACCGGCTTATGGAGTTTCCTGTACTAATTAATATTTAATTAAGAAAACACATTTTCGTTTAAATAAATTCAGTTTCGTTGGTCAATAATTTAATTCTAACGAATCCATCATTGTGCAATTAAATATACTGTCAAAAAATAAATATATATATAAATATACATTTATTTATATATATATTTATTTTAACAGTATATTTAATTGCAAAATGATGGAATCGTTTACATTTAATTATTGAACAATAAAAGGGACTTTATTAGACAGAAAATGTGTTTTATTAATTCAATATATTAACCATGAGAGACATCGGCTATAGTGCAGAGGATCGCAAACCCCGGTAATAGCGATTCATGTAAACTGTGTTCCCTGCTTTCCCAGATGCATCCAGAGGTGTTTCCATCACTTTCTTAACATTTTATTTGTTATTTTTAGTTGAACCAGATTTCCAAGTAAATGACCGTATGTTTTGAGCCGCATGTCTATTTTTTCCCACGGCCGGAGTTTCACCCGCACATTTACAGCCGCATAAAAAATACAGCCGCACAGTTACAGCGTGTGAATCCAGCCTCAGGCCGTAAAAAATTGAAAAATTAAAATTTTACGGTACCCCATATGTGGGCGTAAACCACTGTATGGGCACACATCAGGGCTGAGAAGGAAGGGAGCGCCAATTAGCTTTTCCACTGCAGATTTTGCTGAAGAAGTTTCTGAGCGCCAGGTGCGTTTGCAGAGCCCCTGTAGTGTCAGCAGAGAGAAAAAAAAAACATAAGTCACCCCATTTTGGAAAGAATTCATCTTGGGGTAGGATAAGCATTTTGACCCCACAGGTGTTAGAGGAAATTATTCAAAATTAGACAGTAAAAATAAAAAACTCGAAATTTTCCAATAATATGTTCGTTTAGTTTAAAATTTCTCAATTTCACAAGGAACAATAGAAAAATCGTACCCCAAAATTTGTAACGCAGGTTCTCCTGAGTAAAAAGGTACCTCATATGTGGGCATAAACCACTGCATGGACACACAGCAGGGCTCAGAAGGAAAGGAGCGCCAATTAGCTTTTTCAATGCAGATTTTGCTGAAGAAGTTTCTGAGCACCAGGTGCGTTTGCAGTGCCCCTGTAGTGCCAGCAGCGTAAAATCTCGCCATAAGTCACCCCATTTTGGAAAGTGCACCCCTCAAGGAATTCATTTTGGGGTGTGGTGAGCATTTTGACCCCACAAGTATTAGAGGAAAGTATTCAAAAGTAGACAGTAAAAATGAAAAACTCAAATTTTTCCAATAATATGTTTCTTTAGTTTGAAATTTCTCAATTTCACGAGGAACAGGGGAAAAAAACTCAACCCAATATATGTAAGGCAGGTTCTCCTGAGTAGAACGGTACCCCATATGTGGGCATAAACCACTGTATGGTCACACAGCAGGGCTCAGAAGGGAAGGAGCTCCAATTAGCATTTTCCGTGCAGATTTTTCTGAAGAAGTTTCTGAGCGCCGGGTGCGTTTGCAGTGCCCCTGTAGTGTCTACAGAATAGAACCCCCCCCCCCAAAAGTCACCCCATTTTAAAAAGTACACCCCTCAAAGAATTCATCTTGGGGTAGGATGAGCATTTTGACCCCACAAGTATTAGAGGAAAGTATTCAAAATTGGCCAGTAATAATGAAAAACTCGATTTTTTTTCCAATAATATGTTGGTTTAGTTTGAAATTTTAAAATTTCACAAGGAACAGGAGAAAAAAATGTACCCCAAAATCTGAAACGCAGGTTCTCCTGAGTAGAAAGGTACCCCATATGTGGGCATAAACCACTGTATGGGCACACAGCGGGGCTCAGAAGGGAAAGAGTGCCAATTTGCTGGAGCAAAACCGTAGCTAGTAATAGTTATTAGAATAGTGCAGTTACTAAAATAAAATAAAAAAAATGAGATTACAGGTAATGTGGGGTGTTTACGGACAGACTGGGGTGGTTATGGGTAATCTGGAGGTGGTTACGGTCAACATGGGGTGGTCACGGGCAACCTGCTGTGGTTACGGCAACCTGGGGTAGTTACAGGCAACCTGGGGTGGTTAGAGGCAACCTGGGGTGGTTGCAAGAAACTTGGGTTAGTTACAGGCAACCTGGGGTGGTTAGAGGAAACCTGGGGTGGTTAGAGGCAACCTGGGGTGGTTACAAGAAACTTGGGTTAGTTACAGGCAACCTGGGGTGGTAACGGGCAACGTGGGGTGGATAAGGACAACCTGCTGTGGTTACGAGAAACATGGGGTGGTTACTGGCAACGTGGGGTGGTTACGGACAATCTGGGGTGGTTACGGACAATGTGGGGTGGTTACAGACAACCTGGGGTGGTTACAAGAAATTTGGGTTACTTACAGGCAACCTGGGGTGGTTAGAGGCAACCTGGGCTGGTTACGGGCAACGTTGGGTGGATACGGACAACCTGCTGTGGTTACAGAGAATCTAGGGTGGTTACAGGCAACTTGCTGTGGTTATGGGAAACATGGGGTGGTTACCGGCAACTTGGGGTGGATACGGACAACCTGCTGTGGTTACAGACAATCTGGGGTGGTTACGGACAATCTGAGGTGGTTATGGACAATCTGGGGTGGTTACTAACAATCTGGGGTGGTTACAGACAATCTGGGGTGGTTTCGGACAATCTGGGGTGGTTACGGACAATCTGGGGTGGTTACGGATAAACTGAAGTCCTTATAGGTAATCTGCTGTTGGTACCTGTAATCTGGCGTGGTTACGGGCAATCTGGAGGGGGTCATTGGCAATTTGGGGTGGTTATAGGCAAGGTGCGGTTGTCAGTGGCAAGGTGCGGTTGTCAGTGGCAAGGTGCGGTTGTCAGTGGCAAGGTGCGGTGGTCAGAGGCGACGTGCGGTGGTCAGAGGCAAGGTGCTGTGGTCAGAGGCGATGTGCGGTGGTCAGAGGCAACCTGCGGTGGTCAGAAGCAACCTGCGGTGGTTGCTTGCAATCTGGGGGGGTTACATGTAATCTGCGGTGGGTACCTGTAATCTGGCGTGGTTACGGGCAATCTGGAGGGGGTCATTGCCAATTTGGGGTGGTTAGAGGCAAGGTGCGGTTGTCAGTGGCAAGGTGCGGTTGTCAGTGGCAAGGTACGGTGGTCAGAGGCGACGTGCGGTTGTCAGAGGCAAGGTGCTGTGGTCAGAGGCGATGTGCGGTGATCAGAGGCAACCTGCGGTTGTTGGGGGGTTACATGTAATCTGGCATGATTACGGGCAAGCTGGAGTGGTTATGCGCAACCTGCGGTGGTAACGGGCAACCTGGGGAGGGTTACAGACAATCTAGGATTGTTACGGATAAACTGAAGTGCTTATAGGTAATCTGGGGTGGGTACATGTAATTTGGGGCGGTTACAGGCAATCTGGAGGGGGTCACTGACAACGTGCGGTGGTTAGAGGCAACATGCCATGGTTAGAGGCAACGAGCGGTAGTTATGGGCAACGTGCGGTGGTTACGGGCAACGTGCGGTGGTTACAGTCAACGTGCCATGGTTACGGTCAACGTGCGGTGGTTGCGGTCAACATGCGGTGGTTACGTGTAATCTGGGGGTTACGTGCAATCTGGCGTGATTACGGACAACCTGGGGTGGTTACGGGCAACCTGCGGTGGTTACGGGTAATCTGGGGGGGTTAGGGGTAATTTGGGAGTAAACTGCAATTATTACTATAATAAAGTGTGTGTTTTATTTTTTTTTATGTTTGTCACTTTTTGTGTTTTGCACATTCATTTTCACTGTATAACTATGATTACTGTGATATTTTCTATCACAGTAATCATAGTTCAGTGACAGAGACCAAATTGGTCTCTGTCACTTTAAATTTTCAGAGTTGGCTGGTTGTGGAGCGCATGCGCACTTTATAACCAGCCAGGACACCGAGGAGGAAGGACCTTCCAGGATCAGGTGAGTATATGGGGTGGGGGGGGGTGACTGGGGGATGGGGGTGACTGGGGGGGGTGGGGAGCGACTTGGGGGACAGACACATCACTTTTTATCCCCTGTCACCAATCATTTATGGTGACAGGGGATAAAAAGTGTCGGCGGCACATGGCACAAGCGATCAGCGGTATATAGTATATACCGCTGATCGCTTGTATGGGGAACCCACAGGGGGTCCCCGATCACTGCTCCATGCTCTCCGCTACCTCCGGTGGTGGAGAGCATGGGGCTTTCATTAATTTTTTCTTTTTGATCACTGTGAACAGACTTAGGTCTGTTCACAGTGATGGCTGCAGCCATCTTAGATCTGATGGCCACCGCGGGGAGGGGGGGGTGACTGGGGCACTAGGGGGGGCTGATTTTACTTATTTCATCTCCCCCCACCGTGGATTCATGGTGGGGGGAGATGAAATACAGCGGCGGCACCGGCCCATTAGTGACCGCCGTATCGGCGGTCACTAAGGGGTTAATGAGGGTCGGCTGCGGAATCGCAGCTGATTCTCATTACCTCCGGTGCTGCAGTCAGGTGAGAGCGGGATCGCTATGTCTGCAGCGATCCCGTTCTCATCATAAAACCCCGTCAGAGCAGGAACATATATATACATTCCTACTGCACGGGGTATGTGCAATAGGAACGTATATATACATGTTACTGACGTGAAGGGGTTTCTCGCCCGAACTATTAAATTGCACCTTTTTTTTCTGGTTTTGCAGGCAGCATATTTTATAGAAAAATTAAGACTGTATTTGCAAAGTATAATTGGTGTTGCAAAAAAAAAAGGCTCATGTGAGTCTGCAGGGGAAAATATGCAAACGCAGTGGCCTTTTAAACTCGAAAGCACAAAAATGAAAACTGCCTCTGCCCTTAAAGAGTTAAGGCAGTTTTATAGGTCTCTATGGTCTAGGAGATGGTAAATGGTGGAACAGGAAGATAATGTTTTCCCAGCTTTGCTGAAGTTGTTAATATCCTTAGGACACAGGTAAAGTTAAAAGTGGCGCTTGGCATGCAATCTATTCAGGACCCACTGGGGATATACAGTCGAGTAGGATCCACAGGTTGCTGAGCCCTGGTTTAGGTATACTGCTGTCTAGCTTTAGAGATAAAGGTTCACAATACAAATTAGGTTTCTTTAGGGCTGTAGACGTTTGAAAACAACAAGAACACATAATATCTGTCCCGTGACTGTCTGCCACTATATTAGAAGATACGGTCTAGTTCCATTCTAGTCACAGAATTTTTAAATATTGGGTAGCCATTGAGAGCCAAAAGTCCAAATTTTACCTGCTGGCTACCCTAAGGTCTCAACCACATGGCAGGTTCATTCTATGTACCATTATAGGATAAAAACATAGGTCATGTAGTCTGCCCTGATATCTTTTCTTTCTTAGGATCTTAGGATAGATATATGTTTATCCCCGACATGTTTCAATTCACTTACTTTAGGTTTACCTACAACATCTGCTGGAAGTTTTTCTCTAAAAATCTACTCTTTTACTGTACCAAAAAGATGCTTTGTTACAGTGCCATGTTTGACCAAAATTTCGCCTATGCACAGTACTCCATATTTTGTGTCTGATGAAACGCGTCTTCTTTCTGTTGGCAAACAAATGTAAAATGCTATCAAATATAAGTTATGTTACCCTACTCTACCAGGCTTTAATAAGCTCTTACTCATAAGGTAAAAAGTGACAACCTTGACAGACATGCTAAAAGCTTTTGTTTCTATCCATGTGACTAAATAAAGGAGAAGCAGAAGAAAACCTAAGACGCCTGAAAGACTCTTGTTTGGCAGGCTATAGTGAGCATACTTTAACTATTCATCTTAATGTAAATCCTAGATTAATAGCTGTAGGTGGGTTACATAAGCGCATCAATGTCCAAAATTAGTCAACAAGACCAAAGACTGCTGTCTTACATAAGCATTAAACCTTGCTTGCATAGTGCTCATTGAAATGTGTAGAACTCAATTACATAATGAATGGTAAAATGGATAAGCCATATGTATTCATGCTTCCAGTTCATAAGATTACATACCAATTAAATAATTATTAATTTGAATTACACTTTCTAATTCCACATGACAAAGAGAAGAAAGGAAAGAAACAATTATGTTGGCCTTAGATTAATGCGCTGTTTAATTGACAACAATTAACAGTCCAATTAGCTCAATTCACGTTAATTAACATTTTCCAATTTCTTCAATGAATAATTATTAAATCAACAAAAACAGGTAAAAGAGATTGCTGGTAAATATGATTTTCATTAATTGGCAACAAAGAAGTGCTAAAAGGCAAATACATTTTGGAACCATTTTTACCTTCACATTATGACCATTCCATCTGCAATTGAAAGGCAATGCAATCAGCTGTCTTATGTAAACCCAAGGCCAATATGCTTTTTTCTAAGGCCTTAAATATAAATAAAATTGGGGATTTGTGGCAGGATCTACACATGGAACTTTAATAATTTTGGTTTCTACTTCATATTAATATTTCAATGACCTCATAATTCATGATACACGGGCAAATGCAACTTCCACTCTTCCTAGTACATTCCGATGTCTACTGTACAAACCTTTTACAACTCTTAGTGTTGAGTGAGCATGCTGGAACGAGCATAGTGCAGCGGGGTGCTTGATGAAGCTTGATGCTCAACTGAGCACCTTGTAGTGCTCGAGGTGCTGACACAAGTCCCCATACACTTTATAATTTATTAGCGGAACCCGCTGCTGGCGGAAGGTTCATCCTTCTTTATATGGTGTATGAAGGTCTTCTGAGATTCAACCAACTGGCTGCGGCTTAAAAGGGTACTCCAGTGAAAACTTTTTCCCAGTAATTGAAACACATTACAAAGTTATATAACTTTGTAATATGCTTCAATAACCTATTTGTCCCCTTCTCTATCTTTCCCCCCTCAATCCCCCACCTGGAAGTGAAGTAAACTCATTCTTACCTAATGACTGTTGACCCCAGGCTGTTTTGTGGAAGCCATTTTGTGACAATGACATCATCAAAAGGGAGGCGGGTCTAAGCCCGGTTAAGCCAGCCTCCCTTTGTCAGATGACTAAGGTTGCTAAGCTCTGATTGGCTGAGCAAGCTGTAAGCCATCTAACAGTTCTACAGAGTGAGTTAGATATCACAGGAGACAAACAGTGGGAAATTCAAACAGAGAAAGACTCAGGAGGGATGGTAAGTGGGAAAACTATGTTTATGGTTGTTTTTTTTTTTTTTATCAGCGCCGGATTACCCCTTTAACCTTCCCCATAGAGAGTGGCCATACTGAACGAAAATGTGTTTGAGGAGTACGAAAGAGATGACAGTTGGTCCCGCAGTCATTAAAGGTGTATGGACACCTTTAGAATAGGAAAGGTTTATCAAACAGCCTGAGACACTGATAAATGTTCAATCTGTATTTACTGAAAACATAAGAAAATAAGAGATGAGCAACAAACAAACATGGCATCATATAGGGGAAGATATCAACATGACGAGTAAAAAAGAGTGATTATACAGAGATGAAATTATATTACCCCAGCATAATAAACCAGTAGTAATCTTAGAGGTCCCATGTTAATTATGGGTACATGCAATAAAAAATGGTAATAGGACCAGAATAAAATAACAGGTCCAGATAAATAACACCAATAAGTAAAAGCAAGTGCCAAAGAATAAAACAATGGTACAAGAAGTAAATTAATTATGTGTGCATGGACCTGGCAATAAGGCGCCAACTATTGTGCAAACCAAGAAGCTGCAGATTATTTTTGTAAGTAAATTAGAAGCCCGGTGGGCAGTCAAGGAGGCATAGCGCCAAGGAGGTGTCCCCTCCGCCTGCCCAAATTTACGACAATTTATGCCTGTAATTTAACCTCTGTCCAACTGCATTTGTTATAGCTTAGAGTCATAGCCAGGGGAAATGAACGGCCGCTCGTTTTACTGGTTAGCTGCTCTCCTGATCCAAATGGTAAAAGGCTCCATAGACTTAACAGAGCATGACTCCTGTATCCAGTTGGGTTGGGCAGCTTGCCAGCATAACAAACAATCGCAGGCAGTTTTAGGATCCAGGACCTGGCGCGATCTTAACTTTTGACATGTCCGAACGTCATCGTAGAAGAATTTTTCCGACCGCATCCTTGACAAAGACCCTGCTAAGTCGAAACGTTGCTATGGTGTATGTTGCTTGAATAAACTTCCATCACTTTATCACCAGCGGATGCTGTCGGAACAATAGTTCTATGATGTTACATGGTCTCTAACTGGGATTGGAGACCCTCTGGCGTGTGTCCTTCTTCTACAATGTAAGAGGCATTTTCTACTAACTCAGGTGATGTTAGACTCTTTGCTGTATGATATGTCCAAACGTCATGTCAAAAGTTAATTTACTGAACCTTACACTAGTTTCATTCTGCCTAAACCACCTGCAGGCTTATCGCAATGTTTATGACTCACTATATATAGCTGTGGCATTAGAGAAGTATCATAGCTGTAACTTCTACCAGGAACAGTGCTCTGCAGTGTTGGGTGGTCTGCTGGCCCTAACTGTCAGATCTCTCCCTATAAGTGTATCTGGGAGATTGTCAGTCTGTACTGGTAGGCTACCTCATTGACATGGAGTTCAGTATCCATTCCAAATAACAAATGTAATTTCTCTAAAAAGTCACAGCCATTCATAAGTGAGTAATATCACTGTGATAAGTGAAATTGTTTCATGCAGCCCATGTTTTGTACAGCATGAAACTAGTGACTCGTTCACTTTAAGTATAAGGATTTGTTAATAGCAGGAATGGCACAGTTTATGAGGACCCTTACTAGCCTTTAGTATCCCCCCCCCCTCCTGTTAACTAGAATAAGGCAGGTTATTTAGTATTTTCCTTCATTTCTTTGTGGAATTGTTGTAGTTTGCTTCCTTTTTAATTTACCGTCCTTGCCTTACATGCCTTGTTGACTCTCTGACAGTTTTGGCTCTTTATGTGCACTGTCCATGGTACTAATATGATATTACACACTGCTGCCTGGAACAATAAAAACTACATAAACAATATGTTTACAGTATCAACCTCCCTCATATCCATAGTTATAGAATTTCTGTCTGTATCCACATGTTGTCCATAAATACCAATGCATCTTGTATGTGATTTAAAAAAGGAAGCATATTCCTATATACACTGCTCAAAAAATAAAGGTAACAATAAAATACCACATCTTAGATGTCAATGAATAAAATATTTTAAGTGCAGATATTGATTACATAATGGTATGCAACCAGTAAAACATAAAAATGATCGATGTAAATAAATTTAATACCGGATGTAATCTGGTAAAATTAAAAAAATATGGTGAACATAATATAGAATGTATATTTACCCATGCCACATCGCCGGCTCCCTGACCCATTACCCCACGCCGTTGTGCTACACCACAACTCGGGTAATAGTACCCGACCCGGCTGATGGAATTCCCACTCAGCCAGTCAGTGACTGGGGTTGGAAACCATCCATCAGCTGGGTCATGATGTTGCAGCAGGAGCTGCAGGAGATGGCGGTGGTCCGGGAGTGGTGATGCAGCGCTGCAAGGCCATGGGAATGGGTAAGTATAAATTGTTTATTGTTTTTCCCCCAGCCCCTGCCTGCTTGGGATTTTTTTTTATTTTCGCCTTTATTATCCCATTAAGGTCTGGATTTGGAATGATACTTAAAATGTGGCAAGTGGAAAATCAAATTACAGGCTGATCCAACTAAAATAAAATTACTAGCTGTTCTCCTAAAGGATCTCCTCCCAGACCTGGATTAAAGCATCGGTCAACTCCAAGACAGTCTGTGACTGCAACTTGGTGTTGGTGGATGGAAGGAGACATGATATCCTAGATATGCTGGATTGGACTCAGGTCTAAGGAATGGACAGGCCATTCCATAGCTTCAATGTCTTTATCATGCAGAAACTGCTGATACACTCCAGCTGCATGAGGCCTAGCATTGTAATGCATCTGTACTGTATATGGTCCCACAATGGGTCTCAGCATCTCTGGATAGCAAATGGAGGGCTGTGCGGTCCTCCAAGGTCATGCTGAAGGATGTTGCAGGCAGTAGAACATGTCACGTCTGTCACATGTGCTCAGTGTGAACCAGCTCTCATTCATGAAGAGCACAGGGCACCAATGTTGAATCTTCCAGTTTTGGTGTTCTCTGGCCAATGCCAATTGCCCTGTATGGTGTTGGGTTGTAAGCACAATCAGACCCTCATACCACCCTCATACCACCCTCATGGAGTCTGTTTCTTTTAGCTGACACATACTGTAGATGTTACTGCCCTGAGGTCATTTTCAGGGCTCTGACACTTCTGTCCCTCTTTGCAAAAAGGAGAAGGTAGCGGAGCACTGTACAAAAAAAAATAAAAAAAGACATGCCCACAATGGAATATTTGCTCTTTATTTGCAGATCACACAGACCTTTAGCATTATAACAAAGCATACTCCTGCCTACTGGATCTTACTCATCAGCCCCACCCAATATGAATTCCATGGGTGATGAATGTGGTTGTACATATGGAAGCATAGAACTTATTTTTACGCATTAAATAAATTCCTAAGTATTGGAACTGCTTACCTACTGCAATCCTCACTGTTAGCATTGGTTAGCACACAGTCCACAGTCCAACATTTCACACTTTGAAATAGGGCACTAATCTGTGTATAAAATTCATGCCCATGAGCTTACATTATCCCTGCCTGGAATGGAAAGTAGGGCTTGTGGACAGTTTGCAATCAAAAACACATTGTAGTTATTACTAGTAGTAGCGTGTGCACTCAAAATATTGACTCCTAGCAATGCTACATTATGAATAGTACTTGCCAGGATGGATTTGCTTAGGTGTGATAGTGATGCCCATAACTGCTGGCTGATTTACAGTAGGTTTCTTGATTATTGACCAACAACCAACACACATTTGTCATGCATGGAACCTCCTACGAAACCTTAGAGGCAATTGAGCCCTGAGCTGTGCTGCCTACACAGTTCCAGGCTATTTGATAACTGTTTTACCGACTGCCTTGCAGTTTAATATATATGCATTACAAAGCTTTAAAGGGAACCAATCACCCAGAAAATCAATGTAAAGACAAGGATATGTGCTGATAGATCACCCAGCACACTTCCCAAATATGCCCCTGTAACCTCTGTGCCCCCCTCAATTAGACAGTAATCTTACTTTGTTCAGGTCACGCGCTGTATGTAAATTTTTGCTAACTAGTCCTGGTGGGCGTATGTAGTCCTGGTGGGCGTATGTAGTCACGGTCCGGGGGCGTATCTAGTCACGGTCCGGGGGCGTATGTAGTCACGGTCCGGGGCTGTAATCACGCCCAGAGGGGCGTGATTCGGAGGCTTGCGGTCCAGTGACGTCATCCGGCGGCTTGCGTTCCGCGTCGCGGCCGCGCTGACGTGTTCGGGAACCCGCGCATGCGCAGTACGGCGGGGGACGACGGTGACGTACTGCGCATGCGCGGGTTCCCGAACACGTCAGCGCGACCGCGACGCGGAACGCAAGCCGCCGGATGACGTCACTGGACCGCAAGCCTCCGAATCACGCCCCTCTGGGCGTGATTACAGCCCCGGACCGTGACTACATACGCCCCCGGACCGTGACTAGATACGCCCCCGGACCGTGACTACATACGCCCACCAGGACTACATACGCCCACCAGGACTAGTTAGCAAAAATTTACATACAGCGTGTGACCTGAACAAAGTAAGATTACTGTCTAATTGAGGGGGGCACAGAGGTTACAGGGGCATATTTGGGAAGTGTGCTGGGTGATCTATCAGCACATATCCTTGTCTTTACATTGATTTTCTGGGTGATTGGTTCCCTTTAAAAACACAGTAGCCTGAACAATTTAGATTTTTTAAAGGAGTAGTCCGGCGGTAAGCAATTATTCACTAAATAACACACATTACAAAGTGTAATGTCGCGTCATCAGCTGCTCAGCCGCGATTGGCTGATCATAACTGTGCTCAGCCAATCACGGCTGAGCAGCTGATGACGCGGCAGAGGGTGGCCGGCACTAGGGACGGCCACCTGCCGCCCGAAGATGACATCATTGTCACAAGATGGCTGACAGGGGTCGACACGAATCAGGTGAGTATAGAAAACTACACTTCCAGGTCTAGCGTTGGTGGGAGGAAACACAGGGAAGGGGGCCATTCACTAACATAACATACATTACAAAGTTGTATAACTTTGTAATGTGTGTTATTTAGTGAATAATTGCTTACTGCCGCACTACCCCTTTAAATCCTGTGTTAAGCCAAACATTTAAGTGCCACTAACTGCTTACATGGCTTCGCTGATACCTTTAGCTAGTTATATTTCTTGTTGTCATAACTTTTGTTTTCTTATATTTAAATAGTAAACCAATTGGAAAGGCCACTTAAATTTTTCAAAAAACAGGTCAGAAGGTTGTAAAATTGTGGGGAAAAAATTGTACTCACCAAACTGATCCTCTGCTGCTCTAATGCTCATAGGTTCCGTTAGTCGAAAGGGTCAAGAAGTGTTAGAAGAGGAGCAACAGGGGGTTGTAAGGGAATTCTTTTAAAATTTTACAGTATTATGTAAAGCCATAAAACCATTGTAAATACTTCTAGGATGTGATAAAGTCATATTCTAAAACACACTCACTTTATTGTGGCTGACTTGTAAATCTAAATCTAGAATTGTTAGCAGGTATGACCTTTAATTGCTTCTGTATGCAGTTCTATCTATAATAAGTTTTGCTCTATATTTTGCAAACCCCCTACCTGCCATTTTAGCTAGAGATGAGCGAACTTTTCAAAAGTTCGTTCCGACCGGACTTCCGGATTTGTTTTAAAGGTTTGGTTTGACCGAATTTCGGATTTCTTCGGATTTCATAGTTCAAAGCATCTATATGATACGGGGGTAGTGTATTTGGTTGAATTTAGGGCTCTACATGTCAGTAACATCATTATCTTTTCAATATCTCAAAGTAAAAAAATTTTTTAGACTTCAATATTCACCATTACAGGGTCTATGCAGGAAACTCACCATTACAGGGTCTAAGCAGGAAAAAGGTCACAAATGCAGTGAAGGAGCAGCAGTAGTCATTGGAGGCCATGCACAAGGTATACATTTGTGTCTCAGGAAAACACGTATGTCATATACACTCTTGCAAGGGTGCATCTATAGCACCTGGATATCTGTATAGCACTTTTTTTAGAGTTTTATTCTACAGACATGCACGAGGTATATAATTGTGTCTCAGGAAACCAGGTATGTCATATACACTCTCGCAAGGGTGCCACTAGAGTACTTTCATATCTGTATAGCACGTTTTTGTTCTGTGCACCCTTTGCTCTCCTATGCCTAATTTATCTATCTATCTATCTATCTATCTGTCTATCTATCTATCTATCTATGTAACAGAAAGTATAAGCAGCACAGCTCACAAATGCATACGGGTGCCAGCGGTCCTGGATCCTGACCACAGATCGTACTCAAATAGCAAATAGATAATCCACGGCACTCACAGGGTTAAACGGTGAAAAAAGTAAGTGATTTATTGCAGCATTCCAAAACAAGACACGACGTTTCGGTAACCTCATGTTACCATCCTCAAGTGTAAAAAGTGAAATACATCTGGGGTGTATATACCCACACACAGCTCAGTGATTGGTTTACAATAATTGCAAATGGTTCACACATGTGATAACTAACATCAGGGTTGTGCAAAACAAAGTTAGGTTGTGCTGATTAGAAGGACTCACATGTATTTGGACACACACGCCCACAGTGGGCAGTGTCCTTCTAATCAGCACAACCTAACTTTGTTTTGCACAACCCTGATGTTTGTTATCACACATGTGAACCATTTGCAATTATTGTAAACCAATCACTGAGCTGTGTGTGGGTATATACACCCTAGATGTATTTCACTTTTTACACTTGAGGATGGTAACGTGAGGTTACCGAAACGTTGTGTCTTGTTTTGGAATGCTGCAATAAATCACTTACTTTTTTCACCGTTTAACCCCTCTATTTGCTATCTATCTATCTATCTATCTATCTATCTATCTATCTATCTATCTATCTACCTATCTATCTTTTGCTCTCTCTAATTTTCTCTCTCAATCACTATATGTTTCTGCTTTCGGCTTTCCTAATAATCTTTTTGGCTTTGCGTTTGTTGAATATCTTCTCAGCACAGTACAGCGATTAACAGGGGTTTTGTCACTGATGAGCTGTGTGCACTGGTAACAGTCTCCTTCGTCTCTCTCTGCAGACTGCGTTGTGCGGTCATGTGACTGCTCCTCTTAAAGCTATACCGACGTCACAGGGGGTGGGCTAGTGCAACATCTCTGCTGATTGGATGTGTTCCGGGAATCATGGGAAAGCGCTTTTCCCACCCGGAACACTTCCTGCTTTCTAAAATGGCGGCTGCCATTTTAGAAAGCAAGAAAAAAAATTCGGAGCGGACTTTCAAAAATCTGAATCCGATCAGACTCTGACTTTTTGGAAAATCCGACCCGGATCCCATCTCTAATTTTAGCCCCTCCACCATTAGTCTGGTTTTAGAGGATCCATTGGTGGGTACAGGCACACAGCACAAGCTCTGTGTAGATGGAGGTCACCTCCCCCCCAATGACATTGCATGGGGACAAGGATGTGCAAGGAGGACATTAAAATAGAAAGATAGATAGATAGATAGATAGATAGATAGATAGATAGATAGATATGAAGAATATGGTGTAAATGTGCAACAGCTGGTGATTGGTGGATAAAATGTCTAAGGATATACATATTTATCAGTTTTTGAGTGGTTTTACAGGAGCAGTCATTGTCCTGTGCAGATTCTTCTTCGTCTACTGTGTGTGTCCAAAGAAGAATCTGTCACAATTAGGAAAAACCAGAAAGAAACTAAAAAGAATAAACTCCGGTCTGCTGACGTCTTTTAAAATGTCTTGCAGGAAGCCAGAAGAGACTAGAGCAGCCTCTCATTGTAATTTCTAAGAAGGATTGTCCTAGCGGTGATATGACACTGATAATTACCCACTGATTAGTAGGTGAGCTCCCCATGAAACTCCAAATTAATGGGGAGGCTGATTGATTGCTTGGGAGCAGGGAGCAAACAAAGAACTTGTGATGGGTTACACAAAGTAGGTCTTCACAGAGTAGGTTTGGCACTGTAGCCAATGAGTTAAGTTTATATCAGTTTTGTAGAACACTTGGAAAATACTTCTTTCTTCTCTTATTTTCTTTCTTTTTTTTTTTTTTTTTTTATTTAATACAATTTTAAGGGTTTTTCTTTTAATTCACGTTAGAATGTAGAATGTTTTTCTAAAGACAACCAGATAATAAAACAATGCTTTATAGTAATGTACCTTACAGTCTGGAGCATCTGCTAATTGTAGCCCATAGAATCCCAACTTTTTAACTTAGCTGCTTGCTAGTTTCATAATTTCTTCTGTTTTGTCCTGAAAATGTAATAAAATAGCATTTATATGCGATGGATGGGTTAAAGAGTCTTCCCATGAAAGTATTTTTTTTTCATATTAGGTTTAGTCATCTTGTTCATCGGGTTTGCTGTATAAGATGATAGAGTTCCAAAAGTAATAACAGCACAGGCATCAGGGATATCAGAGTACTCCAGAATTGCCATCTTGCTTACCCAGAATGTTATGACAGAGTATTATTGTATTATTCTTGGCATAACTTGAACCCTACGCCCATATTCTGCAATAAGTCTAACCAGCTAACACTTGTACTTCACAGCTATTCATAGGCAGGAAAAATATCTTTTGGGCCTAGTCGTTACTGCATCCTCTGCATCTCCTATCTCCTCTTCTGATTATTGTTTCCTATATAGCCAGTGACTTATATAAAGGTAATGTCACATTACATATCACAGATTGCCCCTAATATCCTCCTGTATAAACAGATCCTATTATATAAATATATATATATATATATATATATATATCATACCAAAGATAAAGAAGTCTCCCTGCCATCCCTACCTAAAATTCACCATTGTGTTTAACATAATGTCTCCTGTGCGGATAGTTCCCCTTTCTTTGATCTTAGGAAAGTCTGCAACAGATTGTGATCATTGTAAAGGAACTGGTATCATATTGACCTAGAATTATATTGTATTACTCTTTTCATCATATCTCTGTGGCCTCATGGGGAACGAAAACATATTTATCAACGTCAACAAACCTGCTGGATGTGGAGATCTTTTTTATGGGTTCACTGTATTATATCAAATCGCAGGCCATATATTGTATAATGAGAAAGGAATTTCCAATGCTTGGAAAGGTACTGCGTTCATTTGAATAATGGGCAAAATCAAATTAATTCTACATTAAATAGTTCTGAATAAAGGGTTTAAGTCAGCAGTTTCAAACTTGTTTTCCTTAATTACTTTCCGTGTTTAATGTCATTAAGAAGATTAAAAATTCATTAACAAGAGTACTAAAGTGGCAAATCAGTAAAGCTATCACTCCAGGTTAAAAACTAAGCTGAGGTTGACACTTTATGTACTTCCACACTACCGGCATGCTGTGGAGTGTTCATGGGGAGCAGGAATAAGGATCTTAAAATTAGAAGTATCTAGCAGTACGCTTGAGATAGGAGGGGGGGTAGAACAGCTTGTAGTAAAAACACAGTGTAACCCTTGTGTATTGCATTTGCATAAGCACATTGTAAGCAATCTACGGCTTTTCTATGTAAACCATTACAATTACAGGACATTTATGGCTTGTGACTGCTAATGGAAATATTGCTTTTTTTTTTTCAAGACGACTTCAAGACATAACTTGAAATATTTGAAGATTGGCAACAACAAGTGAGCTAGAAGGTTAACGCTGGCATCAAACTGTGATCCTGCTGGCCAGGATGATTATGGAAGAAGGTGAAGTCTTAATCAAGTACAATTGTGTTCATCTGCTGGAGCTGGAGCATGCGTGGTGGGCTCGGGATGTCACTGTTGTTTCTGGATGTCGGCTTCCTGGAATGGTCCCTGTAACAAACAACAGAATAATATTAGGAAACCAAGCTAAACACAGTCTGGTACCAGTACTGTACTGTATGATCTCTTATTACATATTATGGGTACAAACTCAAGCACTCAAATGGAGGAATACAAGGGTGTGAAGATACTCTGACTACTAATAGTTTAAAGCGTAACTGTCATATTTTTTTTTATTGCAGAAATCAGTAGTATAAGCGATTTTAAGAAACTGTAATAGGTTTCATCAGCCAAAAAAGCCTCCTTCTGTACTCAAGAAGCAATCTCCCAGCCTCCCCCCCTGACTTCTTATCTGTGCATTATCAGGCAAACACGTCTTCATTACAGAGAAGCCAGTGAAGACAGGCTCTGCTCTCTCCATTCTATCTTTATGGAGGGGGGAGGGGCCGAGGGAGATGAGGGAGCACGAAGAGGTGACATGAAGGTCAGCTGTTTCTAGACTGGGCACCTAAAACGCAGGATTCTGGGGTCAG
Organism: Dendropsophus ebraccatus; assembly: GCF_027789765.1. Lineage (NCBI taxonomy): Eukaryota > Metazoa > Chordata > Amphibia > Anura > Hylidae > Dendropsophus > Dendropsophus ebraccatus. The sequence goes on from NC_091461.1 coordinate 62,812,308, forward strand.
AAAGGTCAGTGCTTATCTTTGAACTTACTGAGAGAAGATTGCAGGGTGTTGTGCTTTGCAGGACTGCTCCGTGCTCAGTCACTACTAACAGCCCCTCCCCTCTCCATAGCCACATAATGTAGCCAGAAATCCTGCTGCTTCTGAAGTGAGGGGGGAGGCTGGGAGATTGCTTTTTCAGTACAAAAGGAAACTCTTTTGGTTTACAAAACCTATTACAGAGTTTCTTAAAATCGCTTGAACTGTTGATATTTAATGTTTAAAAAAAAAATGGCCCTGAAATGACAGTTACGCTTTAAGCTAAAGTAGAAGGCCTTAAATTTGTGTGTGAGTTCTTCTTTCTGTCTCCCCCTCCTCCCCCTCTCTTCTGAGACAGTAATGTAAACATGTCCCTGGCTGGCTTTATCTGCAACATTGTAGCTTCTTTCTACTGGTGGGAGGGATAAACACAGTGGATTCATCAACAACTGGACCTCCCAGCATTACAAAGATGGTACAATGTTACAGATAAAGCCTGCCAGGGAATTGTTTGCATCAGCTGTCTCAGAAGGGAGGGTGGAGGAGGGAAAGACAGAGAGAAAAGCTGACAGCAGACAGCAGCAGCACAGAACAGGGAGGAGACAAAAAATAATAAAAAGTATGGAATGAATTATTAGTCTCACAATGGGCTAGAAGATATCAAAAGATATGTTTGAGTGGAATGCCCCTTTAAGTGAATGGGACTAAACTGCTATGCAGAACAAAACCCATGGCCAGATAGTGTTTTTTTTTTCAAACAAAAAAAGATGCATAAAGGGGTTAATCCAGGATTCATAAAAACATAGCTGCTTTCTTCCAGAAACAGTGCCACTCTTGTCTTCAGGCTGTGTGTGGTATTACAACCTTTCCAGAAGAAAACAGATATGTTTTCTACTGATTCTAATTTGGGCTGATTCTACTATGCTCTGGTTCTTCTAGGATTTCAATAGCAGAGTACTTGACAACTATAGTGAAACAGGTGTTATTACTGTGTTTCTCCGACAGGGTCTTATTTTTATTTTTTTTCATTTCCTCAGAAAAAAGGGCTAGGGCTTATTTTCAGGCTTTTTTTTTGGATAAACACAGTATGCCCCTACCCTGTAGCCCAGCTGTATATGGTAGTCAAACTCCATACTGTATGTTCCACTGTGGTTAGGCTCCTATACTGTAAGTTCCCCTGTAGTTAGGCCTCCATACTATATACCTCCCACACTTTGTGGCTGCGTTCACACTACGTATATTTCAGTCAGTATATTTCAGTCAGTATATTTCAGTCAGTATTGCAACAAAAACCAGGAGTGGATTAAAAACACAGAAAGGCTCTGTCCACACAATGTTGAAATTGAGTGGATGGCCGCCATATAACAGTAAATAACGGCCATTATTTCAATACAACAGCCGTTGTTTTAAAATAACAGCAAATATTTGCCATTAAATGGCGGCCATCCACTCAATTTCAACATTGTGTGAACAGATCCGTTCTGTGTTTTTTATCCACTCCTGGTTTTGGTTGCAATACTGACTGAAATATACTGACTAAAATATACATATACTGACTGAAATATACGTAGTGTGAACGCAGCCTTAGTAAAGTTGTTTCCCCATACTGTTTCCCCATACTATTTCATTGCAATTTTCCATTGTGCAATAATCTACCATTGTGATAATATGCCTATAGTTCATACCACAACAGCTCCCACACCAGGACAGAATACTTATTTACTTGTCCCCATTTTTATACCATATGAGAAAAAAAGCATTGGATAGCCCCTTCCTTGTAATGATTCAGAGCATGTCAGCTAAAAACATTAGCAGCAGAAATCTTTTTCCTCTTATCTTACTTTGTTAAAGAGGTACTCCTGAAGAAGAATGTTTACAAACCAACTGGTGCTAAAAAGTTATACAGATTTTGAAATTACCACTATTTATAAAATGTAAGCCTTCCAGTCCTTATCAACTGCTGTATATCCTGCAGGAAGTGGTGTTTTCTTTCCAGCCTGACACAGTGCTCCCTGCTGCCCCTTTTCCTGTGTCAGGAGCTGTCAAGAGCAGTAGAGGTTTCTATTGGGATCTGCTACTGCTCTAGACAGTTCCTGACATGAACATAAGTGACATCAGAGAGCACAATGTGTTACTGGAAAGAAAACACTACTTCATGCAGCACATACAGCAGTTGATAAGTACTGAGGGAGTTAAACATTTTGAATCAAAGTAATTTACAAATCTGTACATCTTTCTGGCACCAGGTGATTTAAACGTAAAAGTTCCATAAAATTCAAAACAGACAGGCAGGGGGGTGTAGGAACTTAGTAAACAATGTATACTTACCTGTCTCTGTGCTTCTGTAGCGCCACTCCTGTGTCTTGCTAATAGCCGCTGGCTGTCATTTTCAACTGGAATCTAGGCACATCACATACCAGCCTCTTCCATCTGCAACAACCTGGTTGAGCCATTGTCTGACTGGGGCAGTGCAAACAGGTAAGTATAGTTTGTTTATTATTTTCCTGCACCCCCTGCTTTCCTGTTTTTGTATTATTTCACTAAACTTTTCTTGTTGAGCCAATGTTGAGAACTGTCAGTCAAACACTATCAAACCCACACATACATATTCAAGCTTGTTGTGACTGAGCATGCCATAGGTTCTCAGTGAGGATGAGGAGACTCCTCTAGAGGCAAATTTTCTGCTTAGAAACAAAACGATGAGGCAGATCCAACAAAAACATCCTTAATCCTTCTATCCCATGCATAAGTCAGGTGCCCAGCATACACATTTGATGGTTCACTGTTCCTGCTAGAACCATCAGGTTCAGCTCAAACATGAGCATGGCCTGTGTAGGTGTGACAGAATGTGGTCCAGGCTTTATGATACAAGAGGGTGCCTGGATAAAACAATGGTAAAATCTCAGCTGTACGATGTTTAAAGGGACTTTGTCAGCAGCAAATCATGTTACAAACCGCTGACAGTGTTAGATAGATGTTAGGAAAAGGAGACACCGGGTACCCTTCATATATCTGTCTGTGCTTCCATTGCATAGAAAGCTTGCAGCTGATCAAGAGTTTGGGAAAGCCTCTTTGACTTTTTGTACCAGATAAAAGAATAAAGAATAAAAGCATTTCTCTACATTCTGTAAGCACCACTGGATACATGGAAGGTACAGTCTGTCTCCTTGAACTGACAGCTAGCAGTGTCAGCACTTTGGGTAGTGAATTACAGCTAGCAGATTCTCTTTAAGGCCTCCATGGGTTTCAGTCTCTGATTATGAACAAATATTTGCCCTCACTTTCACAGCCAATAGTGATTTTAAATTGAAAATCATAGTACATTAATATATAGTAATTGCCTAATTGTTACATACGTGAGCAGGAGACTGTCTCTTTTTATAGGGGCGAATGATAAATCCACTAGTTTGTATCAAGTATTTGTTACCATGTGCCACTCCCTTTATGCACAGGTTACCAAACCAAGCTATATTAAATATTTACACGTATTCAATTGTATGGGGTATTCTGCTTAAATTAAAGCTTTAATATGTTGCTGCTCTTGGGGAGAGCATAACAAACAGCCTATTCTTACCTGTCCATGCTCCCCCACTGTCCTCCCGTATCATGGGGGAGCGCAGAAAGGTAAGAATAGGCTGTTGGTTATGTTCTCCCAAAGGGCAGCAACATGTTAAAACTTTTTTGAGCGGAATACCTCTTTAATCATGAGTCAATATTTTTGTTAAACTATGTTCACACAACGTCCAAAAAAGGAAAAAGACGCTCCCTTTTTGTTTTAAAAAAGATGCCTGTTATTGCCTAATTTTTAAGTGACTTCAATAAATTGCATTGAAGTCTATGGAATAACAGACGTCTTTTTTGCACAGTGTATTGAATGACAGACACCTTTTGAGGTGGATGTTATTCAATACACTGTGTAAAAAGACGTCCGTTGTTCCATAGACTTCAATGTAATTCATCAAAGTCACTAAAAATTATACAATAATGGATGTCTTTTTTAACACAAAAAGTGGATGCCTTTTTTCCTTTTTTTGGTGTTGTGTGAACATAGCCTTAGACATTCACAGTTTTCATGTCTAGTACATGGATTACCATATTGGTGCAGGAAACAGCAATGAAAATGTTATATACAGACTTGGGCTGCGTTCACACTACGTACTGTATATTTCAGTCAGTATATTTCAGTCAGTATTGCAACCAAAACCAGGAGTGGATTAAAAACACAGAAAGGATCTGTTCACACAATGGTGAAATTGAGTGGATGGCCGCCATATAACATTAAATAACTGCCATTATTTCAATATAACAGCCGTTGTTCTAAAATAAAAATAGAAAAAAAAAGATGGTAGTCAGCTCACCTCGTGTTGGGGTTCGTTTGGATCCTGGTATGTAGGGAGAGGGTGCACGGGTCCGGCTTCGGCTAACAGCCAATTTGTAGGAAAAGTGACAAAGGTGATGGTCCCAGCACTCCGTTTAAAAATAAGCAAAATCTTTATTTCATATAAATATGAAATAAAGATTTTGCTTATTTTTAAACGGAGTGCTGGGACCATCACCTTTGTCGTTGTTCTAAAATAACAGCAAATATTTGCCATTAAATGGCGGCCATCCACTCAATTTCAACATTGTGTGAACAGAGCCTTTCTGTGTTTTTAATCCACTCCTGGTTTTGGTTGCAATACTGACTGAAATATACTGACTGAAATATACATATACTGACTGAACTATACCTAGTGTGAACGCAGCCTAACTCAAAAATTAAAGCAGAAGTCTGGTGAAATTTTTTTTATTAAAGTATTGTATTGCCCCCCAAAAGTTATGCAAATCACCAATATGCACTTATTATGGGAAATGCCAATACAGTGCTTTTTCCCCTGCACTTACTACTGCATCAAGGCTTCACTTCCTGGATAACATGGTGATTTCACGACCCGACTCCCAGAACTGTGCGAGCTGTGGCTGCTGGAGAGGATGATGGCAGAGGGATGCTCAGTGTCCCTCCAGTGCCCTGTGTCCCTCAGTGTCCCTCTGCCACCATCCTCTCCAGCAGCCACAGCCCGCACAGCTCTGGGAGTCGGGTCGTGACATCACCATTTTATCCAGGAAGTGAAGCCTTGATGCAGTAGTAAGTGCAGGGAAAAAAAGCACTTTATAAGCATTTCCCGTAATAAGTGTATATTGGTGATTTGCATAACTTTTGGGGGGCAATACAATACATTAATAAACATTTTCACCATACTTCTCCTTTAACTGTGAATATACTTTGAAAATGCACTTTGCAAATTGAAGAAGTACAGTACTGAGAAAAAATGTAGTAATTTTGCTTCTGTATTTCAGTTATTTTAGAGCTCGGGAATATTGCACAGTGCTTGGCTGATATATATGGAGGGTGCTTGTTTATCCCAGTATTTATATACAACCTCCACAGCCTGTAAGAGTTCATTGTTGTCACCAGTGTTCTGTGATCTGGTTTGGCAGATGTTCCTCCTTTAACACAAAGAACAAGGCAAGGGATTTGATGAATAAAACTATACGCTTGGACTGGAATACCAAGATGCATTTTTTTCCCCCTTGTAATAAGTATGAGCTTACTGAAAATGTTTCAGCCTGTCCCAAGTTTTGAGAAAGAGACCAGACAGGTATAGGTAACCTGGGAGGGGGAGGGAGAGGGCAGAAACTCCTTATACATTTTAATTATTTAAACAGAACTTGAGCTGCCACAGTTGAAACCCTTCTTTTTTCTCTCCAATGTTTCCTGGAGAACAGGGTCATTGTTGCAAAGGTCTGTAATTTATTTTTCACAAGAGATCTAAGGCTGCCTGGATTGTAATCTGATATGAAGCTCCCACAGTCTCTCTACCTCCCAATGCTGCATTCATGAACCTCCCTTTCCAAAACAGAGTGGTGGCCCCGATTGGCTGCGCTCTCGCACTGGGGTCCACAGCTCTATAATTAATACTCTACCTCCACCTTTTTCTGCCCAGGATAATTAAATGCAACAATCATCAATGACAGGGTCTGAGCCACCAATATCCAAGGTCCACCTTAAGGACAAACATGATAAGGTTACAAGGGAGAGCAGCTTGCAAACTGTAACTGCTTTGATGAAATAACATTTCATTATCCACCCAGTGAAAAAGATCTTCTATTGTCTGAACTAATTTGCTCCTTTCAGAGAGTTTTCCAGTTTATGTCTTGGCAGGCTCAGGTTTTAGTTTTTTCACCAACAGACTTAAGCAGCCTGACCAGTTCTTTGATACGTTATCTTCAAGATGCTTCTATTGTTTACTATGTTCAACATCTGTACATAAATAATTTTTTTAATATATTTTTGACCAGTTTGAGGGACCTAGTTTTATGTATTGAAATTTTGGAGATTGGTTGGAGTCCTTTAGGGACGTGGAGAACACAAAAGGTAAAAAGAAGCACCTGTGGCTATATCAGGGATCCAGTGCTTCTTCACATTGACCATCTCCCTAACACCACCAAGTGAGCAAATGGAGCTAGACCTCATAGCTTATAGCTTAACTACTGTATAGTTATGGTTATTGAGAATATACATAAATATGTTACATCGATATGTATCAGTTTACCTAAAATAAATTATGTTATTACTTTGAGTCTTAATGCTTAAATGCTCAATTGTAGTGGATATGCTATACTGTCACTACTGTGGACTATAGGGGTGTATATTAGTCTTGCAAGGACTAAGTCAGGCTATGTTCACACTACAATTAAGGCTAAGACTAAGGCTATGTTCACACTACAATTACACAACTGACGGCCACCTTGCTGCATTTAGGACGTTCCTGCAGCTGATACCTCTGTATCAGCTGCAGGAACGTTCTTTCTTTATCACTGATTTGCAGGCACCGTCGGGTGTGCCCAGAAGTCAATTAGTCCTTAACTTTAATGTAATCTGCAGCCGCCACTGCACATTACATTGTGTGAACAGCTATTATTTACGGACGCCGTTCCGGACTGGGATGAACAGGTTGTTTTGCTATTGAGTTCAGTATGCCTAGTAAGGCTATATTCACAAACCATATATTTTTGTAAAACCACGGCCATCGTAAAACCACGGCCAACGACCGTGATTTATATGGAAATATATGTCCATTTCTGCCTAGGAATCCCGTCCGGAGCGTATACACATAGTATGGGCTCTGGCCGGGATCTCTCGTGGTGCTGCAAACAACTGACATCACTTTTCTGCGGCCGCTATTCAATGAATAGCGGCTGCAGAAAACCATGTCAGTGCACACTATGGAGCGAGCGGAGAGTTCTGATGCGGGCACCAAGGGCATCAAAACCCTGCGGCTGAAAAGTTCATACTGCAGTACCGGCCGGAATGATCTTTTGAGAGACCGGCCATTCCGTGATCCGGCCGGGTCACGGAATGGCCGGACTCTTACTGCATGTGAACATAGCCTAATAGTAAAAGAAAATGCCTTTTTTTGTCCATTTTATGTGTCTTTTTTATAGCCCCAAAAAAGGCAAAAAAAAGTACCCACTTACTGGTACTAGCCAATAGCATGCTCCTAACTGTCCAGTAGAATATGCAATATGAAGTTGTATGAATCCATCATGGTTTTATGGATTTGATTACATGAGATGTAGTGGAAATATATGTGTAAAAACCCAGTGGACCATCCGCCCACAGGTTCTCCGATTGGATAAAGGTCAGGCCTGCTAAACGTACACATCCCTTGGGGCGATGGATGAATCTTTTTACAGTGAGTTCATGGATTGTTTCATTTAAGTTACATAAGGCAAAGCTTATATGCTGCAGACATGATTGTTCTGAATAAAGTAATGAAAAATTATCAAAACAGTTAGCAACTGGAGGTGCTATCCATTTGAAGGCCCCAGGGTGAGTAAAGCCTGATAAGCACACTTTCATTAACTAGGTAAATGCTAAAGGGGACCATACACCTTCAATAACCGCTGGCCAAATATTTGTTGGCCAGCAGTTCTCCCACCCTCTGCCTGTCTTTCCCATACACATGAACATTCGGCATGACCAAAGCGGCATGACTAAAGCTGTCGAGCTGTGATTTTGCATCACACCGACACCTATAGATCTATATCGATCCAGACTCGAATGGCGGATAAGAACGACAAAAGTATAAAGTATATGGGAACCTTAAGAAAAGAGCTGTTTTAGTGATGTATATTTAAATAAGATAAAAAATGTGTTTTCATTCTCATGACTTTAAAGACAATATGTCAGGATTTCTAATATTTGTGTCAGGAACTCACCTGACCTGGCTCCTGCGGCGTCTTCCCCAGCCTCTGCTCCGGCGGCCGGCTCGAGAACGCGCCGGAGCTCCGCCCGCCGGAGCGGAGTGACATCACGGAGACCCGACGGCGTCCCTAGTAACCGGGGACGCCGCGGTCTCACGTGACAGTCAGTCAGCCGGCTGGCACAGCTGATGCGGCTTCATGCAGGCTGAGTGGCAGATCGCTCTGCCACTTGGTCTGCAGCACCGCAGCTGCAGTGATTGCTGGATCAGGAGACCGGACCAATCAGTGTCTGGTCCGGGCTCCTGGTCCAGTATATAAGTTAAGTGAAAGCCAGCTGGTAATTGCTGGCTATTAGTTATTCTGATCCCAGCTCCCCTTGTCCTTCTCCTGCGTATCCCGTCCTAATCCCTTCTGCCTGACTGCTCGTGTTCTGACCTCCGCCTGACCTCCGACTATCCCTTGTGTTCCGACTTTGTACTGCGTTGCCTGTGTGGTTTGACCCGGCTTGTTCTACTATTCTTTATTGTGTTTGTCTGTCCGTGCTGTTCTGTGTTTCACTTGCGCAGCGTAGGGAACGCCTTCGTGGTTGTCCGCGACCGTTTAGGGTCGGCCGAGGCAATTAGGCAGGGTCAGTGGTGGGTTCAGATTCAGGGCCCACTGTCTCTGTCCTGTCTGTTCTTGCCTGTCCTGACAGAATAGCCAGCCATTACCGCCATTTGCCTCATGGACAACCGGACAGCCCTGACTAATATTGTGGACCAAATGCAGCGACTCGCTGAGCTCGCTGTAAGGGTCCAAGAACAGGAGACGGCACTCCGACAGCTCACGGTGACCTCCTCCACACCTCCTGAACCACCTGTTCAACTTCCTGATAAGTTCTCGGGGGACAGGAGGAAATTCCGTGCCTTCAGGGAGGGGTGTAAACTGTATTTTAGGTTACGCCCTACTTTGTCTGGGGATGAGGTTCAGAGGGTAGGCATCATCATGTCCCTCCTCCAAGGACCACCACAGGAGTGGGCATTTTCTCCACCATCTGACTCCCCTCACCTACAGAGCCCCGACCAGTTCTTTTCCGCCTTAGGTCTATTGTATGATGACCCTGACTGTGCAGCTAACGCTGAACGACAGCTGACTGGGTTGAGACAGGGCCGACGTCCAGTAGAGGAGTACTGCTCAGAATTCCGGCAGTGGAGCGGTCTCTCCACGTGGAACGATTCGGCCCTCAGATATCAGTTTCGAGTGGGTCTCTGTGACAGATTGAAGGATATGTTGGTGGCATATCCTACTCCTGACTCGCTTGAGGACAGCATGACACTAGCCATCAGAGTTGACCGATGACTCAGGGACCGACAGAGAGAGAAGGGTACCCCTGACCAGCCTAGAACCCCTGTATCACCGCTCTCACACCCCAAATCCTCTCTCCCAGTCTTACCACCACCCGAAGAGCCGATGCAGGTGGATGCCACCAATGCTAAAGCCCGACGCGCCCATCGCCTGCAGAATAATTTATGTCTTTATTGCGGAATAGCAGGACACCAAGTTCGGCAATGCCCTTCCAGGCCAGGGCCACCGCCGGAAAACTTCAGCGCCTGAGAGATTGTCGAAGGGGGTCTCTCAGGCGCACAGGTAACCTTCAAAAATAAGTTATTGTTGCCAATCTCTTTGTCTGTGGGGAATAAAAGTATTAATGGGTACGCCCAGGTTGATTCTGGATATTCAACCAACTTTGTTAATCCTATGTTTTTTTCTGGTATGGAGGTATGTCCCCTGCTGCTCCAGCGTCCTATTAATGTCACTGGAGCAGATTCTGCCCCTTTTGCCCAGGGAAGTGTACGTTATGTGACACCTTGTCTTGAGGTCAAGGTGGGGTCTGTCCATGTGGAAAGACTCGACTTCTTACTCATGCATAACTTGTCATCTGACGTGATTCTGGGGTTGCCCTGGTTGGAGACTCACAACCCTGTCTTTGACTGGCCCAACAGGGAGCTGGTACGATGGGGGCCTGGATGTGCCTCCCACTGTAATGCTGTGTCTCTTGCGGAATGCTCCTCCGGAGAAGGGGAGGTTCCGGAATTTTTATCAGACTATGTTGATGTGTTTGACGAAAAAGCAGTAGAAGAATTACCACCACACAGACCATATGATTGTGCTATTGAGCTACTTCCTGGTGTCAAATACCCTCGAGGTCGGATTTTCAATCTGTCCTGTCCTGAGAGGGAAGCTATGAGGGAATATATAAAGGATAGCCTGCGTAAAGGTCATATACGCCCATCTTCTTCCCCCATGGGGGCGGGGTTCTTTTTCGTTGGGAAGAAGGACGGGGGTCTCCGTCCCTGTATTGATTACCGGGAGTTGAATAAGATTACGGTCAAGAATCAGCATCCCTTGCCATTAATTCCTGATCTGTTTAACCAAATCATAGGAGCTAATTGGTTTTCCAAGGTAGACCTGAGGGGAGCATACAATTTAATCCGCATCAGGGAAGGTGATGAGTGGAAACCTCATTCAATACCCCAGAGGGCCACTTCGAGTATCTCGTCATGCCCTTTGGGTTATGCAATGCTCCGGCTGTCTTCCAGCATTTTGTCAATGATGTTTTTCGTGAGTATCTGGGACGGTTTGTTGTGGTGTACCTCGATGATATTTTAATCTTTTCCCCAGATTGGTCTTCCCATGTGTTGCACGTCCGTACGGTAATTGAGCTTCTCAGACAAAATAATCTTTATGCCAAGTTGTCGAAATGCCAGTTTGGCCTCCAGGAGGTCTCGTTCTTGGGTTATAATATTACTCCCCATTCGTTTAGTATGGACCCGGGCGAAGGTGGCGGCCATAAAAAATTGGGAAAGACCTAACAACCTGAAGGCCTTACAAAGGTTTTTAGGCTTTGCTAATTATTACAGGAAATTTATTAAGGGGTTTTCTATCATAGCTAGGCCTCTTACCGATTTGACCAAGAAGGGGGCAGACCTTGTACACTGGTCCAAAGAGGCTCTTGAGGCATTCGACACACTTCGGCATTGCTTCTCAGAAGCTCCAGTACTGACTCAGCCAGATTTCGAACGCCCGTTTGTTGTTGAAGTAGACGCGTCCGAGGTGGGGGTAGGGGCGGTCTTGTCACAAGGGTCAGACACCCTTACCCACCTACGGCCGGTTGCATTCTTTTCAAAAAAGTTTTCACAAGCAGAACGCAACTATGATATTGGCAATAGAGAACTGTTGGCCATTAAGATGGCCTTTGATGAATGGAGGCACTTCTTGGAAGGGGCCAAACATAAAGTCACTGTACTCACTGACCACAAGAATTTAGTTTACCTTGATACTGCTAAACGTCTTTCTCCACGGCAGGCCCGGTGGGCACTGTTCTTTTCTAGGTTCGACTTTGAAATCACCTATCGACCCGGTTCTCGTAATATCAGAGCTGACGCCCTCTCCCGCAGCTTTGATTTTGAAGTCATGCCCGAAAACTGTGTCGATACGATACTAAAACCTGGCGTTGTAATATCTGTTTTGCAACCGGACTTAGTGACTCTAGTCACGCAGTCTCAGAGTATGGCCCCCCATAACACTCCTGAGTCTCTCTTGTTTGTACCGCCGAATCTCCGTCTCCGAGTATTGGAAGAGATTCATGGTTCTGTGTTGGCAGGACATCCTGGTATTGCTGGAACTAAATATCTGCTGTCACGTCATTTCTGGTGGCCAACATGGAGCCGAGATGTTAAATCGTTTGTGGAAGCCTGTGAGGTCTGTGCTCGATCCAAGGTTCCCCGTAGCCTACCGGAGGGGTTGTTACACCCTCTGCCGGTCCCTACGAGACCTTGGACGCACTTATCCATGGATTTTATCACGGACCTACCACTATCTAGGGGTAAAACTGTCATTTGGGTGGTGGTGGATCGTTTTTCTAAGATGTGTCATCTTATTCCACTACGTAAACTACCCAGTGCTCGCTTATTAGCCACGCTGTTTGTCAATCATGTGTTACGCTTGCATGGGATCCCGGAAAACATTGTTTCTGACAGGGGTGTTCAATTTGTTGCTAAATTTTGGAGAGAGTTTTGTAGTAAACTGGGGGTCTCATTGTCTTTCTCTTCTGCGTTCCACCCTCAAACGAACGGACAGACCGAGAGGGTCAATCAGTCTTTGGAGCAGTTTCTAAGATGTTTTGTGTCTAATACCCAGGACAAATGGCGTGACTTCATTTCACTCGCTGAGTTTGCCCTAAACAACCATGAGCAGCGCTCTACTAGTATGTCGCCGTTTTTTTGTAATTATGGGTTTAATCCCAGATACTCGTCCGTCCACTCTGCCGAATCTGTAAACCCTTCAGCTGAAGATATATTCTCGAAACTGTGCACAGTTTGGGCCCAAGCTCATCAGAGCTTGGTGAAAGCCCAAGAAACCTATCAAAAGTATGCCAACAGAAGACGCATATCTGGCCATCAATATGTTGTAGGTGAAAAAGTCTGGCTCTCAACAAAAAACCTGAAATTGAGAGTCCAATCAGGAAAACTGGCACCCAAATACATTGGGCCATACACTATCGTAGAGGTTATTAACCCAGTAACTTTCAGGCTTAAACTACCATCGTCCCTAAAGATTCATTCTGTTTTTCATAAAGCCTTGCTGAAAAAATATGTGCCACCAGTGTTTCCGTCACCTCCTCCTGCTCCACTAGTCGTCCAGGGTGAACTGGAGTATGAGGTAGAGAGAATTTTAAACTCTCGGTGGGTACAGGGTTCATTACAATACCTAGTCCACTGGAAGGGTTTTGGACCAGAAGAGCGTACATGGGTGGCAGTTAGAGATATACACGCTCCTCAGTTAATCCGACGATATCATACCCAGAATCCGTCTAAACCCGGTCCAGTGGATAAGGGTCCTGAGGCCCCTCATAAGAGGGGGGGTAATGTCAGGAACTCACCTGACCTGGCCCCTGCGGCGTCTTCCCCGGCCTCTGCTCGAGAACGCGCCGGAGCTCCGCCCGCCGGAGCGGAGTGACGTCACGGAGACCCGACGGCGTCCCTAGTAACCGGGGACGCCGCGGTCTCACGTGACAGTCAGTCAGCCGGCCGGCACAGCTGATGCGGCTTCATGCAGGCTGAGTGGCAGATCGCTCTGCCACTTTGTCTGCAGCACCGCAGCTGCAGTGATTGCTGGATCAGGAGACCGGACCAATCAGTGTCTGGTCTGGGCTCCTGGTCCAGTATATAAGTTAAGTGAAAGCCAGCTGGTAATTGCTGGCTATTAGTTATTCTGATCCCAGCTCCCCTTGTCCTTCTCCTGCGTATCCCGTCCTAATCCCTCCTGCCTGACTGCTCGTGTTCTGACCTCCGCCTGACCTCCGACTATCCCTTGTGTTCCGACTTTGTACTGTGTTGCCTGTGTGGTTTGACCCGGCTTGTTCTACTATTCTTTATTGTGTTTGTCTGTCCGTGCTGTTCTGTGTTTCACTTACGCAGCGTAGGGAACGCCTTCGTGGTTGTCCGCGACCGTTTAGGGTCGGCCGAGGCAATTAGGCAGGGTCAGTGGTGGGTTCAGATTCAGGGCCCACTGTCTCTGTCCTGTCTGTTCTTGCCTGTCCTGACAATTTGTTAATGGAAATATTAGTTATGTTAGTATTTATTCCTGTACACTCTAACACACTTGTTTGACAAAGGGAAGGTAACGCCCTGTTGCCAATTTATTCATGGATTAATGGGAGGAATAATAAAAATATACTCCCAAATTTTTATTTTATGGAAATGTATGTACCTACGTTGTCATGTGAAGATTCTCTATCAGTAATACTCAAAGCTGGAATTACATGGCTGCCAGAAACTACAGGATAAACTAACTAACCCATCCTCTAAACTTTCCTAGACACTTGAAAATCATATTTTTCTATGTAACCTGCCAAGTGGCTCATTCCAATGCTGGTAAGTTGTCATGATTAGTACACAGTAGGTCAAATCTGAGGTAGAACCAGGAGGGCAGAGCCCACCCCATCCAAAATTGATAAAATTATTACAGTCAGGTTGGAATTTTTTCACATTGAATCTACTAACACGAGCAAAAGGAATTTTCTCATCTATACTAATAAAGACACAGGCCAGTGCACAGTTACTAACATCTATTGACCCACCCAAGGGAATGTGAGTACGTCTGCAAATACACCATCTTCATGATCTGCAAATAAGTAATGGCAGAGTGCATCAATTTCACAAGCCAACAGTCTTTGATTTAATGCAGCATGTTGCATTTTAAACCTTGTGTACATTGCATATCCATTGGCAGGAAGATCAATAGTGGCACAAGAGGTCTTGTGAGGCTGGCACCATAGAGCTGCATATACTCTGTACAATAAGCCATATGTACAATGTTATTTCCCATTAAAAATGCTGATGCCAATTTTATCTGTTGGATGTGTGCAGTATGCTTCCATATAAAAATCAAAGGCATACAATACAGTTGCAGGAAGGCCCCAACGTTTTAATATAGCCATGTGCATAAGGCCGGGTCCGCACTATGTTTTTGAAATCCGTTTTTTTTCATCCGTTTTTGCAAAAAAAAGATGGAAAATGGATGGAAAACTGAGGCATTTGTGTGCATCCATTTTGATCTGTTTTTTCCATTGACTTCCATTATAAAAAATGGATCAAAACTAGAGATGAGCGAACCTTGAGCATGCTCGAGTCCATCCGAACCCGAACATTCGGCATTTGATTAGCGGTGGCTGCTGAACTTAGATAAAGCCCTAAGGCTATGTGGAAATCATGGATATAGTCATTGGCTGTATCCATGTTTTCCAGACAACCTTAGAGCTTTATCTAAGTTCAGCAGCCCCAACTAATCAAATGCCGATCTTTCAGGTTTGGATGGACTCGAACCCGAA